>NC_052072.1:0-600000 GCF_015852505.1 Tachyglossus aculeatus
ATAAATACGATTTGATTGATAGATTGATTGATTGACCAGGACCTCGGTTGAGGTGCTTCTAGCTCATCCTTTACCTACTTTGGTGACTCTTTGGGGACTGTCTCTATATGTTGCCAACTTGTAATAATAATAATAATAATAATGGCATTTATTAAGCGCTTACTATGTGCAAAGCACTGTTCTAAGCGCTGGGGGGGATACAAGGTGATCAGGTTGTCCCACGTGGGGCTCACAGTCTTCATCCCCATTTTGCAGATGAGGGAATGAGGCACAGAGAAGTAAAGTGACTTGCCCAAAGTCACACAGCTGACAAGTGGCGGAGCCGGGATTTGAACCCATGACCTCAGACTCCAAAGCCCGTGCTCTTTTCCACCGAGCCACGCTGCTCCTCAAGCACTTGTACTTCCCAAGCGCTTAGTACAGTGCTCTGCACACAATAAGCGCTCAATAAATACGACTGATGATGATGACCCGTAAACTTTTATCCCTTTTGTATCCCACCCTGAGGGCTCTCGTTCATTCTTCATTCAGAGAAGCAGCATGGCCTAGTGGTTAGAGCACGGACCTGAGAGTCGAAAGGACCTGGGTTCTAATCCCCGCTCGGCCGCTTGTTGGCCGTGGGACCTGGAGCGAGTCACTTCGCTTCTCTGGGCCTCAGTCACCTCATCTGCAAAATGGGGAAACGTGTGTGGGACAGGGACCGTGTCCAACCGGATTTGCTTGTGCCCACCCCAACGCTTCGTACAGTGCCTGACGCGTAGTAAGCGCTTAACAAACACCACAATTATCATTATTCTTGACTCTCAGAATCATTCATTCATTCAATCGTATTTATTGAGCGCTTACTGTGTGCAGAGAATCCGAAACGAACCCAGTCCCGACTCTTCCCCTTTGAGGTTGGTCGGTTCCGAGGGTCCAGCACATAGCCAGCACGTGGCCCAACGCGTGACCCAACGTCGCATCCGCCTCGGTGGCTCAGCAGAGCGTCCAACACGTGAGCCCAACATCATCATCATCATCATCATCATCATCAATCGTATTTATTGAGCGCTTACTATGTGCAGAGCACTGTACTAAGCACTTGGGAAGTACAAATTGGCAACATCTAGAGACAGTCCCTACCCAACAGTGGGCTCACAGTCTAAAAGGGGAGACAGAGAACAAAACCAAACATACTAACAAAATAAAATAAATAGGATAGATATGTACAAGCAAAATAAATAAATAAATAAATAAATAAATAAATAAATAAATAAATAAATCATGGTGCAAGGCCTCTGTCCGACCCAATTGTTCGTATCCACCCCAAAATTTAGTCCAGTTCCTGGCACATAGTAAGAGCTTAATAAACATCACCATAATAATAATCATTATTAGTTATTATCAGTATTAATTAACAATTAATTGAGAGAAGCAGCGTGGCTCAGTGGAAAGAGCACGGGCTTTGGCGTCAGAGGTCATGGGTTCGAATCCCGGCTCCACCAATTGTCAGCTGTGTGACTTTGGGCAAGTCACTTCTCTGTGCCTCAGTTACCTCATCTGTAAAATGGGGATTAAAACTGTGAGCCCCCCCGGGGACAACATGATCACCTTGTAACCTCCCCAGCGCTTAGAACTGTGCTTTGCACATAGTAAGCGCTTAACAAATACCATCATCATTATTATTATTATTATTATTATTATTAGAGAAGCAGCGTGGCTTAGTGGAGAAGAGCACGGGCTTTGGAGTCAGAGGTCATGGGTTCAAACCCCGGCTCCACCAATTGTCAGCTGTGTGACTTTGGGCAAGTCACTTAACTTCTCCGTGCCTCAGTTCCCTCATCTGTCAAATGGGGATTAAGACTGGGATCCCCCAGTGGGACAACCTGATCTCCTTGTAATCTCCCCAGCGCTTAGTACAGTGCTTTGCACATAGTAAGCGCTTAACAAATACCAACATTATTATTATTATTATTAAGTCTGATTTGTGACCCTGGGCAAGTCACTTTAACTTCTCTGAGCCTCAGTTCCCTCATCTGTAAAATGGGGATGAAGACTGTGAGCCCCATGTGGGGCAACCTGATCACCTTGTATCCCCCCAGCGCTTAGAACAGTGCTTTGCACATAGTAAGCACTTAATAAATGCCATCATTATTATTATTATTATTATTATTATTCTTCGCACATCGCATGCGCTTAACAAATGCCATCATTAATTCATTAATTATTATTACACGGCCCAGTTCGGAGCTCGGTACCGTACCCAACTGCCAGAAAGTCAGAAGTCAGAGGCGCTACTTACACCGCCCATGGTGATTCCATCGATGAGCGCTACGTACGGCTTCCGACAGGAGCCTAAGAGACACGGAGCCACGGTTAGTGTTGAGATGCCAAATGCTCTTGGCATGAATTTCTTCCAACGTCTCTGGGGTGGGCGCAGATTGACGCCGCGTTACGATGCCAGACGCCGCCCTGGTTTGTAGCCCACCCTCCAACGCCACGCTCCCCGTCTTCAAAGTCCTACTAAAATCACGTCTCCTCCAGGAAGCCTTCATCATCATCAGTCGTATTTATTGAGCGCTTACTATGTGCAGAGCACTGTACTAAGCGCTTGGGAAGTACAAATTGGCTGACTAACCTCTCATCTCCCCACCCGGTTTCCCCTCCTGCTGCCACACTTCCGCGCCTCACCCCCTAAGCGCTTGGGGATTCATCCCACCCGAACCCCTGCAATACTTAGGTTCGCATCCTTATTCATTCATTCGTTCAATCGCATTTACTGAGCGCTTACTGTGTGCAGAGCACTGTACTAAGCGCTTGGAAAGTCCAAGTCGGCAACATCTAGAGACGGTCCCTACCCAACAACGGGCTCACAGGCTAGAAGGGGGAGACAGACAACAAAACAAACATGTGGCTTCCCAAACCTGTGACTTATTTTAACGGCAGTCTTCCCGACTAGGCCGTAAGCTCCTTGAGGCCAGGGGTCAGGTCTACTAACCTGACCTGGGGAAGCAGCGTAGCTCAGTGGAAAGAGCTTTGGAGGCAGAGGTCAGGGGTTCAAATCCCGGCTCCGCCAATCGTCAGCTGTGTGACTTTGGGCAAGTCACTTCACTTCTCTGGGCCTCAGTTACCTCGTCTGTTAAATGGGGATTAAGACTGTGAGCCCCCCGTGGGACAACGTGATCACCGTGTAGCCTCCCCAGCGCTTAGAACGGTGCTTTGCACGTAGTAAGTGCTTAATAAATGCCATCATTATTATTATCATTATTACTAACAATCTATCAAAACTCTGTTGTCCTCTCCCAAGCGTTCAGTCCAGTTCTCTGCACAGAGTAGACTGGAAGTTCCTTGAGGGCAAGGATCATATCTGCAAACAATACTGTCCTCTCCCAAGCACTCAGTACAGTGCTTGGCTCAGAGTCAGTGCTCCATTTTGGGTTTTTCTTAATGGTTTTGTTAAGTGCTTACTATAGAATAATAACGGTATTTAAGCGCCTACTATGTGCAAAGCACTGTTCTACGCACTGGGGAGGTTATAAGGTGATCAAGTTGTCCCGCGGGAGGCTCTCAGTTTTAATCCCCATTTTACAGATGAGGTAACTGAGGCACAGAGAAGTGAAGTGACTTGCCCAAAGTCACACAGCGGACAGTTGGCGGAGCCGGGATTTGAACCCATGACGTCTGACTCCAAAGCCCGGGCTCTTTCTCCTGAGCCATGGTCAAGCACTGTTCTAAGCGCTGGGGTAGAAACAAGTTAATCAGGCAGCACATCAATCAATCAATCAATCGGTATTTATTGAGCGCTTACTATGTGCAGAGCACTGTACTAAGCGCTTGGGGAAGTACAAATTGGGCATCACATAGAGACAGTCCCTACCCGATAGTGGGCTCACAGTCTAAAAGGGGGAGACAGAGAAACAGAACCAAACATGATCAACAAAATAAAATAAGTAGGATAGTAAATGTACAAGTATAATAAATAAATAAATAAATAGAGTAGATAAATATGTACAACCATATATACATATATACAGGTGCTGTGGGAGGGGAAGGGCGGTAAGGCACGGGGGATGGAGAGGGGACGAGGGGGGGAGAGGAAAGAAGGGGCTCAATCTGGGAAGGGCCTCCTGGGAGGAGGTGAGCTCTCAGCAGGGCCTTGAAGGGAGGAAGAGAGCTAGCTTGGCAGGATGGGCAGAGGGACTGGGGCATTCCAGTCCGCGGGGGGGATGACGTGGGCCGGGGGTCGGATGGCGGGACAGGCGAGAGGCGAGGTACAGTGAGGGAGATTAGTGGTGGAGGAGCGGAGGGTGCGGGCTGGGCAGTAGAAGGAGGAGGAAGGGAGGTGAGGTAGGAGGGGGGCGAGGTGATGGAGAGCCTTGAAGCCCAGGGTGAGGGAGTTTTCTGCCTGATGCGCAGATTGATCGGGTAGCCATTGGAGGTTTTTGAGGAGGGGATGGATATGTCCAGAGCGTTTCTGGACAAAGATAATCCGGGAGCAGCAGCATGAAGGTATAGGGATTGAAGTTGGAGAGGAGACACGAGGATGGGGAGATCAGAGAGAAGGCTAGTGCAGTAGTCCAGACGGGATAGGATGAGAGCTTGAATTAGCAGGGTAGCGGTTTGGATGGAGAGGAAAGGGCGGGATCTTGGCAATGTTGCGGAGGCTGAGACCGGCAGGTTTTGGTGACGGCTTGGATGTGAGGGGTGAGATGAGAGAGCGGAGGGTCGAGATGACACCAAGGTTGCGGGCTTGTGAGACGGGAAGGATGGTTGTGCCGTCAACAGAGATGGGAAAGGTCAGGGAGGAGGACAAGGTTTTGGGAGGAAGACAAGAAGCTCAGTCCTTCGTACATGTTGAGCTTTAGGTGGCGGGCGGGACATCCAGATGGAGATTCCCTGAAGGCAGGAGGAGGATGCGAGCCTGGAGGGAGGGGGAGAGAGCAGGGGCAGAGATGTAGATCATGGTGTCATCAGCGTAGAGGTGATAGTTGAAGCCGTGGGAGCGAATGAGGTTGTCACCAAGGGAGTGAGTTAATTGAGAACGAGTAAGGGGGGACCAAGCACTGAACCTTGGGAACTCCCACAGTAAAGAGGATGGGAGGGGAGGAGGAGCCTGCAAAAGAGACTGAGAAAGGAACGACCGGAGAGAGGTAAGAGGAGGAAACCAGGAGAGGACGGAGGTCTGTGAAGCCAAGGGGTCAGATAACGGGTTGAGGAGGAAGGGGGGTGGTCCACAGGTGTCTAAAGGCAGCTGAGAGGTCGAGGAGGGATTAGGACAGAGTATGAGCCGTTGGATTTGGCAAGCAGGAGGTCATTGGTGACCTTTGAGAGCGCAGTTTCCGTGGAATTGAAGGGGACGGAAGCCAGACTGGAGGGGGTCGAGGAGAGGAGTTTGTTGTTGAGGAATTCTAGGCAAGCGCGTGTAACAACTCGTTCAAGGAGTTTGGGAAAGGAATGGTAGGAGGGATATGGGACGATAGACTAGAAGGTGAGGTGGGGTCCAAGAGAGGGTTTGTTTTAGGATGGGAGAGACATGGGGCATGTTTGAAGGCAGAGGGGGAAAGGAACCAGTGGAGAGTGAGCGGTTGAAGATGGAAGGTTAAGAGGAGGGGAGAAGGGGATGGAGCGAGAGATTTCATAAGGATGAGAGGGGAATGGGGTCAGAAGCACAGGTGGGCCGGGAGTACACTTGAGAGGAGGGGAGGAGAGTTCCTCTGAGGGATACCACTGGGAAGGAGTGGGAGAGTAGCAGAGAATGTTGAGAGCCGGGGGGGTTGGAGAAAGGGGGTGAAGAGACTTTGGGGGAGGTCGAACCTGATGGATTTAATTTGTTAATGAAGTAAGGGAGGCCAGATCGTTGGGGGGTGAGGGGGGGAAGGAGGAGGGGGAGGAACCGGGGGGCCTGAGAAGGGAGTTGAATGTACGGAAGAGCTGGCGGGGGTGATGGGCATGGGTGTCAATAAGGGGAGGAGACATAGTTTTGGTCTGGCAGAAGAGAGGGCTGAGTTAAGGCAGGAAGGATAAACTTGAAGTGAACGAGGTTGGCATGGTGTTTAGACTTTCGCCAGGCAGCGTTCGGCAGGCTCGAGCATGAAGAGCGAAGGAGGCGGACAGTGCAGTGATCCAGGGCTGTGGGTTAGTGGGTGCGAGAGCGGCGAAGGGAAAGGGGAGCGAGCGAGTCTAGCTGAGTAGAAAGGGTAGAGTTGAGAGCATAATCTGATCATCAAGACTGGGGTAGAGAGGAGAGGGCGGCGAGGTGGGTGTGAGGGCGTTCCGAAAGATGGGTGGGGGGGTCCAGAGGAGCGGAGGATCTCTGTGAGGGGAGTAATACGGATTTACAGGGGAAAGGGAGTGTGAGTGAGGAGGCAGGTGAGGAAGATTATGATCAAGAGAGAGGGATCACAGAGTTGGTGAGGGTGGACACAGTGCAGCGGAAGGAGATGAGTGAGGTCGAGGGGTATGGAACCAAGTTGGTGAGTGGGTTAGGTGGGGTGGAGGAAGAGGTTGGCAGCGTCAGAGGAGGAGATAGAAGGCGGGCGGCAGAGGGAGTCGTTAGGGGATATCCATGTGGATATTGAAGTCTCCAAGGATCAGAGTGGGCATGGAGAAGGAGAGAAGGATGAGTGAGGAAGGGGTCAAAGTCGTTAAAGAAGTTGGAAGTGGGGCCCGGAGGGCGGTAGATGACGGCTACAAAGAATCTGGAGGGGGGTGGTAGAGGCGAATAAGTGGGGGCTTCAAAGGAGGGGGAAGGAAAGGGAAGGGGGAGGAGTGGATAGTGCGAAAGCGACGAATTGGGGGGCGAGAAGGGAAACCGACACCGTCCTCCTTTTCCAGGTGAGTCTGGGGGGAGTGGGAGAAGAAGAGGCCTGACACTGCAGAGGAGCAGCAGAAGAGACCGTGTCGTCCGACGACAGCCATGTTTCAGGTTAGGGCGAGGAGGGAGGAGGAGAACTGGAAAGGAAAAGGGTCCAGGATGTGAAAGGAATCTTACTTAAAACGGAGCGGGGGGTTCCAGAGGCCACACTTGGCATCAGCTGTTCGAGGGTGGGGGAGGGAGGTGGGAAGGGTGCGAGGGGTGGGGAGGGTTTGGATTGGGAATGAGTTGGCGGGGGCCTGGGTGCGGGGAGAGTGGGAAGGGTGGGTGGCGGATGGGAAAGGGAGAACTGGGATGGGTGGGGGCGGGGAGAAGGGGAGGAGGGGGGGTCGGGGAGGGAGAAGGCAGGAGGACCTGCGCTGGGTACAGAGGAATCCTTTGGTAGGGGTTTGAGGGGGAGGCGGTCTTGGTGGGTGAGAGGGAGGGAAAACAGCAGGGTGGGAGAGGGGTGAAGGTGGTGAAGGTGAGAATGGGAATGGCAGTTGGGAGCAAGGGAACTGAAAGTTCATGGTGAGTGTCAGGCAGGGCGAGTGAGCAGTGCAGTGGGGGTTTAACAATTGAGATGCAGAAGCAATAAAACAGTAGCAATGATAAAAGTAGGCGATGGCATCACAGGGGTGTAGTTGAGCAATCTAGTCTCAACTAGCACATAGTCCCTGTCCCACCCACAGTCCAAGTAGGAGGGAGAACGGGGATTGAATCCCCATTTTTCAGTTGAAGAAACTGAGGCCCAGAGAAGAGAAGTGACTTGCCCAGGGTCACACAGCAGGTAAGTGAAGGAGCTGGAATTAGAACCCAGGTCCTCTGGCTCCCAGGCCTGTGCTTTATCCACCAAGCCACGCTGCTTCAATAAATCCCTACTACTGATCAAAAATAATTGAGAGAAACTGTGAGAAGAAATATGAGTGCTCTGAAAACGACATAATGTGCTGGTTGCCCCCTGCTACAATAACAACAATAGTAATGATGGTGCCTGTTATTATTATTAATAATAATGAATAATTATTCTTCATAATAAATAATCAATAGTAATAATATTGTTATAATTATCATATAATGTATTATATATGGTAATTATGGTGATATTATTGTTAATAATATTATTAAAACTATCATAATGTACTTTATATGATAATTATAATGACATTATTAATAACAATAACTGTGGTATTTGCTATGCAGTTACTGTGTACTGTACTAAGTACTGGGGTAAGAGACAAGCTAGTTGGGTTGGGCACAGTCCAGGTCCCAGTTAGGGCTCGCATTTCCCCATTTTCCTGATGAGGGAACTGAGGCACAGAGCGGTTAAATGACTTGCCCATACAGCAGACAAGCGGTGGAGCCGGGATTAGAATCCAGGTCCTTCTGACTCTCAGGCCTGTATCATCATCAATCGTATTTATTGAGCGCTTACTGTGTGCAGAGCACTGTACTAAGCGCTTGGGAATTGGCAACATACAGAGACAGTCCCTACCCAACAGTGGGCTCACAGTCTAAAAGTATTCAGCACTTACTATGTGCCAAACACTGTTATTTTACCTGTACATATTTTACTTGTACATATCTATTTGATTTATTTTATTTTGTTAATATGTTAATATTAATATTAATATGTTAATATGTTTTGTTTTGTTCTCTGTCTCCCCCTTCTAGACTGTGAGCCCGCTGTTGGGTATGGGCGGGAAGCCAACTCTTTCTACATTTTTTGTGGGGGTGAGGCCCTTTGGCCACCCCTCTGCCCCGTCAGGGATGGGGCAGCATGGCCCAGTGGATGGAGCCCAGGGCTGGGAGTCAGAAGGTCACGGCCTTCTAATCCCGGCTCTGCCACTTGTCTGCTATGTGACCTTGGGCAAGTCACTTCACTTCTCCGAGCCTCAGTTCCCTCATCTGTAAAATGGGGATTGAGACTGTGAGCCCCACATGGGACAGGGACTGTGTCCAACCTGATTAGCTAGGCAAAAACTCCTCACCCTGGGCTTCAAGGCTGTCCGTCCCCTCCGCCCCCTCCTCCCTCCCCTCCCTTCTCCAGCCCAGCCCGCACCCTCCGCTCCTCTGCCGCTAATCTCCTCACCAGGCCTCGTTCTCATCATCATCATCATCATCATCAATCGTATTTATTGAGCGCTTACTGTGTGCAGAGCACTGTACTAAGCGCTTGGGAAGTGCAAGCTGGCAACATATAGAGACGGTCCCTACCCAACAGTAGGCTCACAGTCTAGAAGGGGGAGACAGAGAACAAAACCAAACATACTAACAAAATAAAATAAATAGAATAGATAGGTACAAGCAAAATAAATAAATACATAAATGCATAAATAAATGCATAAATAAATAAATAAATAAATAAATAACCCCCGTTCCCGCTGTCGGACTCCCCGGCCCACGTCCTCCCCCCCTGGCCTGGGAATGCCCCCCCCTTCCGCACAGCCGCCAAGCTAGCTCTTCCTTCCTCCCTTCAAAGGAGGTGAGTAGAAGGAGCACGGGCTTTTGAGTCAGAGGTCATGGGTTCAAATCCCGGCTTGAACATGATAACTGAGGCCCAGAGAAGTGAAGTGACTTGGCCCAAGTCAGTGAGCCAGTAGGGGCTCACCTCCTCCAGGAGGCCATCCCACACTGAGCCCCCTCCTTTCCTCTCCCTCTTCCCCATCCTCCTCCCGCCCTCTCCACAGCACTTGTATATTAGTTTGTACAGATTTATTGCTCTAGTTACTTGTACATATTTACTATTCTACTTATTTTATTTTGTTAATATGTTTTGTTTTGTCCGTCCGTCTCCCCCTTCTAGACTGTGCGCCCGCTGTTGGGTAGGGACCATCTATAGGTTGCCCTACTTTGGACTTCCCAAGCACTGTGGTCCAGTGCTCTGCACACAGTAAGTGCTCAATAAATACGACTGATGACGGAAGATGATCATCCCCCCCATCTACCTCCTTCCTTCCCACTGCACCTGTATATATGTATATATGTTTTGTACAGATTTTGTTACTCTATTGTATTTATTATTGTATTTTGCTTGTACATATCCTATTCTATTTATTTTATTTTGTTAGTATGTTTGGTTTTGTTCTCTGTCTCCCCCTTTTAGACTGTGAGGCCCACTGTTGGGTAGGGACTGTCTCAGATATGTTGCCGACTTGTACTTCCCAAGGGGCTTAAGTCCAGTGCTCTGCACACAGTAAGCGCTCAATAAATACGATTGAATGAATGAAATGAATGAATGAATTAGCTTGTATTGGTGCCCGCCCATTGCCCCGCCCTGTTCCTGCTGCAGAGGCGGGCAGGCTTAGCGCGGGCAGCGCTCACATCCTTCCTCTCTCCCCATCGCCCCCCGTCCGATTCATCCCCCCCATCTTACCTCCTTCCCTTCCCCCACAGCACCTGTTAGTATGTATATATGTTTGTACATATTATTACTCTATTTATTTATTTTACTTGGTACCTATCTATTCTATTCTATTTAGTTTTGTTAGTATGTTTGGTTTTGTTCTCCGTCTCCCCCATTTAGAATGTGAAGCCCACTGTTGGGTAGTGGACTGTCTCTATATGTTGCCAACTTGTACTTCCAAGCGCTTAGTACAGTGCTCTGCACACAGTAAGCGCTCAGGAAATACTATTGATTGATTGATTGATTGACTGCTGCCTCGCGGCTGGGGGCGGCGGGAACCTACCGATGGCGTGGTTCAGCGATGTACTCTCCCGGAAGGAAGATCTTGAGGCCAGGCTCTGCTTGGCCTTGCGGGCATCCGTGACGGCTAGTGGAAAGGAACGGAACGCAGTTAGTTAATAATAATAATAATAATAATTATCGTATTTGTTAAGCACTTACTATATGCCGAGCACTGTTCTAAGCGCAGGGGTAGATACAAGGCAATTAGGTTGTCCCACATGGGGCTCACAATCTTAATCCCCATTTTCCAGATGAGGTAACTGAGGCTCAGAGAAGTTAAGTGACTTGCCCAAAATCACACAGCTGACAAGTGGCAGAGCTGGAATTCGAACCCATGACCTCTGACTCCAAAGCCCAGGCTCTTCTCACTATAATAATAATGGCATTTGTTAAGCGCTTACTATGTGCAAATTCCTGTTCTAAGCGCTGGGGGGGATACAAGGTGATCAGGTTGTACCGCGTGGGGCTCACAGTCATCATCCCCATTTTACAGATGAGGGAACTGAGGCTCTGAGAAGTTAAGTGACTTGCCCAAGGTCACACAGCAGACACGTTGGTGGAGCCGGAATTCGAACCCACAACCTCTGACTCCAAAGCCCGGGCTCTTTCCACTGAGCCACGCTGCTTCTCTTCACTAGGCCACACTGCTTCTCTAACCCCTGCCATGCGTCCAGGATGTAGTGAATACAGCCTGGGCAAGGTAGTCAGAAGGTCATGGGTTCTAATCCCGGCTCCGCCACTTGTCTGCTGGGTGACCTCGGGCAAGTCACTTCAATTCTCTGGGCCTCAGTTCCCTCTCTGGGAAATGGGGATTAAGACTGTGAGCCCCACTGGGATAGGGAAGCAGCATGGCTTAGTGGAAAGAGCCTGAGTTCGGGAGTCAGAGGTCGTGGGTTCTACTCCCGGCTCCGCCACTTGTCAGCTGGGTGACTTTGGGCAAGCCTCTTCACTTCTCTGTGCTTCAGTTCCCTCATCTGTAAAATGGGGGTTAAGACTGTGAGCCCCACGTGGGACAACCTGATTACCTTATATCTACCCTAATAATAATAGTAGTTTGTCTTTAGACTGTGAGCCCACTGTTGGGTAGGGACCATCTCTATATGTTGCCAACTTGTACTTCCCAAGCGCTTAGTACAGTGCTCTGCACACAGTAAGCGTTCAATAAACACGATTGATTGATTGATTATTACCCTAGTGCTTAGAACAGTGCCTGGCACATAGTAAGCGCTTAACAAATACTATTATTATTATTATTATAAGGACCGTGTCCAACCTGATAATTTTGCATCTACCCCAGTGCTTAGAACAGTGCCTGGCACATAGTGAGCGCTTAACAAATACCACTAAATACCATTTCTAGACTGCGAGCCCGTTGTCGGGTAGGGACCGTCTCTCTACGTTGCCAACTTGTCCTTCCCAAGCGCTTAGTCCAGTGCCCTGCACACAGTAAGCGCTCAATAAATATGATTGATTGATTGATTGATTATTACCCTAGTGCTTAGAACAGTGCCTGGCACATAGTAAGCGCTTAACAAATACTATTATTATTATTATTATAGGGACTGTGTCCAACCTGATAATTTTGCATCTACCCCAGTGCTTAGAACAGTGCCTTTTAGACTGTAAGCCCACTGTTGGGTAGGGACTGTCCCTATATGTTGCCAACTTGTACTTCCCAAGCGCTTAGTACAATGCTCTGCACACAGTAAGCGCTCAATAAATACGATTGATTGATTGATTATTACCCTAGTGCTTAGAACAGTGCCTGGCACATAGTAAGCGCTTAACAAAGACTATTATTATTATTATTAATTATTATTATTATTATTATTGATTATAGGGAGCTGTGTCCAACCTGATAATTTTGCATCTACCCCAGTGCTTAGAACAGTGCCTTTTAGACTGGTAAGCCCACTGTTGGGTAGGGGACTGTCCCTCTAAGTTGCCAACTTGTACTTCCCAAGCGCTTAGTACAGTGCTCTGCACACAGGTAAGCGCTCAATAAATACGATTGATTGATTGATTGATTATTACCCTAGTGCTATAACAGTGCCTGGGCACATAGTAGAGCGCTTAACAAATACTATTATTATTATTATTATAGGGAGCTGTGTCCAACCTGATAGTTTTGCATCACCCCAGTGGCTTAGAACAGTGCCTTTTAGACTGTGAGCCCACTGTTGGTAGGGACTGTCCCTCTATGTTGCCAACTTGTACGTTCCCAAGCGCTTAGTACAGTGCTCTGCACACAGTAAGCGCTCAATAAATACGACTGATGATGCTGATGATGCCTGGCACATAGTGAGCGCTTAACAATATACCATTGTCTAGACTGCGAGCCGCGCTGTGTCGGGTAGGGACCGCTCTCTACTTGCCGAACTTGTCCTTCCCAGAGCGCTTAGTTCCAGTGCCCTGCACAAAGTGAGCGCTCAGATAAATACGAACTGAATGAATTAAGACGAAATTAAAAAAAGGATAAAAAGCCGTGAGGTCCGAGTGGAAGCCGAGGCCACGGAAGGCCGGTTCTGGGGCCGGGAGCCTGAGGGGGCCGAGGTGGGGCAGGGGGGCCGCTCACCTCTGATGTCACCGCCGGCACAGAAGGGCCTTCCCTCCGGCTCCTCTGATGACGATGACGAGGTTTCCGGGTCATCTTCCCATCGCTGCCGGCGGGCACGGAGGAGAAGGTGGATGGGCCACGTCAGGAGAGGCGGGGAAAGACACCGGGAGCAGCCCCCTCCCAGACCGAGGCCCCAGGCTCAGGGAAGGGGAGCACTTTCTCCTTCCCTTCGCCCACAGCAGCCTGTATATATGTATACATTTTGTACGAATATTTACTCTATTTAAGTTATCATCATCAATCATCAATCGTATTTATTGAGCGCTTACTATGTGCAGAGCACTGTACTAAGCACTTGGGAATGTACAAGTTGGCAACGATCTAGAGACAGTCCCTACCCAACAGTGGGCTCACAGTCTAAAAGGGGGGAGACAGAGAACAGAAACCATACGTACGTAACAAGAATAAAATAGAATAGAATAGATAGTGTACAAGTTAAAATAAATAAATAAATAAATAAATAGAGAGTAATAAATATGTGACAAACATATATACAGATAATCCAATCCCCTGGCCTGTTGAGTGACCCTGTGCAATGTCTCTCACTTCCCTAGGGCCCCCAGTTCCCTCATCTGGAAAAATGGGGATTAAGGCTGTCGAGGCCCCACGTGGGCCAGGGACTGTGTCCAATCCGATTAGTTTGTTTCCACCCCAGAGCTTAGTACAGTGCTTTGCACAATAGTAGAGTTGCTTAACAAATACCATCATTATTATTACAGTGCCTGGCACCAAGTAAACACTCTTTTTTTTATAATGGCATTTATTAAGCGCTTACTATGTGCAAAGCACTGTTCTAGAGCGCTGGGGGAGGTTACAAGGGTAGTCAGGTCGTCCCTCGGGGGGGGCTCGCAGTTTAATCCCCAATTTCTCAGATGAGGGGAGAACTGAGGGCCCAGAGGAAGTTGAGAGGTGACTTGCCCAAAGTCACCCAGCTGGACAATTGGCGAGCCGGGATTAGTAACCCATGACCTCTGATGCCCAAGCCCGGGCTCTTTACACTGAGCCACGCTGCTTCGTCTCGGCTTAACAAGCGTCATAGAGAAGCAGCGTGGGCTCAGCGGAAAGAGCCCGGGCTTGGAGTGTCAGGAGGTCATGGTTCATCAATCAATCAATCAATCGTATTTATTGGAGCGGCTTACTGTGTGCACAGCACTGTACTAAGTGCTTGGGAAGTACAAGTTGGGCAACATACAGAGGACAGTCCCTACCCAGACAGTGGGCTCACAGTCTAGAAAGGGGGAGACAGAGAACAAAACCAGAACACACTAGACAAAGATAAGAAATAAATAGAATAGATAGGTTTCAAGTCCCGGCTCCGCCACTTGTCAGCTGTAAGACGTGCGGGCAAGTCCACTTCACTTCTCTGGGCCTCATCTGTAAAATGGGGATGAAGACTGTGAGGCCCCCCCGTGTGGACAACCTTGATCGACCTTGGAACCTCCCCAGCGCTTAGAACAGCGCTTTGCACAGAGTGAAGGCGCTTAACAATTACCGTCATGAAGCGGCGTAGCTCGGGTGGAAAGAGCCCGGGCTTTGGAGGCCAGAGGGTCATGGTTCGAACCCTTGCTCCACCACGTGTCTGCTTGTGTGACCTGGGCCAGTCACTTAACTTCTCGGAGCCGGTCAGTTACCTCATCTTAAACTGGGGATGACAACTGTGAGCCCCCCATGGGACAACCTGATCACCTTGTACCCCCCCCAGCGCTGAGGAACAGTGCTTTGCACAGTAGTAAGCGCTTAACAAATGCCGTCATTATTATTATTATTTATTATTACAGTGGCCTGGCGCCTAGTAAACGCTTAACAAGTGTCATGAAAAATGGAAAAAGGCTAAAGGGAGTGAGGAAGGGAGGCCTGACAGACCTTCAGCTGGGGTGTAGAGTACGGCGGATCATGGGAGAGGTTGAGGGCGTTATCTGCGCCTTGGGCCTGTTGAGGGTGAGCCCACCCCGGCGCAGCCTCGCTTGTCCAACAGGCACCTCGCGCCCGCCTCCGCCGCCGGTGGACATCCCCTGCGGACATGCACGCGCTGAAACCCGTTCCATCGGCTGCTGGCAAATAATAATAAAATAATAAATAATAATAATGGCATTTATTAAGCGCTTACTATGTGCAGAATAATAATAATAAGGATGGTATTTGTTTAAGCGCTTACTATGTGCAAAGCACTGTTCATAGAGGCGCTGTGGGAGGTGTTGACAAGGTGATCAGGTTGTCCCACGGGGGGCTCACAGGTTTAATCCCCATTTTACAGATGAGGCAACTGAGGCACAGAGAAGTTAAGGTGACTTGCCCAGAGTCACACAGCTGACAGTTGGGGCGGAGCTGGTATTTGAACCCATGACCTCTGACTCCAAAGCCAGCTCTTTCCAGCTGAGCCACGCTGCTGTCTCCTGCAAAGCATCGTTCCGAAGCACTGGGGAGGGTTACAAGGAGGTCAGGTTGTCCCACGAGGGGCTCACAGCCGTTAATCCCCGTTTTCCAGATGAGGTAACTGAGGCACGAGCACCTGTATAGATGTATATATGTTTGTACATATTTATTACTCTATTTATTTTATTTTGCTTGTATCTATTCTATTTATTTTATTCTGTTAGTACGTTTTGGTTTCGTTCTCTGTCTCCCCCTTCTAGACTGTGAGCCCACTGTTGGGTATGGGGACTGTCTCTATATGTTGCCAGCGTTGTACTTCCCGAAGGCACTTAGTACAGGTGCACTGCACACAGTAAGCAGCTCAATAGAATACGATTGAAGTAATGAATGTATATACAAGTATATATAGTATATATGTTTGTACATAGTTTATTACTCTATTATTTATTTATTTATTGGTTTATTTGTTTATTTATTTTTTTTACTTGTCCTATCAATTCTATTTTATTTTCTTTGTGTAGTACGTTTGGTTTTGGTTTTCTTGTCTCCCCTTTTAGACGTGAGCCCACTGTTGGGGTAGGGACCGTCTCTAGATGTTGCCAACTTGAACTGGTCCCAAGCGCTTAGTACAGTGCTCTGCACACAGTAAGCACTCAATAAATAGCAATTGAATGAATGAATGTATATACATGTATATAAGTATATATGTTTGTACATATTTATTACTCTATGTTATTTATTTATTTTTACTTGTACCTATCCATTCTATTTATTTTTATTTTGTAGTATGTTTGGGTTTTCTTCTCTGTCTCCCCCATCTAGACTGTGAGCCCGGCTGTTGGGTAGGGACTGTCTCTATATTGTTGCCAACTTGAACTTGCCCAAGCACTTAGTACAGTGCTCTGCACACAGTAAGCACGCAATAAATACGATTGAATGAATGAATGTATATACATGTATGTAAGTATATATGGTTTGTACATATTTATTACTCTATTTATTTATTTATTTATTTATTTTACTTGTACCTATCCATTCTGATTTATTTTATTTTGTTAGTATGTTTGGTTTTGTTCTCTGTCCTCCCCCTTCTAGACTGTGAGGCCCCGCTGTTGGGGTAGGGACCGTCTCTAGATGTTGCCGAACTTGAACTTCCCAAGCGCTTAGTACAGTGCTCTGCACACAGTAAGCGCTCAATAAATACGATTGAATGAATGAATGTATGATACATGTATATAAGTATATATGCGTTGTACATATTTATTACTCTATTTATTTTGCTTGTACCTATCTATTCTATTTATTTTATTTTGTTAGTACGTTTGGTTTCTTCTCTGTCTCCCCCCATCTAGGACTGTGTGAGCCCGACTGTTGGGTAGGGACTGTCTCTAGAGTGTTGCCAGACTTGTCCTTCCCAAGCGGCTTAGGTACAGTGCTCTGCACACAGTAGAGCACGTCAATAAATACGATTGAATGAATGAATGTATAGACAGTGTATAGTAAGTATATATGCTTGTACATATTATTACTCTTTATTTTTATTTATTTATTTATTTATTTATTTATTTATTTTATTTATTTTACTGTACCTATCTATTCTATTTAGTTTTATTTTGTTAGTACGTTTGGTTTTGTTCTCTGTCTCCCCCTTCCAGGCTGTGAGCCCACTGTTGGGGGAGGGACTGTCTTTATATGTTGCCAGCTTTGTACTTCCCAAGCGCTTAATCCAGTGCTCTGCACAGCAGTAAAGTGCGCTCAATAAATATACGATTGATTGATTGATTGATTAAGTGACGTTGCCCAAAGTCACCTCAGCTGACAAGTGTGCAGAGCCGGATCTGAACCCATGACCTCTGAGCTCCAAAGCCCGGGCTCTTTTCCATTGAGCCACGCTGCGTTCTCCCTGCAAAAATGGGGGCAGGGACGCCAACCCCTGCCCCTCGCGCCCGCCTGGCCCCCCACGGCTGGGCCAACGCTGAGCGTCCCCTACAGAGGCAGGACCGGGAGGGGTCCAGCCAGCTCTCAGCGGGCCCAGGTGGAAGGACCACTCCTCTCATTCACTCAATCGTATTTATTGAGCGCTTACTGTGTGCAGAGCACTGTACTAAGCGCTTGGAAAGTAGCAGTTCGGCAATAGAGACAATCATCATCATCATCAGTCATCAATCGTATTTAATGTGAGCGCTTACGTGTGCCCAGGTAGCTCTGTACAAGCGCTTGGAAAGTACAGGTTGCGGCAATAAAGAGAGACAATCCCTGCCCACAGCGGGTTGACAGTCTAGAAGCGGGGGAGACAGACACCAGAACAAATAAAGAAGGCATCAATAAGGATGATAAGTAATAATAGCAACATAAATAAAGTAGAATTATAGATATATACAGTATCAAAACAAGTAAACAGGCATCATCAATCGTATTTATTGAGCGCTGTACTATTGCAGAGCAGCTGTACTAAGTGCCTTGGGGAAGTACAAATTGGCAACATATAGGGACGGTCCCTACCCAACAGTTGGGCTCACAGTCTAAGAAGGGGAGACAGAGAACAAAACCAAACATATTAACAAAATAAAATAAATAGAATAGATATGTACAAGTAAAATAAATGAAATAAATAAATAGGAGTAATAAATATTTACAAACAAATATACATATATAGAACATTTATACATATATAGGCAGGTTGAGGGCAATGGATGGACAAATCAATCAAACAATCTATAGTTTTATTGAGCGCTTACTGTGTGCAGAGCACAGTACTAAGTCGCTTGGGAAAGTAACAAGGTTGGCAACGATAGGAGACGGTCCCTACTCAACAGTGGGCTCACAGTCTAGAAGGGGGAGGCAGAAGAACGAAACAAAACATATTAACAGAATAAAATAAATAGAATAGATATGTACAAGTGAAATAGGAGTAGGATAAATCCATAATTTATGGATAATATAATAGCAAGGATAAATTAAATAGAATTATAGATATATACACATCCAAACAAGTAAACAGGCAGGTTGAGGGCAATGGATGGGACAACCAATCATCAATCAATAGTATTTATTGAGCGCTTACTGTGTGCAGAGCACTGTAACTAAGCGCTTGGTAAGTACGAAGTTGGCAACATATAGAGACGGGTCCCTAGCCCAACAGTGGGGCGTCACAGTCTAGAAGGGGAGGACAGGAGAACAAAAACAAAACATATTAACAAAATAAAATAGAATAGATACGTTACAAGTAAGAGATAAATGGAGTAATAGATATGTACAGAACATATATATCCTATATACAGGTTGCTGTGGGGAAGGGAAGGAGGGTAGAGGTGGGGGGGATGGAGAGGGGGGAGGGAGGGAACTGACAACTGACAGATAGAGGAAGCACCTTGTACTTCCCAAGCGCTTAGTACAGTGCTCTGCACACGGTAAGTGCTCAATAAATACGACTGAATGAATGATTGAAGGCAGCGTGGGCTCAGTGGAAAGAGTACGGGCTTGGAAGTCAGAGGACCTAGGTTCGAATCCCGGCTGCTGCCGACTTGTCTGCTGTGTGACACTGGGCAAGTGGAGAAGCGAGCGTGGCTCAGTGGAGAAAGGGCCCGGGCTTGTGGAGTCAGAGGTCATGGGTTCAAATCCCAGCTCCTCCAACCGTCATCTGTGTGACTTTGGGCAAGTCACTTTCACTTCTCTGGGGCCTCAGTTTACCTCATCTGTAAAATTGGGGATTAGAACTGCGAGCCCCCCGTGGGACAACCTAGATCACCTTGTAACCTCCCCAGCACTTAGAACAGTGCTTTGCACACAGTAAAGCGTTTAATAAATGCCATTAAAAAAAATAATTCACTTCATTTCTCTGGGCCTCAGGTCCCTCATCTGTAAAAATGGGGATGAAGACTGTGAGCTCCACGTGTGACACCCTGATTACCGCGTATCTACCCTAGCGCTTAGAACAGTGCTTGGCACACTGGAGAGGGGGCTTCCTCTTCCCCTCCTCCCCCTCCCCATCCCCTCCGCCTTACCTCTTTCCCCTCCCCACAGCACCTGGATTATACTGTATATGTTTTGTACATATTTATTACTCTATTTATTTTACTTGTACATATTTATCCATTTAATTTTATTAAATTGTTTTTGTTTTGTTGTCTGTCTCCCCCTTCTAGACTGTGAACCCCGCTGTTGGGCAGGGATCGTCTCTAGGTTTGCCAGCTTGTCCTTCCCAAGCGCTTAGTCCAGTGCTCATGCACACCGTAATGCGCTCAATAAAACGACTGAATGAATGAATGGAACATAGTAAGATGTTTAACAAATACCATCTTCATCATAAGGAGTAGATGGAGGAATAATGGCCCTCAAAAAAAATAAGGTCAAGGACAAATACACACGATAGCAAAAAACAAACAAAAACTGGACTCGGAATTAGGACACGTAAGGGATAGAGGGGGGCAGAAGAAGAAGATCAGATACAATGCCTTTCCTCCATGGATCTCATATTCCTAGAGGGCAGGAAAACGGGAATCTTTTTCTCCATTTTCCGATGAGGGAGGACGTGTGCCGGAGTCCTGTTGCTCGCCCTGATGGCAGGGGGGCCAGAGGAGAGGTACACGACGCTGTTTGGGGGAGGCCGGGGTGTGAGGGGAGAAATGTATATATAGTTTGTACGTATTTATTACTCTATTTATTTATTTACGTTGTACATATTTATTCTATTTATTCTCTCTAGTGGAGAGAACACGGGCTTGGGGAGACAGAGGACCTGGGGTTCTAATCCCGGTTCGACATTTGTCTGCCAAGAGACCTTGAGCAAGTCACTCCCACTTCTCTTGGGCCTCAGTTTCCTGTATGTGCTTCCAGTGTTTCCAGTGTTTCTCCAGTGTTTCCCAGTAAGCGCTTAGGTACAGTGCAAGCGCTTAGTACAGTGCTCTGCACATAGTAAGCGCTCAATAAATACGATTGATTGATTGATTGATTGATTTCCTCTTCTGTGAAATAGGGGTTAAGGACTGTGAGCCCCATGTGGGACAAGGGACTGAGTCCAACCTGATTAATTTGTATCTAGCCAGGGGCTCTCAGACATGTGCCTGGCATAGAGTAAGCACTTAACAAATACTCTGAGGGGAAAAACAAAAACAACTTACAACATGGCGCAGAATCACCTGCTCCGGTGGAACAGGCTCAGGTCTGGAAACAAAAAAAGGGGACATGATGATGATAATAATATATAATAATAAATAATAATAATAATAGCATTTATTAAAGCGCTTTACTTGTGTGCAAAGCCCTGTTCTAAGCGCGTGGGGATGTTACAAGGGTGATCAGGGTTGTCCCATGGGGGGCTCACAGTTCTTCATCCCCATTTTACAGATGAGGTAACTGAGGCCCAGAGAAGTGAAGTGACTTGCCCAAAGTCACACAGCTTGACAAGTTGGTGGAGCCGGGGATTTGAACCCATGACCTCTGTACTCCAAAGCCCGGGCTCTTTCCACTGGGCTCTTTCCGTAATAACTATGGTAGTTGTTAGATGTGTTAGGACAAGGGTTCTAATCCTGGCCATGCCACTCGTTCCGCTGCGAGAACTTGGTCAAATCACTTCCCTTCTTCAGGCCTCAGTTTCCTCATTTTGCAAAATGGGGGATTCACCTGTTTTCCTTCCCTCGACTTCGCCTGTGAGCCCAAGGTGGGGACAAGGGACTGTTTCCGACCTGATTGGCCTGTATCTTACCCCCATCTTACCTCCTTCCCTTCCCCACAGCACCTGTATAGATGTCTATATGTTTGTACATATTTATTACTCTATTTATTTATTTTACTTGTACATATCTATTCTATTTATTTTATTTTGTTAGTACGGTTTGGTTTTTGTTCTCCTGTTTACCCCTTTTAGACTGTGAGCCCACTGTTGGGTAGGGGACTGTCTCTAGATGTTGCCAACTTGGGACTTCCAAGCGCTTAGGTACAGTGCTCTGCACACAGTAAGCGCTCAATAAATAACGATTGATTGATTGATTGATTGATTGTATCTACCTCCAGTGCTTAGGGACTGTGCCTGGCACATAGTAAGTGCTTAATGAGGATCACAATTATTATTTTTATATTTAATAATAATAATAATAATAATGGGCATTCATTAAGCGCTTACTATGTGCAAAGCACTGTTCTAAGTGCTGGGGATGTTACAAGGCGATCAGGTTGTCCCACGTGGGGCTCACAGTCTCATCCCCATTTACAGATGAGGTAACTGGGAGGCACAGAGAAGTTAAGTATGACTTGCCCAAAGTCACACAGCTGACGAATTGGCCAGGGCTGGGGATTTGAACCCATTGACCTCTTGACTCCAGAAGCCGCGCGCTCTTTCCACTGAGCCACGCTGCTTTCTGCGTATTCTATTCTATTCTATTTTATTATTAGCTACTTCCCATCCTCCTTAGGGCTCACGTAGCAACAGTCCGTCCCCTCATTATTTATTTTGACCTCTCTAGCTATTAGTATTTAATATTTGCCTCCCCAGTTGGGGTGGGACACTCCCTGAGGGCAGAGGACGTGTCACTTCCATATTCTCTACTCTCCAACCCGCCTAAACCAGTGCAGCACTCTCCAAATGGGCACTCAGTAAATGGCCATTAGCTGCTCCTGCTACTAATCAATCAATCGTATTTATTGAGCGCTTACTGTGTGCAAAGCTGTACTAAGCACTTGGGAAGTACAACTACTACTACTACTAGAAGCAGTGTGCTGTAGTGGACGGAGCACAGGCCTGGGATTCAGAAGGTTGTGGGTTCTAATCCTGCTCGGCTACTTGTCAGTCAGTCGGTCATTCGATTGTATTTATTGAGCACAGTCAGTCAATCGTATGTACGGAGCACTGTACTAAGCGCTTGGGAGAGGACAATAGAACAATAAACAGACTATTCCCTTCTCACAAGGGTTCTAATCCTGCTCGGCTACTTGTCAGTCAGTCAGTCATTCGATTGTATTTATTGAGCACAGTCAGTCAATCGTATGTACGGAGCACTGTACTAAGCGCTTGGGAGAGGACCATAGAACAATAAACAGGATTAATTCCCTTCCCACAACGAGCTTACTGACTAGGCGACTAAGAGTTGCCTGCTGTGTGACCCTGGGCAAGTCACCTCCTTCTCTGGGCCTCAGTTACCTCATCTGTACAATGGGGGATAATAATAACAATAATGATGGCATTTGTTAAGCGCTTACTATGTGCAGAGCACCATTCTAAGCACCTGGGGGGATACAAGGTGATCAAGTTGTCCCACGTGGGGCTCACAGTCTTAATCCCCATTTTACAGATGAGGGAACTGAGGCTCAGAGAAGTGAAGTGACTTGCCCAAGGTCACACAGCGGACGTGTGGGCGGAGCCGGGATTCGAACCCATGACCTCTGACTCCAAAGCCCGGCTCTTTCCAGTGAGCCACGCTGCTTCGTAACAGGGGGATGGAAACGGTGAACCCCACATGGGGCAGGGACTGTGTCCAACTCGATGTGCTTGTATCCACTCCGGAGCTTAGTACAGTACCTGCACATAGTAAGTGCTTAGCAAATACCACGGTAATTATTATTCTCTGTGCCTCTCGTTACCTCATCTGTAAAATGGGGATTAAGAGAGTGAGCCCCATGTGGGACGGGGCATTGTGTCCCACCTGATTAGCTTGTATCTACCCCAGCGGCTTAGAACAGGGCTTGACACACAGTGAGTGCTTAATAAATACCACAATTATTCATCATCATCAGTTGTATTTATTGAGCGCTTACTATGTGCAGAGCACTGTACTAAGCGCTTGGGAAGTACAAATTGGCAACATATGGAGACAGTCCCTACAATTATTATTCTTGCTATTACTAGTTAGGGGTATTTGTTGAGTTCTTACTACTCTTACCACTGCTGCTGTTTGCTACTTCTACGATTGCTACTACACTTATAACGGCATTTATAACGAAGCAGCGTGGCTTAGTGGAAAGAGCCCGGGCTCGGGAGTCAGAGGTCGTGAGTTCTAATCCCCGCCACCACCGGCCTGTCAGCTGGTGTGACTTTGGGGCAAGTCGCTTCACTTCTCTGTGACTCAGTGACCTCATCTGTAAAATGGGGGATGAAGTCTGTGAGCCCCACGGGGGGACAACCTGGTGACTTTGTATCTCCCCCAGTGCTTAGAACGGTGCTTGGCACATAGTAAGTGCTTAAAAAATACCATTATTATTATTATTATTATTATTATTATTATTATAGGTTGTACTCTTCATAGAAGGGTAAGCAGGACTTGGTGGCTTAAAAAATACCATTATTATTCTTATTATTATATTTGTAGTCTTC
This sequence comes from Tachyglossus aculeatus, assembly GCF_015852505.1. Taxonomy (NCBI): domain Eukaryota; kingdom Metazoa; phylum Chordata; class Mammalia; order Monotremata; family Tachyglossidae; genus Tachyglossus; species Tachyglossus aculeatus. The sequence continues at coordinate 23,816 of NC_052072.1, forward strand.
ATGGAAGGTAGCAGGACTTGGTGCTTAAAAAATACCATTATTATTATTAATATTATTATATTTGTACTCTTCATGGAAGGTAGCAGGACTTGGTGCTTAAAAAATACCACTATTATTATTATTATTATATTTGTACTCTTCATAGAAGGTAGCAGGACTTGATGCTTAAAAAATACCATTATTATTATTATTATTATTATTATATTTGTACTCTTCATAGAAGGTAGCAGGACTTGGTTGCTTAAAAAATACCATTATTATTATTATTATTATTATTATATTTGTACTCTTCATAGAAGGTAGCAGGACTTAGGGCTTAAGAAAATACCATTATTATTATTATTATTATTATATTTGTACTCTTCATAGAAGGTAGCAGGACTTGGTGCTTAAAAATACCATTATTATTATTATATTATTATTATTATTATTATATTTGTACTCTTCACAGAAGGTAGCAGGACTTTCGTGCTTGAAAAATACCATTATTATTATTATGATTAATATTATTATATTTGTACTCTTCACAGAAGGTAGCAGGACTTGGTGCTTAAAAAATACCATTATTATTATTATTATTATATTTGTACTCTTCATAGAAGGTAGCAGGACTTGGTGCTTAAAAAATACCATTATTATTATTATTATTATATTTGTACTCTTCATAGAAGGTAGCAGGGACTTGGTGCTTAAAAAATACCATTATTATTATTATTATTATTATTATATTTGTACTCTTCATAGAAGGTAGGAGGACTTGGTGCTTTAAAAATATTATTATTATTATTATTATTATTATTAATATTATTATATTTGTACTCTTCATAGAAGGTAGCAGGACTTGGTGGGTACCAGCAGAGGGGCAGTGCAGTTCTCAAGAATCAGTTTGCATGTGTTATGTATTTTTTTATTTAATGGTATTTATTATTATTATTAATAATAATAATAATAATAATAATGGCATTTGTTAAGCACGGCTCTGTGCCAGGCACTGTACTGAGCCCTGGAGAAGACACAAGACAGTCGGTTTGGACACAGTCCCTGTCCCGCTTGGGGGCTCACAGTCCCCATCCCCATTTTACAGATGAGGGAACAGCGGGGCCCAGAGAAGTGAAGTGACTTGGTCCTAGGTAAATCAATCAATCAATCGTATTTATTGAGCACTTACTGTGTGCAGAGCACTGTACTAAGCGCTTGGTAAGTACAAGTTGGCAACATATAGAGACGGTCCCTACCCAACAGCGGGCTCACAGTCTAGAAGGTCAAGTTAGGAAGCAGCGTGGCTCAGTGGAAAGAGCCCGGGCTTTGGAGTCATGGGTTCAAATCCCGGCTCCACCAAACTGTCAGCTGTGTGACTTTGGGCAAGTCACTTCTCTGTGGCCTCAGTTCCCTCATCTGTAAAAATGGGATTTAGACTGTGAGCCCCCTGTGGGACAATCTGATCACCTTGTAACCTCCCTAGTGCTTAGAACAGTGCTTCGCACATAGTAGGCACTTAATAAATGTCATTATAGTTATTATTATTATTATTATTATTATTATTATTATTGTTATTGTTAGGTCACACAGCAGACAAATGGCAGAGCTGGGATTAGAACCCAGGTGCTCAGACACCCAGGCCCAGGCTCTTTCCACTAGGTCATGCCACTTTGTTAAGCACTTACTATAATAATAATAATAATAATGATGGCATTTATTAAGCGCTTACTATGTGCAAAGCACTGTTCTAAACGCTGGGGAGGTTACAAGGTGATCAGGTTGTCCCATGGGGGGCTCCCAGTCTTAATCCCCATTTTCCAGATGAGGGAACTGAGGCTCAGGGAAGTGAAGGTGACTAGCCCAAAGTCACACAGCTGACAAAATCCCGGCTCCGCCACTTGTCAGCTGTGTGACTTTGGGCAAGTCACTTCTCTGAGCCTCAGTTCCCTCATCTGGAAAATGGGGATTAAGACTGGGAGCCCCATGTGGGACAACCTGATCATCTGGGTATCCCCCCCCGCCCTGGTGCTTAGAACAGTGCTCTGCACATACTAAGCGCTTAACAAATGCCATCATTATTATTATTATTATTATTAAGTGGCAGAGCCGGGATTTGAACCCATGACCTCTGACTCCAAAGCCCGTGCTCTTTCCACTGAGCCATGCTGCTTCTCTAATGTGCCAGGGCAATGTACTGAGTATTGGGGTAAGTATAAGATCACCTATTTTCTAAATGGTATTTGCTAAGGCGCATACTATGTGCCAAGCATTGGTACTACACAGGGCTCACAGTCTTAATCCCTTAAGCGCTTAGTACAGTTCTCTGCACATGGGTAAGTGCTCAATAAACACGACTGAATGAATGAATGAATCCCTGTTTTATAGATTAAGGCAACAGAGGCCCAGAGAAGCGAAGTGACTTGCCCAAGGTCACCCAGCAGACACGCAGTGGAGTCGAGATTAGAACCCAGGTCACCAGACTCCCAAGCCCGGGCTCTTTCCAGTTAGAGAAGCAGCGTGGGCTCAGTGAAAAGAGCCTGGGCTTTGGAGTCAGAGGTCATCGGTTCAAATCCCGGCTCCGTCAATTGTCAGCTGTGTGACTTTGGGGCAAGTCACTTCACTTCTCTGGGCCTCAATTACCTCATCTGTAAAATGGGGATTAAGACTGTGAGCCCCCCGTGGGACAATCTGATCACCCGTGTAACCTCCCCAGCGCTTAGAACAGTGCTTTGCACATAGTAAGTGCTTAATAAATGCCATTATTATTATTATTAGGCCATGCTGCTTCCCTCTCCAATATTCTGTATTGGATAGATTGTTGTGCCCCATTAAACTACGTGAAGCCAAAACTATTTCCTCTGGATAACTCTAATTTTTTTTTTCACACTGAGAATGGGAAAACTTGAGCCACCCCTCCGACTGCTCCCCAGATAACAATTGTTTGCTGAATTGTACTTTCCAAGCGCCTAGAACAGTGCTCTGCATTCAATCAATCAATCGTATTTATTGAGCGCTTACTGTGTGCACAGCACTGTACTAAGCGCTTGGGAAGTACAAATTGGCAACATATAGAGACAGTCCCTACCCAACAGTGGGCTCACAGGCTAGAACACAGTAAGTGCTCAATAAATATGATTAAATACGACTGAATGAATAACACCCTCCTCACTACCATTTCCGTGGTTTAGTGCTCACTTCCTGCCACCACACTCTTAATAATAATAATGATGGCATGTATTAAGCGCTTACTATGTGCAAAGCACTGTTCTAAGCACTGGGGAGGTTACAAGGTGATCAGGTTGTCCCTTGGGGGGGCTCACAGTCTTAATCCCCATTTTACAGATGAGGTAACTGAGGCCCAGAGAATCAATCAATCAATCAATCGTATTTATTGAGCACTTACTGTGTGCAGAGCACTGTACTAAGCGCTTGGGAAGTACAAGTCAGAAACACATAGAGACAGTCCCTACCCAACAGCGGGCTCACAATCTAGAAGGGGGAGACAGAGAACAACACCAAACACACTAACAAAATAAAATAAATAGAATAGATATGTACAAGTAAGATAAATAGATAAATAAAGTAATAAATATGTACAAACATATATACATATATACAGGTGCTGTGGGGAAGGGAAGGAGGAAAGATGGGGGAGATGGAGAGGGGGACGAGGGGGAGAGGAAGGAGGGGGGCTCAGTGTGGGAAGGCCTCCTGGAGGAGGTGAGCTCTCAGTAGGGCCTTGAAGGGAGGAAGAGAGTGAGCTTGGCGGATGGGCAGAGGGACTGGGGGCATTCCAGGCCCGGGGGAGGACGTGGGCCGGGGGTTGATGGCGGGACGGGCGAGAATGAGGCCTAACGGTGAGGAGATTAGCGGTGGCAGAGGAGCGGAGGGTGCGGGCTGGGCTGGAGAAGGACAGAAGGGAGGGGAGGTAGGAGGGGGGCGAGGGGATGGATGGATGGACAGCCTTGAAGCCCAGGGGTGAGGAGTTTCTGGCTGATGCGCAGATTGATCGGTAGCCACTGGAGATTTTTGAGGAGGGGAGTAACATGCCCAGAGCGTTTTCTGGACAAAGACAATCCGGGGCAGCAGCATGAAGTATGGATTGAAGTGGGGAAAGACAGGAGGATGGGAGATCAGAGAGGAGGGCTGATGCAGTAGTCCAGACGGGATAGGATGAGAGATTGAACGAGCAGGGTAGCGTTTTGGACGGAGAGGAAAGGGCAGATCTTGGCAATGTTGCGGAGCTGAGACCGGCGGGTTTTGGGTGACGGCTCGGATGTGAGGGGTGAACGAGAGAGCGGAGTCGAGGATGACACCAACGTTGCGGGCTTGTGAGACGGGAAGGGTGGTAGGTGCCGTCAACAGAGATGGGAAAGTCAGGGAGAGGACGAGGTTTGGGAGGGAAGACAAGGAGCTCGGTCTTCGACATGTTGAGGCTTTAGGTGGCGGGCGGGACATCCAGATGGAGATGTCCTGAAGGCAGGAGGAGATGCGAGCCTGGAGGGGAGGGGGGAGAGAGCAGGGGCAGAGATGTAGATCTGGGTGTCATCAGCGTAGAGATGATAGTTGAAGCCGTGGGAGCGAATGAGGTCACCAAGGGAGTGAGTGTAGATTGAGAACAGAAGGGGACCAAGCACTGAACCTTGGGGAACCCCCACAGTAAGAGGATGGGAGGGGGAGGAGGAGCCTGCAAAAGAGACTGAGAAAGAACGACCGGAGAGAAAAGAGGAGAACCGGGAGAGGACGGAGTCTGTGAAGCCAAGGTCAGATAGCGTGTTGAGGAGAAGGGGGTGGGCCACAGGGTCGAAGGCAGCAGATTAGGATAGAGTAGGAGCCATTGGATTTGACAAGCAGGAGGGTCATTGGTGACCTTTGAGAGGCCAGTTTCCGTGGAATGTAGGGGACGGAAGCCAGACTGGAGGGGGTCGAGGAGAGAGTTGCTTCCCAAGCGCTTAGTACAGTGCTCTGCACACAGAAACCGCTCATTAAATACGATTGATTGATTATATGTATATATGTTTGTACATATTTATTACTCTATTTATTCATTTATTTATTTTACTTGTACATATCTATTCTATTTATTTTATTAGTATGTTTGGGTTTGTTCCCTGTCTCCCCCTGCTAGACTGTGAGCCCACTGTTGGGTAGGGACCGTCTCTATATGTTGCCAACTTGTACTTCCCAAGCGCTTAGTACAGTGCTCCGCACACAGTAAGCGCTCATTAAATACGATTGACGGATTGATTAATTGAATGAATGAATGAATGGGATGCGGCAGCTGCGCATGCGCGGGAGGGGTGAGTGACGGGTGTGCGCGTGAGGCGGCGGGCGGAGGGGGTGACGACGGCTGGGCGTAAAAGCGTGCGTGGCGGAAGTGCGCGTGACGTCAGAGCTCCTGAGGGGGCGGAAGGGCGTCGCTGCTGCCGGGTGGAAGCGGTGGGAAGGCTCGCGTGCGTGCGTGTGCGTGCGTGTGCGTGCTGTTCCCCCCCCCAAGCCCCCCAGGTCCGGTCCGATCCGGTTCGATCCGGTCGCCTGCCTCGCGGCCACTCACCTACACAGGCGCCTCAGCGCGGGCGGGGACCGCGGGCAGCACCATGGCGACGGGCAGCGCATGCGCACCTCCCTCCCGGCACGCGCACAGCGCTCGCGCCCCTTCCCCGGCGCACGCGCACAGCGCTCGCGCCCCTTCCCCGGCGCACGCGCACAGCGCTCGCGCCCCTTCCCCGGCGCACGCGCACAGCGCTCGCGCCCCTTCCCCGGCGCACGCGCACAGCGCTCGCGCCCCTACCCCGGCGCACGCGCACAGCGCTCGCGCCCCTTCCCCGGCGCACGCGCACAGCGCTGACTTGAGTAGGGGAAAGGGGAGAGGAGAGCAGCGGCCTGTCGGCCTAGAGCGGCCCGAAGGAGGGCGGGGAAGGCGCGGGGCTTGGGCGCCCCAAAGAGGGAGGGAGGCGGAAGTCTCCCCGACTACTTCATTATTCATTCATTCATTCATTCATTCTTTCTTTCTTTCTTCTAGACTGTGAGCCCACTGTTGGGTAGGGACCGTCTCTGTATGTTACTAACTTATACTTCCCAAGCGCTTAGTACAGTGCTCTGCACGCAGTAAGCGCTCAGTAAATACGATAGAATGAATTCATTAATTCATTCAATTATTATTAATAATCAACTATTAATAGTTAATTAATTAACCAATTAATTAGCTATTTACTAATTAATATGTAACTAATTAATTGACTATTAACTAATTAATGGTTAATTAACTATTGATGATAATAATTATTAATAATAACAATGGTAAGCACTTACTAGGTGCCAAGCACTGTTCTAAGCGTTGGGATAGATACAATAATAATAATGATGGCATTTATTAAGCGCTTACTATGTGCAAAGCACTGTTCTAAGCGCTGGGGGAGGTTACAAGGTGATCAGGTTGTCCCACGGGGGGCTCACAGTCTTCATCCCCATTTGACAGATGGGGTCACTGAGGCCCAGAGAAGTGAAGCGACTTGCCCAAAGCCACACAGCTGACAAGTGGTGGTGGCGGGATTAGAACCCACGACCTCTGACTCCCAAGCTCCGGCTCTTTCCACGAAGCCACGCTGCTTCTCCGAATAATTACTATGTGCAACGCAGTGTACTAAGCACCTGGGAAATACAATTTGGCAACAAATAAAACCCTACCCAACAGTAGGCCCATTGGGCCTTCATGATTCCTCAGGTTGTACGGGGGCTGCAGCCCGCCCGCCCGTTAGGCCGCTGTGTGACGTTCAGTAAATAGGTTCCTATTTATTGAGCGCTTACTGTATTCAGAGCACTGTAATAATAATAATGATAATTATGGTATTATGGAGAAGCAGCGTGGCTTAGTGGAAAGACCCCCGGGCTTGGGAGTCTGAGGTTATGGGTTCTAAACCTGACTCCGCCACTTGTCTGCTTGACATTAGTATTAATATTTATTTGTTTACATTCCTTCAGTCGTATTTATTGAGCGCTCACTGCGTGCACAGCACTGTCCTAAGCGCTTGGGAAGTCCAAGTTGGCAACATCTGGAGACGGTCCCTACCCAACAGCAGGCTCACAGTCTAGAACATATGAACAAAATAAAATAGAATAAAATACAATAAATAGAGAAGCAGCGTGGCTCTGTGGAAAGAGCCCGGGCTTTGGAGTCAGGGTTCGTGGGTTTGAGTTCCGACTCCGCCAAGTGTCAGCTGTGTGACTTTGGGCAAGTCGCTTCACTTCTCTGGGCCTCAGTTCCCTCATCTGTCAAATGGGGATGAAGACTGTGAGCCCCCCCGTGGGGCAACCTGATCTCCTTGTAACCTCCCCGGCGCTCAGTACAGTGCTTTGCACATAGTAAGCGCTTAATAAATGTCATTGAAAATAAAAAATAAGAAAAAAATGTGTCCAGGTAAAATAAATGGAGTAGTGAATCTGCAGAAATATATATACAGGTGCTGTGGGGAGAGGAAGGAGGGGGCTCAGTCTGGGAAGGCCTCTTGGAGGAGGTGAGGCCTCCTCCCCCCTCGCGGGCCCCTCCCCTCCCCCTGTAGCCCCGCCCTCTCCCTCTCCCTCTCCCTCTCCCTCTCCCTCTCCCTCTCCTCTCTCCTCTCTCCTCTCTCCTCTCTCCTCTCTCCTCTCTCCTCTCTCCTCTCTCCTCTCTCCTCTCTCCCCTCTCCCTCCCTCCCTCCCTCCCTCCCTCCCTCTCTCTCCTTCCCTCTCCCCATCTCTCCCTCTCTCTCTCTCTCCCTCCCTCTCCCTCTCCCTCTCTCCCTCCCCCTCTCTCCCCCCCTCCCCCCCTCCCTCCCCTCCCCCTCTCTCCCCCCCTCCCTCCCTCCCCCTCTCTCCCCCCCTCCCCCCTCGCGGGCCCCCTCTCCCTCCCTCGCGCTCTCTCTCTCCCTCTCCCTCCCTCCTTCTCTCCCCCTCTCCCCACTATCTCTCTCCCTCTTTCCCTCTCTCTCTCCCCCCTCCCTCCCCCTCTTTCTCTCCCCCCTCCCTCTCCCCCTCTCTCCTTCCCTCCCTCTCCCCCCTCCCTCTCTCCCTCTCCCTCTCTTTCTCTCCCTCCCCCCCCCTCCCTTTCTCTCCCTCCCCCTCCCTCTCCCCCCCTCCCCCTTCCCTCTCCCCCCTCCCTTCCTCCCTCTCCCCACTCCCTCCGTCCGTCTCTCCACCCTCTCTCCCTCCCCCCCCTCCCCCCTCTCTCCCCCCTCTCTCCCTCCCTCCCTCCCTCCCCCCCTTTCTCCCCCCTCCCTCCCCCTCCCTCTCCCTCCCCCCCTCCCTCTCCCCCTCCCTCCCCCCTCCCTCTCCCTCTCCCCCTCCCTCCCCCCTCCCTCCCTCTCTCTCTCCCCCCTCTCCCTCTCTCCCCCCTCCCGCCTCTCCAATCAATCAGTCAATCAATCAACCGTATTTACTGAGCGCTTACTGTGTGCAGAGCACTGTACTATCAATCAATCAATCAATCAATCGTATTTATTGAGCGCTTACTATGTGCAGAGCACTGTACTAAGCGCTTGGGAAGTACAAGTTGGCATCACATAGAGACAGTCCCTACCCAACAGGGGGCTCACAGTCTAAAAGGGGGAGACAGAGAACAGAACCAAACATACCAACAAAATAAAATAAGTAGGATAGAAATGCACAAGTAAAATAAATAAATAAATAAATAAATAGAGTAATAAATATGTACAACCATATATACATATATACAGGTGCTGTGCTGTACTAACCGGGTCCCCGCCCCCTCCCCTGTCTGCCCCTCCCCGCCCCGGGCCCCCCGGTGTCCCGGAAAGGGGGGGGCGGGGGGCGGCGCAGCCCCTCCCCCCCTGCCTCCCTGCGCCCGCCCTCCCTCCGTCCGTCCGTCCCGTCGGTCCCGTCGGTGCCCGTGCCCCCCCCCCCCCCCTCCGGTGGCCCGGGGAGCAGGTAGGTTGGGCCCTTAGGGCGGGGGAGGGGAGGGGGGGAAGGGCCCCGCGCCCCCTGAGGGGCTGATGGCTTCATTCATTCATTCACTCACTCAATCGTATGTACTGAGCGCTTCCAGTGCGCGGAGCACTGGGCTAAGCGCTTGGGAAGGACAAGGCGGCAACATGTAGAGCCGGTCCCTGCCCAACCGGGGGCCGTTGGGGGGAGGGGTCCCGGGCCCCCCCCCCCCGCCCCCGACCTGAGGGGATAGAGAGAGGGTCACTTCACTTCTCTGGGCCTCAGTTACCGCCTCTGCAAAATGGGGACCGCGAGCCCCCCCCGCCGTGGGACGGCCTGATCGCTTTGGAACCTCCCCAGCGCTTTGCACAGAGTAAGCGCTTAATAAATGCCATTAATTTTTGAGCGCTTAGTCCAGTGCTCTGCACACAGTAAGCGCTTAATAAATGCCATCGTTTTTTAAGCGCTTAGTCCAGTGCTCAGCACACAGTAAGCGCTCAATAAATACGATTGAATGAATGAAGGGATGGGGGGAGGAGAGAGAGGAGTCCCGCCCCCCCCCCCCCCCCCCCGAGCTGAGAGGATGGGTGAAGGGGGGCATTCATTCAATCAATCAATCAATCGTATTGCTTGAGCGCTTACTGTGTGCAGAGCACTGTACTAAGCGCTTGGGAAGTCCAAGTTGGCAACATCTAGAGACGGTCCCTACCCAACAGCGGGCTCACAGGGTAGAAGGGGGAGACAGACAACAAGACAAAACATAGTAACAAAATAAAATAAGTAGAATAAATATGATCACCCTGTAACCTCCCCAGCGCTTAGTCCAGTGCTCTGCACACGGTAAGCGCTCAATAAATAGGATTGAGTGAATGTGCGGAGCACTGCACCAACTGGTTGGAAAAGGGCGAGAGAAGAGAGTTAGTGGGCACAGGCCCGGCCCGGCTCCAGGGGCAGGAGGACAGCTTGGCCCCTCCATCATCATCATCAATCGTATTTATTGAGCGCTTACTATGTGCAGAGCACTGTACTAAGCGCTTGGGAAGTACTGATAACGCCCGCCGGGGCACCCAGCTCTGCCAGTCCATAATAATGATGCTATTTGTTAAGCGCTTACTATGTGCAAAGCACAGTTCTAAGCGCTGAGGAGGTTACAAGGCGATCGGGTTGTCCCACGGGGGGCTCACGGTCTTCATCCCCATTTTCCAGATGAGGTCACTGAGGCCCAGAGAAGTGAAGTGACTTGCCCAGAGTCACAGAGCTGACAGTTGGCGGAGCCAGGATTTGAATAATAATAATAATGTTGGTATTTGTTAAGCGCTTACTATGTGCAAAGCACTGTTCTAAGCGCTGGGGAGGTTACAAGGTGATCAGGTTGTCCCATGGGGGGCTCACAATTTTAATCCCCATTTTACAAATGAGGTAACTGAGGCCCAGAGAAGTGAAGTGACTTACCCAAAGTCACACAGCTGGCAGTTGGCAGAGCCGGTATTTGAACCCATGACCTCCGACTCCAAAGCCCGGGCCCTCTCCACCGAGCCACGCTGCTTCTCCCCCTCATCCCCCTCTCCATCCCCCTCATCTTACCTCCTTCCCTTCCCCACAGCACCTGTATATATGTATATATGTTTGTACATATTTATTACTCTATTTATTTATTTTACTTGTACATAGCTATTCTATTTATTTTATTTTGTTAGTATGTTTGGTTTTGTTCTCTGTCTCCCCCTTTTAGACTGTGAGCCCACTGTTGGGTAGGGACCGTCTCTAGATGTTGCCAACTTGGACTTCCCAAGCGCTTAGTCCAGTGCTCTGCACACAGTAAGCGCTCAATAAATACGATTGATTGATTGATTCTCCATCGGCTGTACCTTGTTGGGCAGACTGACGGACGAAGCCCCTCGGTGACTGCTTTATCCCATTGTCAGAAATCCGCTCCTGGGCGTCCGCCTGAAGGGAAAGCCCCGTTAATAATAATGATAATAATAATGATGGCATTTATTAAGCGCTTACTATGTGCAAAGCACCGTTCTAAGCGCTGGGGAGGTTACAAGGCGATCAGCTGGTCCCCCGGGGGGCTCACAGTCTTAATCCTCATTTTCCAAATGAGGTAACTGAGGCATAGAGAAGTGAAGTGACTTGCCCAAAGTCACACAGCGGACAATTGGCGGGGCCGGGATTTGAACCCATGACCTCTGACTCCAAAACCCGGGCTCTTTCCACTGAGCCACGCTGTTAGGGCGTCCTCATCATAAGACGGACTGGTGAAATCAATCAATCAATCAATCGTATTTATTGAGCGCTTACTATGTGCAGAGCACTGTACTAAGCGCTTGGGAAGTACAAATTGGCAACACATAGAGACAGTTTGGCCCCACAGCACTTAGGTCTACGTCTCCAAATTCTCAATAATAATGATAATAATGGTGGCGTTTGTTAAGCACCTGCTAGGTGCCGAGCACCGTTCTAAGCACAGGCGGAGATACAGGGTGATCAGGTTGTCCCACATGGGGCTCACGGTCTTCATTCCCATTTTACAGATGTGGAAACTGAGGCCCAGAGAAGTGAAGCGACTTGCCCAAAGTCACCCAGCTGACCAGCGGCGGAGCCGGGATTAGAACCCACGACCTCTGACTCCCAAGCCCGGGCTCTTTCCACTGATCCACGCCGCTACTCCTCTAATAATAATAATGGTGTTTGTTAAGCACTTACGATGTGCCAAGCACTGTTCTAAGCGCTGGGGTGGATACAAGGTCGTCAGGTTGTCCCACGTGGAGCTCACAGTCTTAATACCATCATCATTATTATTATTGCTATTAATTCACGTTTTACAGATGAGGTAACTGAGGCATGGAGAAGCTGCCAAGTTGATTCATTCATTCATTCAATCATATTTATTGAGCACTTACTGTGTGCAGAGCACTGGACGAAGCGCTTGGGAAGTACAAGTCGGCAACGTCTAGAGATGGCCAAGAGAAGCAGCTTGGCTCAGTGGAAAGAACACGGGCTTTGGAGTCAGAGGTCATGGGTTCAAATCCCGGCTCCGCCACTTGTCAGCTGTGTGACTTTGGGCAAGTCACTTCACTTCTCTGGGCCTCAGTTCCCTCATCTGTAAAATGGGGATTAAGACTGTGAGCCCCCCGTGGGACAACCTGATCACCTTGTAACCCCCCAGCGCTTAGAACAGTGCTTTGCACATAGTAAGCGCTTAATAAATGCCATTATTATTATTATTATTACCCAACAACGGGCTCACAGTCTAGAAGGGGGAGACAGACAACAAAACAAAACATGGCAAGTGGCAGAGGCTGGATTAGAACCCACGACCTCTGACTCCTAAACCCATGCTCTTTCCCACTAAGCCACGCTGCTTCTCCTGATACTTATTATTCATTCAATCGTATTTATTGAGTGCTTACTGTATGCAGAGCACTGTACTAAGCGCTTGGGAAGTACAAGTTGGCAACATATAGAGACGGATACTAATATCCATCTCCTCCTCTAGACCGTGAGCTCCTGGTGGACAGGGAAAAAGTGTCTGCCAACTCTGTAGGATTGAGAAGCAGCGTGGCTCAATGGAAAGAGCCCGGGCTTTGGTGTCAGAGGTCATGGGTTCGAATCCCGACTCCACCACTTGTCAGCTGGGTGACTTTGGGCAAGTCACTTCACTTCTCTGGGCCTCAGCTACCTCATCTGTAAAATGGGAATGAAGACTATGAGCCCCCCGTGGGACAACCTGATCACCTTGTAACCTCCCAAGCGCTTAGAACAGTGGTTTGCACATAGTAAGCGCTCAATAAATGCCATCATTATTATTATTATATTAACAAAATAAAATAAATATGTACAAATTAGAGTAAAACATCTGTACAAACATATATGCAGGTGCTGTGGGGAGGGGAAGGGGGTAAGGCAGGGGCGATGGGGAGGGGGAGAGGAAGGAGGGGGCTCACATGTCCATTTCTGTACTTTATTGGTGCCTGTCTCCCCCTCTAGACTGTAAGCCCATTGTGGGCAGGGAATGTGTCTGTTTATTGTTCTATTGCCCTCTCCCAGGCTCTTAGTGTGGTTCTCTGTCCACTCATTCATTCATTCATTCAATCATATTTTTGGAGCGCTTGCAGACCACTGTACTAAGCACTTGGGAAGTACAAGTCGGCAACATCTAGAGACGGTCCCTACCCGACAACGGGCTCACAGTCTAGAAGGGGGAGACAAGCAACAAAACAAAACATGTGGACGGATGTCATCATCAGAATAAATAGAAGTAAAGCTAGATGCACAGTATTAACAAAATAAATAGTAAATATGTACAAGGAAAATAAATAGAGTAATAAATCTGTACAAATATATATACAGGTGCTGAGGGGAGGGGAAGGAAGTAGGGTCGGGGGATGGGGAGGAGGCGAGGAAAAAGGGGGCTCAGTGTGGGAAGGCCTCCTGGAGGAGGTGAGCGGCAGAGGAGCCCATAGTAAGCGCTCAATGAATAGGATTGAATTGAATGAATGTCTCCCAAAGAGCTGATGCCGGGCCGCAGCTTGACCTTCAAGGCCCAGCTTGGTGGGGTATCGAGGGGGCATTATTAGCTGGACGGCGGGCACATCTGCTGGAAGCCTGACCCAATCCGCGGGTTCCTGAGCACCAACTATGTGCAGAGTGCTGTACAATAATAATATTATTCATTTATTCAATTGTATTGAGCGCTTACTGTGTGCAGAGCACTGCACTAAGCGCTTGGGAAGTACAAGTTGGCAACATTATAGAGACGGTCCGTACCCAACAGCGGGCTCACAGTCTAGAAGGGGGAGACGGACAACAAAACAAAACATATTAACAAAATAAAATAAATAGAATAAATATGTACAAATAAAATAAATAAATAAATAAATAAATAGAGTAATATTGTGGTACTGGTTCATTCATTCAGTCGTATTTATTGAGCACTTACCGTGTGCAGAGCACTGTACTAAGTGCTTGGGAAGTCCAAGTTGGCAACATTATAGAGATGGTCCCTACCCAACAGCGGGCTCACAGTCTAGAAGGGGGAGACAGGCAACAAAACAAAACATATTAACAAAATAAAATAAATAGGGTAAATATGTACAAATAACATAAATAAATAGAGTAATAGAGCAATATTATGGTACTGGTTCATTCGTTCATTCAATCGTATTTATTGAACGCTTGCTGTGTGCAGAGCACTGTACTAAGCGCTTGGGAAGTCCAAATTGGCAACATTATAGAGGCGGTCCCTACCCAACAGCGGGCTCACAGTCTAGAAGGGGGAGATGGACAACAATACAAAACATATTAACGAAATAAAATAAATAGAATAAATATGTACAAATAAAATAAATTAATAGAGTAATATTATGGTACTGGTTCATTCATTCATTCAATCGTATTTATTGAGCACTTACTGTGTGCAGAGTACTGTACTAAGCGCTTGGGAAGTCCAAGTTGGCAACATATAGAGGCGGTCCTTACCCAACAGCGGGCTCACAGTCTAGAAGGGGGAGACAGACAACAAAACAAAACATATTAACGAAATAAAATAAATAGAATAAATATGTACAAATAAAATAAATAAATTAATAGAGTAATATTATGGTACTGGTTTGTTCATTCATTCAATCGTATTTATTGAGCGCTTACTGTGTGCAGAGCACTGTACTAAGCGCTTGGGAAGTCCAAGTTGGCAACGTATAGAGGCGGTCCCTACCCAATAGTGGACTCACAGTCTAAAAGGGGGAGACAGAGAACAAAACCAAACATACTAACAAAATAAAATAAATAGAATAGATATGTACAAGTAAAATAAATAAATAAATAGAGTAATAAATATGTACAAACATATATCCATATATACAGGTGCTGTGGGGAAGGGAAGGAGGTAAGATGGGGGGGACGGAGAGGGGGACGAGGGGGAGAGGAAGGAAGGGGCTCAGTCTGGGAAGGCCTCCTGGAGGAGGTGAGCTCTCAGTAGGGCCTTGAAGGGAGGAGGAGAGTCAGAGGTCAAACTCCCCTGTGCTTGGCAGCAGTGGCACGGGAGGGAGTCGAGGGTGGAAACTCAATTTGACTGCATGGAAGAAGGTAGTCGTAAACCACTTCCATATTTTGACCAAGAAAACTCTCCGGATCCGCTACCAGAAAGACTGCAGGTCGAGGTGGTGCGTTCTGGGAGAGATGTATCCGTGGCGTCGCTATGGGTCGGACCCGACTCTCTGGCGGCATACGACAATAACGACCTACCATTCGAAAATCAGAATTTTTCCACCCTTGCATTCTTAAATTCATTTTATAGGATCTTCACGGATGAGGGGAATATATTATGGGTTAATCTGGCAAGCGAGAACGAGAGATGTGGAGAAGACTGTAGCGGGGATTGCTGGCATCTTGGCTCCGAGGGGAATATGCAGGAGCAGCAATCGGGGAGGTTCGATTCAGGGGGAGGTTTGAGTCTGATCTAGCCCGATCTGGGGTTTTCGGATCCCTTGAGCCTCAGTTTCCCCACCTGTGAAATGGGCTTGGCGCGACGATCCTTTCCTTCCTCCTGCTGGGACTGAATTAATTCAAGGGGCAGCCCAATTAATGATAATACTAATAATAATGATAATAACTGTGGTACTTGCATGAGAAGCAGCGTGGCTCAGTGGAAGGAGCCCGGGCTTTGGAGTCAGAGGTCATGGGTTCAAATCCCGGCTCCGCCACTTGTCAGCTGTGCGACTTTGGGCGAGTCGCTTAGCTCCTCTGTGCCTCAGTTCCCTCACCTGTAAGATGGGGATGAAGACTGTGAGCCCCCCGTGGGACATCCTGATCACCTTGTAACCCCAGCGCTTAGAACAGTGCCTTGCACATAGTAAGCGCTTAATAAATGCTATCATTTATTTATTTATTTTACTTGTACATATCTATTCTATTTATTTTATTTTGTTAGTATGTTTGGTTTTGTTCTCCGTCTCCCCCTTTTAGACTTGTGAGCCCACTGTTGGGTAGGGACTGTCTCTATATGTTGCCAACTTGGACTTCCCAAGCGCTTAGTACAGTGCTCTGCACACAGTAAGCGCTCAATAAATACGATTGATTGATTGATTGATTATCATTATTATTATTATTATTTGTTTGCTAGGCACTTACCACGTGCCAGGCACCATTCTAAGAGCTGGGGTGGAAACCAGCAAATTGGGTTGGACCCTCTCCCTATCCCACGTGGGGCTCACGGTCTCCATCCCCATTTTGCAGATGAGGGAACTGAGGCACGGAGGAGGTAAGTGACTGGCCCAAGGTCATGCAGCAGACAAATGGCAGCAAACCTTGTGACTCCCAGGCCCGTGCCCCGACCCCGTGCAGCAGACAAATGGCAGCATCATCATCATCATCATCAATCATATTTACTGAGCGCTTACTGTGTGTAGAGCACTGTACTAAGCGCTTGGGAAGTCCAAGTTGGCAACATCTAGAGACGGTCCCTACCCAACAGTGGGCTCACAGTCTAAAAGGGGGAGACAGAGAACAAAACCAAACCTTGTGACTTCCAGGCCCGTGCCCCGTCCCCATGCAGCAGACAAATGGCAGCCTCATCATCATCATCAGTCGCATTTATTGAGCGCTTACTGTGTGCAGAGCACTGTACTAAGCGCTTGGGAAGTCCAAGTTGGCAACATATAGAGACAGTCCCTACCCAACAGTGGGCTCACAGTCTAAAAGGGGGAGACAGAGAACAAAATCAATCAATCAATCAGTCGAATTTATTGAGCACTTACTGTGTGCAGAGCACTGTACTAAGCGCTTGGGAAGTCCAAGTTGGCAACATGGAGACAGTCCCTACCCAACAGTGGGCTCACAGTCTAAAAGGGGGAGACAGAGAACAAAACCAAACCTTGTGACTTCCAGGCCCGTGCCCCGTCCCCATGCAGCAGACAAATGGCAGCATCATCATCATCATCAGTCGTATTTATTGAGTGCTTACTGTGTGCAGAGCACTGTGCTAAGTGCTTGGGAAGTACAAGTTGGCAACATCTAGAGGCGGTCCCTACCCAACAGTGGGCTCACAGTCTAGAAGGGGGAGACAGAGAACAAAATCAATCAATCAATAAATCAATGGAATTTATTGAGCACTTACTGTGTGCAGAGCACTGTACTAAGCGCTTGGGAAGTCCAAGTTGGCAACATCTAGAGACAGTCCCTACCCAACAGTGGGCTCACAGTCTAAAAGGGGGAGACAGACAACAAAACCAAACCTTGTGACTCCCAGGCCCGTGCCCTGTCCCCATGCAGCAGACAAATGGCAGCATCATCATCATCATCAATTGTATTTATTGAGCACTTACTGTGTGCAGAGCACTGTACTAAGCGCTTGGGAAGTCCAAGTTGGCAACGTATAGAGACAGTCCCTACCCAACAGTGGGCTCAGTCTCAGTCATTCATTCATTCAATCATATTGATTCATCCATTCAACCGTATTTATTGAGTGCTTACTGTGTGCAGAGCACTGTACTAAGCGCTTGGGAAGTCCAAGTTGGCAACATCTAGAGATGGTCCCTACCCAACAGTGGGCTCACAGTCTAAAAGGGGGAGACAGAGAACAAAACCAAACCTTGTGACTCCCAGGCCCGTGCCCCGTCCCCATGCAGCAGACAAATGGCAGCCTCATCATCATCATCAATAGTATTTATTGAGCGCTTACTGTGTGCAGAGCACTGTACTAAGCGCTTTGGAAGTCCAAGTTGGCAACATCTAGAGACGGTCCCTACCCAACAGTGGGCTCACAGTCTGAAAGGGGGAGACAGAGAACAAAACCATGAAGCAGACAAATGGCAGCAGCATCATCAATCGTATTTATTGAGCGCTTACTGTGTGCAGAGCACTGTACTAAGTGCTTGGGAAGTACAAATTGGCAACATCTAGAGACAGTCCCTACCCAACAGCGGGCTCACAGTCTAAAAGGGGGAGACGGAGAACAAAACCAAACCTTGTGACTCCCAGGCCCGTGCCCCAACCCCATGCCATACCGCTTTTCTATCGCTGGTTATCGATTGATCTCTGCTATGTACTGAGCGCTCGCTTGCTTTGCGGAGAGCCCCGCGCAAAACGCTCGGGAGGGACCACTCCAACTGAGTCGGTAGACGGGACCCCGGCCCACAAGGAGTTTAGAGGGGGAGTTTTGCGTTCAAAATGGATGATTGGATCGGTTTGATCACAGCCCGCAGACCAACGTTTTCAGTCAGTGCCTGCCGATGACGAAGGAAGAAATCCTCTTTAGGAGGCGTGAAGATGGAGCCGTTTAGTCTCGACTGGCTACCGCTTCAGCAGAACCCTTTCATTTTTCCCTCATGCTGGCTTCTGCTTGGTTACTCGGTTTGATGAAGAAAAATTGGATCTCGCCCCTGCAGTATTGAGGAACATCCAGCTCCTCAATTTTCCTTGCTTTTGTCCCGCTACACATCCACCATACACCCCCTGGCCTGGAATGCCCTCCCTCTGCCCATCCGCCAAACTAGCTCTCTTCCTCCCTTCAAGGCCCTACTGAGAGCTCACCTCCTCCAGGAGGCCTTCCCACACTGAGCCCCCTTCTTCCTCTCCCTCCCTCCCACTTACCTCCTTCCCTTCCCCACAGCACCTCTATAGATGTATATATGTTTGTACATATTTATTACTCTATTTATTTTACTTGTACATATCTATTCTATTTATTTTATTTTGTTAATATGTTTGGTTTTTTTCTCTGTCACCCCCTTCTAGACTGTGAGCCCACTGTTGGGTAGGGACCGTCTCTATATGTTGCCAATTTATACTTTCCAAGCGCTTAGTACAGTGCTCTGCACACAGTAAGCGCTCAATAAATACGATTGATGATGATGATGACGTTGGGTAGGGACCGTCTCTATGTGTTGCCAACTTGGACTTCCCAAGCGCTTAGTCCAGTGCTCTGCACACAGTAAGCGCTCAATAAATACGACTGATTGATGGGTTAAAATCCCGACTCCACCACGTCTGCTGTGTGACCTTGGGCAAGTCACTTGACTTCTCTGAGCCTCAGTTACCTCATCTGTAAAATGGGGATGAAGACTGTGAGCCTCACGTGGGACAGCCTGATCACCTTGTAACCTCCCCAGCGCTTAGAACAGTGCTTTGCACATAGTAAGCACTTAATAAATGCCATTATTATTATTATTATTATGGAAGCGCTTCCTATGTGCCAAGCACTGTTTTAAATGCTAAGGTCAATACAAGCTGATCAGCTTGGACAGAGTCCCTGTCCCACGTGGGGCTCACGCTCTTGATCCCTATTTTACAGATGAGGTTACCGAGCCCCGGAGAAGTGAAGTGTTGGGACCGTCTCTATGTGTTGCTGACGTACTTCCCAAGCACTTAGTACAGTGCTCTGCACACAGTAAGCGCTCAATAAATACGATTGATTGATTGATTGAAGTGACTTGCCCAAGAGGAAGCGTGGCTCCGCGGAAAGATCCCGGGCTTGGGAGTCAGAGGTGATGGGTTCTAATCCCGGCTCCTCCACTTGTCAGCTGTGTGACTTTGGGCCAGTCACTTTACTTCTCTGAGCCTCAGTTCCCTCATCTGTCAAATGGGGGTGAAGACTGTGAGCCCCACGTTTGACAACCTGATCACCTTATATCTGTCCCCCCGCAGCGCTTAGAACAGTGCTTTGCATATAGTAAACGCTTACAAATGCCATCCTCATCATCATCATCATCAAAGTCACTCAGCAGACATGTGGCGGAGCTGGGATTAAAACCCAGATCCTTCAGACTCCGAGGCCCGGGCTCTATCCACTAAGCCACACTCCCCTTCCTGAGCCGTGCTCCCCTTACTGTGAAGTGCATAGTGTTGTACTTGTTGTGGGCAGGGAATGTATCTGTTTGTTGTTCATTCATTCATTCAGCTGTATTTATTGAGCGCTTACTGTGTGCAGAGCACTGTACTCAGCGCTTGTTGTTGTCTTGAACTGTCCCAAGCACTTGGTACAGTGCTTTTCACACAGTAAGCGCTCAGTAAATATGACTGAATGAATGAATGTGGGCAGGGAATGTATCTGTTTGTTGTTCATTTATTCATTCAACCGTATTTATTGAGCGCTTACTGTGTGCAGAGCACTGTACTCAGAGCTTGTTGTTGTATTGAACTCTCCCAAGCACTTAGTATAGTGCTTTTCACACAGTAAGCGCTCAGCAAATACAACTGAATGAATGAATGTGGGCAGGGAATGTGTCTTGTTCATTCATTCATTCAATCACACACAGTAAGCGCTCAGCAGATACAACTGAATGAATGAATGTGGGCAGGAAATGTGTCTTGTTCATTCATTCATTCAATCGTATTTATTGAGCACTTACTGTGTGCAGAGCACTGTACTCAGCGCTTCATTCATTCATTCAACCGTATTTATTGAGCGCTTATTGTGTGCAGAGCACTGTACTCAGCGCATGTTGTTGTATTGAACTCTCCCAAGCACTTGGTACAGTGCTTTTCACACAGTAAGCGCTCAGTAAATACAGCTGAATGAAAGAATAATAATAATAATGGCATTTATTAAGCGCTTACTGTGTGCCAAACACTGGGGAGGTTACAAGGAGATCAGGTTGTCCCCCGGGGAGCTCACAGTCTTCATCCCCATTTTACAGATGAGGGAACTGAGGCCCAGAGAAGTGAAGTGACTTGCCCAAAGTCTCACAGCTGACAATTGGCGGAGCCGGGATTAGAACCCAGGACCTCTGACTCCAAAGCCCGGGCTCTTTAGGAGGCCTTCCCAGACTGAGCCCCCTCCTTCATCTCCCCCTCTCCACCCCCCTGGGCCTTACCTCCTTCCCTTCCCCACAGCACCTGTATATATGTATATATGTTTGTACAGATTTATTACTCTATTTAATTATTTACTTATTTTACTTGTACACATCTATTCTATTTATTTTATTTTGTTAATATGTTTTGTTTTGTTCTCTGTCTACCCGTTCTAGACTGTGAGCCCACTGTTGGGTAGGGACCGTCTCTAGATGTTGCCGACTTGTACTTCCCAAGCGCTTAGTACAGTGCTCTGCACACAGTAAGCACTCAATAAATACGATTGATTGATTGATTGATTGATTGATTTCCACTGAGCCACGCTGCTTCTCTGTGTATACCGGGAAGTGCAGCGCGCCGTATGCTAAGCACTAGGGCTAATCCGGCTGAAGCAAGACACACAGTTGTTGCCCTCCAGGAGCTTCCAATCTGACTGTGAGCCCGCTGTTGGGTAAGGACCATCTCTATATGTTGCTAACGTGTACTTCCCAAGCGCTTAGTACAGTGCTCTGCACACAGTAAGCGCTCAATAAATATGATTGAATGAATGACGAGGGCGAGGGGGTGGTGGACGAACAGATGGGAGCTCACTGGGGTAACACCAGTGACCTCCCACACAAGTTGCCAACTTGTAATAATAATAATAATAATGGCATTTGTTAAGCGCTTATTACGTGCAAAGCACTGTTCTAAGCGCTGGGGAGGGGAAACAAGGTAATGAGGTTGTCCCATGTGGGGCTCACAGTCTTAATCCCCATTTTCCAGATGAGGTCACTGAGGCTCAGAGAAGTTAAGTGACTTACCCAAGGTCACACAGCAGACATGTGGCAGAGCCGGAATTCGAACCTATGATCTCTGACTCCAAAGCCCGGGCTCTTTCCACTGAGTCACGCTGCTTCTCCCTGCTTCTCTTCTGCTTGTACTTCCCAAGCGCTTAGTACGCGCTCAAGAAATACGATTGATTGATTGACCTCATTCCCAAGCGCTTAGTACGCGCTCAAGAAATACGATTGATTGGTTGATTGATTGACCTCACCTGTAAAACGGGGAATTAAGACTGTGAGCCCCCCGTGGGACAACCTGCTCACCTTGCAACCTCCCCAGCGCTTCGAACAGTGCACATAGTAAGCGCTTAATAAAACGCCATCGTCGTTATTATCATTATTACTGGGGAAGGCTTCTCGGAGGAGGAGATTGGGAGGTGGGCACGTCTCATCGTCATCATCATCAATCGTATTTATTGAGTGCTTACTATGTGCAGAGCACTGTACTAAGCGCTTGGGATGTGCAAATTGGCAACATGTAGAGACAGTCCCTACCCAACAGTGGGCTCACAGTCTAAAAGTCTCCCAAATTAGAACTGACTGAAAACATTGATTTTCCCCCTCGTTTTTAAGGGGTGCCTGCAGTGAAGTGTGGGGAGCAGTGCCGGGCTTTCTGTTGCTTCAAGCTGTTGATCTCTCTGAGGGGCTGGGTTCTGCAGTGGGGCCCTCTCCCCTCCCCACAGCACCTGTATCTATGTTTGTATGTATTTATTACTCTATTTATTTTATTTGTAAATATTTATTCTATTTATTTTATTTTGTTAATACGTTTTGTTTCGTCGTCCGTCTCCCCCTTCTAGCCTGTGAGCCCGCCGTCGGGTAGGGACCGTCTCCAGATGTTGCCAACTTGGACTTCCCAAGCGCTTAGTACAGTGCTCTGCACCCAGTAAGTGCTCAATAAATACAATTGAATGAATGAATGAATAATAATAATAATGGTATTTATTGAGCGCTTACTCTGTGCAAAACACCGTTCTAAGCGCTGGGGGGGTTACAGAGTGATCAGGTTGTCCCACGGTGGGGGGCTCCCAGTCTTAACCCCCATTTTCCAGATGAGGTAACCGAGGCCCAGAGAAGGGAAGCGACTTGCCCAAAGTCACCCAGCTGACAAGTGGGGAGCCGGGATTTGAACCCATGACCCCTGACTCCAAAGCCCGGGCTCTTTCCGCTGAGCCACGCTGCTTCTCAATCAGTCGTAGGTGTTTACTGAGCGCTTACTGTGTGTCATAATTATAATAATAATGGTATTCGTTAAGCAGTAGTGATGGCGTTTATTAAGCGCTTACCGTGTGCAAAGCACTGTTCTAAGCGCTAGAACAGTGAATGAATGAATGACGTCTCGGTGCCTCCTGCCTTCTTCACTCGGTGTGTGTGTGTGTTTGTGTCCCCATCTGTGTGTCCCCCGGGTCCCGGCAGGTGTGTGGCGTCGTGGGGGGCCATGGCGGAGGTCCTGCGCGAGCTGGTGCGGGTGTCGGAGAAAGCGGCCGACATCGCCCGGGCCTGCCGGCAGCAGGACACCCTCTTCCAGCTCCTGGTGGAGGAGAAGAAGGACGGAGACAAGAACAAGAAGTTCGTCAACGATTTCAAAACGCTGGCGGACGTCCTGGTGCAGGAGGTCATAAAGCACCACCTGGGGCAGAAGGTGGGTCGTCCCCCCCACCCCGCGCGCGCGGCCCCCCGGCTCCAGCCGGCCCCCTTTGGACGCCCGACCCGCCAAAGCAGAATCCCCAAGCGTGGATTCTACGTGCCGAGCACTGTTCTAAGCGCTGGGGAGGTTACCGGGTGATCAGGTTGTCCCTCGTGGGGCTCACAGTCTTCATCCCCATTTTACAGAGGAGGGAACCGAGGCCCGGAGAAGTGGAGCGACTTGCCCAAAGTCGCACAGCTGACAAGCGTAAGCAGCGTGGCTCGGTGGAAAGAGCCCGGGCTTTGGAGTCAGAGGTCATGGGTTCAAATCCCGGCTCGACCAGTTGCCAGCTGGGTGACTTTGGGCAAGTCACTTCACTTCTCTGGGCCTCATCTGGCTCCACCTGGGGCCGAAGGTGGGTCCCCCTGCGCGCGCCCCCCGGCTCCAGCCGGCCCCCTTTGGACGCCCGACCCACCAAAGCAGAATCCCGTGGCTCCATTCATTCATTCAGTCGTATTTATTGAGCGCTTCCTGTGTGCCGAGCGCTGGACTAAGCGCTTGGGAAGTCCAAGTCGGCAACATCTAGAGACGGTCCCTACCCAACAGCGGGCTCACAGTCTAGAAGGGGGAGACAGACAACAAAATCAATCAATCAATCAGTCGTATTTATTGAGCGCTTACTGTGTGCCGAGCTCTGGACTAAGCGCTTGGGAAGTCCAAGTTGGCAACATCTAGAGACGGTCCCTACCCAACAGCGGGCTCACAGTCTAGAAGGGGGAGACAGACAACAAAATCAATCAATCAATCAATCAATCGTATTTATTGAGCGCTTACTGTGTGCCGAGCACTGGACTAAGCGCTTGGGAAGTCCAAGTCGGCAACATCTAGAGACGGTCCCTACCCAACAGCGGGCTCACAGTCTAGAATGGGGAGATAGACAACAAAATCAATCAATCAATCAATCAATCGTATTTATTGAGCGCTTACTGTGTGCCGAGCACTGGACTAAGCGCTTGGGAAGTACAAGTCAACAACATACAGAGACGGTCCCTACCCAACAGCGGGCTCACAGTCTAGGAGGGGGAGACAGACAACAAAATCAATCAATCAATCCATCAATTGTATTTATTGAGCATTTACTGTGTGCAGAGCACTGTACTAAGCGCTTGGGAAGTACAAGTCGGCAACACATAGAGACAGTCCCTACCCAACAGCGGGCTCACAGTCTAGAAGGGGGAGACAGACAACAACACAAAACATATGGTCAGGTGTCAAGTCATCGGAGAAGCAGCGTGGCTCAGTGGAAAGAGCCCGGGCTATGGAGTCAGAGGTCACGGGTTCGAATCCCGGCTCTGCCACATGTCTGCTGTGTGACCTTGGGCAAGTCATTAACTTCTCTGAGCCTCAGTTCCCTCATCTGTAAAATGGGGATTAAGGCTGTGAGCCCCCCGTGGGACAACTTGATCCCATTGTATCCCCCCAGCGCTTAGAACAGTGCTTTGCACATAGTAAGCGCTTAACAAATGCCATCATTATTATTATTATTATTATTATTATTATTATTATTATTATTGGAATAAATAGACGTAAAGCTAGATGAACATCTTTGACAAAATAAATAGAATGGTATTTTTCTATAATATAGTATATAGAATCGTATATAAGTAGAATAGTATCTTTCCGCTAGTCCCTGCCACTTCCATTTTTCTTGGGAAAGAGCATGGGCAGTGCTAAGCCCTTAGTACAGTGCTAAGTGCTTAGTACAGTGCTCTGCACATAGTAAGCGCTCAATAAATACGATTGATTGATTGATTGATTATTATTATTATTATTCTCAGAGCCTCAGTTACCTCAACTGTAAAATGGAGATCAATTGATCAATCAATCATATTTATTGAGCGCTTACTGTGTGCAGAGCACTGTACTAAGCGCTTGGGAAGTCCAAGTCGGCAACATCTAGAGACGGTCCCTACCCAACAATGGGCTCACAGTCTAGAAGGGGGAGACAGAGAACAAAACCAAACATATGGTCAGGTGTCAAGTCATCGGAATAAATAGACGTAAAGCTAGATGCACATCTTTGACAAAATAAATAGAATAATATTTTTCTATAATATAGTATATAGAATTGTATAGAAGTAGAATAGTATCTTTCCGCTAGTCCCTGCCGCTTCAATTTTTCTTGGGAAAGAGCACGGGCTTCAGAGTCAGAGGTCGTGGGTTCGATTCCAGGCCCCGCTACATGTCTGCTGTGTGACCGTGGGCAAGTCACTTCACTTCTCTGTGCCTCAGTTACCTCATCTGTAAAATGGGGATTGACTGTGAGCCCCACAGGGGACAAGGGACAACCTGATCACCTTGTAACCTCCCTAATGCTTAGAACAGTGCTTTGCACATAGTGCTTAATAAATGCCATTATTATTATTATTATTATTCTCAGAGCCTCAGTTACCTCAACTGTAAAATGGGGATGAATTGATCAATCAATCAATTGTATTTATTGAGCGCTTACTGTGTGCAGAGCACTGTACTAAGCGCTTGGGAAGTCCAAGTCGGCAGCATCTAGAGACGGTCCCTACCCAACAATGGGCTCACAGTCTAGAAGGGGGAGACAGAGAACAAAACCAAACATATGGTCAGGTGTCAAGTCATCGGAATAAATAGACGTAAAGCTAGATGCACATCTTTGACAAAATAAATGAATAGTATTTTTCTATAATATAGTATATAGAATCGTATATAAGTAGAATAGTATCTTTCTGCTAGTCCCTGCCGCTTCTATTTTTCTTGGGAAAGAGCACGGGCTTCGGAGTCAGAGGTCGTGGGGTTCGATTCCCGGCTCCGCTACATGTCTGCTGTGTGACCGTGGGCAAGTCACTTCACTTCTCTGTGCCTCAGTTACCTCATCTGTAAAATGGGGATTGACTGTGAGCCCCAAGGGGGACAACCTGATCACCTTGTAACCTCCCCAGCGCTTAGAACAGTGCTTTGCACGTAGTAAGTGCTTAATAAATGCCATTATTATTATTATTATTATTATTATCATTCTCAGAGCCTCAGTTACCTCAACTGTAAAATGGGGACGAGGACTGTGAGCCCCGCGCAGGACAACTTGATCACCTTGTAACCTCCCCAGCGCTCAGAATAGTGCTTTGCACGTAGTAAGCGCTTAATAAATGCCATTATTATTATTATTATTACTATCATTCTCAGAGCCTCAGTTACCTCAACTGTAAAATGGGGACGAGGACTGTGAGCCCCGCGCAGGACAACTTGATCACCTTGTAACCTCCCCAGCGCTCAGAATAGTGCTTTGCACGTAGTAAGCGCTTAATAAATGCCATTATTATTATTATTATTACTATCATTCTCAGAGCCTCAGTTACCTCAACTGTAGAATGGGGACGAGGACTGTGAGCCCCGCGCAGGACAACCTGATCACCTTGTAACCTCCCAGCGCTTAGAATAGTGCTTTGCACGTAGTAAGCGCTTAATAAATGCCATTATTATTATTATTATTATTATTATTATCATTCTCAGAGCCTCAGTTACCTCAACTGGTAAATGGGGACGAGGACTGTGAGCCCCGCGCGGGACAACCTGATCACCTTGTAACCTCCCCAGCGCTTAGAACAGTGCTTTGCACATAGTAAGCGCTTAATAAATGCCATTATTATTATTACTCTCAGGGCCTCAGTTACCTCAGCTGTAAAATGGGGATGAGGACTGTGAGCCCCGTGCAGGACAACCTGATCACCTTGTATCCCCCCAGTGCTTAGAACAGTGCTTTGCACATAGTAAACACTTAACAAATGCCATTATTATTATTATTACTAAGCGCTTGGGAAGTCCAAGTTGGCAACACATAGAGACGG
This sequence comes from Tachyglossus aculeatus, assembly GCF_015852505.1. Taxonomy (NCBI): domain Eukaryota; kingdom Metazoa; phylum Chordata; class Mammalia; order Monotremata; family Tachyglossidae; genus Tachyglossus; species Tachyglossus aculeatus. The sequence continues at coordinate 50,836 of NC_052072.1, forward strand.
TCCCTACCCAACAACGGGCTCACAGTCTAGAAGGGGGAGACAGAGAACAAAACCACACATATTCATTCATTCATTCATTCAATCAATTGTATTTATTGAGCGCTTACTGTGTGCAGAGCGCTGTGCTAAGCGCTTGGGAAGTACAAGTTATTTTATCAAAATAAAACAAAATAAAAGAAATAGAAGGCTCACAGTCTAGAAGGGGGAGACAGAGAACAAAACCACACATATTCATTCATTCATTCATTCAATCAATTGTATTTATTGAGCGCTTACTGTGTGCAGAGCGCTGTACTAAGCGCTTGGGAAGTCCAAGTTATTTTATCAAAATAAAACAAAATAAAAGAAATAGAATAGATATGTACAAGCAAAATAAATAAATCAATAGAGTAATAAATAGGTACAAACATATATACAGGTCCTTACTGTCTGCGGAGCACTGTAGTAGGGGATTGGGAGAGTACGGTGGAACAGAGTTGATAGGCGTGTTCACCGCCCACGAGGACTTTACTGTCTAAAGAGGGAGATTGATGTTAAAATAAATTACGGCTAGGGAACGTAAGGTCCGTGACGCTGAACGAGGGGGAATAAAGGGAGCAATTCATTCAATCAATCAGTTGTATTTATTGAGCGCTTACTGTGTGCACAGTGCTGTACTAAATGCTTGGGAAGTACAAGTTATTTTATCAAAATAAAACAAAATAAAAGAAATAGATATGTACAAGCAAAATAAATGAATAAATAGAGTAATAAATATGTACAAACATATATACAGGTCCTTACTGCCCCCTTTTAGACTGTGAGACCCCCTTTTAGACTATGAGCCCACTGTTGGGTAGGGACTGTCTCTATATGTTGCCAACTTGTACTTCCCAAGCGCTTAGTACAGTGCTCTGCACACAGTAAGCGCTCAATAAATACGATTGATTGATGGATTGATTGATTACTGTCTGTGGAGCACTGTAGTAGGGGATTGGGAGAGTACGCTGGAACAGAGTTGATAGGCATGTTCACTGCCCACAAGGACTCTACTGTCTAAAGAGGGAGATTGACGTTAAAATAAATTACGGCTAGGGAACGTAAGGTCTGTGATGCTGAACGAGGGGGAATAAAGGGAGCAATTCATTCAATCAATCAATTGTATTGAGCGCTTACTGTGTGCAGAGCGCTTTACTAAGCGCTTGGGGAGTGCAAGTTATTTTATCAAAATAAAACAAAATAAAAGAAATAGATATGTACAAGCAAAATAAATGAATAAATAGAGTAATAAATATGTACAAACATATATACAGGTCCTTACTGCCCCCTTTTAGACTGTGAGACCCCCTTTTAGACTATGAGCCCACTGTTGGGTAGGGACTGTATATGTTGCCAACTTGTACTTCCCAAGCGCTTAGTACAGTGCTCTGCACACAGTAAGCACTCAATAAATACGATTGATTGATTGATTACTGTCTGCGGAGCACTGTAGTAGGGGATTGGGAGAGTATGGTGGAACAGAGTTGATAGGCTTGTTCACTGCCCATGAGGACTTTACTGTCTAAAGAGGGAGGTTGACGTTAAGATGTATATATCTATATCTATATTTATCTATATATCACCTGTATAGATGTATATATGTTTGTACATATTTATTACTCTATTTTACTTGTCCATATCTATTCTATTTATTTTATTTTGTTACTATGTTTGGTTTTGTTCTCTGTCTCCCCCTTTTAGACTGTGAGCCCACTGTTGGGTAGGGACCGTCTCTAGATGTTGCCAACTTGGACTTCCCAAGTGCTTAGTACAGCGCTCTGCACACAGTAAGCGCTCAATAAATATGATTGATTGATTGATTGATTGATCAAGATAAATTACGGCTAGGGAACGTAAGGTCTGTGACGCTGAACGAGGGGGAATAAAGGGAGCAAACCCAAGGGCAAGGGGGACACAGAAGGGAGTGGGAGAAGAGGAAATGAAGGCTTAAATGGGGAAGGCATCTTGGAGGAGTTCTGATTTTAATGAGGCCCTGAAGGTGAGGAGGAGGGTGGTGTGTGCAATTTGAAGAGGGAGGGCATCCCTCCCTGTGAGACTGTGTTTTAGACTGTGAGCCCACTGTTGGGTAGGGAGTGTCTCTATATGTTGCCAACTTGTACTTACCAAGTGCTTAGTACAGTGCTGTGCACACAGTAAGCGCTCAATAAATATGATTGATTGATTGATTGATTGATCCCAGGCTGGAGGCAGAATGTGAGCGAGGGGTCGGTGGCGAGATAGAAGAGACGGAGGCCCAGCGAGAGTCGTCATCATCATCATCATCATCATCAATCGTATTTATTGAGCGCTTACTATGTGCAGAGCACTGTACTAAGCGCTTGGGAAGTACAAATTGGCAACACATAGAGACAGTCCCTACCCAACAGTGGGCTCACAGTCTAAAAGGGGGAGACAGAGAACAAAACCAAACATACTAATAAAATAAAATAAATAGAATAGATATGTACAAGTAAGATAAATGAATAGAGTAATAAATATGTACAAACATATACATATATACAGGTGCTGTGGGGAAGGGAGGGAGGTAAGATGGGGGGATGGAGAGGGGGACGAAGGGGAGAGGAAGGAAGGGGCTCAGTCTGGGAAGGCCTCCTGGAGGAGGTGAGCTCTCAAAAGGGCCTTGAAGGGAGGAAGAGAGCTAGCTTGGCGGATGGGCAGAGGGATTGGGGGCATTCCAGGCCCGGGGGAGGACATGGGCTGGGGGTCGATGGCGGGACAGGCGAGAGCGAGGTACGGTGAGGAGATCAGCGGTGGAGGAGCGGAGGGTGCGGGCTGGGCTGGAGAAGGAGAGAAGGGAGGTGAGGTAGGAGGGGGCGAGGGGATGGATGGACAGCCTTGAAGCCGAGGGTAAGGAGTTTCTGCCATCTCCGAGGGGCAGAGCGCGTACGTGCAGATGGCACTCGGATGCGGGGGAAGCAGCCCGGGCGGCCGGTCCCGGGTCCCGGGGCTCTGTTCTAGCGGAGCTGGGCGTCGGGGGGTGACGTGGGAGAGGCTCCTCCCGTCTCTGAGTCCTCGTCGAGTCCAGCGGCCGGTTAGGGAGCCGGGAAAATCTGTTCGGCAACAACTGTCCAACTGTGAATGTTCAGTTTCCAGGGCTGGAGGAGCACGTGGCCGGGGAGGAGTCCAATGAGTTCACCAATGAGCTGGGTGAGTGCCAACTGATTGTCCCGCCTCCGCTTGCTCCGTGGTCCGTCGGAGGAGGAGGCCGGATCCACGCCGGTCCAGGCTCTTGGGAAGTACGGGATGAGGCGGGGCGGCCTAGCGAGGAGAGCCTGGACCTTGGAGTCTGGGGACCTGGGTTCTAATCTTGGCCCTGCCACTTGTCAGTCAATCAGTCGTATTTATTGAGCGCTTACTGTGCGCAGAGCACCGTACTAAGCGCTTGGGATGTCCAAGTTGGCAACATATAGAGACGGTCCCTACCCAACGGTGGGCTCACAGTCTAGAAGTCTTGTCTGCTGTGTGACCATGGGCAAGTCGGTCCTGTCAACCCCCGGGGCCGGGCGACGGGGCAGGGGCCACGTGGGAATCCCAGGGTTGCGGAGCGGGAGCAGGAGGCCGGAATGGGGGACGGAAGCTGCCCCTCCCGAGGCCTCCCTGGAGCGGGAGTGGGAAGCTCTTGACTGGGGGAGCGGGAAGTCGCCTTCCCGGAGCGGGAGTGGAAAGGTGGCCCCCAAGGCCGCCCAGAGCGGGAAAGGGAAGCCGGTCCCCACCCTCTCTGGAGCGGCAGCAGAAAACTGGTCCGAGAGGCCAGAGAGGGAGCGGGAATTTGCCCGCCCGCCACTCCGAGGCTGCTTATCCTCCGCCCCGCCGCAGAGCCATGTCCTGGTGGGAGCCCAGAGTCCGGGCCTCAACCCGTTGGAGCCCCCACGGCCTCCCCCAGCGCTCCTCACGGGGGCCGTGCGACCCCCTCGGGTCTGGGGCCCAACCGCGGCGGGACCGGACCCACCTTTGCCCAGCCCGCACCCTCCGCTCCTCCGCCGCTAATCTCCTCACCGTTAGGCCTCGTTCTCGCCTGTCCCGCCATCGACCCCCGGCCCACGTCCTCCCCCGGGCCCAGAATGCCCCCAATCCCTCTGCCCATCCGCCAAGCTCGCTCTCTTCCTCCCTTCAAGTCCCTACTGAGAGCTCACCTCCTGCAGGAGGCCTTCCCAGACTGAGCCCCTTCCTTCCTCTCCCCCTCGTCCCCCTCTCCATCCCCCCCATCTTACCTCCTTCCCTTCCCCACAGCACCTGTATATATGTATATATGTTTGTACATATTTATTACTCTATCTTACTTGTACATATCTATTCTATTTATTTTATTTTGTTAGTATGTTTGTTTTGTTCTCTGTCTCCCCCTTTTAGACTGTGAGCCCACTGTTGGGTAGGGACTATCTCTGTATGTTGCCAATTTGTACTTCCCAAGCGCTTAGTACAGTGCTCTGCACATAGTAAGCGCTCAATAAATACGATTGATGACGATGATGATGATCTTTGGCCCTCTTGGCTGCAGGGGAGAGGATCACCGTGGGGGTCCGGCCCACAGAGGCGGAGACCCGGCAGCTGCTCAGCAAGGTCCTGGACGGGCACGACCTGGCGGCGGCCGCCCTGGCCAGAGCCGTCCACCGCGAGCCCGCGCCGGCCGACCCCGCTCTGGAGGCCCTGACGGTGGCCGTCCCGCTGGACAGCTTGGGGGTGTGGGTGGACCCCATAGGTGAGTGCGGGGGAGGGCCACCGGTTCTCAGCGTGGCGCAGTGGAAAGAGCCCGGGCTTTGGAGTCAGAGGTCATGGGTTCAAATCCCGGCTCCGCCACTTGTCATCTCTGTGACTTTGGGCTAATCACTTCGCTTCTCTGGGCCTCAGTTCCCTCATCTGGAAAATGGGGATGAAAACCGTGAGCCCCCTGTGGGACAACTTGAGCACCTTGTAACCTCCCCCAGCGCTTCGAACAGTGCTTTGCACATAGTAAGCGCTTAAGAAATGCCATCGTCATCATCGGGGCCCAGCAAGGAGACGGTTTGCCGGCCGAGGGTCCCTGGGGGAGCGAGCGGTCAGCAGCCTAGATTGCAGCCGGCCCCTCAGCATGTCTGCCCTCTCCTCCCTCCCGTTCCTTCCCGCTCCCTGGGGTCCCCCCTCATCGCCCTCCTCCCCGCTGCTCCCCGGTCTCCCCCTCAGGAGAAGCAGCGTGGCTCAGTGGAAAGAGCCCGGGCTTGGGAGTCCGAGGTCATGGGTTCAGATCCCGGCTCCGCCTCTTGTCAGCTGTGTGACTTTGGGCGAGTCACTTCACTTCTCTGGGCCTCCGTTACCTCGTCTGGGAAATGGGGATTAGGACCGTGAGCCCACATGGGACAACCTGATTGCCTTACGTTGGTATTTTTTTTGAGTGCTTACTATGTGCCAAGCACTGTTCTAAGCGCTGGGGTAGATACAAGGTAATCGGGTGGTTCCCACGTGGGGCTCATCATCATCATCAATCGTATTTATTGAGCGCTTACTGTGTGCAGAGCACTGTACTAAGCGCTTGGGAAGTACAAATTGGCAACATATAGAGACAGTCCCTACCCAACAGTGGGCTCGCAGTCTAAAAGGGGGAGACGGAGAACAAAACCAAACATACTAACAAAATGAAATAAATAGAATAGATATGTACAAGTAAAATAAATAAATAGTCTTCATCCCCATTTCACAGATGAGGTAACTGAGGCACAGAGAAGTGAATTGATTTGCCCAAAGTCGGACAGGTGACAATTGGCGGAGTCGGGATTTGAACCCACGACCTCTGACTCCAAAGCCTGGGCTCTTTCCACTGAGCCACGCTGTATCCTCCCCAGCGCTTAGAACAGTGCTTTGCACAGAGAAAGCGCTTAAATACCAAAATTATTCATTCATTCATTCAATCGTATTTATTGAGCGCTTATGCAGAACACTGTACTGAGCGCTTGGGAAGTCCAAGTTGGCAACATACCCAACAGTGGGCTCACAGTCTAGAAGGATATTATTGTTATTATTAATATTATTATTATTATCACCCTCCGCCGGCGTGGTCTGCTCACCTCCATCTGCCGCCGGGCCCGTCGGCCGCCCAGACTCCACGTACCAGTACATACAAGGCTCCGTGGAGGTGGAGCCCGTGGCAGGCGTGTTCCCGCGCGGCCTGCAGTGCGTGACCATCCTGATCGGCGTGTTCGACCGGCTGAGCGGGGAGCCCCTCATGGGCGTCATCAACCAGCCCTTCGCGGAGCGGGAGCCCGGCACCGGCAGGTGAGCGGCGGGGGGGGCCCCTCGGCGCTCCCACCCCACCGGGAGGAGGGAGGCTCCCACTGGGTTCCTCCCGGTGGGCGGGAAGGCCGCCACCGCACACATTCGCCAACTTGTACTTCCCAAGCGCTTAGTCCAGTGCTCTGCACACCGTAAGCGCTCAATAAATACGATTGATTCATTCATTCATTCATTCAATCGTATTTATTGAGCGCTTACGGTGTGCAGAGCACTGGACCAATCGCTTGGGAAGTACAAGCAGAGAAGCAGCGTGGCTCAGTGGAAAGAGCCCGGGCTTTGAAGTCAGAGGTCATGGGTTCAAATGCCGGCTCCGCCAAGTGCCAGCTGGGTGACTTTGGGCAAGTCACTTCACTTCTCTGGGCCTCAGTTCCCTCATCTGGAAAATGGGGATGAAGACTGGGAGACAATCTGATCACCTTGGAACTCCCCCGGCGCTTAGAACGGTGCTTTGCACAAAGTAAGCGCTTAATAATTGGCATCATTATTATTACTGTTATTACAAGTTGGCAACATATAGAGACGGTCCCTACCCAATCAATCGTATTTATTGAGCGCTTACTGTGTGCAGAGCACTGGACTAAGCTCTTGGGAAGTACAAGTTGGCAACATATAGAGACGGTCCCTACCCAATCAATCAATCGTATTTATTGAGCGCTTACTGTGTGCAGAGCACTGGACTAAGCGCTTGGGAAGTACAAGTTGGCAACATATAGAGACGGTCCCTACCCAGCAGCGGGCTCAGTCTCAGTCATTCATTCATTCAATCATATTGATTCATTCATTCAACCGTATTGATTGAGCACTTACTGTGTGCAGAGCACTGGACTAAGCGCTTGGGAAGTACAAGTTGGCAACATATAGAGATGGTCCCTACCCAACAGCGGGCTCACAGTCTCAGTCATTCATTCATTCAATCGTATTGATTGGGCGCTTACTGTGTGCAGAGCACTGGACTAAGCGCTTGGGAAGGACAAGTTGGCAACATATAGAGACGGTCATTCATTCATTCATATGTATTGAGCGCTTACTGTGTGCAGAGCACTGGACTAAGCGCTTGGGAAGGACAAGTTGGGAACATATAGAGACGGTCATTCATTCAGTCAGTCATATTTATTGAGCGCTTACTGTGTGCAGAGCACTGGACTAAGCGCTTGGGAAGGACAAGTTGGCATCATCATCATCATCATCATCAATCGTATTTATTGAGCGCTTACTGTGTGCAGAGCACTGGACTAAGCGCTTGGGAAGTACAAGTTGGCAACATCTAGAGACAGTCCCTACCCAACAGTGGGCTCACAGTCTAAAAGGGGGAGATAGAGAACAAAACCAAACATACTAACAAAATAAAATAAATAGAATAGATATGTACAAGTGAAATAAATAAATAAATAGAGTAATAAATATGTACAAACATATATACAGATATAATGGCAACATCTAGAGCCGGTCCCTACCCAACAGCGGGCTCACAGTGTAGAAGGGGGAGGCAGTGGGTGCCCGGTCTACGGCCCGGCACGCACGGCACGTACACCCAGTGGGCACCCGGCCCCGACCCCCGCCCGGTGGGTGCCTAGGCCACAGCCAATGTCCGGCGCGGTGCCCTACAAATTCAGTGGGAGAGGCGGCCTCAAGATCATAATAATAATTGCGGTATTTGTGAAGCACTTACTGTGTGCCAGGCACTGTACTAAGCGCTGGGGGGGGGGGGGTATACAAGCAAATCGGGTTGGACACAGTCCCTGTCCCACATGAGACTACCAGTCTTAATCCCCAGGTGAGCTAACAGGCACAGAGAATAATAATAATAATAATAATAATGATAATGATGGCATTTATTCCGCCTTACCTCCTTCCCCTCCCCACAGCACCTGTATATATACATGTTTGTACGTATTTATTACTCTATTTTATTTGTACGTATTTATTCTGTTTATTTTATTTTGTGAATATGTTTTGTTCTCTGTCTCCGCCTTCTAGACTGTGAGCCCACTGTTGGGTAGGGACCGTCTCTAGATGTTGCCAACTTGTACTTCCCAAGCGCTTAGTACAGTGCTCTGCACACAGTAAGCGCTCAATAAATACAACTGAATGAATGCATTTATTAAGCGCTTACTATGTGCAAAGCACTGTTCTAAGCACTGGAGAGGTTACAAGGTGATCAGGTTGTCCCGCGGGGACAGTCTTCATCCCCATTTTACAGATGAGGGAACTGAGGCACAGAGAAGTGAAGTGACTTGCCCAAAGTCACACAGCTGACTAGTGGCGGAGTCGGGATTTGAACCCACGACCTCGGACTCCAAGGCCCAGGCTCTTTCCACTGAGCCACGCTGCTTCTCTAGTGAAGCAGCGAAGGAGTGAAGTGACTTGCCCGGGGCCACACAGCAGACACGTGGCCGAGCAGCACAGGCCTCTGGGTCGGGGGACCTGGGTTCGAATCCTGACCTCACCAGTTTTCTGCCGTGTGACCTTGGGCAGGTCACTTCACCTCTCTGTGCCTCACTTTCCTCATCTGTAAAATGATGAGAAAAGACACCCGCTCTTCCTCTCCCTTAAACCGTGAGCCCCATGTGGGTTGGTGACTGTGTCCGATCCGATTATCCCGTACCTATCCCGGTACGTATTACTGTGCCTGGCACATAATAAGCAGCGTGAGCCCGGGCTTTGGAGTCAGGGGTCATGGGTTCAAATCCCGGCTCCGCCAGTTGTCAGCTGGGTGACTTTGGGCAAGTCACTTCACAGACTGTCACCTTCTAGACCGTGAGCCCACTCTTCTAGACTGTGAGCCCACTGTTGGGTAGGGACTGTCCCTATATGTTGCCAACTTGGACTTCCCAAGTGCTCAATAAATACGATTGATTGATTCTCTGTGCCTCAGTTACCTCATCTGTAAAATGGGGAGTAAGACTGTGAGACAACCTGATCACCTTGTAACCTCCCCAGCGCTGAGAAAGTGCTTTGCACATAGTAAGCGCTTAACAAACGCCATCATTAGTATTATTATTAGCGTATATCACAGTCATTATTATTATCAGGGTGGTATTTGTTGGGGATTTTTCAATGTGGTGGGGAAAAAAGCCTTTTCCATTTTGTAAAAGGGAGGCTCGAAGACCAGTGGGTAAACTGAGGGATAGCAGTAGCCATAACTGGCCGAGAAAAAGAGGAATCCATTTATTCAGCCCGTCTCTCTACGCTGGGAAGCAACTTGGTGCTGGGAATCGTGCTGGGTGTAGAGTGCCGAACTGGGCGCCTGCTATGGGCAGGGGACTGTACTGAGCACCTTGGAACGGAGATTAGGGGAACGTTGGATGGAGTGGTGGAGGGCGGTATCTATTGAGTGCTTACCGTGTGCAGAGCGCTGGACTGAGCGCTTGGGAGAGGACAGTACAACAATGTAACGGACGCATTCCCTGCCCACAACGGGCTTACGGTCTAGAGAAGCAGCGTGGCTCAGTGGAAAAGAGTGTGGGCTTTGGAGTCAGAGGTCATGGGTCCAAATCCCGCCTCCGCCACTAGTCAGCTGTGTGACTTTGGGCAAGTCACTTCACTTCTCTGGGCCTCAGTTCCCTCATCTGTAAAATGGGGATTAAGACTGTGAGCCCCTCATGGGACAACCTGATCACTCTGTAACCTCCCCAGCGCTTAGAACAGTGCTTGGCACATAGTAAGCGCTTAATAAATGCCATTATTATTATTATTATTATTAGAGGCGGGGAGACAGACGTGACTAGAAATAAATAAACGACAGATATCGACATAAGCACTGCTGAACTGGCCGCCTGCTGCGGCCTAGGGGCTGTACTGAGCACCGGGGAATGTAGATTAGAGGAACATTCATTCATTCAGTCGTATTTATTGAGCACTTACTATGTGCGGAGCACTGGACTGAGGGCTTGGGAGAGGACAGTACAACCATTTAACGGACACATTCCCTGCCCACGACGAGCTTACGGTCTAGAGGCGGGGAGACAGACGTGACTAGAAATAAATAAATGACAGATATCGACATAAGCGCTGCTGAACTGGCCGCCTGCTGCGGCCTAGGGACTGTACTGAGCACCGGGGAATGTAGATTAGAGGAACATTCATTCATTCAGTCGGATTTATTGAGCGCTTACTGTGTGCAGAGCACTGGACTGAGGGCTTGGGAAAGGACAGTACAACAATTTAACGGACACATTCCCTGCCCACGACGAGCTTACGGTCTAGAGGCGGGGAGACAGATGTGACTAGAAATAAATAAATGACAGATATCGACATAAGCGCTGCTGAACTGGCCGCCTGCTGCGGCCTAGGGGCTGTACTGAGCACCTGGGAATGTAGATTAGAGAAACATTCACTCATTCATTCATTCAGTCAGTCGTATTTATTGAGTGCTTACTGTGTGCAGAGCACTGGACTTAGGGCTTGGGAGAGGACAGTACAACAATTTAACCGACACATTCCCTGCCCACAACGGGCTTACAGTCTAGAGGCGGGGAGACAGACGTGACTAGAAATAAATAAACGACAGATATCGACATAAGCGCTGCCGAACTGGCCGCCTGCTGCGGCCTAGGGGCTGTACTGAGCACCTGGGAATGTAGATTAGAGGAACATTCATTCATTCAGTCGTATTTATTGAGCGCTTACTGTGTGCAGAGCACTGGACTGAGGGCTTGGGAGAGGACAGTACAACAGTTTAACGGACACATTCCCTGCCCACGACGAGCTTACGGTCTAGAGGCGGGGAGACAGACGTGACTAGAAATAAATAAATGACAGATATCGACATAAGCGCTGCTGAACTGGCCGCCTGCTGCGGCCTAGGGGCTGTACTGAGCACCTGGGAATGTAGATTAGAGAAACATTCACTCATTCATTCATTCATTCAGTCGTATTTATTGAGTGCTTACTGTGTGCAGAGCACTGGACTTAGGGCTTGGGAGAGGACAGTACAACAATTTAACCGACACATTCCCTGCCCACAACGGGCTTACAGTCTAGAGGCGGGGAGACAGACGTGACTAGAAATAAATAAACGACAGATATCGACATAAGCGCTGCCGAACTGGCCGCCTGCTGCGGCCTAGGGGCTGTACTGAGCACCTGGGAATGTAGATTCGAGGAACATTCACTCATTCATTCATTCAGTCGTATTTATTGAGCGCTTACTGTGTGCAGAGCACTGTATTAATTAATTAATTAATGATGGCATTTGTTAAGCGCTTCCTATGTGCAGAGCACTGTTCGAAGCGGTGATCAAGTTGCCCCACGTGGGACTCACAATCTTAATCCCCATTTTACAGATGAGGTAACTGAGGCTATGTATGTATTATCGGATGTATTAAGTGCTTTGTGCAGAGCACTGTACTAAGCGCAGTTATGTCTTAATAGCGCTAACCTGGTAGAAGGTCTCCAGCCAAGAGAGCTTTTTAAGAATTTCCCCGAGGATAGTCCTGGGAGAAACATTTAATACTACTCGATGTTTGGCCTTGACCTCCTGTTTCAATCAATCACATTGAGTGCTTACTGTGTGCAGAGCACTGTACTAAACACTTGGGAGAGTACAATATAACAGAGTCGGTACACGCATTCACTGCCCACGACGAGCTTACAGTCACTATACTAAGCGCTGGGGAAGTACAAGTTGGCAACATATAGGGACGGTCCCTACCCAACAACGGGCTCGCAGTCTAGGAAAGGGGCGACAGACAACAACACAAAACATGTGAACGGGTGTCATCAGAATCAATCAATCAATCGTATTTATTGAGCGCTTACTGTGTGCAAAGCACTGTACTAAGCACTTGGGAAGTATGAGTTGGCAACATATAGAGACAGTCCCTACCCAACAGTGGGCTCACAGTCTAAAAATAAATAGAAATAAAGCTAGATGCTCATCTGAGGCTGGGGCAGAGGGCAGGTCCCAGGCCGACCCCATTGCGAGCTGGGTAATAATAATAATAATAATAATAATAATAATAATGGCATTTGTTAAGCGATTACTATGTGCAGAGCACTGTTCTAAGCGCTGGGGGGGTATACAAGGTGATCAAGTTGTCCCACGTGGGGCTCCCAGTCTTCATCCCCATTTTACAGATGAGGTCACTGAGGCTCAGAGAAGTGAAGTGACTTGCCCAAGGTCACACAGCAGACATGTGGTGGAGCTAATAATAATAATGATGGCATTTGTTAAGCGCTTACTATGCGCAGAGTACTGTTCTAAGCGCTGGGGGTGGGATACAAGGTGATCAAGCTGTCCCACGTGGGGCTCACAGTCTTAATCCCCATTTTACAGATGAGGTAACTGAGGCTCAGAGAAGTTAAGTGACTTGCCCAAGGTCACACAGCAGACATGTGGTGGAGCTAATAATAATAATAATAATAATGATGGCATTTAAGTGCTTACTATGTGCAGAGCACTGTTCTAAGCGCTGGGGGGGGGATACAAGGTGATCAGGTTGTCCCACGTGGGGCTCCCAGTCTTCATCCCCATTTTGCAGATGAGGTCACTGAGGCTCAGAGAAGCGAAGTGACTTGCCGAAGGTCACACAGCAGACATGTGGTGGAGCTAATAATAATAATACTAATGATGGCATTTGTTAAGTGCTTACTATGTGCAGAGCACTGTTCTAAGCGCTGGGGGGGGGGATACAAGGTGATCAAGTTGTCCCACGTGGGGCTCCCAGTCTTCATCCCCATTTTAAAGATGAGGTCACTGAGGCTCAGAGAAGCAAAGTAAGTTGCCCAAGGTCACACAGCAGACATGTGGTGGAGCTAATAATAATAATAATAATGATGGCATTTGTTAAGCGCTTACTATGTGCAGAGCACTGTTCTAAGCGCTGGGGGGGGGGATACAAGGTGATCAAGTTGTCCCACGTGGGGCTCCCAGTCTTCATCCCCATTTTACAGACGAGGTCGCTGAGGCTCAGAGAAGCGAAGTGACTTGCCCAAGGTCACACAGCAGACACGTGGCGGAGTCGGGATTCGAACCCGTGACCCCCGACTCCGAAGCCCGGGCTCTTTCCACTGAGCCGCGCCGCTTCTCCGTGCCGGGGTGGGAGCGCCCCCTCCCCAGCCACCGGGCCCCGCTGACGACCCGCCGTTGTCGTGGCACAGGTGGAGCGGGCGGTGCTGCTGGGGCCTCTCCTACCTGGGCACCAACGTCCACTCGCTGCCCCCGGCGCCCGGCGGCCCCGAGGACGCGCCCGGCCGCCCGGCCTCGGCCGTGGTCAGCTCGAGCGAGAAGGAGGAGGTGCGGGCGGCGCTGGGCCGGGCCTGCGGCGGGGGCGTGCGCCAGGCGGCCGGCGCCGGCTACAAGAGCCTGTGCGTGGTCCGCGGGCTGGCCGACTTCTACGTCTTCTCGGAGGACACCACCTTCAAGTGGGACTCGTGCGCCGGGCACGCCATCCTCAGGGCGCTGGGCGGCGGCATGGCCGACTGGCGGGAGAGCCTCCGGCCCGGGCCCGCCCGGGCCCCGCCGCCCCTGCGCTACCACGAGGGCGTCCGAGGGGCCGTCGGCGTGGACCGCTGGGCCAACCGGGGCGGGCTGGTGGCCTACCGCTCGGTGGCCCGGCTGCAGCGCCTGCTGGCCCAGCTGAGGGAGAACCCGGGCCTCCGGGGCCCTGCCCCCTGAGCCGGTCGAGGCCCGACGGGCGCACCTCCACCGACGGGCCCGCAGGCCACGGCCCTCGCCGTCACCCGCTCCCAGCCGTTTCCCCGGGAAATATCCCGTCCTCCACGCGTCCCCGCTGCCCGCTAGCGCTGCCGGAAACCCGGCCGTCCATCCAGAAACCCTCTTTTGATGACAGCGTTTATTAAGCGCTTACTATGTGCTCTAAGCGCCGGGGCAGGTTGTCCCACTGGGGGCTCACGGCCTTGATCCCCATTTGGCCGATGAGGGAACTGAGGCCCAGTGAAGTGAAGCGACTCGCCCAGAGTCACCCAGCTGAAAAGTGGCGGAGCCGGGATTTGAACCCACGACCTCTGACTCACCATCATCATCATCATCAATCGTATTTATTGAGCGCCTACTGTGTGCAGAGCACTGTACTAAGCGCTTGGGAAGTACAAATTGGCAACGTATAGAGACGGTCCCTACCCAACAGTGGGCTCACAGTCTAGAAGGGGGAGACAAAACCAAACATACTAACAAAATAAAATCATCATCATCAATCGTATTTATTGAGCGCCTACTGTGTGCAGAGCACTGTACTAAGCGCTTGGGAAGTACAAATTGGCAACGTATAGAGACAGTCCCTACCCAACAGTGGGCTCACAGTCTAGAAGGGGGAGACAAAACCAACATACTAACAAAATAAAATCATCATCATCATCAATCGTATTTATTGAGCGCCTACTGTGTGCAGAGCACTGTACTAAGCGCTTGGGAAGTACAAATTGGCAACGTATAGAGACAGTCCCTACCCAACAGTGGGCTCACAGTCTAAAAGGGGGAGACAAAACCCAACATACTAACAAAATAAAATCATCATCATCATCATCAATCATATTTATTGAGCGCTTACTGTGTGCAGAGCACTGCACTAAGCGCTTGGGAAGTACAAATTGGCAACGTATAGAGACGGTCCCTACCCAACAGTGGGCTCACAGTCTAGAAGGGGGAGACAAAACCCAACATACTAACAAAATAAAATCATCATCATCATCATCAATCGTATTTATTGAGCGCCTACTGTGTGCAGAGCACTGTACTAAGCGCTTGGGAAGTACAAATTGGCAACGTATAGAGACAGTCCCTACCCAACAGTGGGCTCACAGTCTAGAAGGGGGAGACAAAACCAACATACTAACAAAATAAAATCATCATCATCATCATCAATCATATTTATTGAGCGCTTACTGTGTGCAGAGCACTGCACTAAGCGCTTGGGAAGTACAAATTGGCAACGTATAGAGACAGTCCCTACCTAACAGTGGGCTCACAGTCTAAAAGGGGAAGACAAAACCAAACATACTAACAAAATAAAATCATCATCGTCATCATCAATCGTATTTATTGAGCGCCTACTGTGTGCAGAGCACTGTACTAAACGCTTGGGAAGTACAAATTGGCAACGTATAGAGACAGTCCGTACCCAACAGTGGGCTCACGGTCTAAAAGGGGGAGACAAAACCCAACATACTAACAAAATAAAATAAATAGAATAGATATGTACAAGTAAAATAAATAAATAGAGTAATAAATACGTACAAACATATATCCATATATACAGGTGCTGTGGGGAAGGGAAGGAGGTAAGATGGGGGGGATGGAGAGGGGGACGAGGGGGAGAGGAAGGAAGGGGCTCAGTCTGGGAAAGCCCGGGCTCTTTCCACTGAGCCACTCTGCCTCTGCCTCTCTCTTCTCCTGTGGCTTTCCTTCAGGGGGTAAAAGGAAGAGTGGCGGGGGTCTTCCCCGGGGGGAGCGGGGGGGTGGAGGTGGTGTGTACACCTACGATGAATGTGTCCGTGTCATCATCAATCGTATTTATGGAGCACTTACTGTGTGCAGAGCACTGTACTAAGCGCTTGGGAAGTCCAAGTTGGCAACATCAGAGACGGTCCCTACCCAACAGTGGGCTCACAGTCTAGAAGGGGGAGACAGAGAACAAAACCAAACATCAATCAATCAATCAATCATATTTATTGAGCGCTTACTATGTGCAGAGCACTGTACTAAGCGCTTGGGAAGTACAAATTGGCATCACATATTAACAAAATAAAATAAATAGAATAGATATCAATCAATCAATCGTATTTATTGAGCGCTTCCTGTGTGCAGAGCACTGTACTAAGCGCTTGGGAAGTCCAAGTTGGCAACATATAGAGACAGTCCCTACCCAATAGTGGACTCACAGTCTAAAAGGGGGACTTTGGGCAAAGTCTAAAAGGCTCCTCTCCTGTGGCTTTCCTTCAGGGGGTGAAGGGAAGAGTGGCGGGGGTCTTCCCTGGGGGATGGATGGATGGATGTGTCCACGTCATCATCAATCGTATTTATGGAGCGCTTACTGTGTGCAGAGCACTGTACTAAGCGCTTGGGAAGTCCAAGTTGGCAACATATAGAGACAGTCCCTACCCAACAGTGGGCTTACAGTCTACTTGGCTCTGCGTGTGCGTGCGAGACCCCCGGCGTCCCCTCGGGCCCAGACGAGGGCTGACCGACCCCATCCCGTGCCAGCGTGGAAACCCTCCGCTCCCCTGCTCACTGACTCACCCTCCCCGCATTTCTGTCGGATTCCACCCCAAAATCGCTGCTGCACCTCAACAGGCCAAGCAGCGTAGCTCAGTGGAAATAATAATAATAATAATGATGGCATTTGTTAAGCGCTTACTATGTGCAAAGCACTGTTCTAAGCGCTGGGGAGCTTACAAGGTGATCAGGTTGTCCCACAGGGGGCTGACGGTCTTAATCCCCATTTTACAGATGAGGCAACTGAGGCACAGAGTAGTTAAGTGACTTGCCCCAAGTCACCCACCTGACAAGCGGCGGAGCGGAATTTGAACCCATGACCTCCGACTCCAAAGCCCGGGCTCTTTCCACTGAGCCACGCCGCTTCTCTAAAGAGCCCGGACTCTGGAGTCGGAGGTCATGGGTTCAAATCCCGGCTCCGCCGCTTGCCAGCTGTGTTACTTCAGGCGAGTTACTTCACTTCTCTGGGCCTCAGTGACCTCCTCTGGAAAGTGGGGATTAAGTCTGTGAGCCCCACGTGGGACAACTTGATCACCTTGTATCTACCTCAGCGCTTAGATCGGTGCTTGGCACATAGTAAGCGTTTAATAAATGCCATTATTAGTATTAATTAATTAATTAACAGGCCGACGTTTGAGAGGAGCCGCGAGGCCGCTTGCGGCCCGGTCGGGTCCTCCGCTGATTTGGTCAGTTGGGGTGAAGCTGGTCCTTGGGTCACTGGGCACCACGGTGTGCTTTTAGACTGTGAGCCCACTGTTGGGGAGGGACCATCTCTATATGTTGCCAACTTGGACTTCCCAAGCGCTTAGTACAGCGCTCTGCACACAGTAAGCGCTCAATAAATACGATTGATTGATTGCTGGGTGCCCACGGTGCGCAGGGGGCTTTGCTGGCCGTGATTCCCTTCCAAGCTGCCCACCGGTTTTCTCCATCGTCCACGTTGACCCGCATCTCCCCAGCGCAGGCTCTTTGTCCCGACCCCCGGCCTCAGTGTCACCCGCACCCAGAGCCCTCCTGCGCCCCCTCCCAAGTCTTCCCTGATTAGGATTCACTGATGGATGGATTAATCCTTTTACTCCTGCGCTTGTGGACATATGCGAGCGAGTATAACTTTGTACTTTATCCAGTGTATTCCGTTATTGATTCCGCTGTTCCGTCCCGATCTGTCGGTCGCAGTTATTGTTACAAACCTTGCTGTTCCTCAGGCTCCCGCGCTTTGTAAGTCACTTTGTCTGTATCTGTCATTCGATCGGTCAATCGCATTTATTGAGCGCTTACTATGTACAGAGCACTGTATTAAGCTCTTGGGAGAGTCCAGGAGAACAATAAACAGGCACATTCCTTACCCACGATGAGCTTACGGTCTAAGAGTGGCAGCGTGGCTCAGTGGAAAGAGCACGGGCTTTGGAGTCAGAGGTCATGGGTTCGAATCCCGGCTCCGCCACATGTCGGCTGTGTGACCTCGGGCAAGTCACTTAACTTCTCTGAGCCTCAGTTCCCTCCTCTGTAAAATGGGGATGAAGGCTGTGAGCCCCACGTGGGACAACCTGATCACTTAGTACCCCCCCAGCACTTAGAACAGTGCTTTGCACATCGTAAGCGCTGAACAAATGCCAACATTATTATTATTATTATTACTATTAGTATTAAGAGGGGGAGACGGATATTTACGGTCCTTCTGAGTTGGAGCTCCCTGAGGGCAGGAATTGTTGGTCTCTTGCTTCTCTTTTCCCAAGATCTCAGGACACTGCTCTGCTCCCAGTTGCCGCTCAGAAAACACTTTCGATGGATATTTTTTTTAATGGCATTTGCTAAGCGCTTACTTTGTTCCAGACACCGTACTGAGCGCTGTGGTAGATACAAGCTCACAATAATAATAATAATAATGATGGTATTTGTTAAGCGCTTACTATGTGCAAAGCACTGTTCTAAGCGCTGGGGAGGTTACAAGGTGATCAGGTTGTCCCTCGTGGGACTCACAGTCTTCATCCCCATTTTACAGATGAGGGAACTGAGGCACAGAGAAGTGAAGTGACTTGCCCAAAGTCACACAGCTGACATGAGGCGCAGCTGGGATTTAATAATAATAATAATAATAATAATAATAATAATGGTATTTGTTAAGCGCTTACTATGTGCAAAGCACTGTTCCAAGCACTGGGGAGGTTACAAGGTTGATGAGGTTGTCCCACGGGGGTCTCACAGTCTTAATCCCCATTTTCCAGATGAGGTAACTGAGGCACAGGGAAGTTAAGTGACTTGCCCAAAGTCACACAGCTGACATGAGGCGCAGCTGGGATTTAATAATAATAATAATAATAATAATAATAATAATGGTATTTGTTAAGCGCTTACTACGTGCAAAGCACTGTTCCAGGCGCTGGGGAGGTTACAAGGTGATCAGGTTGTCCCACGGGGGGCTCACAGTCTTAATCCCCATTTTACAGATGAGGTAACTGAGGCACGGAGAAGCGAAGTGACTTGCCCAAAGTCACCCAGCTGACATGAGGCAGAGCTGGGATTTGAACCCATGACCTCTGACTCCAAAGCCCAGGCTGTTTCCACTGAGCCACGCTGCGATGCTGCTGTTTTAATTAATTCATTCATTCAATGGTATATATCAGGTTGGACACCAACCCTGTCCCCCAGGGGCTCACAGCCGTAACCCCCGGATTACAGATGAGGGAACTGAGGCCCAGAGAAGTGAAGCGACTTGCCCCAGGTGACCCAGCAGAGAAGCGGCAGAGTGGGGATTTGAACCCAGGACCTGGTTGACTGACTGCCTCAGGGGTGGGGCAGGGCAGGCTGGGACACAGGTGGAGCCGGGAGAGAGCGAGGCCTTGCTTGCCTGGCCCTGCCGGCCCACAGCCAAAGGGACTATTCCTTAGCAAGCATGTATGTAGAGAAGCAGCGTGGCTCGGTGGAAAGAGCCCGGGCTTTGGAGTCAGAGGTCATGGGTTCAAATCCCGGCTCCGCCAGTTGTCAGCTGTGTGACTTTGGGCATGTCACTTAACTTCTCTGAGCCTCAGTTCCCTCATCTGTAAAATGGGGATTGACTGTGAGCCCCCAGTGGGACAACCTGATCACCTCGTATCCCCCCAGCGCTTAGAACAGTGCTTTGCACATAGTAAGCGCTTAATAAATGCCATCATCATCGTTATTATTATTCTGTACGTGCCTGGTGAAGGGAGACCTGGCCTCGTTTGGCCCCCTCGGTCAACCGGTGGTGATTCCCGGGCACCCCAGCCCAGCTTCCTGGCTCGGACATTGTGGGGAGCGTGGGATTGGGAGAGAGGGGAGCTCTTTGGCTCTCCCCATCTCACCACCTTCTTTCCTTCTCTTCTCCCTCAGCTCTTCCTGTTTCCCCTTTCCCTGTGCTTACCTCCCCCTTCTTCCAGGCATTTTGTGGGACTTCCTCCTCTTTGGCATGGGAACCAGTTATACCAATGAATCCGGTGCCTCACCCTCCCTCTCTTTCTCTCATTACCTCTCTCGCTATCAATCAGTCAATCAATCAATCAATCAATCAATCGTATTTATTGAGCGCTTACTGTGTGCAGAGCACTGTACTAAGCGCTTGGGAAGTAGCAGTTGGCAACATATAGAGACAGTCTCATATCTCATATCTCAGACTATCTCCCTCCTTCTCTCTCCGCCTCCTCTCCCTTCCCCTTCCCCCTCCCCTCCCTCTCTCTTCTTCCCCTTCTTCCCCTCCCACTCTCCCTCCTTCCCTTCAATCAATCAATTGTATTTATTGAGCGCTTACTGTGTGCAGAGCACTGTACTAAGCACTTGGGAAGGACAAGTTGGCAACATCTAGAGACGGTCCCTGCCCAACAGTGGGCTCACAGTCTAGAAGGGGGAGACAGAGAACAAAACCAAACATTTTAACAAATAAAATAAATAGAATAGATATCAATCAATCAATCGTATTTATTGAGCGTTTACTGTGTGCAGAGCACTGGACTAAGTGCTTGGGAAGTACAAGTTGGCAAGATATAGAGATGGTCCCTACCCAACAGCGGGCTCACAGTCTAGAAGGGGGAGACAGAGAACAGAACCAAACATATTAACAAAATAAAATAAATAGAATAGATATCAATCAATCAATCGCATTTATTGAGCGCTTACTGTGTGCAGAGCACTGGACTAAGCGCTTGGGAAGTCCAAGTTGGCAACATATAGAGACGGTCCCTACCCAACAGTGGGCTTACAGTCTAGAAGGGGGAGACAGAGAACAAAACCAAACATATTAACAAAATAAAATAAATAGAATAGCTATCAATCAATCAATCGTATTTATTGAGCGCTTACTGTGTGCAGAGCACTGGACTAAGTGCTTGGGAAGTACAAGTTGGCAACATCTAGAGACGGTCCCTACCCAACAGTGGGCTCACAGTCTAGAAGGGGGAGACAGAGAACAAAACCAAACATATTAACCAAATAAAATAGAATAGATATGTACAAGTAAAATAAATGGAGTAATAAATATGTACAAACATATATACACATATACAGGTGCTGTGGGGAAGGGAAGGAGGTAAGATGGGGGGATGGAGGGGGGAGCTCAGTCTGGGAAGGCCTCCTAATTCATTCATTGTCATATTTATTATAATAATAATAATGGCATTTATTAAGTAAGCGCTTACTATGTGCAAAGCACTGTTCTAAGCGCAGGGGAGGTTACAAGGTGATCGGGTTGTCCCACCGGGGGCTCACAGCCTTAAACCCCATTTTGCAGATGAGGTCGCTGAGGCCCAGGGAAGTGAAGTGACTTGGCCAAAGTCACCCAGCTGACAATTGGCGGAGCCGGGATTGGAACCCGTGACCTCTGACTCCAAAGCCCGGGCTCTTTTCCACCGAACCACGCTGCTTCTCAATAAGCAGCATTGATTGAGGTGCAGAGGCCTGCTCTTCTGTGGAGATCTGTTGGGTTTTTATGGAGCGCTTAGTGTGTGCAACCACTTTGCAAAGCTCTTCCTCTTTCCATCCTTCCCTCCTTCCCTCTTCCCCCTCTTTCCCTCGCTTCTTCCATTTCTCTTTCCCCCTCCCTCTCTCCATTTCTTTCTCTCCCTCCCCTCCCTGTCTCTCTTTCCCTCCCTTCTTCCCTCCCTGTATTTCTTTCTCTTTCCCTCTTTCTCTCTCCCCCCAACTCCCGTTGTCTCCCGCCTGCCACCAGTTTCATAGCCTGCCCCTTGGCCAACGCTCAGGGAGGGAGCCAGTCATTTGTATTTATTGAGCGCTTCCTGTGTGCAGAGCACTGTACAAAGCGCCCCTGGTTCATTCATTCATTCATTCATTCATTCATTCAATCGTATTTATTGAGCGCTTACTGTGTGCAGAGCACTGTACTAAGCGCTTGGGAAGTACAAGTTGGCAACATAGAGAGACGGTCCCTACCCAACAGCGGGCTCACAGTCTAGAAGGGCACTCCTCAGCCCAGATTTCCAGTCCAGAATTCCCAGAGCCAAAGCCGGGTCCGTGTTCCCGGTGGGAGACTCCATCCCGATGGTCAGTGAAGGCGTAAAGGTGAGGCCGGGATGAAACCGACCCATCCTCTGGTCTCCCGGGGGACCTTGGGCAACTTACTTAACCTGTCTCCGGGCCTTCGTGTCTTTAAGAGAAGCAGCGCGGCTCAATGGAAAGAGCCCGGGCTTTGGAGTCAGAGGTCATGGGTTCAAATCCCGGCCCCGCCAATCGTCAGCTGTGTGACTTTGGCCAAGTCACTTCACTTCTCTGGGCCTCAGTTCCCTCATCTGTAAAATGGGCATGAAAACTGTGAGCCCCCCGTGGGACAACCTGATCACCCTGTAACCTCCTGAGCGCTTTGAACAGTGCTTTGCACATAGTAGGTGCTTAATAAATGCCATTATTATTATTATTATTATTATTTTCTGTAACAAGGGGCTAACGCCTGCTTTTCCCTGTCTCTCAGGGGTGCCGGGAGGACAGAGCGGGAGAAGTCTGTGAAAGAGCTTCTGGAAAAATAAAAAACTGCTGGACAGACTCAAAGCGTTAGCTGCAGCACGCTGGCTCACGGAGGGGGTGTCTCGCTCACGGAGGGGGTGTCTCTGCTCAATCAATCAATCAATCGTATTTATTGAGCGCTTACTGTGTGCAGAGCACTGTACTAAGCGCTTGGGAAGTCCAAGTTGGCAACATATAGAGACAGTCCCTACCCAACAGTGGGCTCAGTCTAAAAGGGGGAGACAGAGAACAAAACCAAACATACTAACAAAGTAAAATAAATAGAATAGATATATACAGGTAAAATAAATAAATAAATAAATAAATAGAGTAATAAATACGTCCAAACATATATACATATATACAGGTGCTGTGGGGAAGGGAAGGAGGTAAGATGTGGGGGATGGAGAGGGGGACAAGGGGGAGAGGAAGGTAGGGGCTCAGTCTGGGAAGGCCTCCTGGAGGAGGTGAGCTCTCAGTAGGGCCTTGAAGGGAGAAGCAGAAGGTCATGGGTTCTAATCCCAGCTCCACCACTCATCAGCTGTGTGAGTTTGGGCGAGTCACTTCCCTGGGCCTCAGTTCCCTCATCTGTAAAATGGGGGTGAAGACCGTGAGCCCCACCTACGCCACGCTGCTTCTCTTGAATTCCTTGCACTAGTTAAGGGGGCTGTGACCCCAAACCAGCACTGGTATTTTTCACTCCACCTGTCTGGATTCCCACCAGACCCTGCCTAGATTACACCTCCCACTTCTAATCAATCGTAATCAATCGTATTTATTGAGGGCTTACTGTGTGCAGAGCACTGTACTAAGCGCTTGATAGACCGTGAGCCTGCTGTTGGGTAGGGACTGTCTCTATATGTTGCCAACTTGGACTTCCCAAGCACTTAGTACAGTGCTCTGCACATAGTAGGCGCTCAATAAATACAAATGAACCTGATCTCCCCCAGTGCTCAGAACGTGGGCCACGCTTGGAGAAGCAGCGTGGCTCAATGGAAAGAGCCCGGGCTTCAGAGTCAGAGGTCGTGGGTTCAAATCCCGGCTCCGCCACTTGTCAGCTGGGTGACTTTGGGCAAGCCGCTTCGCTTCTCTGGGCCTCAGTTCCCTCATCTGTAAAATGGGGATGAAGACTGTGAGCCCCTTGGGACAACCTGATCACCTTGGAACCTCCCCAGCGCTTAGAACAGTGCTTTGCACAGAGTAAGCGCTTAAGAAATGCCATTATTATTATTATTATTATTATTAGAGAACGGTGCCTGGCACACAGTAAGCGCTTAAGAAATGCCATCATTATAATTATTATAAAGAGGGGAGAGCCCCAGGGGGTTGCGGTGGTCAGTGCTGCGTGAGCGGGGAGAGTCAGAGGTGGGTGCGGGCCGGGTCAATCAATCAATCAATCAATCGTATTTATTGAGCGCTTACTGTGTGCAGAGCACTGGACTAAGCGCTTGGGAAGTACAAGTTGGTAACATATGGAGCCCACTCTTCTAGACTGTGAGCCCACTGTTGGGTAGGGACCGTCTGTCTATGTTGCCAACTTGAACTTCCCAAGCGCTTAGTACAGTGCTCTGCACACAGTAAGCGCTCAATAACTACGATTGAATGAATGAAGGAGTGGAGCGGATCCCTGGAGGATCCAGCAGTGCTGCGGACAAGCCGGCCCGGGGGCAGAGGGGACGGGAGGGACCATCCGAATCTGTTGCCAATTTGTACTTCCCAAGCGCTTAGTACAGTGCTCTGCACACAGTAAGCGCTCAATAAACACGATTGAATGAATGAATGATTGATTGATGGGGGCGTGGCTGGAGGGGCGGGGTCCGTGGTTGCGGGGCCAGGCCTGAGGTGGGCGGGGCTATAATAATAATAATAATAATAATAATAATGGCATTTATTAAGCGCTTACTATGTGTAAAACACTGTTCTAAGCGCTGGGGGGGGGGTTATAAGGTGATCAGGTTGTCCCATGGGGGCTCACAGTTTTAACCCCCATTTTACAGATGAGGGAACTGAGGCACAGAGAATAATAATAATAATAATGGCATTTATTAAGCGCTTACTGTGTGCAAAGCACTGTTCTAAGCGCTGGGGGAGCAGTTATAATGTGATCAGGCTGTCCCACGGGGGCTCACAGTTTTAATCCCCATTTTACAGATGAGGGAACTGAGGCCCAGAGAAGTGAAGTGACTTGCCCAAAGTCACACAGCTGACAGTTTTTTGAGCCCACGACCTCTAAGCCCGGGCTCTTTCCACTGAGCCACGCTGCTTCTCAATAATAATAATGGCATTTATTAGAATGCCAAGTAGAATCGATTGATTAATGCCAACCTACTCCCTGTCCTTTAGTCTCTTCTATCTCGCCATCATCATCATCATCATCAATCGTATTTATTGAGCGCTTACTGTGTGCAGAGCACTGGACTAAGTGCTTGGGAAGTACAAATTGGCAACATATAGAGACAGTCCCTACCCAGCAGCGGGCTCACAGTCTAAAAGGGGGAGACAGAGAACAAAACCAAACATACTAACAAAATAAAATAAATAGATATGTACAAGTAAGATAAATAGAGTAATAAATATGTCCAAACATATATCCATATATACAGGTGCTGTGGGGAAGGGAAGGAGGTAAGATGGGGGGGATGGAGAGTGGGACGAGGGGGAGAGGAAGGAAGGGGCTCAGTCTGGGAAGGCCTCCTGGAGGAGGTGAGCTCGCCACTGACCCCTTAGTCAGTCAGTCCTATTTATTGAGCGCAAAGCAATGTACTAAGCGCTTGGGAGGGTACAATATGATGATGATGATGGCACTTATTAAGCACTTACTTATGTGCAAAGCACTGTTCTTTTAGACTGTGAGCCCAATGTTAGGTAGGGACTGTCTCTATATGTTGCCAATTTGTACTTCCCAAGCGCTTAGTACAGTGCTCTGCACATAGTAAGCGCTCAATAAATATGATTGATTGATTGATTGTTCTATGCGCTGGGGGGGTTATAAGGTGATCAGGTTGTCCCATGGGGGCTCATAGGTTTAATCCCCATTTTCCAGATGAGGGAACTGAGGCCCAGAGAAGTGAAGTGACTTGCCCAAAGTCACCCAGCTGACAATTAGGCGGAGGCGGGATTCGAACCCATGACCTGTGACTCCAAAGCCCGGGCTCTTTCCACTGAGCCACGCTGCTCCTCCATGGCAGGTGGGCGGGGCTAGGGCGGAAGGGGCGTGACCAGGGCGCGCGCAGGGGAGGCAGACCGGAAGGGGCGTGGCCAGGGGTGGGGGGCGGGACCAATGCGGGCGGGGCTGTGGGTGGAGAGGGGCAGACCGGAAGGGGCGGGGCCAAGGAGTCGGGGACTGAGGTGAGAAGAGGCGGGGCTGTGGGGGGGCAGACCGGAAGGGGTGGGGTCAGGCCCGAGGGCGGGGCCTGAGATGGGCGGGGTTGTTCATTCATTCATTCATTCATTCAATCGTATTTATTCAATCAATCAATCAATCGTATTTATTGAGCGCTTACTGTGTGCAGAGCACTGGACTAAGCGCTTGGGAAGTACAAGTCGGCAACATATAGAGATTGCCCCTACCCAACAGCGGGCTCACAGTCTAGAAGGGGGAGACAGACAACAAAACCAAACGTACTAACAAAATAAAATAAATAGAATAGATAGGTACAAGCAAAATAAATAAATAAATAAAGAGTAATAAATATGTACAAACATATATACATATATACAGGTGCTGTGGGGAAGGGAAGGAGGTAAGATGGGGGGATGGAGAGGGGGATGAGGGGGAGAGGAAGGAAGGGGCTCAGTGTGGGAAGGCCTCCCGGAGGAGGTGAGCTCTCAGCAGGGCCTTGAAGGGAGGAAGAGAGCGAGCTTGGCGGATGGGCAGAGGGACTGGGGGCATTCCAGGCCCTGGGGAGGACGTGGGCCGGGGGGTTGATGGCGGGACAGGTGAGAACGAGGCCTAACGGTGAGGAGATTAGTGGCAGAGGAGCGGAGGGTGCGGGCTGGGCTGGAGAAGGAGAGAAGGGAGCGCTTCCTGTGTGCAGAGCCCTGTACTAAGCGCTTGGGAAGTCCAAGTTGGCAACATATAGAGACGGTCCCTACCCAACAGTGGGCTCACAGTCTAGAACGGGGTGACAGAGAACAAAACAAAACATATTAACAGAATAAAATAAATACAATAAATATGTACAAGTAAAATAAATAAATGAATAGAGTAATAAATCCGTACAAACATATATACAGGTGCTGTGGGGAAGGGAAGGCGCTAATGCCAGGGGGAAAGGGGGAATGAAGATTCATTCATTGTGGGCGGGATCTGTGGCAGGCGGGCGTGGGGCGGGGCCTGAGGGGAGGGGTGGGTTCATTCATTCCTTTATTCTGGAGGGCGTGGCCTGAGATGGGGCGGGGCCAAGGAGCCGGGAGCTGAGGGGAGGAGGGGCGGGGCTGTGGGTCCG
Organism: Tachyglossus aculeatus; assembly: GCF_015852505.1. Lineage (NCBI taxonomy): Eukaryota > Metazoa > Chordata > Mammalia > Monotremata > Tachyglossidae > Tachyglossus > Tachyglossus aculeatus. Next base: position 77,728 of record NC_052072.1, read on the forward strand.
GGGGGGCGGGGCTAGATAGGAAGGGGCGGGGCCTGAGATGGGGCGGGGTTGTTCATTCATTCATTCGTTCGTTCATTCATTCATTGTGGGCGGGATCTGTGGCAGGAGTGCGTGGGGCGGGGCCAGGGCAAAGGGGGCGGGGACAAGGAGTCCGGCGACTGAGGGGAGGAGGGCTGGGCCAGGCCGGGGCGGGGCCAGACCTGAGGGGGCGGGGCCTGAGGTGGGGCGGGGTTGTTCATTCATTCATTCATTCCGGTGGGCAGGGGCCTGAGATGGGGCGGGGCTAGTGGGTGGGGGGAAGACCGGAAGGGGCGGAGCCATGCCGGAGGGGCGGGGCCTTAGATGGGGCGGGGTTGATCATTCATTCATTCATTCATTCATTGTGGGCGGGATCTGTGGCAGGTGGGTGTGGGGCGGGGTCAGGGTGGAGGGGCGGGGCCAAGGGGTCCGGCGACTGAGGGGAGGAGGGATGGGGCGGGGCTGGGGGCGGGGCCTGAGATGGGGAGGGGCTGTGGGCAGGGGAACACCGGAAGGGGCGGGGTCTGAGACGGGGCAGGGTTGAGCATTCATTCATTCATTCCGGAGGGCGGGGCCTGAGATGGGGCGGGGCTGTGGGCTGTGGGCGGGGGGGGCAGACCGGAAGGGGCGGGGCCAGGCCGGAGGGGACGGGGCCTGAGATGGGGAGGGGTTGTTCATTCATTCATTCGTGCATTCATTCATTCCGGAGGGCGGGGTCTGAGATGGGGTGGGGCTGTGGGTGGGGGGGCAGACCGAAAGGGGCGAAGCCAGGCACGGGGGCGGGGCCTGAGGTGGGGCGGGGTCGCTCATTCATTCATTCATTCATTCATTCATTGTGGGCGGGGCCTGAGGGGAGGCGGGGCTGTGGGCGGGGAGGGGCAGACCGGAAGGGGCGGGGCCAGACCCGGGGGCGGGGCCTGAGATGGGGCGGGGTCGCTCATCCATTCATTCATTGTGGGTGGGGCGGGGGGGCAGACCGGAAAGGGCGGGGCCAGGCCCGGGGGCGGGGCCTGAGATGGGGCGGGGTTGTTCGTTCATTCATTCCAGAGGGCGTGGCCTGAGATGGGGCGGGGCTGCGGGCGGGGGGGGCGCAGACCGGAAGGGGCGGGGCCAGGCCCGGGGGCGGGGCCTGAGATGGGGCGGGGTCGCTCATTCATTCATTCAATCATTCACACACTCTGGGCGGGGCCTGAGATGATGGGGCGGGGTTGCTCATTCGCGCATGCGTTCATTGATTCCTTGATCGCTGGATTGCTTGTGGGCGGGCCGCGCGCCGGGCGGGCGAGGGGCGGGGGCGCTGCACCTGTAGGCTCCGCCCCCCGGCTGACGTCATCCTCCTCCTGCTCCTCCCGCTGCTCCTGCTCCTCCCGCCCCTGCTCCTCCTGCTGCTGCTGCTGCGACGCCGGGGGCGGCGGAAGCGCGGGGCGGGTTCCGGTCCGGTCCGGTCCGGTCCGGTCCGGTGGGATCCGGTGGGATCCGGTGGGGACGTGCTGCAGTCCCCCCCCCGCAGCCCCTCCCTCCGCGGAGGGTCCGGAGATGGTGAGCGTTCCGCCCGCCGACCGACCGGGCCCCCGGAGCCTGGGTGAGTCCTCCCTGCGCCTCCGCCAACCTCCCTCTCTTCCTCCCTTCCAGGCCCTACTGAGAGCTCACCTCCTCCGGGAGGCCTGCCCGCACTCAGCCCCCTCCTTCCCCTCCCCATCCCCCCCCCCCGTCTTACCTCCTTCCCCTCCCCTCATCACCTGTACACATCAGTCAATCAATCAATCGTATTGATTGAGCGCTTACTGTGTGCAGAGCACTGGACTAAGCGCGTGGGAAGTACAGGTTACTCCCTCCCCATCCCCCCCGCGTCTTACCTCCTTCCCCTCCCCACAGCACCTGTACATATGTATAGATGTTTGGACGGATTTATTGCTCTAGTTTATTTGTACAGATTTATTCTATTTATTTTATTTTGTTACTACGTTTTGTTTTGTCCTCTGTCTCCCCCTTCTAGACCGTGAGCCCGCTGTCGGGCAGGGGCCGTCCCTCTAGGTTGCCGACTTGGGCTCCCCAAGCGCTTAGTGCAGTGCTCTGCGCACAGTAAGCGCTCAATAAATGCGATTGAATGAATGAATGAATGAATTTTGGGTAGGGACCGTCTCTATACGTTGCCAACTTGGACTTCCCAAGCGCTTAGTCCAGTGCTCTGCGCACAGTAAGCGCTCAGTAAATGCGATTGAATGAATGAGTGAATGAATGGTGGGTAGGGACCGTCTCTATACGTTGCCAACTTGGACTTCCCAAGCGCTTAGTGCAGTGCTCTGCGCACAGTAAGCGCTCAATAAACGCGATTGAATGAATGAATGAATGAATGAGTGGTGGGTAGGGACCGTCTCTATACGTTGCCGACTTGGACTTCCCAAGCGTTTAGTGCAGTGCTCTGCACACAGTAAGCGCTCAATAAATACGATTGAATGAATGAATGCCCCCCCCCCCCCCCACCCGTGGACACGGACGGGGGAGGTTGGGGGGGGGGGACGGGCGGGCGGACGAGGAGGGGCCCGGCGGGATTTCACTCATTCATTCAATCGTATTTATTGAGCGCCTCCTGTGTGCAGAGCACTGTTCTAAGCGCTTGGGAAGTCCAGGTTGGCAACATAGAGAGACGGTCCCTACCCAACAGCGGGCTCACAGTCTAGAAGGGGGAGATGGACGACAAAACAAAACATAGTGACCAAATAAAATAAATAGAATAAATATGTACAAGTTAAATAGAGTAGTAAATCCATACAAACATCTATAAATATATACAGGTGCTGTTGGGAGGGGAGGGAGGCAAGGCTGGGGGGGGGGGGGAATGGGAAGGGGAGGAGGAGGCTCAGTCTGGGATTCCGGCAAGGCCCCGGCACGGCCCCGCCCCCAAGTCCCCCCCCCCCCCCCAGACGCCTCGGAGCACCCCTCCCCCGGAAGGGACTCCAGGGGACCAGCCGGCCCCCGACCCCCCCCCAGCCCCGGTCCCCAGGCCCAGACCCGGACCCCTCCACGGCCCCGTCACCCATCCGGACCCCCACACCGGCCCCCACACCGGGCACGGCCCCGACACCCATCCGGACCCCCACACCGGACCAGACACGGCCCCCTCACTGAGCCTGACGGTCACGCGGGCCACGGCCCCGTCACTGTGTCTGACAGCGATACAGGCCCCGGCACTGAGCCTGCCAGTGACACAGGCCACAGCCGCGTCACGGATGCTGACGTCGACACCGGCCACGACTCCATCACCGATTCGGACGGTGACGCGGCCCCCGGCCCCGTCACCGATCCTGACAGTGACACAGGCCAGGACCCCGTCACCGATCCTGACAGTGACACAGACCCCGGCCACATCCCCGATCCTGACAGTCACAGAGACCCCGGCCCCATCACCGATCCTGACAGTGACACGGACCCCGGCCCCATCACTGATCCCGACAGTGACGCAGGCCCCAACCCCGGCCACGGCCCCGTCACCGATTCCGACAGTGACACGGGCCATGGCCCAGGCCCCGATCCTGACAGTGACACCCGCTACATCCCCGTCACTGATCCTGACAGTGACAGAGGCCGCGGTCCCGCTGCCGATCCTGATGCCAGCAGGGGCCAGGGCCCCGTCACTGATCCTGACGCTGACAAAGGCTCCATCCCCGACACTGATACAGGCCCCGACACAGGCAACGGCCCCGCCGCTGACCCTGACGCCGACACAGGCCGCTTCCCCGTCACTGATCCTGACACGAGCCCCGACACGGGCTACACCCTCATCACCGATGCCGCTGCCATCACAGCCCCCAGACACAGGATCCGACACAAGCGCCAGCCCCCTCACCGACGCCGACATGCACACAGGCCCCGATGCAGGCTAATCCTTATCACTGATCCCATCACCGACACGCACCAGGGCCCCATCAGTGATCCTGACACCGGGCCCTGACAAAGCTTTCCGCCCCGCCATACGTGCTGACACGTCGACACGGGCTTGGGCACAGGCTACAGCCCTTTCACCGACACTGACGCCGACAAAGTCCCCGATATAAGATTCTGCCACAGGCTACATCCCCATCACTGATCCTAATAATAATAATGCCATTTATTAAGCACTTACTATGCGCAAAGCACTGTTCTAAGCGCTGGGGAGGTTACAAGGTGATCCAGTTGTCCCACGGGGGGGTTCACAGTCTTAATCCCCATTTTACAGATGAGGTCACTGAGGCCCAGAGAAGTGAAGTGACTCGCCCAAAGTCACCCAGCTGACAAGTGGCGGAGCCGGGATTTGAACCCCTGACCTCCGACTCCAAAGCCCGGGCTCTGTCCACCGAGTCACACTGCTTCTCTAGTAGTGACACAGGCCCCGACCCGGGCTCCGTCCCTGTCACTGGGGCTGACGCGGGCCGGGACGCGGGCTACGTCCCCATAACGGATGCTGGCCCCGACACCGACACAGGCCACAGCCCTGTCATTGATGCTGTCATTCGTTCATTCCATCGTATTTATTGAGCGCTTACTGTGCGCAGAGCGCTGTACTAGGAGCTTAGCACTGTCACCGACACGGGCTCCAACATAGGCTGCAGTCACATCAGCGTCACTGACAGTCAATCCATCCATCGTATTTATTGAGCACTCATTCTGTGCAGAGCGGTGTACTAAGCGCTTGGGAGAGTTCAGTGCAACAGACACATTCTCCGCCCATAACGCGCTTACAGTGTAGAGGGGGAGACAGACATTACAAGCGCTTATAATAATAATAATAATGACATTTATTAAGCGCTTACTATGTGCAAAGCACTCAGCTAATCAGCGCTTAGTACAGTGTCTGACACATGGTAAGTGCTCAACGAATACTGTTATCCTAATTACTATTATTATTATTAATAGAAGTAAATAAATTAAGGATACGGACATAGGTGCCGTGGGGCCGAGGTGGGAATCATCCTCATCATCATCAATCGTATTTATTGAGCGCTTACTATGCGCAGAGCACTGTACTAAGCGCTTGGGAAGTACAAATTGACAACATATAGAGACAGTCCCTACCCAACAGTGGGCTCACAGTCTAAAAGGAATGAATAAAGGGAGGAAGACAGGGCGATGCAGAAGGGAGTGGGAGAAGGGGAAGAGAGGAATTGGGCAGGGAAGGCCTCTTGGAGGAGATGGCTCAGAAGGGGAGGAGGGTGGTGGTCTGTCAGATACGAAGAGGGTGGGTGTCCCAGGGCAGAAGCGTTGCCCACTTTTGCTTTGTCCTTCCCAAGCGCTTAGTACAGTGCTCTGCACACAATAAGCGCTCAATAAATGCGATTGAAGGAAGGAAGAAGAAGCAGGATGTAAGTGAGTGGGCAGCGGTGAGATAGACAAGATGGAGGTACGGGAAGTAGGTTGGCATTACCGGAGCCGAGTGTGCGGGCTGGTTGGGAGTAAGAGCAGCGAGGTGAGTTAGGGAGGGACAAGGGGGTCGAGGGCTTTAAATCCAGTGGTGAGGAGTTTCTGTTCGATGCAGAGGTGGACGGGCAACCACCGGAGGTTCTCAAGGAGTGGGGAAACGTGAAGAAAAACGTTCTGGGCAGCAGGGTGGAGTGGGGAGAGGCAGGAAGCAGGGAGGTCAGCGAGAAGACCGATTCAGTAATCAAGGCGAGATAGGATGAGTGCCCGGATTAACGTGGTAGCGCTTTGGATGGGGAGGGAAGGGCGGATTTTAGCCAGGTTGTGCAGGTTGAATCGACAGGATTTAGTGATAGGTTGAAGATGTGGGACAATGGAGAAGCAGCTTGGCTCGGTGGAAAGAGCCCGGGCTTTGGAGTCGGAGGTCATGGGTTCAAATCCCGGCTCTGCCAGTCGTCAGCTGTGTGACTCTGGGCAAGTCACTTCACTTCTCTGGGCCTCAGTGACCTCATCTGTAAAATGGCGATTAAGAATGTGAGCCCTTCTATACTGTGAGCCCGCTGTTGGGTAGGGACCATCTCTGTATGTTGCAAATTTGTCCTTCCCAAGTGCTTAGTACAGTGCTCTGCACACGGTAAGCACTCAGTAAATACGATTGAATGAATGACAACCTGATCACCTTGTATCCCCCCAGTGCTTAGATCTGTGCTTGGCACATAGTAAGCGCTTAACAAATACCGTCGTCATTATTATTATTATGTGGGGTGAGTAAGAGGAGTCAAGGATAATGCCAAGTTACGGGCTCGTGAGACAGGAAGGATGATGGTGCTGTCTGCAGCGATGGGAAAGTCAGGGGAAGGACGGGGTTTGGGTGGGAAGATAAGGAGTTCTGTTTTGGACATGTTAAGTATGAGGTGACAGCGGGACATCCAAGTAGACATGTCTTGAAGGTAGGCGGATATGTGAAACCGGAGAGAGAGATAGAGAGAGATCAAGTCTGAAGATGTAGATTTGAGAATCATCCGCATAGACGTGGTAGGCGAAGCCATGGGAGTGAATGAATTCTCCAGAGGAGTGGGTGCAGATGGAGAATAGAAGGGGACCAAAAACTGAGCCTGGAGGGACTTCCACAGTTCGGGGGTGGGAGGCAGAGGAGGAGCCCGTGAAGGAGACTGAGAATGAGTTTCCAGAAAGATAGGAGGAGAAACAGGAGAGGAAAGAGTCAGTGAAGCCGAGGTTGGATAATTTTCCAGGAGAAGGGGGTGGGCGACAGTGTCGAAGGCAGCTGAGAGGTCGAGGAATATTAGGACGGCGTAGAGGCCGTTGGATTTGGCAAGAAGGAGATCGTTGGTGACCTGTGAGAGGGCAGCGTCTGTGGAGCGAAGGGGACGGAAACCAGATTGGAGGGTGTTGAGGAGAGGAACTTGGGACATAGGATGTAGATGACTTGCTCAAGGAGCTTGGAGAAGAATGGCAGGGGAGATGGGGTAATAACTGGAAGGAGTCGTGGGGTTGAGGGAGAGTTTTTTTTAGGATAGGGGAGACCCGGGCATGTTTGAAAACATTGGGAAAGAAGCCATTGGAGAGCCAACGGTTGAAGATGGTGGCTAGAGAGGGAAGAAGGGAAGGGGCAAGTGTTCTGATAAGGTGCGAGGCGATGGGGTCGGATGTGCAGGTGGAGGGGGTGGATTTTAAGAGAAGGCAGGAGAGCTCTTGAGATCCCGCCGGGAAGGATGGGAGAGTTGAAGAAGGGGCAGGGGGAGGGAGGGACGGGGGCAGGGGAGATTTTAGGGAGATCACGCCTGATAGTTTCGATTTTTCTCAAACTAGTAGGTGGCCAGGTCCATTAGGGGCAAGAAATGGGGGAGGCGAGGGACGGGGGGTTTGAGGAGGGAGTTAAACATCTGGAGCAACGGGCGAGGGCAGTACGCATGGGTGTCACTGACGCAGGCTCCGATACACGCTACATCCCCATCGCAGTGGCTCTCATCAGTCATTCATTCAATCGTATTTATTGAGCGCTCACTGTGTGCAGAGCACTGTGCAGAGCTCTTGGGAAGTACAAGTCGGCAACAGATAGAGACGGTCCCTACCCGACAACGGGCTCACGGTCTAGCAGGGGGAGACAGACGACGAAACAAAACACGTAGACAGGTGTCAGAACTGTCAGAATAAATAGAAGTAAAGCTAGATGCACATCATTAACAAAAGAAATAGAGTAGTAAATATGGACAAGTAAAATAAATAGTAATAAATCTGTACAAGTATATAAAGGTGCTGTGGGGGCAGGGAAGGAGGTAGGGCGGGGGGATGGGGAGGAGGAGAGGAAAAAGGGGGCTCAGTCTGGGAAGGCCTCCTAGAGGAGGTGAGCTCTCAGTAGGGCTTTGAAGGGAGGAAGAGAGCTAGCTTGGCGGATGGGCAGAGGGACTGGGGGCATTCCAGGCCCAGGGGGATGACGTGGGCCGGGGGTCGATGGCGGGACAGGCGAGAACGAGGCCTAACGGTGAGGAGATTAGCGGCAGAGGAGTGGAGGATGCGGGCTGGGCTGGACAAGGAGAGAAGGGAGGGGAGGGAGGAGGGGGCCAGGGGATGGATGGATGGACAGCCTGGAAGCCGAGAGTGAGGAGGTTTTGCCTGATGCGTAGGTTGACAGGCAGCCACTGGAGATTTTTGAGGGGAGTGACGTGCCCAGAGCATTTCTGTACAAATCCGGACAGCAGAGTGAAGTATAGACTGAAACGGGGAGACACAGGAGGATGGGAGATCAGAGAGGTGGCCGATGCAGTAGTCCAGTCGGGATAGGATGAGAGCTTCAACCAGCAAGGTAGCGGTTTGGATGGAGAGGAAAGGGCCGATCTTGGCGATGTTGCGGAGGCCCTTCAAGGCCCTGCTGAGAGCTCACCTCCTCCAGGAGGCCTTCCCAGACTGAGCCCCTTCCCTCCTCTCCCCCTCGTCCCCCTCTCCATCCCCCCATCTTACCTCCTTCCCTTCCCCACAGCACCTGTATATATGTATATATGGTTGTACATATTTATTACTCTATTTATTTATTTATTTATTTTACTTGTACATTTCTATCCTATTTATTTTATTTTGTTGGTATGTTTGGTTCTGTTCTCTGTCTCCCCCTTTTAGGCTGTGAGCCCACTGTTGGGTAGGGACTGTCTCTATATGTTGCCAACTTGTACTTCCCAAGCGCTTAGTACAGTGCTCTGCACATAGTAAGCGCTCAATAAATACGATTGATTGATTGATTGATTGATTGCGGAGCTGAGACCGGCAGGTTTTGGTGACGGATTGGATATGTAGGGAAAAATATGGAACGTGGACAGTGTGATACAGGCCACAGCCCCGTCACTGATGCCGACGCCGACCCTGGCCAATCAATCAATCAATCAATCGCATTTATTGAGAGCTTACTGTGTGCAGAGCACTGGACTAAGCGCTAGGGAAGTCCAAGTTGGCAACATATAGAGACAGTCCCTACCCAACGGTGGACTCACAGTCTAGAAGAGGGAGACAGAGAACAAAACCAAATGTATTAACAAAATAAAATATGCTACAGCCTCTCCCTGACAGTGACCCAGGCCCCAGGCCCCAGTGCCAAACCTGATGCGTTTCCCCCTCCTCCCCGCAATCCACACACACACACACCGGTGCCCGCGCTGGCATTGACCCAGCGGGAGCCTGGCAGGTCGTCCGGGAGGCCGATGCAGCAGCCTAGCTGTGCTGTAACAAGAGCTGGGACCCGGTGGCGGCAGTTAGGGTGGAGAGGAGGGAGTGGAGATGGGTAATAATAACAATAATCACGGTATTTGTTGAGTGCTTACTGTGGGCCCGGTACCGTACTAAGCACAAGCAAATCGAGTCAGACACAGTCCCTGTCCCATCCGGGGCTCACGGTAAAGATGGGCAGGAAGAACCAGCTGGATTTGGCAGGAGATTGAATGTGGGAGCCAGGAGACGTGGAAGAACTCGAGCGTGACTCATTCATTCATTCATTCATTCGTTCAATCGTATTTATTGAGCGCTTACTGGGTGCAGAGCACTGTACTAAGCTCTTGGAAAGTACAATCCGTCAGTCATCAGTGGTATTTGGCGCTTACTGGGTGCAGAGCACTGTACTAAGCGCTTAGGAGGGTACCATATAATAATAATAATGTTGGCATTTGTTAAGCGCTTACTATGTGCAAAGCACCGTTCTAAGCGCTGCGGGGGATACAAAGTGATCAGGTTGTCCCATGTGGGGTTCACAGTCTTAATCCCCTTTTTACAGATGAGGTAACTGAGGCTCAGAGAAGTGAAGTGACTTCCCCAAGGTCACGCAGCAGACGTGGCGGAGCCGGGATTCGAACCCGTGACCTCTGATTCCAAAGCCCGGGCTCTTTCCACTGAGCCACGCATATAGAAGGATTGGTTGACACGATCCCTGCCTATGAGGAGTTTACAGTCTAGAGGGGGAAGACAGTCACTGAAATCAATTACAGAAAAGAGAAATGGCGGAGCGTAAGGCTATGACCAATGCTATGATCAATAAATACGTAAGGCTATGATCAATAAATACGATTGATGATGATGATGACCATTTTTTAATGCGTTTTGTTGCGCGTTTATTACGTTTTAGGCACAGTTCTAGGTGCTGAGGTAGGTACAAGGAAGTTGGGCTGGACGTAGTCCATGTCCCACGTGGAGCCGCCAGGCTTAATCCTCATTTTACAGATGAGGTAACCGAGGCCCAGAGAAGTGAAGCGACTCATCCAAGGTCTCCCAGCAGACGAGCGGCGGGGGTGGGATGAGAACCCAGGTCCCCCTGACGCCCGGGCCCGTACTCTAACCACTAGACCATGCTGCCAATCCAGCGAGTGCTTCTAGACTGTGAGCCCGCTGTTGGGTAGGGACCGTCTCCATATGTTGCCAACTTGGACTTCCCAAGCGCTTAGTACAGTGCTCTGCACACAGTAAGCGCTCAATAAATGCGATCGATTGAATGGGGACAGAGCCGGGTGCCTAAGCCACACGAAGGGAAGGGCACGGTGGGGAAATGATGGCTTAGTCCGGGAAGGCTTCCGGGAGGAGATGGGATTTGAGGATTTGAGAAGCAGCATGGCTCAGTGGAAAGAGCCCGGGCTTTGGAGTCAGAGGTCATGGGTTTGAATCCCGGCTCCGCCAATTGTCAGCTGGGTGACTTTGGGCAAGTCACTTCTCTGGGCCTCAGTTACTTCATCTGTAAAATGGGGATTAAGACTGTGAGCCCCCCGTGGGACAACCTGATCACCTTTTAACCTCCCCAGTGCTTAGAACAGTGCTTTGCACGTAGTAAGCGCTTAATAAATACCATTATTATTATTATTAGGAGCATTTTGAAGGAGGCGAAAGTGGTGGTCTGTCGGCTATGAAGGGGGAGGGAGTTAGTATGGTGTTTTGCACACCATGTAAATGCTGAGTAAATAATCAATCGTATTCATTGAGCGCTTACTGTGTGCAGAGCACTGTACTAAGCGCTTGGGAAGTACAAGTCGGCAACACATAGAGACAGTCCCTACGCAACAGTGGGCTCACAGTCTAGAAGATAATGATGATGGATTAATAGATTGATTGATCCAACTAAGCGCTCAAGAGAATATAATTCAACAGAATCGGTACGCACATTCACTGCCGACGAGGAGCTTAAGGTCTAGAGGGGAATCAGACGTTGTGGGGATGAGGGAGGGGGAATAAAGGGTACAGAGCTTAAGGTCTAGAGGGGAATCAGACGTTGTGGGGATGAGGGAGGGGTGAATAAAGGGTACAGAGCTAAGGGCAAGGGGGATGCAGAAGAGAATGGGGGTAGGGGAATGAAGTAGGCTTAATCGGGGAAAGGCCTTGTGGAGGAGATGTGGTTTTTCATAAGAGTTTAAAGGCGAGGAGGGGGTGGTCTGTCATATGTGGCGGAGGAGGGAGTTCCAGGGCAGAGAGAGGTCCAGGAGGATGTAGTCAAGGGGTCAGCAGCAAGATGGATGAGATTGAGGCACAGAGAGTAGGATGGTCTTAGAGGAGCACAGCCTGGGTGGAGTGGGAGAGCAGTAAAATGAGGTAGGAGGGGGCAAGGGGATTGAGTGCTTCAAAGCCGACGGTGAGGAGTTTCTGTTTGATACGAAGGTGGATGGGCAACCACTGGAGGTTCTTGAAGAGTGGGGAAATGTGGACCGAATGGTTTTGTAGAAAAGTGATCCTGGCAGCAGAGCAAAGTAGGGACTGGAGTTGGGGGAGACAGGGAGGTCAGTGAGGAGACTGATGCAGTAGTAAAGGTGAGATATTTGGATCGGTCTAGTGGCAGTTTGGATAATAATGATGGTTTTTGTTAAGCGCTTACTATGTGCCGAGCACTGTTCTAGGCACTGGATTGGATACAAGGTTATCAGATTGTCCCACGTGGGGCTCACAGTCTTAGGCCCTACTGAGAGCTCACCTCCTCCAGGAGACCTTCCCAGACTGAGCCCCTTCCTTCCTCTCCCCCTCATCCCCCTCTCCATCCCCCCATCTTACCTCCTTCCCTTCCCCACAGCACCTGTATATATGTATATATGTTTGTACATATTTATTACTCTATTTATTTATTTATTTTACTTGTACATATCTATTCTATTTATTTTATTTTGTTAGTATGTTTGGTTTTGTTCTCTGTCTCCCCCTTTTAGACTGTGAGCCCACTGTTGGGTAGGGGCTGTCTCTGGATGTTGCCAACTTGTACTGCCCAAGTGCTTAGTCCAGTGCTCTGCACACAGTAAGCACTCAATAAATATGATTGATTGATTGATTAATCCCCATTTTACAGACAAGGGAACTGAGGCCCAGAGAAGTAAGGTGACTTGCCCAAAATCACACAGCTGACAGTGGAGAGGAAAGGGCGGATTTGAGCGATGTTGTAAGGGTAGAGCCGACAGGATCTGGTGACAGATCGAATATGTGAGTTGAGTGAGAGAGGATAAAGGATAAAGTCAAGGTTACGGGCTTGTGAGTTTCGGCGGGTGGGAGGGATAGTGGTGTTATCAACAGTGATGTGAAAGAGAAGGAAGACAGCGTTCGAGTGGGAAGATGAATTCTGCTTTGGACATGTTAAGCTTGAGGTGTCGACGGGATATCAAAGTAGAGACGTCCCGCAAGCGGGAGGAAATGAGAGACTGCGGAGAAGGAGAGAGGTCAGAGCAGGAGCGGTAGGTTTGGGATTCATCCGCAACGTAGAGACGGTAGTTGAAGCCACGGGAGGAGTGAGTTCTCCGAGCGAGTGGTTGTAGATGGAGAATAGAAGGGGACCCCGAACTGAGCCTTGAGGGACCCCCACAGTCGGAGGGTGGGAGACAGAGGAGGAGCCCTCCGAAGAGACTGAGAATGAACGGCTAGAGAGATAGGAAGAGAACCAGGAGAGGACCGGGTCAGTGAACCCAAGGTTGGATAATGTTTCTAGGAGCAGAGGGTGGCTCACAGAGTTGGAGGCGTTGACTTGGGAATCGTCCGCAGAGGGGTGGAAGCAGAGCAGGTGGGCCGCCAGACCAGAAGGGGGGCCAGAACAGAGGCAGGAGAGGAGCTAATGAGCAGAACGAAAGACTGGTAAGAGAAAGGACCAAATCACAACTTCCCTGGGCTTCAGGTTCCTCATCTGTAAAATGGGTATGAAATATCTGTCCTCTCTCCTTTTTGTTATAGTATTTATTAAACGCTTACTGTGTGCCAGGCACCGTTCTAAGCACTAGAGTAGATTCGAGGTAATTGGGTCGGACACAGTCCCTGTCCCACCGTCTTAATCCCCATTTTACAGATGAAGGAACTGAGGCCCAGAGAAGTGAAGTGACTTGGCCAAAGTCATGTAGAGAAGCAGCGTGGCTCAGTGGAAAGAGCACGGGCTTTGAAGTCAGAGGTCATGGGTTCGAATTCCGGCTCCATCACATGTCTGTTGTGTGACCTTGGGCAAGTCACTTAACTTCTCTGAGCCTCAGTTACCTCATCTGTAAAATGGGGATTAAGACTGTGAGCCCCCCGTGGCACAACTTAATCACCTAATATCCCCCCCAGCGCTTAGAACAGTGCTTCACACATAGTAAGCGCTTAACAAATGCCATCATCATCAAAGTCACCCAGCAGACAAGTGGCGGAGCTGGGATTAGAACCCAGGTCCTTCTGACTCCCAAGTCTGTGCTATATCCACTAGGCCACACTCCCCTTTTTTTTGATGGCATTTATTAAGCGCTTACTATGTGCAAAGCACTGTTCTAAGCGCTGGGGGGGGGGATACAAGGTGATGAGGTTGTCCCACGTGGGGCTCACAGTCTTCATCCCCATTTTACAAATGAGGGAACTGAGGCCCAGAGAAGTGAAGTGACTTGCCCAAAGTCACACAGCTGACAAGTGGCAGAGCTGGGACTTGAACCCATGACCTCTGACTCCAAAGCCCGGGCTCTTTCCCACTGAGCCACGCTGCTTCCCGTGGATGCTGAGGGTCTGCTGTGGGACAAGGACTGGGTCTGATCTTACTGGATTGGCTCGATCCCAGCGTTTAGCATAGTGCTTGGCATATAGTAAATGTTTTACAAATACTGCACATTGTGATTATCATCATTATTATTATTATTAGACTAGCTGGACTAGAACTTTGTGACCTAAATTGAGGCCCGATGCGACTGGGCTGGAGGAAGCAGCGGTCCAAGGGGTCAAAGGTGGTTGAGACGTCACGGAGGGTTAGGAGGAGAGAGCTTTTTGGCCTTGGCTTCAGTGAGGTCATGGGTGACGTTCCGGTGCTGTCTTAGTGGAGCGAAGGACTCGAAATACCTGATTTATAATCCATCGATCGATCATATTGATTGAGTGCTTACTGTGTGCAGAGCACTCTACTAAGTGCTTGGGAGAGTACAAGTAGAACAGAGTTGGTAGACGTATTCTCTGCCTCTGACAAGCTCACAGTCTTAATAATAATTGTGCTATTTGTTGAGCATTTACTATGTGCCAGGCACTGTACTAAGCACTGGGGTAGATACAAGCAAATTGGGTTGGACCCAGTCCCTGTGCGGCTCACAGTCTTAATCCCCATTTTACAGAGGAGGTAACCAAGGCCCAGAGAAGTGAGGTGCCTTGCCCAAGGTCGCACAGCCAAGAGATGGCAGAGCCAGGATTAGAACCCAGGAATGGGGCTCTATCCACTAGGCCATACTGCTTCTCTAATAATAGGGCCCCCACCCGCTTCTGTCCTCGACCACCAGCTATTCCAGTACCGGGGCAACTTTTCCACAAGTCCCACACCCGGAGAGGAGCCGGGGTCCCCAAGGGGTCCCGGGGCACGGCCGTACCCCCGGCCTGGAGGTGCCAAGTGGGGCGAGGGATGGGAGGTGGGCGACAGCAGGACGCCCAAACAATCAGTCAATCAATCAGTTGTATTTATTGAGCGCTTACTATGTGCAGAGCACTGTACTCAGCGCTTGGGAAGTACCAGTTGGCAACATATAGAGACGGTCCCTACCCGACAGTGGGCTCACAGTCTAGAAGGGGGAGACAGAGAACAAAATCAAACATATTAACAAAATAAAATAAATAGAATAGATATGTACAATAATAATAATAATAATTTTGGTATTTGTTAAGCGCTTACTATGTGCGAAGCACTGTTCTAAGCGCTGGGGTGGATACAAAGTCATCAGGTTGCCCCATGTGGGGCTCACAATCTTAATCCCCATTTTACAGATGAGGTAACTGAGGCACAGAGAAGTTAAGTGACTTGCCCAAAGTCACACAGCTGACAAGACAGATTAGGTCCTGTGTATGCAGACTGTTGTTTACCGCGGCTCATCTATTCGTCACTTGTAGCAACTACTGCATCTTCAAGTCTATCATCTCTTAGGTTCTCAATCTTGCCAAAGTTTCTGCTAGAGGAAGCCACCCCTCTCCTGATCTTGGCATGCCTGGCTGGGTGTTCAGTCAATCAACAGAAGTACAGTGATCTGCACGCAGTAAGCGCTCAATAAATACGATTGAATCAATCAATCAATCAATCAATCGTATTTATTGAGCGCTTACTATGTGCAGAGCACTGTACTAAGCGCTTGGGAAGTACAAATTGGCAACACATAGAGACAGTCCCTACCCAACAGTGGGCTCACAGTCTAAAAGGGGGAGACAGAGAACAAAACCAAACATACCAACAAAATAAAATAAATAGGATAGAAATGTACAAGTAAAATAAATAAATAAATGAATGATTAGAATTAACTGCTAATGCTCATCTAATATCAACCTGCTGCTCCTCTAAAATTCCATCCTAGTCACTGTACCTCGATCTTGTCTATTTGCCACTGACCACCCATGCCCACATAATAATAATAATAATAATAATAATAACAATAATGACATTTATTAGGCACCTACTATATGCAATGTACAGGTAAAATAAATAGAGTAATAAATCTGTACAAAAACATATATGCATATATAAAGGTGCTGTGGGGAAGAGAAGGAGGTAAGACCGGGGGGATGGAGCGGGGGATGAGGGGGAGAGGAAGGAGGGGGCTCAGTCTGGGAAGGCCTCCTGGAGGAGGTGAGCTCTCAGTAGGGCCTTGAAGGGAGCTCGGGGGGTCGCGACAGCCTCCCGCCAGAGAGACGGAGACCACGGCCACCCTGCGTTCAGAGAGCTCGAGAGAGGAGAGACACCCTGGAGCTTCCCCGTCATCCCAATCCTATTTATTGAGTACTTGCTGGGTGCAGAGCACCGTGCTGAGCACCTGGGAGCGTCCAACAGAACAATAAGCGGACACATTCCCTGCCCACAACGAGCTGACAGTTTCGAGGCTCCCGGAAGGCTCCTTTCCTCCGAGCGCCGCCATAGACGCCCCCTGCTTCCACCCCTCCACCCCGCACTTAAGGGACCTTCCTTGTAGTGCCCCCCAACCCCCCTTCCCGGTCCGATCCTCACTGACTCTTCCCAGCCCGGGAAAAAGGCCCTTGTTATCACCAAGTTACATTAACGAGAACCTCATTCGCACCTACTCAGCCTTCCTGTCCCGCCATCGACCCCCGGCCGGGGCCTGGAATGCCCCCAGTCCCTCTGCCCCTCCGCCAAGCTCGCTCTCTTCCTCCCTTCAAGGCCCTACTGAGCGCTCACCTCCTCCAGGAGGCCTTCCCAGACTGAGCCCCTTCCTGCCTCTCCCCCTCCTCCCCCTCCCCATCCCCCCCATCTTACCTCCTTCCCTTCCCCACAGCACCCGTATATATGTATATATGTTTGTACATATTTATTACTCTATGTATTTATTTATTTTACTTGTACCTATCTATTCTATTTTACTTTGTTAGTATGTTTGGTTTTGTTCTCTGTCTCCCCCTTCTAGATTGTGAGCCCACTGTTGGGTAGGGACCGTCTCTGTGTGTTGCAGCTTGTACTTCCCAAGCGCTTAGTCCAGTGCTCTGCACACAGTAAGCACTCAATAAATACGATTGATTGATTGATCGATTAGAGGGAGCTGTGGTGGGCGGGCACAGGAGGCGGGCGACCCGGTGGGCAAGGATCATGAACAGGATGACGGTTTCAACACGGCAGGTCCGGGGAGCCTGGGACCCCGACTAGGAACTCAATCCCCTCGGCCCCTGCTCCTCCTTCCCCTCACTACTCTCCTACTCCATCCCAGCCTGCACACTTGGCTCCTCTAGTGCCAACCTACTCAATGTACCTCCATCTCATCTACCTCGCCACCATCCTCTCGGCCACATCCCGCCTCTGGCCTGGAACGCCCGCCCTCCTCATCTCCCACTGACAGTGACTCTCCCCTGCTTCCAAACCTTATAATAATAATAATAATAATAATGGCATTTATTAAGCGCTTACTACGTGCAAAGCACTGTTCTAAGCGCTGGGGAGGTTACAGGGTGATCAGGTTGTCCCACGTAGGGCTCACAGTCTTAATCCCCATTTTACAGATGAGGGAACTGAGGCCCAGAGAAGTGAAGTGACTTGCCCAAAGTCACACAGCTGACAAGTGGCAGAGCCGGGATTTGAACCCATGACCTCTGACTCCAAAGCCCGGGCTCTTTCCACTGAGTGCTTATCAAAGGCTGTCTCCCCATTTTAGACTGTGAGCCCATGTTGGGTAGGGACTGTCTCTATATGTTGCCAACTTGTACTTCCCAAGCGCTTAGTACAGTGCTCTGCACATAGTAAGCGCTCAATAAATGCGATTGATGATGATGATGATGATGATTTCCTCCAAGAGGCCTTCCCTAAGTCCTCCTTTCCTCTTCTCCCACGCCTTTCTGCTTTGCCCTGACTTTCTCCCTTTCTTCATCACCCTCCCAGTCCCACAGCACTAGTGTTCCCCTGTATATAGCATTAGAATGACTCTTTCATATCTAGTCTTATTTATTTTATTTTGTTAGTATGTTTGGTTTTGTTCTCTGTCTCCCCCTTTTAGACTGTGAGCCCACTGTTGGGTAGGGACTGTATCTATATGTTGCCAACTTGGGCTTCCCAAGCGCTTAGTACAGTGCTCTGCACACAGTAAGCGCTCAGTAAATACGATTGATTGATTAGTACAGCCCACTGTTGGGTAGGGACTGTCTCTATATGTTGCCAATTTGTACTTCCCAAGCGCTTAGTACAGTGCTCTGCACATAGTAAGCGCTCAATAAATACGATTGATTGATCAGTACAGCCCACTGTTGGGTAGGGACTGTCTCTATATGTTGCCAATTTGTACTTCCCAAGCGCTTAGTGCAGTGCTCTGCACATAGTAAGCGCTCAATAAATATGATTGATGATGATGATGATGATGATAGTACAGTGCTCTGCACTCAGTAAGCGCTCAATAAATACGATTGATTGATATCTGCCATTTATTTATTTCTATTAACGTCCGTCTCCCTTTCTATCAATCAATCAATCGTATTTCTAGACCGTAAGATCGTTGTGGGCAGGGAACGTGTCTGTTTATCGTTATATTGTACTCTCCCAAATGCTTAGTACAGTGCTCTGCACACAGTAAGCGCTCAATGAATGCGATGGAGTGAATGAAGGACGGGGAGAAAAGAAGAGGACAGCGGGTAGCGGGGGCCAGAGCTGCAGCGGCAAGGAAGCAGCGTGGCTCAGTGGAAGGAGCCCGGGCTTTGGAGTCAGAGGTCATGGGTTCAAGTCCCGGTTCTGCTGCTTGTCTGCTGTGTGACTTTAGGCAAGTCACTTCACTTCTCTGGGCCTCAGTCCCCTCATCTGTAAAATGGGGATGAAGACTGTGAGCCCCATGTGGGACAACCTCATCACCTTGTAACTTCCCCAGCACTTAGAACAGTGCTTTGCACGTAGTAAGCGCTTAATCAATGCTATCATTATTAAGGACGGTCTGCCCAGCGGCCAGGGCGGATGAGGGGGCGGCAGGCGGGCCCGGTGACCACTGTGGCTCGTGTCCGGCCTCGCCCGCTCGCCCGCCGGCCGTCTCAGCAGACTGGAAGCCCGGTTCCTCCGGGCCCGCCCCTCCCAGCACCGGGGCGGCAGTTGTCTCCTTCACTCCCTGACCGCGCCAGGCAAGGCAAACACGGCCCCGACAAAGTCCAACGTCAACACCAAGCAGGATGCGCGTTTGGCCTGCGTGTCCCTCCTTCCTTCCCTGGCCAGCCTTACGGGCACCTACTGAGCCTTTCTGCTCTCCCTCGGGCTCTCCCTCCTTCTGCTGTCCCCCGGCCCCCGCCACTCTCCCCACAACTTTCCCGTCCCTCTCCCCTTTGCTCTCCCCTCTCTCCCCTCCACTCTGCTCCTGCTCTCTGCCAACTCTTCCCTTGCTCTCCCCTCACTTTTCCTCCACTCTTTTCTTGCTCTCCCTCTGCTGTCCACTCTTCCCCCCCCTTTTCCCCCTCTCTTCCTCCACTCTCCCCCAACTCTCCCCTCTCTCCCCTCACTCTCCTTCCACTCCTCTCCCCTCACTCTCCCCTCACTCTCCTTCCACTCCTCTCCCCTCATTCTCCCCCTCTGCTCTCCTCTCGCTCTCCTCATTCTCCCCCTCTGCTCTCCCCCTGCTTTCCCTTTGCTCTCCCCTCACTCTCCCTCCATTCTCCCTTCACTCTCCGCTCTTTCTCCTCTCACTCTCCTCATTCTCCCCCTCTGCTCTCCCCCGTCTTCCTCCACTCTTCCTCCCCTCTCTCCCCTCACTCTCCCTCCACTCTCCCCTCACTCTCCCCTCTTTCTCCTCTCGCTCTCCTCATTCTCCCCCTCTGCTCTCCCCCTGCTTTCCCTTCAGTCTCCCTTTGCTCTCCTCTCACTCTCCCTCCATTCTCCCCTCACTGTCAATCAATCAATCAATCAATCGTATTTATTGAGCGCTTACTATGTGCAGAGCACTGTACTAAGCACTTGGGAAGTACAAATTGGCAACACATAGAGACAGTCCCTACCCAACAGTGGGCTCACTGTCCTTCAGCTCTCCCTCCGCTCTCCCCCGTGCTTCTCCTCTTTGTCCCCCTCCACTCTCCACTCACTCTCAACTCTCACCAAGCTCTTCCTTTCTCCTGCTGTGCCCATTTGCCCTCTGAGGCCCTTCCCTTTGCCGGACGAAGGAGCCCATGAGTTTGATTAATCAAGCAATCAATCAATCGTATTTATTGAGCGCTTACTGTGTGCCGAGCACTGGACTAAGCACTTGGGAAGTCCAAGTTGGCAACATATAGAGACAGTCCCTACCCAGCAGCGGGCTCACAGTCTAAAAGTCTATTAATCTACGGATTAATGTCCGTAGCCTGGCCGAAGTGTAGTTCTGTTCACTTGCTTCTTTTCTGTGCCTGCCCCTCTGGTCTCTTCACTACATCCTAAACTCTTTGGGGACTGGGCCTGACCCAAAACTTTGTAAAACTCACACCATCTGGGACTCCGGGGTTCAGTCACCCCATCAACCCCCACATTTTAGACTGTGAGCCCACTGTTGGGTAGGGACTGTCTCTATATGTTGCCATCTTGTGCTTCCCAAGTGCTTAGTACAGTGCTCTGCACACAGTAAGCGCTCAATAAATACAATTGACTGATTGATTGATCCAGGACTGTGGGGCTCAGTCCACCGATAATAATAATAATGATGGCATTTGTTAAGCGCTTACTGTGTGCAAAGCACTGTTCTAAGCGCTGGGGGGGATACAAGGTGATCAGGTTGTCCCACGTGGGGCTCACAGTCGTAGTCCCCATTTTACAGATGAGGTAACTGAGGCTCAGAGAAGTAGACTGTGAGCCCACTGTTGGGTAGGGACTGCCTCTATATGTTGCCAACTTTTACTTCCCAAGCGCTTAGTACAGTGCTCTGCACACAGTAAGCGCTCAATAAATACAGTTGATTGATTGATTGATTGACTTGCCCAAGGTCACACAGCAGACATGTGGCAGAGCTGGGATTCGAACCCATGACCTCTGATTCCAAAGCCCGTGCTCTTTCCACTGAGCCACGCTGCCACTGAGCCTCCTAGGCACAAGGCCCTATGTACTAAGCACTGTACTAAGTCCTTCTAGACTAAGTCTTCTAGACTGTGAGCCCACTGTTGGGTAGGGACCGTCTCCATATGTTGCCAACTTGGACTTCCCAAGCGCTTAGTACAGTGCTCTGCACATAGTAAGCGCTCAAGAAATACGATTGAATGAATGAATGAAGTCCTTGGTTGTACACGATGAAAATAGAAAACATGGTCCCCGCCCTTGAGTTTGCAGTGTCACTGTGGAGAGTGGCAGGTACAAATCGTAAATCTAATGATAATAATAATAATTATGGTATTTCTTAGGCACTTACTATGTGCCAGGAACTGTTCTAAGCGCTGAGGTAGATACAAGATAATCGGGTTGGACACAGTCCCTGTCCCACACAGGGCTCACAGTCTTAATCCCCATTTTGCAGATGAGGGGACTGAGGCCCAGAGAAGCCAGGTGACACAGCCGACAGGTGGCAGATCCAGGATTAGAACCCAGGATCTTCTGACTTTCAGGCCTGGGCTCTATCCACTAGGCCATACTGCTTCTCAGTGAAAACAGGAGTAAAAAAAAAATCAGAAGAACTAATGAAAACAAAAGTAAGCCAAAAATTCCTCAAATACAGCCGTCTACACATGTGCTGAGGCTGGCTAGTGGGGTAAGGTTTAGTCAGGGAAGACCCTCTGGAGGAGGAGAAGATTTCAGGTGGGCTCCAGAGACGGGAGCTGCCTTCTCGTGTGGCTCAGTGGAAAGAGCCCGGGCTTTGGAGTCAGAGGTCACGGGTTCAAATTCTGGCTCTGCCAACTGTCAGCTGAGTGACTGTGGGCAAGTCACTTCACTTCTCTGGGCCTCAGTTCCCTCATCTGTAAAATGGGGATGAAGACTGTGAGCCCCCCGTGGGACAACCTGATCACCTTGTAACCTCTCCAGCGCTTAGAACAGTGCTTTGCACATAGTAAGCGCTTAATAAAATGCCATTATTATTATTATTATTATTATTCAGGCGGGAGGGAGGTGAGAGGAAAGTGAGCGGGAGTCGGATGGAGGGGAGAAGAAACAGGAGTTGGGTGGAGAGGAGAAGAAATTGAGGCAGTGATGGGGGGAAGCAGCATGGCCTAGTGGATAGAAACCGGGCCGGGGGGTGGGCATCATCATCATCATCATCATCAATCGTATTTATTGAGCGCTTACTATGTGCAGAGCACTGTACTAAGCGCTTGGGAAGTACAAATTGGCAACATATAGAGACAGTCCCTACCCAACAGTGGGCTCACAGTCTAAAAGGGGGCTCACAGTCTAAAAGGGCAGAATCCTGGCTCTACCACTTGTCTGCTGGGTGACCTTGGGCAAGTCATTTCACTTCTCTGTGCACATAGTAAGCGCTTAACAAATGCCGTTATTGATTTATTCTCTGTGCCTCAGTTCCCTCATCTGTAAAATGGGGATGAAGACTGTGAGCCCTATAAGGGACTGGTACCGAGTCCAACCTGATCACCGCGTATCTACCCCAGCGCTTAGAACAGTGCCTGGCACGCATTAAGCGCTTAACAAGTATCATTTAGAAAAAAAAAGAGAGAATGGGATCGTGAGAGTAGCGTAGAGCCCAGATTGGGGGGTTTGAGGTTTGCCTCCCCGTCTAGACTGTCAGCTCGTTATGGGCAGGGATTGGGTCCACCAACTGTGTTGTATTAGACTCTCTCAAGCGCTTAGTACAGTACTGTACGAAGCAGCGTGGCTCAGTGCAAAGAGTTTTACTCTTTTCACACTTCACACTTCTAGACTGTGAGCCCACTGTCGGGTAGGGACCGTCTCTATATGTTGCCAACTTGTACTTCCCAAGCGCTTAGTACAGTGCTCTGCACACAGTAAGCGCTCAATAAATACGATTAAAAAAAAAAAAGAGCCCGGGCTTTGGAGTCAGAGATCCTGGGTTCAAATCCCGGCTCCGCCACTTGTCAGCTGTGTGACTTTGGGCAAGTCACTTCACTCCTCTGTGCCTCAGTGACCTCATCTGTAAAATGGGGATTAAGACTGTGAGCCCCCCAGGGGACAACCTGATCACCTTGTAAGCTCCCCAGCGCTTAGAACAGTGCTTTGCACATAGTAAGCGCTTAATAAATGCTGTCATTATCATTATTATTATTACTGTGCGCACAGCAAGCACTCAATAAATATCCTTGATTGACCGATTAAAGAGAGCTGACAAAAAAGAGGGACAGAGCTGGAGGAGAAACTTGAAGCTAGTGCTCAGCGTGACGGGGGAGAAATGGGGAACGAGTAGAGCTTAGTACAGTGCTCTGCACATAGTAAGCGCTCAATAAATACGATTGATGATGATGATGAGTAGAGGCTTGGGACGAAGGCAGAAATGCATGCCAGTTGTCTTTTGGGAACCCCATCACCTGATACAGCATAATAAATGCTAATTTAATAAATAATGAAGCAGCGTGACAGAGTGGACAGAGCACAGGCCTCGGAGTCAGAAGGTCCTGGATTCTAATCCTGGCTCTGTCATTTGTCTGCTGTGTGACCCTGGGCAAGTCACTTTGCTTCTCTGCGCCTCAGTTACCTCATCTTTGAATGGGGATTCGAGGCTGTGAGCCCCACATGGGGCAGGGACTGTGTCCACCCCAATGTGCTTGTATCCACCTCAGCGCTTAGTACAGTGCCTAAGCACATAGTAAGCGCTTAACAAATGCCACCGTTATTATTCTTCTTACAAGTCAGGTTAGTAGGCAGGGCAGACACGGCGAGTAGCAGGTGCAGGAGCTCAGGAAGACCCGGCGCTTAGAACAGTGCTTTGCACATAGTAAGCGCTTAATAAATGCCATTATTAATTAATTAACAAGGCCGATGAAGTGAGAGCGGCAGGCACCGAGAGAGGCAGCGTGGCTCAGTGGAAAGAGCCCGGGCTTTGGAGTCAGAGGTCATGGGTTCGAATCCCGGCTCCACCACAAGTCTGCTGTGTGACCTTGGGCAAGTCACTTCACTGAGCCTCAGTTCCCTCATCTGTAAAAAGGGGGATTAAGACTGTGAGCCCCACGTGGGACAACTTGATCACACTGTATCCCCCCCCCAGCGCTTAGAACAGTGCTTTGCACATAGTAAGCGCTTAACAAATGCCATCATTAGTATTAGTATTAGGCAGACCGGGCTGTGCAGCAGAAAGCACAGCCTTCCCCAGTTTCCTGGGCATTGCTCATGCCTGTTTTCAGAAGCAGTGTGGCTCAATGGAACGAGCGCGGGCTTTGGATTCAGAGGTCATGGGTTCAAATCCCGGCTCCGCCATTTGTCAGCTGGGTGACTTTGGGCAAGTCACTTCACTTCTCTGGGCCTCAGTTCCCTCATCTGGAAAATGGGGATGAAGACTGAGCCCGCCGTGGGACAACCTGATCACTCTGTAACCTCCCCAGCGCTTAGAACAGTGCTTTGCACATAGTAAGCGCTTAATAAATGCCATCATCATCATTATTATTATTATTATTTCAGCAAGAAGAGGGTTTCACCCTCATAACCTCACCGCCGGAGCAGAAAGTCCGTGCCCTGCTCCTCGGCCCTGCCCCGGTGGCCCGCGGGCCCTCCCACGTGCCCCATCCCATCTACCCCCACATCCCCCACATCAGAGAAGCAGCATGGCTCAGTGGAAAGAGCCCGGGCTTTGGAGTCAAGAGGTCATGGGTTCAAATCCCGGCTCCGCCACTTATCAGCTGTGTGACTTTGGGCAACTCCTCTGGGCCTCAGTTCCCTCATCTGTAAAATGGGGCTGAAGACTGTGAGCCCCACGTGGGACAATCTGATTACCTTGTATCTACCCCAGCGCTTAGAACAGTGCTTTGCACATAGTAAGCGCTTAACAAATACCAACATTATTATTATTATTATCCCATCTGCCACCCACCCCCTTCTATACCCCTTTAACCCCATGCCCTAACAGTCAGTCAGTCCGGGGTATTTATCGAGTGCTCACTGTGTGCTTGGGAGAGGACAATACAACAATAATAACCGAGAAGCAGCGTGGCTCAGTGGAAAGAGCCCGGGCTTTGGAATCAGTGGTCATGGGTTCAAATCCCGGCTCCGCCAGTTGTCAGCTGTGTGACTTTGGGCAAGTCACTTCACTTCTCTGGGCCTCAGTTACCTCATCTGTAAAATGGGGATTGACTGTGAGCCCCCCGTGGGACAACCTGATCACCTCGTATCCCCCCCCCCAGCGCTTAGAACAGTGCCTTGCACATAGTAAGCACTTAACGAATGCCATCATTATTATTATTATTAATAAGCAGACACATTCCTTGCCCACGATGAGCTTACAGTCTAGATGGGCTTACAGTCTATCCACACCCTATCCATTCATTCAGTCATATTCCATTCCATTTTATTTACTGAGTGCTTTGGCTCAGTGGGAAGAGCCCGGGCTTTGGAGTCAGAGGTCATGGGTTCAAATCCCGGCTCCGCCATCTGTCAGCTGTGTGACTTTGGGCAAGTCACTTCACTTCTCTGGGCCTCGGTTCCCTCTTCTGTAAAATGGGGATGCAGACTGTGAGCCCCCCCGTAGGACAACCTGATCACCTTGTAACCTCCCCTGTGCTTAGAACAGTGCTTTGCACATAGTAAGGGCTTAATAAATGCCATTATTATTATTGCTGCGTGCAGAGCACTATACTGAGTGCTTGGGAGAGTACAGTAAAACAACGAACAGACACATTTCCTGCCCACAACGAGCTTACGATCTAGAGATCCACACACCTCCCCAGACGTGCCCCCCCACCCAGGTGGCCCACATTCATCCACACACCTGCCTTCCCCCGGAGCGGTTGCTGGCGTGATTTTTCTTGCCATCCGCATCGCCCCTTCCCAGTAACGATCATCATCATCAATCGTATTTATTGAGTGCTTACTATGTGCAGAGCACTGTACTAAGTGCTTGGGAAGTACAAATTGGCAACATATAGAGACAGTCCCTACCCAACAGTGGGCTCACAGTCTAAAAGGGGGAGACAGAGAACAAAACCAAACATACTAACAAAATAAAATGAATAGAATAGCTACGTACAAGTAAAATGATGATGATGACGGTATTTGTTAAGCGCTTACTATGTGCCAAGCACCCTTCTAAGCTTGGGGGTAGATACAGGGTAATCAGGCTGGCCCCCCGTGGGGCTCACAGTCTTAATCCCCGTTTTACAGGTGAGGTCACTGAGGCACAGAGAATCAATCAATCAATCGTATTTATTGAGTGCTTACTGTGTGCAGAGCACTGTACTAAGCGCTTGGGCAGTACAAGTTGGCAACATATAGAGACAGTCCCTACCCAACAGTGGGCTCACAGTCTAAAAGAGAAGTTAAATGGCGTGCCCAAGGTCACACGGCAGTCAAGTGGCGGAGCCGGGATTGGAACCCATGTCCTCTGACCCCCAAGTCCGTGCTCTTCATCATCATCGTCATCAATCGTATTTATTGAGCGCTCACTATG
The DNA here is from genome assembly GCF_015852505.1 of Tachyglossus aculeatus. NCBI lineage: Eukaryota > Metazoa > Chordata > Mammalia > Monotremata > Tachyglossidae > Tachyglossus > Tachyglossus aculeatus. The sequence goes on from NC_052072.1 coordinate 104,052, forward strand.
TGCAGAGCACTGTACGAAGCGCTTGGGAAGTACAAATTGGCAACATCTAGAGACAGTCCCTACCCAACAGTGGGCTCACAGTCTAAAAGGGGGAGACAGAGAACAAAGCCAAACATACTAACAAAATAAAATGAATAGAATAGATATGTACAAGTAAAATAAATAAATAGAGTAATAAATATGTACAAACATATATACATATGGCTCTTGCCACGAAGCCGCTAGGCCGGTCAGCAGCCGGGGTGGACAGTGGGTGGGCTATGGGTTGGAGGGAGTGGGGACAGCCGGCTCTTTCCCTGGGCTCTCCAGCCCTGCTGCTGTTCCTCTTCCTCTTCCTCCTCCCGCCAAGCTCTCCGGGAATGGGATGGGGTGGTGGGATGGGGGCCGGAGCCAGGCGTTAATTGACCGGAGAGGTCTGATGCCGGCGTGGGAGTTTCTCCCCTCCCCGGCTCCCAGGCAGAATGTGTGCGGAGATGGCGGCGGGGAGATGTGGCCCGTGATAACGGCCCGCTCACATGGCTGGCCGTAACGGGAACCCGGCCCGGACGGCCGAGATCCTATCGGGGACGACTCACTTGACGTCCCGCGGAAAACGCCGCTTCTCCGTCGCCCGTCCCGAGCCCACGGCTCTCTCCGGTTGCCCCAGGAGGAGCCCCGGCCCACCCTGGGGTGCGTTTGCGCCGGGGGGGAAAGCGAAAAGGGGCGGCGGGAGTCTGGGTTCGGAAAGGAGGGGCGGCCATTCTGGACACCATTCTGGCCCCCTTTTAGACTGTGAGCCCACTGTTGGGTAGGGACTGTCTCTATATGTTGCCAATTTGTACTTCCCAAGCGCTTAGTACAGTGCTCTGCACATAGTAAGCGCTCAATAAATACGATCGATGATGATGATGACACAGACAGGTCGGGCGTGAGGGAGGCCATTTTGGGCCGGCCTGGAGGGAGGGAGGGCCGTTTTGGGCACGGTCTGGAGGGAGAGGAGGCCGCTCTGGCCACAGCCCGGGGGAGAGGAGGCCGCTCCGGGCACCGTCTGGAAGGAGGGCAGGCCGCTCTGGGCACAGCCCGGAGAGGGGAGGCTGCTTTGGACACCCACCTCCCAGAGGGAGAGGAGGCCGCCCTGGGCACCGCCCGGATGGAGGCTCGGCTCAGCTGGTAGAGGGTGGCGGCGGCTCCTCGTGTCCTGGCTTGTACTTGTACTTCCCAAGCGCTTAGTACAGTGCTGTACACACAGTAAGCGCTCAATAAATACGATCGATTGATTGATTGATTTGACCCACCCTGCCCCGCCGGGCCTCGGGCCGCGAAGAGCCGGGAGCGGGGTAAGCCGACTCCCGCCCTGGAAGCCCACTGGTGCGGCCCCCGGGTCGCGTGCTTGCCCGCGCGGGAGAGTGGGCGTTCTCTCGTGGGCCCCTGCCCACCACGGGCACTGCAGCCACCCCGCAGGAGGAACCCGTGGCCAGTTCAGAGCGATGGGTTTGCCGGTCAGGGGGCAGGGGACCAGACCTGCGGGTACAGCAGAAAAACAATGGGGCCTTTGGCGAGCGGGAGAAGGAAGCCCGGCCACCACCACCCCCGCTAGCGGGAATCCACCCCCTCAACCCGCGCCGTTCAGTGCCCCATCCCGCCCTGTCCCCCCGGTGCCAATCCCCGCAGTCTCCTGGCCCTTCCCCTTGCTCCTCTCCTCATATGTCCTCAATTCATTCAATCGTATTTATTGAGCACTTACTGTGCAGAGCACTGTACTAATAATAATAATGTTGGTATTTGTTAAGCGCTTACTATGTTCAAAGCGCTGTTCTAAGCGCTGGGGGGGAACACAAAGAGATGAGGTTGTCCCACGTGGGGCTCACAGTCTTCATCCCCACTTTACAGATGAGGGAACTGAGGCCCAGAGAAGTGAAGTGACTTGCCCAAGGCCACACAGCAGACGTGGGGGAGGCAGGATTCGAACCCACGCCCTCCGACTCCCAAGCCCGCGCTCTTTCCACTGAGCCAAGCTGCTTCTCTGCTAAGCGCTTGGGAAGTCCAAGTTGGCAACATAAAGAGACGGTCCCTACCCGACAGCGGGCTCACAGTCTCAATAATAATAATAATGTTGGTATTTGTTAAGCGCTTACTATGTGCAAAGCACTGTTCTAAGCGCTGGGGTAGATACAGGGTAATCAGGTTGTCCCACGTGGGGCTCACAGTCTTCATCCCCAAATGAGGGAACTGAGGCCCAGAGAAGTGAAGTGACTTGCCCAAAGTCACACAGCTGACAACTGGCGGAGCCGGGATTTGAACCCATGACCTCTGACTCCAAAGCCCGGGCTCTTTCCACTGAGCCACGCTGGACCAGTCAACCAGGCAGTCAGTCAGTCGAGGGCGTTTCTTCAGAACTTGCGCTCTGCAGAGCACTGGACAGTGCTTGGGAGAGTACACAAGAATCAGAAAGCCCTCAGAAAGCTTCCAGTCTACTGTGTGCACAGCTCTGGAAACAAGTGCTTAGGAGAGGATGTTAGTCAGTCAATCCGTTGTATTTATTGACATGTGCCGAGCACTGTACTGAGCACTTGGGAGAGTACAATACGACAGAATTGGAAGACGTTAGAGGTGGTAGAAATGATCCCTGCCCTCAGAGAGCTTCCAGTCTGTTGTGTGCAGAGCACTGAACTGAGGGCTTGGGGAGAGGACAACAGAGTGAGTTGACACCATCCCTGCCCTCAAGAAGCTGACAGACGACTGTGAGCCCACTGTTGGGTAGGGACCGTCTCTATATGTTGCCAACTTGTACTTCCCAAGCGCTTAGTACAGTGCTCTGCACACAGTAAGCGCTCAATAAATACGATTGATTGATTGATTGATTGAAGAACGCTGGACTGACCGCTTGGGAGAGGACAATAGGTTGTAGACACCACCCCTGCCCTCAAGAAGCTGACAAACCCACTGTGTGCAGAGCACTGGACTGAGCGCTTGGGAAAGCACAGTAGAGTAAGTAGACCCGCTCCCTGCCCTCAAGGAACTTCCAGTCTAGCAAGGGAGACAGATACTAATATAAATTACAGGTAGAGAAAGTAAATACCTGTTGTTGAAGGGGAAAGCCACAGAATTTAAAGGTTTGTACATGAGTGTTTTGGGAGGTGGGGATAGGTATTTAAGTGATCAGGGAGTGGCAATTAGGAAGTGCTTAACAAATATCATCATTATTATTATTATTGTTAGGGCTCAAGAGCATAGGTGATACGGTAAGGGGAAGATAGAGTGAGAAGATGAGTCAGGGAAGGCCTTTTGGAGGTAATCAATCAATCAATTGTATTGAGCGCTTACTGTGTGCAGAGCACTGTACTAAGCACTTGGGAAGTAGAAGCTGGAAACGGTAAGGCCTAGTGGAAAGAACTTGGGCCTGAGAGTCGAAGGACCTGGGTTCAAATCCCAGCTCTGCTGTCTGCTCTGTGACCTTTGGCAAGTCATTTCACATACATATATATGTTTGTACATATTTATTAGAGAAGAAGCGTGGCTCAATGGAAAGAGCCCGGGCTTTGGAATCAGAGGTCGTGGGTTCGAATCCCGGCTCCGCCACAAGTCTGCTGTGTGACCTTGGGCAAGTCACTTAACTTCTCAGCCTCAGTTACCTCATCTGTAAAAATGGGGATTAAGACTGTGAGCCCCACGTGGGACAACTTGGTCACCTTGTATCCCCCCCCAGCGCTTAGAACAGTGCTTTGCACATAGTAAGCACTTAACAAATGCCATCATTAGTATTATTATTATTATTATATAGAGACAGTCCCTACCCAACAGTGGGCTCACAGTCTAGAAATGGGTAGAAATACCTACAGAAATAGGGTAGAAATAGGCAATGTGATTTTAGGAGGGCTTTGAAGATGGGGAGAGTGATGGTCTATCAGATATGAAGGGGGAAGGAGGGACATCGTCCTAGGGACGACGGGGGCGAGAGGTCGGAGGCGAGGGAGATGAGATCGGGGTAGAGCGAGTACGTCGGCGGTGAAAGGGGAGCAGAGCGTGCGGGCTGGAATGGAGAAGGAAGGCAGCGAGGAGAGGCAGGAGGGCGAAAGTACCTTACCGTACCTTGTTCTCCTCACCGTACCTCGTTCTCGCCCGTCCCGCCATCGACCCCCGGCCCATGTCATCCCCCGGGCCTGGAATGCCCTCCCTCTGCCCATCCGCCAAGTTAGCTCTCTTCCTCCTTTCAAGGCCCTACTGAGAGCTCACCTCCTCCAGGAGGCCTTCCCACACTGAGCCCCTTCCTTCCTCTCCCCCTCGTCCCCTTCTCCATCCCCCCCTTCTTACCTCCTTCCCTTCCCCACAGCACCTGTATATATGGATATATGTTTGTACATATTTATTATTCTATTTATTTTACTTGTACATATTCTATTTATTTTATTTTGTTAATATGTTTGGTTTTGTTCTCTGTCTTCCCCTTTTAGACTGTGAGCCCACTGTTGGGTAGGGACTGTCTCTATATGTTGCCAATTTGTACTTCCCAAGCGCTTAGTACAGTGCTCTGCACATAGTAAGCGCTCAATAAATACGATTGATGATGATGATGATGAAAGCCCTAACGCCCTAAAGCCGGAAATGAGGTGGAGTTTCTTCTGCTCGACGCCGGACTGACTGGCGGGGATTCTCCCGGGCGTTCCGTAGTGGGTATGGGCGCGCAGTGTGTGCCATTGTTTCCCACTGTTCTGCAGGCTGGCTTGAAAGTTTTAGACTGTGAGCCCACTGTTGGGTAGGGACTGTCTCTATATGTTGCCAACTTGTACTTCCCAAGCGCTTAGTCCAGTGCTCTGCACACAGTAAGTGCTCAATAAATACGATTGATTGATTGAAAGTTGCCTCACCACGAGGCATTCGGTGTCCGCCCAGGAGCCCCGAGCGGAGTGTAAGATCTGTGCCCGGTTGTGCCCCTGGGCACCCTGCCGATCTTTCGTTTGGGGAGGGAGAACGTGCGGGGCTGGGAACGGTCTATGGGCAGACCCTTACCCCCTGCCATTTCCCCACTCTCTAATCTGTTATAGCATCTGTCTCCCCCGTAGACTGGAAGCTCCTTGCGAGCAGGAATCCTGTGTCGTTTTTGTCTTTTGTGGTATTTGTCAAGCGCTTACTATGCGCCAGGCACTGTTCCGAGAGCTGGGGTAGATGGAAGATAGTCATCATCATCATCATCGATCGTATTTATTGAGCGCTTACTGTGTGCAGAGCACTGTACTAAGCACTTGGGAAGTACAAGTTGGCAACATATAGAGACAGTCCCTACCCAACAGTGGGCTCACAGTCTAGAAGGGGGAGACAGAGAACAAAACCAAGCATACTAACAAAATAAAATAAATAGAATAGATATGTACAAGTAAAATAAATAAATAGAGTAATAAATATGTACAAACATGTATACATATATACAGGTGCTGTGGGGAAGGGAAGGAGGTAAGATGGGGGGGGATGGAGAGGGGGACGAGGGGGAGAGGAAGGAAGGGGCTCAGTCCGGGAAGGCCTCCTGGAGGAGGTGAGCTCTCAGTAGGGCCTTGAAGGGAGGAAGAGAGCTAGCTTGGCGGGTGGGCAGAGGGATTGGGGGCATTCCAGGCCCGGGGGATGACGTGGGCCGGGGGTCGATAGGTTGGACATGGTCTGTGTCTCACGTGGGGCTCACAGTCTCACTCCCCATTTTACAAATGAGATAACTGAGGCCCAGAGAAGTGAAGTGACTTGCCCGGGGTCACCCAGCGGCCAAATGGCGGAGCCTTTCGGCTCCCAGGCCGGGGTTCTAGCCACCAGGCCACGCTGCTTCGTGTCTGCCAATTCTGTTGTGTTGGACCGTCCCGAACTGTGCCCCAAGTGAGCGCCCGAAGAATACGATTGATGGGTGGATTGGGGTGGGCTGACCCGTTAACGGGTCTTCCTTCCAGCCAGTCCCCAGAGCCCCCCAACCCTAGATCCCCTTTGGTCCCCCGGGTCCCCTATGGCCACATCTGAGAAGCAACATGGCCTGTCGGACAGAGAATGAACCTAGGAGTCAGAAGGACCTGGGTTCTAATCCCAGCTCTGCCACTTGTCTGCTGAGAGACCTTGGACAAGCCATTTCACTTCTCGGTAATAATAATAATGATGGCATTTATTAAGCGCTTACTATGTGCAAAGCACTGTTCTAAGCGCTGGGGAGGTTACAAGGTGATCAAGTTGTCCCACGGGGGGCTCACAGTCTTCATCCCCCATTTTACAGATGAGGTAACTGAGGCCCAGAGAAGTTAAGCGACTTGCCCAAAGTCACATAGCTGACAATTGGCGGTGCCTCAGTTCCCTCATATGTTCCCTCGAGAAGCAGCGTGGCTCAATGGAAAGAGCCCGGGCTTGGGAGTCAGAGGTCATGGGTTCAAACCCCGGCTCCGCCAATTGTCAGCTGTGTGACTCTGGGCAAGTCACTTCACTTCTCTGGGCCTCAGTTCCCTCATCTGTAAAATGAGGATGAAGATTGTGAGTCCAACATGGGACAGTCTTGTATTTGTATCCTTTCATTCATTCATTCAGTCGTATTTATTGAGCGCTGACTGCGTGCAGAGCACTGTACTAAGCGCTCGGGAAGTCCAAGTCAGCAACATATAGAGACGGTCCCTACCCCCAACAGCGGGCTCACCGTCTAGAAGGGGGAGACAGACGACAAAACAAAACATATTAACAAACTAAAATAAATAGAATAGTAAATCTGTACAAGTAAAATACATAGAGTAATAAATCTGTACAAACATACATACAGGTGCTGTGGGGAGGGGAAGGAGGGGGCTCAGTCTGGGAAGGCCTCCTCCTCCCCAGCGCTTTGCACATAGTAAGTGCTTAACTTGTACAACTTATGGTTGTACATATTTATTACTCTATTTATTTATTTATTTTACTTGTACCTATCTATCCTATTTATTTTATTTTGTTGGTATGTTTGGTTTTGTTCTCTGTCTCCCCCTTTTAGACTGTGAGCCCACTGTTGGGTAGGGACTGTCTCTATGTGTTGCCAATTTGTACTTCCCAAGCGCTTAGTACAGTGCTCTGCACATAGTAAGCACTCAATAAATACGATTGATTGATTAACGAGTGCCATCATTATTACATATAAAAATGGGGATTAAGAATGTGAGCCCTATTTGGGGACGGGGACTGTGTCCAACCCAACGAACTTGCATCTATCCCGTTGCTTAGAACGGTGCCTGGCACATAGTGAGCGCTTAACAACTACCGCAGTTACCGTTGTTCTCATTATCTGAACCTCCGTCCGTTCCTCCTCAGGTTGACCGCTAGCCCGCGAGGTCCCGGTGGCCCGTGGGCCGCAGGGAAGGAGCCATGGCGGCGGACGACAAAGTGGCCATCCTGACGGACGACGAGGAGGAGCAGAAGCGGAAGTACGTGCTGGCCGACCCCTTCCACGGGGTCTCCGGGGGCACCGGGCCGCAGGCACCCACCTTGGCGGAGGAGAACGGGGGGCCGGCGGCGGCAGCCCCGGGGCCGGGGGAGGGGGCGGCGGGGACGGAGGAGGAGGAGGAAGCGGCGGCGGCGGCGGCGGCGGACGAGGACTGGATGGACAAGCACTGCGTCAAGGTGAACAATGACCTGCTCGTCTCCAAGGTCTTCTACTTCTTCTTCTACTCGGCCTACGGGTCGCTGTACCCGCTGCTGCCCGTCTACTACAAGCAGCTGGGCATGTCCCCCAGCCAGAGCGGCCTCCTGGTCGGCATCCGCTACTTCATCGAGTTCTGCAGTGCCCCTTTCTGGGGCGTGGTGGCCGACCGCTTCCGCAAGGGCAAGGCCGTGCTCCTCTTCTCCCTGCTCTGCTGGGTCCTCTTCAACCTGGGCATCGGCTTCGTCCGCCCGGCCACCCTGCGCTGCGTGCCCAGGTGGCCGCCCGCGCCCCCGGCCCCCTCCAACGCCAGCCCGGCCCTGAGCCCGCCGCCCCCCGCCCGGGGCCAGAGGAGCCTCGTCGCTCCCGAGTTCTCCCTGCCCCGGGCGGCCCGGAGCGTCCAGAGCACCACGGATCCCGTGGTCCCGCCCGTCGCCGGGGCGACGCCCGGGGCCGGAAACACGACCCCGACGTCTGCGGTCACCTCGACGGCCACCACGATGGCCATGACGGCGACCACGACATCCGCAGCGACCACGACGTCCGCGGCGACCCCGTCGTCCGCGGCGACCGCCTTGGCCACCTCCAAGGCCCCGCCGTGGGACGGCGCGAGCCTGGTGTACGACCAACAGGAGGTGGAGGCCATCTTCCTGCTGATCCTGCTGGTGGTCATCATCGGCGAGTTCTTCAGCGCGTCGTCGGTCACCATCGTGGACACGGTCACCCTGCAGTACCTGGGCAAGCACCGCGACCGCTACGGGCTCCAGCGCATGTGGGGCTCCCTGGGCTGGGGGCTGGCCATGCTGGCCGTGGGCATCGGCATCGACCACACCCACGCCGACGTGGCCGTGGTGGGGCCGGGCTGCCGGACCCCCGAGGCCAAGAACTACCAGGTGGTCTTCATCGTGTTCGGCGTCCTCATGACCCTGGCCCTGGTCGTGGCCACGCAGTTCCGCTTCCGTTACGGCCCCGGCCGGGGGGCGGCGGCGGCCGGCTCGGCGGGGGCCGGGGGGCCCGCGGCCCCCCCGGGGGACGCCCCCGCGGGCGCCGGCCGACCCCGCCGGGCCTTCAGCTTCTGGGACCTGATCAAGCTGCTGTGCAGCGTCCAGTACGGGTCGGTGCTGTTCGTGGCCTGGTTCATGGGCTTCGGCTACGGCTTCGTCTTCACCTTCCTGTACTGGCACCTGGAGGACCTGAACGGGACCACCACCCTGTTCGGCGTCTGCTCCATCCTCAGCCACGTCTCCGAGCTCACGGCCTACTTCTTCAGCCACAAGCTCATCGAACTGATCGGCCACATCAGGTGAGGGCGGCCGGCGGGGAGCGCGGGGCTCGGGGCTCGGTCTGAGGGGCGGCCGGGGGGTCGCCCCCGCCCCGGGAGGGCAGGGAACCCGGGCCCGGCGTCTGGCTCTCCTCCGGTGCCCCCGGAAGCGGATCCGCGGCCGTCCGTCGCCGGGGCCGGCCCCTGGGTGTGACGGTGTCCTTCCACGCGCTCGATGAATTGTCCGGCGGGCTCTCGCAGTCAGCGTCCGGTCTGCTGGCTTCCCCCGCTGCGGTGGACGATCTGGTGGGAGGGGGAGCGGCGGTCTCGTTTCGACCGTACTCTCAATCAATCAATCAATCAATCAATGTCGTATTTATTGAGCGCTTACTGTGTGCAGAGCACCGGACTAAGCGCTTGGGAAGTCCAAGTTGGCAACATATAGAGACGGTCCCTACCCAACAGTGGGCTCACAGTCTACAAGGGGGAGACGGAGAACAAAACCAAGCATACTAACAAAATAAAATAAATAGAATAGATAGGTACAAGTAAAATAAGTAAATAAATAACTAGAGTAATAAATATGTACAAACGAATGCTTAGTCCGTGACCCGGCGCTCAGTAAGTACCACGGGTAGACTGATGGATGGAAGATGCGTGAACGGGTGAACGACGGATGGGTGGATGAATGGATCAATCAACCAGTGGGATTTGTTGAGCGCTAACTGCGTGCAGAGCACTGTGCCAAGCGCTTGGACACGTTCCCTGCCCACAAGGAGCTCACAGTCTAGAGGGCTGTTGGGCGGATGGATGGACAGATGGATGGATGGATGGATAAGAAAGCAGGTGGCTGGATGAATGACTCGTAGGTGGATGGTTGGCCAGCGGATGGACGGGTTGATAGGTGGTTTGGGTAGACGGATGGCCGGATGTTGGGTGGAGGGATCAATCATCATCATCATCATCAATCGTATTTATTGAGCGCTTACTGTGTGCAGAGCACTGTACTAAGCACTTGGGAAGTACAAGTCGGCAACATATAGAGACAGTCCCTACCCAACAGCGGGCTCACAGTCTAAAAGGGGGAGACAGAGAACAAAACCAAACATGCTAACAAAATAAAATAAATAGAATAGATATGTACAAGTAAAATAAATAAATAGAGTAATAAATACGTACACACATATATACATATATACAGGTGCAGTGGGGAAGGGAAGGAGGCAAGATGGGGGGGATGGAGAGGGGGATGAGGGGGAGAGGAAGGAAGGGGCTCAGTCTGGGAAGGCCTCCTGGAGGAGGTGAGCTCTCAGTAGGGCCTTGAAGGGAGGAAGAGAGCTAGCTTGGCGGATGGGCAGAGGGATTGGGGGCATTCCAGGCCCGGGGGAGGACGTGGGCCGGGGGTCGATGGCGGGACAGGCGAGAACGAGGCACAGTGAGGAGTTTAGCGGCCGAGGAGCGGAGGGTGCGGGGTGGGCTGGAGAAGGAGAGAAGGGAGGTGAGGTAGGAGGGGGCGAGGGGATGGATGGACAGCCTTGAGTCAGTCAATTGGTGGTACTTATTGAGCACTTACTGCGCAGAGCACTGAACTAAGCAGTTGAGGTGGTGGACACCGGGAGATTGTAGTCTAGAGGGTGAACGGCGGGTGGGTGGCAGAGCGGATGGATGGGGAATGGATGGTTTGAAGGATTGGTGGGAGGGCAGTGCTGAGCACACAGTAAGCACTCAGATACCACCGATTGATTGATGGGTGGGCAGACCACTCAGTCAGTCGTATTTATAATAATAATAATTTTGGTGTTTGTTAAGTGCTCACTGTGTATTTATTGAGTGCTTACTGTGTGCAGAACACTGTACTAAGCGCTTGGGACCATACAGTATTCATTCGATTGCATTTATTGAGCGCTTACTGTGTGCAGAGCACTGTACTAATACAGTAATAATAATAATGGTGGCATTTGTTAAGCGCTTACTATGTGCAAAGCACTGTTCTAAGCGCTGGAGCAATAGTAGGCGTGATCCTTACCCTCAAGGAGCACAAGGCTGCTTTCTTCCAGAGGTACTTCTGCCCCCCGGGATATTTCCCCTTAAAAGAGTATCGATCGGAGAGCACCTGTCCCCACCTCCCGTGCCCCCCGCTCCCCATTTTGGGCTGCCCCAGGTGTCTCCCACGGCTCCCCGTTTCCCACCGCCCCTCCGCCCCACCCCTGGCTGAACCTCCGGATCCAGGCTTCCTTGCATATTCCAGGCCTGGGCCCCGTGGACCCTCCCCGCCGGGGCCGGGGAGGGGTCTCTGAAAGCCGGAACCAGCGTGGCTTAGTGAATTCGTTCATTCAGTCGTATTTATTGAGCGCTTACTGTGTGCAGAGCACTGTACTAAGCACTTGGGAAGTACAAGTTGGCAACATCTAGAGACGGTCCCTACCCAACAACGGGCTCACAGTCTAGAAGAAGGAGACAGTCTAGAAGGGGGAGCCCAGTCTAGCATGGGCCTGGGCTCTAATCAATCAATCAATCGTATTTATTGAGCGCTTACTGTGTGCAGAGCACTGTACTAAGCGCTTGGGAAGTACAAGTTGGCAACACATAGAGACGGTCCCTACCCAACAGTGGGCTCACAGTCTGGAAGGGGGAGACAGGGAACCAAACCAAACATATTAACAAAATAAAATAAAGCTAGATGCACATCATTGACAAAATAAATAGAACAGTATTTTTCTATAGTGTAGTATATTAGAATCGTATATAAGTAGAGTAGTATCTTTCTGCTAGTCCCTGCCACTTCCGTTTTTCTTAAGGTTTTAGGAGTTGTGACTCAGCCAATCAACTGTATTAACTCAATCAATCGTATTTATTGAGCGCTTACTGTGTGCAGAGCACTGTACTAAGCGCTTGGGAAGTAAAAGTTGGCAACATATAGAGATGGTCCCTACGCAACAGTGGGCTCACAGTCTGGAAGGGGGAGACAGGGAACCAAACCAAACATATTAACAAAATAAAATAAAGCTAGAGGCACATCATTGACAAAATAAATAGAATAGTATTTTTCTATAGTATAGTATATTGGAATCGTATATAAGTAGAATAGTATCTTTCCGCTAGTCCCTGCTGCTTCCATTTTTTTTAAAATGACTCAACCAATCAACTGTATTAACTGAGCGCTTACTTTGTGCCGAGCACTGTGCTAAGCACTTGGGAAAGTACCCCTTCCCCTCCATGCTGGGGAAGCAGCGTGGCTCAGTGGAAAGATCCCGGGCTTTAATCCCTAGGGCTTAGGTTCCAGTTCTGACTCCGCCACTCGTCTGCTGTGTGGCTTTGGGCAAGTCACTTAACGTGACTTATATTTTGAGGCGCTATATGGAAGCTTCCCCTTAAAGTTGGGAAGTGAAAATCTACTCCTGTTTGTCTCAGTATTTTAGATTATTTTTTTATTGGGAGAGATGCTTCCAAAGTTGACAGAGGCCCAGTTTGAATGAGCTTAAACATAGCGTGTTTTTATTGCTGTCGCAATGAACTGAAAATCCAACCAGTTTCCTCATACTATTTCCTCAGCTCTATACAAACTATAGTCATGCTCTGTTCCCAAGCGCTTAGTCCAGTGCTCTGCACACAGTAAGCGCTCAGTAAATACGATTGAATGAATGAATGAGGGAAAGAATTCTGAGCCTTTTTATAAGACATGCTGTATATGGAAACTTCTCTATTTTATTTTGTTAATATGTTTGGTTTTGTTGTCACCCCCTTCTAGACTGTGAGCCCACTGTTGGGTAGGGACTGTCTCTGTATGTTGCCAGCTTGTACTTCCCAAGCGCTTAGGACAGTGCTCTGCACACAGTAAGCGCTCAATAAATAAGATTGATTTTCATGACTTGACACGTGACCATATGTTTTGTTTTGTTGTCTGTCTCTCCCTTCTAGACTGTGAGCCCATTGTTGGGTAAGGACCGTCTCTATATGTTGTTGACTTGTACTTCCCAAGCGCTTAGTACAGTGCTCTGCACACAGTAAGCGCTCAATAAATACGATTGAATGAATGAATGGAGATTCTCGAGGAGAGGGGACATATCAATCAATCAATCGTATTTATTGAGCGCTTACTGTGTGCAGAGCACTGTCCTAAGCGCTTGGGAAGTACAAGTTGGCAACATATAGAGACAGTCCCTACCCAACAGTGGGCTCACAGTCTAAAAGGGGGAGACAGAACAAAACCAAACATACTAACAAAATAAAATAAATAGAATAGATATGTACAAGTAAAATAAATAAATAAATAAACATATGGCCTGAATGTTTTTGTAGAAAACTGATCAGGGCAGCAAAGTAAAATATGGACTGGAGTGGGGAGAGGCAGGAAGCAGGGAGGTCAGCAAAGAGGCTGATGTAGTCATCTAGGCAGGAGAGGATAAGGGATTGGAATAATAATAATAATAATAATAATAATAATAATAATAATAATAATAATAATGATGGCATTTGTTAAGCGCTTACTATGTGCAAAGCACTGTTCTAAGTGCCGGGGGGATACAAGGTGATCAAGTTGTCCCACGTGGGGCTCACAGTCTTAATCCCCATTTTACAGATGAGGTAACTGAGGCTCAGAGAAGTTAAGTGACTTGCCCAAGGTCACACAGCAGATATGTGGCAGAGTCGGGACTCAAACCCATGACCTCTGACTCCAAAGCCCGTGCTCTTTCCACTGAGCCACGCTGATTAAAGTGGTAGCATTTTGGATGGCCTTCAGTATGAGCTCGTTGCGGGCAGGGAACGTCACCGGGCATTGTACTTTCCCGAGTGCTTAGTACAGTGCTCTGCACCCAGTAATAAATACGATTGAATGAGTAGATGGACGGTGGCTGTGATTTTGAAGGCTGGGCACTGTGGACAGTGAGATTAGGTGAGAGAAGTTGTGATAACACTTACTAAGCGCTTACTGTGTGCAGAGCACCGTACCGAGCACTGGCAGATCTCTCTCCCTCTCTCCAGTCTCGCATCCCCTTCTGCCTTCAAGACATCTCTACTTGGATGCTCTCCTGGCATCTCAAATTTAACATGTCCAAAACAGAGCTCCTTATCTTCCCAATCAATCAGTCAATCAATCGTATTTATTGAGCGCTTACTGTGTGCAGAGCACTGTACTAAGTGCTTGGGAAGTGCAAGTTGGCAATATATAGAGACAGTCCCTACCCAACAGTGGGCTCACAGTCTAAAAGGGGGGGAGACAGAGAACAAAACCAAACATACTAACAAAATAAAATAAATAGACTAGATATGTACAAGTAAAATAAATAAATAAATAGAGTAATAAATATGTACAAACATATATACATATATACAGGATATATTCCCACCCAAACCCTGTCCTCTCCCGAACTTTCCCATCACTATAGATGGCACCACTGTCCTTCCCGCTTCACGAACCCCTAACCTTGGCCTTATCCTTGACTCATCTCTCTCATTGGACCCACATATTCAATCCATCACTAAATCCTATCGGTCCCACCTTAATAATAATAATAATAATGGCATTTCTTAAGCGCTTACTATGTGCAAAGCACTGTTCTTAGCGCTGGGGAGGTTACAAGGTGATCGGGTTGTCCCATGTGGGGCTCACAGTCTTCAGCCCCATTTTACAGATGAGGTAACTGAGGCATGTAGAAGTTAAAGTGACTTGGCCGAAGTCACACAGCTGACAAGTGGCGGAGCCGGGATTTGAACCCGTGACCTCTGGCTCCAATGCCCGGGCTCTTTCCACTGAGCCCCGCTGCTTCACAACATTGCTAAAATCCGCCCTTCCCTCTCCATCCAAACTGCTGCCACATTAGTCCAGTCCCCCGTCCTGTCCCACCTGGATCACTGCATCAGCCTCCTTGCTGACCTCCCAGCCTCCTGCCTCTCCCCACGATGATGATGATGATGTTGGCATTTGTTAAGCGCTTACTATGTGCAAAGCACTGTTCTAAGCGCTGGGGAGGATGCAAGGTGATGAGTTTGGCCCATGTGGGGCTCACCGTCTTCATCCCCATTTTACAGATGAGGGAACTGAGGCCCAGAGAAGTGAAGATTCCTCAAAAATCTCCAGTGGCTACCAATCAATCTGCGCATCAGGCAGAAACTCCTCACCCTGGGCTTCAAGGCTGTCCATCCATCCATCCCCTGGCCCCCTCCTCCCTCACCTCCCTTCTGTCCTTCTCCAGCCCAGCCCGCACCCTCCGCTCCTCCGCCGCTAATCTCCTCCCCGTACCTCGTTCTCGCCTGTCCCATCATCGACCCCCGGCCCACGTCATGCCCCGGGCCTGGAATGCCCCCAATCCCTCTGCCCATCCGCCAAGCTCGCTCTCTTCCTCCCTTCAAGGCCCTACTGAGCGCTCACCTCCTCCAGGAGGCCTTCCCAGACTGAGCCCCTTCCTTCCTCTCCCCCTCGTCTCCCTCTCCATCCCCCCATCTTACCTCCTTCCCTTCCCCACAGCACCTGTGTATATGTTTATATGTTTGTACATATTTATTACTCTATTTATTTATTTGTTTTACTTGTACATATCTATTCTATTTTATTTTGTTAGTATGTTTGGTTTTGTTCTCTGTCTCCCCCTTTTAGACTGTGAGCCCACTGTTGGGTAGGGACTGTCTCTATATGTTGCCAATTTGTACTTCCCAAGCGCTTAGTACAGTGCTCTGCACATAGTAAGCGCTCAGTAAATACGATTGATGATGATGATGAAGGGACTTGCCCAAAGTCACCCAGCTGACAGTTGGCGGAGCTGGGATTTGAACCCATGACCAACTTGTACTTTCCAAGCGCTTAGTACAGTGCTCTGCACACAGGAAGCGCTCAATAAATATGATTGAATGAATGAATGAATGAATGAATGACCTCTGACTCCAAAGCCCGGGCTCTTTTCCACTGAGCCACGCTGCTTCTCATTTACTCTGCTTCTCATTTTCTCACCTCCTTTACTCTGCTGCATGGATCATTTTTTTGTAAAAATGTTCAGGAATGAATGAATGAATATTGGCATTTATTAAGCGCTTACTATGTGCAAAGCACTGTTCTAAGCGCTGGGGAGGTTACATGGGGATCAGGTTGTCCCACGAGGGGCTCACAGTCTTAATCCCCATTTTACAGATGAGGGAACTGAGGCACAGAGAATAATAATAATGTGACAATAATAATAATAATGATGGCATTTATTAAGCGCCTACTATGTGCAAAGCACTGTTCTAAGTGCTGGGGAGGTTACAAGGTGATCAGGTTGTCCCACATGCAGATTTAATCCCCATTTTACAGATGAGGGAACACAGGCACAGAGAATAATAATAATGTGACAATAACAATAATAATGATGGCATTTATTAAGCGCTTACTATGAGCAAAGCACTGTTCTAAGCGCTGGGGAAGTTACATGGGGATCAGGTTGTCCCATAAGGGGCTCACAGTCTTAATCCCCATTTTATAGATGAGGGAACACAGGCACAGAGAATAATAATAATGTGACAATAACAATAATAATGATGGCATTTATTAAGCGCTTACTATGAGCAAAGCACTGTTCTAAGCGCTGGGGAAGTTACATGGGGATCAGGTTGTCCCATAAGGGGCTCACAGTCTTAATCCCCATTTTATAGATGAGGGAACTGAGGCACAGAGAATAATAATAATGTGACAATAATAATAATAATAATGATGGCATTTATTAAGCGCTTACTATGTGCAAAGCACTGTTCTAAGCGCTGGGGAGGTTACATGGGGATCAGGTTGTCCCACAAGGGGCTCACAGTCTTAATCCCCATTTTATAGATGAGGGAACTGAGGCACAGAGAATAATAATAATGTGACAAGAATAATAATAATAATGATGGCATTTATTAAGCGCTTACTATGTGCAAAGCACTGTTCTAAGCGCTGGGGAGGTTACATGGGGATCAGGTTGTCCCACAAGGGGCTCGCAGTCTTAATCCCCATTTTATAGATGAGGGAACTGAGGCACAGAGAATAATAACAATGTGACTTAATAACACGTCACCCCCTTCCTCATAAAACTCGAAGTTGCCCGTCCACCTCCGCATGAAGTAAAAACTTCTCACCATTGGCTTTCAAGCCCTGCCACCACCTCGCCCCCTCCTACCTCACCTCACTTCTCTCTTTCTGCAACCCAACCTTCGCTCCTCTAGCACGAATTTCCGCCTCGCCTGTCTCACCGCCGACCGCTGGCCCACGTCCTGTCTGACCTGAAACGCCCTCCGTCCTCAAATCCAACAGACAATTATTCTCCCTCATTCATTCATTCAGTCGTATTTATTGAGCGCTTACTGTGTGCAGAGCACTGGACTAAGCGCTTGGGAAGTCCAAGTTGGCAACATCTAGAGACAGTCCCTACCCAACAGTGGGCTTACAGTCTAGAAGTCTAAAACCAAACATATTAACAAAATAAAATACATAGAATAGATATCAATCAATCAATCAATCGTATTTATTGAGCGCTTACTGTGCGCAGAGCACTGGACTAAGCGCTTGGGAAGTCCAAGTTGGCAACATCTAGAGACGGTCCCTACCCGACAGCGGGCTCACAGTCTAGCAGGGGGAGACAGACAACAAAACAAAACATATGAACAAAATAAAATAAGTAGAATAAATATGTACAGATAAAATAGAGTAATAAATCCGTACAAACATATATACATATTCATTCATTCAATCGTATTTATTGAGCGCTTACTGTGTGCAGAGCACTCTACTAAGCGCTTGGGAAGTCCAAGTTGGCAACATCTAGAGACGGTCCCTACCCAACAGCGGGCTCACAGTCTAGCAGGGGGAGACAGACAACAAAACAAAACATATTAACAAAATAAAATAAATAGAATAAATATGTACAAATAAAATAGAGTAATAAATCCGTACAAACGTATCTACATATTCATTCATTCATTCATTCGTATTTATTGAGCGCTTACTGTGCGCAGAGCACTGGACTAAGCGCTTGGGAAGTCCAAGTTGGCAACATCTAGAGATGGTCCCTACCCGACAGCGGGCTCACAGTCTAGAAGGGGGAGACAGAGAACAAAACCAAACATATTAACAAAATAAAATAAATAGAATAAATATGTACAGATAAAATAAGAGTAATAAATACGTACAAACATATATACATATATATTCACATTTGGGATTCCACCTGGCACCCTAATAGAGATGAAGCAGGGTGGCCTAATGGAAATTTATCGAGCGCTTACTGTATGCAGAGCACTCTACTAAGCGCTTGGGAAGTCCAAGTTGGCAACATCTAGAGACGGTCCCTACCCAACAGCGGGCTCACAGTCTAGAAGGGGGAGACAGAGAACGAAACAAAACATATTAACAAAATAAAATAAATAGAATAAATATGTACAAGTAAAATAAATAAATATTGAGAAGCTGCCGAGAAGCAGTGTGGCTCAGTGGAAAGAGCGCGGGCTTTGGAGTCTGAGGTTGTGGGTTCAAATCCCGGCTCTGCCAATTATCAGCCGTGTGACTTTGGGCAAGTCACTTGACTTCTCTGTGCCTCAGTTCCCTCATCTGTAAAATGGGGTGAAGACTGTGAGCCCCCCGTGGGACAACCTGATCACCTTGTAACCTCCCCAGCACTTAGAACAGTGCTTTGCACATAGTAAGTGCTTAATAAATGCCATTATTATTATTATTATTGAAGGCACCTCTCCTCCAAGAGGCCTTCCCAGACTAAGCCTCACTTTTCCGCATCTCCCACTCCCTTCTGTGTCACCCTGCCTTCCTCCCTTTGCTCTTCCCCCCTCCCACAGCACATATATGTATAGATCTGTAATTTTATTTATTTGTTTTGATGTCTTTCTCTCCCCACCTCTAGACTTTAAGCTCACTGTGGGCAGGGAATGTGACTGTTTATTGTTGTATTGTACTCTCCCAAGCGCTTAGTACAGTGCTCTGCCTACAGTAAGTGTTCAATAACAGTGCTTGACACATAAGCGCTTAATAAATACCATAATTATCAATAAATATGATTGAATGAATGGATGGATGAATGGGAGAACCCGTGGATGGGAATTAGACACAGAATTAGCGAAGCAGCGTGGCTCAGTGGAAAATAATAATAATAATGATGGCATTTATTAAGCGCTTCCTATGTGCAAAGCACTGTTCTAGGCGCTGGGGGGATACGAGGTGATCAGGTTGTCCCACGGGGAGCTCACAGTTTTAATCCCCATTTTACAGATGAGGTAACTGAGGCACAGAGAAGTGAAGTGACTTGCCCAAAGTCACCCAGCTGACAACTGGCGGAGCTGAAAAGAGCCCGGGCTTTGGAGTCAGAGGTCATGAGTTCAAATTCCGGCTCCGCCAATTGTCAGCTGGGTGACTTTGGGCAAGTCACTTCACTTCTCTGGGCCCCAGTTTCCTCATCTGTAAAACGGGGATGAAAAGTGTGAGCCCCCCGTGGGACAACGGGATCACCTTGTAACCTCCCCAGCGCTTAGGACAGTGCTTTGCACAGAGTAAGCGCTTAATAAATGCCATTATTTTTATTATGATCCGTGGCCCTCAGGAGGCCCACAACCTAAGGTTGCTGGAGCTGATGGGTTAACCCCGGGCGAAGCTGGCAGCAGCTCTCAGCAGCAGGGATTTATTAGGCAGGTCTCTCTCTTCCCTGGCTTCCCTCAGTGGAAAGAGCCCGGGCTTTGGAGTCAGAGGTCATGGGTTCAAATCCCGGCTCCGCCAATTGTCAGCTGGGTGATTTTGGGCAAGTCACTTCACTTCTCTGTGCCCCAGTTCCCTCATCTGTAAAATGGGGATGAAGACTGTGAGCCCCTCCTGTGGGACAACCTGATTACCTTGGAACCTCCCCAGCGCTTAGAACAGTGCTTTGCACATAGTAAGCGCTTAATAAATGCCATCATTATTATTATTATTATTATTATTATTCCCACATCGTTCACCCCACCAGTATTTCTTTCTCCATAAAAACTTCCTCAGCAGCTTCTCCTCCGCCAGCCGGCCCGGGCCTCCCAAGGATGAGATCGAGCTTTCTGGAGCCGCCGGGACTTGTCACACTTATATTAATGTATTATATTAATAGAAGCAGCGTGGCTTAGTAGATAAAGTACGGGAGTCAGAAGGACCTGGGTTCTAATCCTGGCTCAGCCACTTGTCTGCTGTGTGACCTTGGGCAATTCACTTCACTTCTCTGGGCCTCTGTGGCCTCATCTGGAAAATGGCGATTAGGAGTGTGAGCCCCGTGTGGGACAGGTCTGTGTCTGTGTCCAACCTGATTTGCTTGTATCCACCCCAGCACTTAGTACAATCAGTCAATCAATCAATCAATCATTCGTATTTATTGAGCGCTTCCCACCGCGCCCTTCCCTTCGTGTGGCTTAGGCACCCGGCTCTGTCCCCATTCAATCAGTCGTATTTATTGAGCACTTACTGTGTGCAGGGCACTGTACTAAGGGCTTGGGAAGTACAAGTGGGCAACATAGTACAGCGTCTGGCACATTGTAAGTGCTTAACAAATACCATAATTATTATTATTAAGTACCATAATGATTACTGATATATTTATTAATGTCTGTCTCCCCTTATAGACTGTAAGCTCCTTGTGAGCAGGGAATGTGTCTACCAACTCTGTTACATTGTACTCTCCCAAGTGCTTAGTACCTGCCTCTGCACACAGTGAACGCTCAATAAATACAATTGTCAGATGAGCTTAGGAAACTCCCCATTGCCTTCATCCCCTATTCTTGATCTTTCCTTTTCCCTGTCTTCCTTCTCTTTTCTTCTTTCATCAATCGTATTTCCACTTTTCCCCCCTCACTTCTGCGCCCCCCTTCCTAAAAGTAGCAAGAGCCAGCCGTGTCTAGAACACTGTACTGAGTGCTTAGGAGGTAGGAGTTAGTAGTGACAGTATTTATTAAGCACTGGACTAAGCGCTAGGAATAGTAATAGTAGTAGCAGCAGTAGTGTTTACAGTCAGCATTTACAGACATTCATTCATTCAGTCGTATTGAGCGCTCACTGTGTGCAGAGCACTGTACTAAGCGCTTGGAAAGTACAATAGAGACAATCCCTGCCCACAACAGATTTACAGTCTACAGGGTGCAGTCTGCTGTGTGCAAAGCACTGTACCAAGCCCTTGGGCGAGCACAATATAACTGACACATTCCCTGCCCACAACAAGCTTACAGTGTCGAGCGCTGTGCCAAGCACTGGGAAAAGTACACAAATGAGAAGTGGTCAGGGCCGCTGGCCTTCCAGGGGTTGCCAGTCAGTCAATCGTGTATTTATTCATCATCATCATCATCAATCGTATTTATTGAGCGCTTACTATGTGCAGAGCACTGTACTAAGCGCTTGGGAAGTACAAATTGGCAACATATAGAGACAGTCCCTACCCAACAGTGGGCTCACAGTCTAAAAGGGGGAGGCAGAGAACAAAACCAAACGTACTAACAAAATAAAATAAATAGAATAGATATGTACAAGTTAAATAAATAAATAAATAGAGTAATATGTACAAACATATATACATATATACAGGTGCTGTGGAGAAGGGAAGGAGGTAAGATGGGGGGGATGGAGAGGGGGACGAGGGGGAGAGGAAGGAAGGGGCTCAGTCTTATTCAGAGGGCAGAGCCAGAAGATCCCCTCACCTCACCGCGGGCCCCGACTGCCCTCACAGCTAGACTGTAAGCTCCTTGTGGGCAGGGAATGTGTCTATTGTTCAGTTGTACTGTCCTAAATGCTTCATACAGTGCTCTGCACAAAGTAAGCGCTCAATAAATTCATTCATTCAATCGTATTTATTGAGCACTTACTGTGTGCAGAGCACTGTACTAAGCGCTTGGGAAGTCCAAGTTGGCAACATCTAGAGACGGTCCCTACCCAACAGCAGGCTCACAGTCTAGAAGGGGGAGACAGAGAACAAAACAAAACATATTAAAAATATGGAACGCTTCACTAATTGAATGAATGAAGAGCTCAGGCTTGGGAGTCAGAGGACGTGGGTTCTGGTCCCCGCTCCGCCACTTGTCTGCTGTGTGACCTTGGGCAAGTCTCTTTGCTTCTCTGGGCCTCAGTGACCTCATCTGTCAAATGGGGATTAAGACTGTGAGCCGCACGTGGAACAACCTGATGACCTTGTATCTACCCCAAGCGCTTAGAACAGTGCTTGGCACATAGTAAGTGCTTAAATACCGTTATTATTATTGAGTTCTTACTGTTCATTCAATTGTATTTATTGAGTGCTGTCTGTGTGCCGAACACTATTCTAAGCGCTTGGGAGAGCCCAGTTGAACAATGCTATTGATACCTGTCTACCTGTTTTGTTGTCTCCTCCCCATTCCCTCCACCATACCTCCTTCCCCTCCCCACAGCACCTGTATATATACGTGTGTGTGTGTGTGTGTGTGTTTGTACGTATTTCTTACTCTATTTATTCATTTTATTTGTTCATATTTATTCTACTTTTTTTGTTAATATGTTTTGTTCTCTGTCTCCCTTTTCTAGACTATGAGCCCACTGTTGGGTAGGGACCGTCTTTATATGTTGCCAACTTGTACTTCCCAAGCGCTTAGTATAGTGCTCTGCACACAGTAAGCACTCAATAAATACAATTGAATGAATGAATGAATGACTCCCCACTTCTAGATAATAATAATTATAATAATAGCACTTATTAAGCACTTACTATGTGCAAAGCACTGTTCTAAGCACTAGGGAGGTTACAAGGTGATCAGGTTGTCCCATGGGGGGGGGCTCACAGTCTTCATCCCCACTTTACAGATGAGGTCACTGAGGCCCAGAGAAGTGAAGTGACTTGCCCAGAGTCACACATCTGACAAGTGGTGGAGCCGGGATTTGAACCCATGACCTCTGACTCCAAAGCCCGGGCTCTTTCCACTGAGCCACGCTGCTTCTCTGTGCCCATTGTGGGCAGGGATTGTCTCTATTGCCGAATTGTACTTTCCTAAGCGCTTAGTACAGTGCTCTGCACACAGGAAGCGCTCAATATATACGATTGAACGCATCATTATTGCTAATGATGCTGCTGTTGCCCGTTTGCTTGTTTTGTTGCCCCTTCTAGACTGTGAGCCCGTTGTGGGCAGGGACCATCTCTGTTGGTTGCCAAGCGCTTAGTCCAGTGCTCTGCACACAGTAAATACGACTGAATAGGTACTTGTACGTATTTATTCTATTGATTTTATTTTGTTAATATGTTTGGTTTTGTTGTCCGTCTCCCCCTTCTAGACTGTGAGCCCGCTTTTGGGTAGGGACCGTCTCAGGATGTTGCCATCTTGGACTTCCCAAGCGCTTAGTACATGCTCTGCACACAGGAAGCGCCCAGTAAATACGATTGAATGAATGAATGATTGAATGAATGAAGGTTGGTTGAATGAATGGTTGGTTGAATGAATGAATGAATGTTAAGCAGACCCACGCCCTGCCCCCAACGAGCTCCTGTGAGGAAGAGCAGGCGAGGCCTGAGGTGAGGGGAGCAGCCTGTCTGTTTCCCGCCAATCGGGTTGGCGGGAAAACCAGTCTCGCGAGAGCGAAGCCGCCTTGGGCCGCGCGGCCGCCTCGGTGAGGTAACGAGGCGGTGAGATCTCGCGAGAATTGTCTGGTTGAGGAACGGAGCCAAGTCTCGCGAGGAGATGGCCGTCCTCGCGCCCGGACCTCGCCTTGGCAACGGGGGGCGGGGCCTGGCGTGGGGGCGGGGCCAGGGCAGGGCTGTGGCAATAATAATGATATATGTATACATGTTTGTACATATTTATTACTCTATTTATTTATTTTACTTGTACATATCTATTCTATTTATTTTATTTAGTTAGTATGTTTGGTTTTGTTCTCTGTCTCCCCCTTTTAGACTGTGAGCCCACTGCTGGGTAGGGACTGTCTCTATATGTTGCCAACTTGTACTGCCCAAGCGCTTAGTACAGTGCTCTGCACATAGTAAGCGCTCAATAAATACGATTGATGATGATGATGACACCGGACAGTGGGATGGATGGATGGACGGACGGAAGGAGCCGTGAGCGTTCTGGGCAGCACAGTTGCAGCAGCAGCAGCGCCTCATAATAATAATAATAATAATAATAATAATAATAATAATAATAATAATAATGGCATTTGTTAAGCGCTTACTATGTGCAGAGCACTGTTCTAAGCACTGGGGGGGATACTAGGTCATCAAGTTGTCCCACGTGGGGCTCACAGTCTCAATCCCCATTTTACAGATGAGGGAACTGAGGCTCAGAGAAGTGAAGTGACTTGCCCAAGGTCACACAGCAGACAAGTGGTGGAGCCGGGATTCGAACCCCTGACCCCTGACTCCAAAGCCCGGGCTCTTTCCAATGAGCCACGCTGCTTCTCATGGCTCCGTGGGGAGCGTGAACCCCACAGCCCCACCTCCACACCCAAGACGACCCTCTCCATCCCCCACCATCTTACCTCCTTCCCCTCCCCACAGCACCTGTATAGACGTATATATGTTTGTACAGATTTATTACTCTATTTATTTACCTTGTCCATATCTATTCTATTTATTTTATTTTGTTAGTATGTTTGGTTTTGTTCTCTGTCTCCCCCTTCTAGACTGTGAGCCCGCTGTTGGGTAGGGACCGTCTCTAGATGTTGCCGACTTGTACTTCCCAAGCGCGTGGTACGGTGCTCTGCACACAGTAAGCGCTCAATAAATACGATTGATTGATTGATTGATTGATTGACACCCCCTCCAACCCTCCACCATGTCTGCCCCAAACCAGTTTGTCAGGGCGGGAGGAGGACCCTCCTTCCCTAGAGGCCCAGCAGCACCGCCCGGCCATTCGTCCGCGGGGAGAAACACCTCTGAGGACGGAGTCGGGCAGACGGGTGACCTCCTCACCCCCACACATCCCCAAGAGCTGTCGATCAATCATCAATTGGTTCATCCAGCCGCATTTACTGAGCGCTTACTCTGTGCAGAGCACTGTACTAGGCATCCGTCACTAGGCATCACGTTGGAACCTCCCCAGCGCTTAGAGCGGTGCTTTGCACACAGTAAGCGCTTAATAAATGCCATTATTATTATTATTATTCTTATCCGTCGATCAATTGATGGTATTTATTGATACTATCATCATCAATCAATCGTATTTATTGAGTGCTTACTGTGTGCAGAGCACTGTACTACTGTCGGTGCAGTTCCAGGTGTCGTTTGGCACGGTGAGCGCCCCGGGCCTGGGCTAATAATAACAATAATAATAATAATAACAACAATAAAAAACTGTGGTATTTGTTAAGTGTTGGCAGCGTGGAGAGAAGAGAAGCAGCGTGGCTCAGTGGAAAGAGTCCGGGCTTTGGAGTCAGAGGTCATGGGTTCAATTCCCATCATCAATAAATACGATTGATGATGATGATGATGATGATACTAACAAAATAAAATAAATAGAATAGACAGGTACAAGTAAAATAAATAAATAAATCGAGTAATAAATATGTACAAGCATATATACATATATACAGGGCAAGTCACTTCACTTCTCTGGGCCTCAGTTCCCTCATCTGTAAAATGGGGATTAAGACTGTGCGCCCCCCGAGGGACAACCTGATCACCTTGTAACCTCCCTAGCGCTTAGAACAGTGCTTTGCACATAGTAAGCGCTTAATAAACACCATCATTATTATTATTATTACGTGCCAGGCACTATACTGCAAGTAATTGGGTTGGACACAGCCCCTGTCCCACAGGGGGCTCACAGTCTCAGTCCCCATTTTCCAGATGAGGTCACTGAGGCACAGAGAAGTGAAGTGACTTGTCCAAGGCCACACAGCAGACCAGTGGCAGAGCTGGGATTAAACTCCTCGACCAGGGCTGCAACCGCTACGCCACGCTGCCTCTCTATCTGTTCAGCACTTACTTTGTGCCAAGCGCTACACTGAGCGCTGGGGAAATTATAAATTGATCAGGTCCCACGTGGGGGTCCGTAATCTAGGTAGGAGGGAGAACAGATCTTGAATCCCCATTTTACAGATGAGGAACCGAGGCCCAGGGAAGTGAAGTGACTTGCCCTGTATATATGTATATATGTTTGTACATATTTATTACTCGATTTATTTATTTTACTTGTACCTATCTATTCTATTTATTTTATTTTGTTAGTATCATCATCATCATCATCATCATCAATCGTATTTATTGAGTGCTTACTGTGTGCAGAGCACTGTACTAAGCGCTTGGGAAGTCCAAGTTGGCAACATATAGAGACAGTCCCTACCCAACAGTGGGCTCACAGTCTAAAAGGAGGAGACAGAGAACAAAATCAAACATACTAACCAAATAAAATAAATAGAATAGATATGTTCAAGTAAAATAAATAAACAGTGCTCTGCACATAGTAAGCGCTCAGTAAATGCGATCGATTGATATATGTATATATGTTTGTATGTATTTATTACTCTATTTTACTTGTACATATCTATTCTATTTATTTTATTTTGTTCGTATGTTTGGTTTTGTTCTCCGTCTCCCCCTTTTAGACTGTGAGCCCACTGTTGGGTAGGGACCGTCTCTAGATGTTGCCAACTTGGACTTCCCAAGTGCTTAGTACAGTGCTCTGCACACAGTAAGCGCTCAATAAATACGATTGATTGATTGATTGATTGCCCAAGGTCAGGCAGCAGACAAGTGGCAGAGCCAGTATGGGTCCAAGGCCGCAGGCAGTTTTGAGGGAGTCCCTCCCTTCACTTGCCATCCTCCCCTCCTTCTGTGACACCTTTGGAAAAGCCTCCTCCTTCAATCAATCAATCAATCAATCAATCAATCAATCAATCGTATTTATTGAGCGCTTCCTTCAGGAAGTCTTCCCTCACTAGCCTGTCCCCAGAGGTCACACTTCCTGCTTCTGCAGAAGAATAATGATGGTATTTGTTAAGCGCCTACAGTGTGCCGAGCACTCTTCTAAGCGCTGGGGCAATCAGGTTGCCCCACGGGGGGCTCACGGTCTTAATCCCCATCTGACAGATGAGGGAACTGAGGCACAGAGAAGTCAAGTGCCGTGCCCAAAGTCACACAGCTGATCAGTGGCAGAGGCGGGATTAGAACCCACGACCTCCGACTCCCAAGCCCTTGCTCTTTCGATTACCGTGCTAAGCGCTTAGTACAGTGCTCTGCACACAGAAAGCGCTCAATAAATACAATTGATTGATTGATTGATTGATTGATTGGGCCAAGCTGCTTCTCTATGACCCCCAAGTGTCCTGTACAGTGTTCTGCACACAGTAGGCACCCAGCACAGCACCCTGTGAGCGGCGGACGCCAGCACAGCGCTCTGCGTTCAGATGTTCAGCCCGGAAATCTGCACGCAGCACGCCCAGCACAGGGCTCCGCGCAGCACTCTGTATTCATTCATTCAACCATATTTATTGAGCGCCTACTGTGTGCAGAGCACTGTACTAAGTGCTTGGGAAGTACAAGTACGTAGTACAAGAGAAGCAGCGTGGCTCAGTGGAAAGAGCCCGGGCTTAGGAGTCAGAGGTCATGGGTTCGAATCCCAACTCCACCACATGTCTGCTGTGTGATCTTGGGCAAGTCACTTCACTTCTCTGGGCCCCAGTTACCTCATCTGTAAAATGGGGATTAAGACTGTGAGCCCCACGTGGGACAACCTGATTACCCTGTATCCTCCCCAGCGCTTAGAACAGTGCTTTGCACATAGTAAGCGCTTAACAAATTCCAATTATTTACTAGGAGTCACAGGTCAAGGGTTCAAATCCCTATTACTCTATTTATTTATTTATTTTACTTGTACATATCTATTCTATTTATTTTATTTTGTTAGTATGTTTGGTTTTGTTCTCTGTCTCCCCCTTTTAGACTGTGAGCCCACTGTTGGGTAGGGACTGTCTCTATATGTTGCCAATTTGTACTTCCCAAGCGCTTAGTACAGTGCTCTGCACATAGTAAGCGCTCAATAAATACGATTGATGTTGATGATGATGATGATGAAATCCCGGGTCCACCATTTGTCAGCTGTGTGACTTTGGGCAAGTCACTTCACTTCTCTGGGCCTCAGTTCCCTCATCTGTAAAACGGGGATTAAGACTGTGAGCCCTTTGGGACCACCTGATCACCTTGTAACCTCCTCAGCACTTAGAACAGTGCTTTGCACATAGTAAGCGCTTAATAAATGCCATTATTATTATTATTATTAGTCCCAGCTCCATTGCTTGTCTGCTGGGTGGCCTTGGGCAAGTCACTTCACTTCTTTGTGCCTCAGTGACCTCATCTGTAAAATGGGGATTGAGACTGTGAGCCCCAAGGGCCGCCTGTGTCCAGCACGATTTGCTTGTATTCATTCATTCATTCATTCATTCATTCATTCATCCATCCAATCGTATTTATTGAGCACTTTACTGTGTGAAAAGTGCTGTACTAAGCACTTGGGAGAGTACAGTACAGCTACAAGCAGACACATTCCTGCCCACAACGAGCTCACAGTCTACAGAGGAAGACTGACATTCATATAAATTAATTACAGGTGTAATAAGTAAATTACAGATGTGTACTTTGTAATATGACAAATGTCTGACCTTAGAGAAGCAGTGTGGCTCAGTGGAAAGAGCACGGGTTTGGGAGTGAGAGGTCATGGGTTCTAATCCCGGCTCCGCCACTTTCATTCATTCATTCATCCATCCAATCGTATTTATTGAGCGCTTTACTGTGTGAAAAGCGCTGTACTAAGCGCTTGGGAGAGTACAGTATAGCTACAAGCAGACACATTCCTGCCCACAACGAGCTCACAGTCTACAGAGGGAGACTGACATTAATGTAAATTAATTACAGGTGTAATAAGTAAATTACAGGTGTGTACTTTGTAATATGACAAATGTCTGACCTTAGAGAAGCAGCGTGGCTCAGTGGAAAGAGCACGGGTTTGGGAGTGAGAGGTCATGGGTTCTAATCCCGGCTCCGCCACTTTCATTCATTCAGTCGTATTTATTGAGCGCTTACTGTGTGCAGAGCACTGTACTAAGCGTTTGGGAAGTATAAGTTGGCAACATATAGAGGCAGTCCCTACCCAACAGTGGGCTCACAGTCTAGAAGGGGGAGATACACACTTATCAGCTGTGTGACTTTGGTGAAGTCACTTCACTTCTCTGTGCCTCAGTTACCGCATCTGTAAATTGGGGATGAAGACTGTGAGCCCCACGTGGGACAACCTTGTACATATTTACTATTCTATTTATTTTGTTAATGATGTGCATCTAGCTTTACTTCTATTTATTCTGATGACTTGACACCTGACCACATGTTTTGTTTTGTTGTCTGTCTCCCCCCTCTAGACTGTGAGCCCGCTGTTGGGTAGGGACCGTCCCTATATCATCAATCATCAATCGTATTTATTGAGCGCTTACTGTGTGCAGAGCACTGTACTAAGCGCTTGGGAAGTACAAATTGGCAACGTATAGAGACAGTCCCTACCCAACAGTGGGCTCACAGTCTATATGTTGCCAACTTGGACTTCCCAAGCGCTT
Organism: Tachyglossus aculeatus; assembly: GCF_015852505.1. Lineage (NCBI taxonomy): Eukaryota > Metazoa > Chordata > Mammalia > Monotremata > Tachyglossidae > Tachyglossus > Tachyglossus aculeatus. The sequence continues at coordinate 133,428 of NC_052072.1, forward strand.
AGTCCAGTGCTCAGCACACAGTAAGCGCTCAATAAATACGATTGAATGCATGAATGACAACCTGATTACCTTGTATCTACCCCAACGCTTAGAACAGTGCTTGGCACATAGTAAGCGCTTAACAAATACCATCATTATTATTATTAATAATATGTTATCCACCCCAGGGCTTAGTACAGTACCTGGCACATAATAAGTGCTTAACAAATACCAGAATTATTATTAGTAGTAGTAGTGGTATTATTATTGCAGCGCTTTACCCACTGCAGGAGCTCGTTAAAGACTGGTGGTGGTGAGGATGAGAACAGTTGGAGGGATCTTTATCCACCACCCATCTGGAGGGTACTAAGAGCTCAGTACCCTCCAGAAGCAGCGTGGCTCAGTGGAAAGAGCCCGGGCTTTGGAGTCAGTGGTCATGGGTTCAAATCCCGGCTCTGCCCATTGTCAGCTGTGTGACTTTGGGCAAGTCACTTCACTTCTCTGGGCCTCAGTTCCCTCATCTGTAAAATGGGGATGAAGACTGTGAGCCCCCCGTGGGACAGCCTGATCACCTTGTAACCTCCCCAGTGCTTAGAACAGTGTTGTGCACATAGTAAGCGCTTAACAAATGCCATCATTATTATTATTATTAGTAGTAGTAGTAGTAGTAGTAGTACAGTGCTCTGCACACAAGAAGCGCTCAGTAAATGTGATTGAACTGAATCATCATCAATCATATTTATTGAGCGCTTACTGTGTGCAGAGCACTGTACTAAGCGCTTGGGAAGTACAAATTGGCAACATATAGAGACAGTCCCTACGAATGAATGAGGATAGTCGGTAATGGCATTGCAGATAGCATCACCAGTGGCTCAGTGGAAAGAGCATGGGTTTTGGAGTCAGAGGTCATGGGTTCGAATCCCGGCTCCGCCACATGTCTGCTGTGTGACCTTGGGCAAGTCACCTCACTTCTCTGAGCCTCAGTTACCTCATCTGTAAAATGGGGATTACGACTGTGAGGCCCACGTGGGACAACCTGATCACCTTGTATCTCCCCAGCGCTTAGAACAGTGCTTTGCACATAGTAAGTCCTTAACAAATGCCATCATTATTATTATTATTAGTAGTAGTAGTAGTAGTAGTAGTAGTAGTAGTAGTAGTAGTAGTAGTACAGTGCTCTGCACATAAGAAGGGCTCAGTAAATACGATTGAACTGAATGAATGAATGAATGAGGATAGTCAGTAATGGCATTGCAGATGGCATCACCAGTGGTTCAGTGGAAAGAGCACGGGTTTTGGAGTCAGAGGTCATGGGTTCGAATCCCTGCTCCGCCAACTGTCAGCTGTGTGACCTTGGGCAAGTCACCTCACTTCTCTGAGCCTCAGTGACCTCATCTGTAAAATGGGGATTACGACTGTGAGCCCCACGTGGGACAACCCGATCACCTTGTATCCACCCCAGCGCTTAGAACAGTGCTTGGCACATAGTAAGCGCTTAACAAATGCCATCATTATTATTATTATCATCCAGACTCCCAGTGCATTTCTGCTTCTAATTCCGAATCAGGAAGGGAGATGGGTGAGTTCCTATTAAGGAGCGTTTGGGCCCATCCGATGGCAGCCATTGTAGAAACAGTGTTTTCCGCTTCTAATTCCGAATCAGGAAGGGAGATGGGCGAGTTCCTATTAATGAGCATTTGGGCCCATCCGATTTCAGCCATTGTAGAAACGGTGTCTTCTGCTTCTAATTCCGAATCAGGAAGGGAGATGGGCGAGTTCCTATAAATGAGCATTTGGGCCCATTCGATGTCAGCCACTGTAGAAATGGTCTTCTGCTTCTAATTCCGAATCAGGAAGGGAGATGGGCGAGTTCCTATTAATGAGCATTTGGGCCCATCCGATTTCAGCCATTGTAGAAACGGTGTCTTCTGCTTCTAATTCCGAATCAGGAAGGGAGATGGGCGAGTTCCTATTAAGGAGCGTTTGGGCCCATCCGATGGCAGTCATTTTAGAAACGGTGTCTTCTAGTTCTAATTCCGAATCAGTAAGGGAGATGGGCGAGTTCCTATTAATGAGCGTTTGGGCCCAGCCGATTTCAGCCATTGTAGAAACGGTGTCTTCTGTCTCTCCTCCACCTTTCCGTCCTGCCTCCCTTGGCCAGAGTTTCCTTGTTAACAAATTATTCCCTATCCACTCTCAGCCCGTGCAGCCGGCCTTGTCGCTTGCCTTGGGGGGAGGAAGGCTGGTGGTGGCCACCACGCTTGACCTGGGCCCGGTGGCCCCGGTGACCCCGGCCCTGTCCGCTGCCTTCGTTGGCAATTTGATGTGGTTCTGTGGTATTTGTTAAGTGCTTCCCGTGTGTGTCAAGCCCTGTTCTAAGTGCTGGGGTAGACGCAAGTTAACCAGACCGGATGCAATATATATATATGTATATATGTTTGTACATATTTCTCTATTTATTTATTTATTTATTTTACTTGTACATATCTATTCTGTTTATTTTATTTTGTTAGTATGTTTGGTTTTGTTCTCTGTCTCCCCCTTTTAGACTGCGAGCCCACTGTTGGGTAGGGACTGTCTCTATGTGTTGCCAATTTGTACTTCCCAAGCGCTTAGTACAGTGCTCTGCACATAGTAAGTGCTCAATAAATACGATTGATGATGGTGATGATGATGCAATCCCTGTCCCACGTGGGGTTCACGGTCTCAACGGGAGGGAGAACGGGTATTTCCGAAGCAGCATGATGTAGTGGATGGAGCACTGCTGTGCGGCCTTGGTCAAATCACTTCACCTCTCTGTGCCTCAGATACCTCATTTAATAATAATAATGTTGATGGCATTTATTAAACGCTTACTGTGTGCAAAGCCCTGTTCTAAGTGCTGGGGTAGACGCAAGTTAACCAGACCGGATGCAGTCCCTGTCCCACGTGGGGCTCACGGTCTCAACGGGAGGGAGAACGGGTATTTCCGAAGCAGCATGATGTAGTGGATAGAGCACTGCTGTGTGGCCTTGGTCAAATCACTTCACCTCTCTGTGCCTCAGATACCTCATTTAATAATAATAATAATGATGGCATTTATTAAGCGCTTACTGTGTGCAAAGCACTGTTCTAATCAATCAATTGTATTTATTGAGCGCTTACTGTGTGCGGATCACTGTACTAGAGAAGCAGAGAGAAGCAGCGTGGCTCAGTGGAAAGAGCCCGGGCTTTGGAGTCAGAGGTCATGGTTTCGAATTCCGACCCCACCACATGTCTGCTGTGTGACCTTGGGCAAGTCACTTAACTTCTCTGAGCCTGTTACCTCATCTGTAAAATGGGGATGAAGACTGTGAGCCTCACGTGGGACAACCTGATCACCTTGTAACCTCCCCAGCGCTTAGAACAGGGCTTTGCACATAGTAAGCACTTAATAAATGCCATTATTATTACTAAGCACTTGGGAAGTACAAGTTGGCAACATATAGAGACAGTCCCTACCCAACAGTGGGCTCACAGTCTAGGGAGGTTACAAGCTGATCAGGTTGTCCCACGGGGGGCTCACAGTCTTAATCCCCATTTTACAGATGAGGTAACTGAGGCACAGAGAAATGAAGTGACTTGCCCAAAGTCACACAGCTGACAGTTGGCAGAGCCGGGATTTGAACCCATGACCTCTGACTCCAAGGCCCGGGCTCTTTCCACTGAGCCACGCTGCTTCTCTTGCTTCTCATTTGTAAAATGGGGGTCAAGACTTTGAGCCCCCCGGGGACAGGGACTCTGTCCACCCCGATTTGCTTGTACCCACCCCAGCGCTTAGTACAGTGCCTGGTACATAGTAAGTGCTTAACAAATACTGTCATTATTAATCAGTCAATCAATCAATCAATTGTATTTATTGAGCGCTTACTGTGTGCAGAGCACTGTACCAAGCACTTGGGAAGTCCAAGTTGGCAACATCTAGAGACAGTCCCTACCCAACAGTGGGCTCACAGTCTAAAAGGGGGAGACAGAGAACAAAACCAAACATACTAACAAAATAAAATAAATAGAATAGGTGTGTACAAGTAAAATAAATAAATACATAAATAGAGTAATAAATATATACAAACATATATACATATATCCAGGTGCTGTGGGGAAGGGCAGGAGGTAAGATGGGGACAAGGGGGAGAGGAAGGAAGAGGCTCAGTCTGGGAAGGCCTTATTATCATTGCTATTATATTAATAACACATATTATATTATATTATTAATTAATCGTTACATTAATTAGTATATTTATTATGCTATAATTAATTATTACATTAATTAATGTGTTGATTATATTATAATTGATAATATATGATGGTGTGTTAGAATATTGTATATTAATTATATTGATTTATATTTAATCCTCATTTTAGATATGAGGTAACCGAGGCCCAGAGAAGTGAAGTGGTTGGCCCGAGGTCAGCCAGCAGGCAAGTGAGAAGCAGCGTGGCTCAGTGGAAAGAGCACAGGCTTTGGAGTCGGAGGTCATGGGTTCAAATCCCGGCTCCGCCAATTGTCAGCTGTGTGACTTTGGGCAAGTCACTTAACTTCTCTCAGTTCCCTCATCTGTAAAATGGGGATGAAGACTGTGAGCTCCCCCGTGGGACGACCTGATCGCCTTGTAACCTCCCCAGCGCTTAGAACAGTGCTTTGCGCATAGTCAGCGCTTAATAAATGCCATTAAAAAAAAAAAGTGGCGGAGTGTGGGTGAGAAGCCAGGTCTCCTGCCGGCCGGGCTGTTCCTGCTAGGCCCCGGTGCCGCCTCTGACCGGTCCCCGCTCTCGTCCTTCCAGGGTCCTGTACGTGGGGCTGGCTTGCAACACTGCCCGTTACATCTACATCTCTTACCTGGAAAACGCCTGGACCGTGCTCCCCATGGAAGTCCTGCAAGGTGAGCCCCCCCCGGGGCCCCCCGCCCCCCACCCCGGGCTCCCACCCCCGCCGGACCGACGGCCGAGCGTCCTTTGTCCGCAGGGGTGACCCACGCGGCCATCTGGGCGGCCTGCATCTCCTACCTGAGCGCGGCGGTGCCCCCGGACCTGCGGACGTCGGCGCAGGGCATCCTGCAGGGCCTCCACCTGGGCCTGGGCCGCGGCTGCGGGGCCATGGTCGGCGGCGTCCTGGTCAACTACTTCGGTCAGTCGCCGCCCCCTCGCCCTCCCGCCTGGAGACCGGTTCCCTGGACGAGGCACGGGCGGGTGCCCCCGACCCGTCTCCCTCTCCCCTCCCGTCTGCTCCCCCCCCCCCCCTTCATCTTCCCCACTTCCCCCGTCTAATTCATGCAGTCGTATTTATTGAGCACTTACTGAGTGCAGAGCACCGTACTAAGCGCTTGGGAAGTACAAGTCTCCCCCGGCTCCCACCCACAGTCGGTCATTCATTCAGTCGTATTTATTTATTGATTGAGAAGCAGCTGTGGCTTAGTGGAAAGATCATGGGCTTTGGAGTCAGAGGTCATGGGTTCGAATCCCAGCTCTGCCACTTATCAGCTGTGCGACTTTGGGCAAGTCACTTCACTTCTCTGGGCCTCGGTTCCCTCATCTGTAAAAATGGGGACTAAGACTGTGAGCCCCATGTGGGACAACCTGATAACCTTGTATCTTCCCCAGCACTTAGAACAGTGCTTTGCACATAGTAAGTGCTTAACAAATACCATCATTATTATTATTATTATTATTGAGCAGGAATGGTGAGTCCCCTCACCATTCCTGCTGACCTCTGACCTGCGTTGAACACCCCCTCGCGATCCTGCCAAACCTCGCCCTCTCTCCCCTCCCTCAAGAGCCTCCCTCAGATTCCCATCTTCTCAGAGACATTTCCCGAGCGATCCCCACCTTCCCGACCGAGTGATCTCATGGGCTTCCCATAGAGAAGCAGCGTGGCTTAGAGGAAAGAGTCCGGGCTCGGGAGTCAGAGATCGTGGATTCGAATCCCGGCTCCGCCAGTTGTCAGCTGTGTGACTTTGGGCAAGTCGCTTCACTTCTCTGGGCCTCAGTGACCTCATCCGTAAAACGGGGACTAAGACCGTGAGCCCCACGTGGGACAACCTGATGACCTCATATCCAGAGAAGCAGCGTGGCTCAGTAGGAAAGAGCCCGGGCTTTGGAGTCAGAGGTCATGGGTTCAAATCCTGGCTCTGCCAATTGTCAGCTGTGTGACTTTGGGCAAGTCACTTCACTTCTCCGGGCCTCAGTGACCTCATCTGCAAAATGGGGATTAAGACTGTGAGCCCCCCGTGGGACAACCTGATCTCCTTGTAACCTCCCCAGCGCTTAGAACAGTGCTTTGCACATAGTAAGCACTTAATAAATGCCATCATTATTATTATTATTATTACCCCTGTGCTTAGAACAGTGCTTGGCACGTAGTAAGCGCTTCAGAAATACCATTACTATTTATTATTATGGGCTGCCCGAGCGCTCCTGAGTGCGGAGCTCGCCCTTCCCTTTCAACGTTTACGTCCACACTCACCTGTGACCTCGGGAATGCTGCCAATCGGCCTCTGCTTCCCTGCTTCCCTGCCTCCCTGCTTCCCTGCCTAGGCCGTAGGCTCTTCGAGGGTAGGGACGGTGGGTTTGACTTCCAGCAAGTGTTCCCAGGCTCACACTTTGGAAATCCCACAGCTTCCCGGGCCCTGCACCCAGTAGCTGTTGAGGAACCACCGACCTCAATGAACCAGCGTGTTCACCCGCGCCTTGCCCCCGTCCGTCCCCGGCTCCGTACCCACCTCCTTCCCCGGCCCTCCACCCCCTTCCCTTCCCAGATGTGCCATTTTAGACACAGTCTTTTAGACTGTGAGCCCACTATTGGGTAGGGACTGTCTCTATATGTTGCCAGCTTATACTTCCCAAGCGCTTAGTACAGCGCTCTGCACACAGTAAGCGCTCAGTAAATACGATTGATGACTTGGCTGTTCCCACAGGGGCCGCCGCCACCTTCCGCGGGATCGGCATGGCCTGCCTGGTCACCCTGCTGCTCTTCGCCCTGATCCAGTGGCTTGCGGTTCCAGATGAGCAGGAAGGTAGCCTGTCCACACCGCGGTCCCAGGAGGTCTGGGGGGATGCCAACCTACCCCACACCCCACCACCGACCCTTTCCCAGGACCCTCACGCTGGCATCGCCGGTGTTTCTTGGGTGGGGATGGCCAGGGATAGAGAGCTGAGACCAGGGCCCCCGTCCCTGGCTTGGCATTTACCTACCTCATTTCTCCGTCCCTCGGGTTGGCCCCCGGCCCCAACCCTTTGGGGGTGAGGGTGTGGGCCCTAGCTTCAGCCTCGTGGACGTGCTCTGAACTGGGCAAGGATGCCCGCCCCTGTTCTACCACCAGTTTGGAGCTGGTCACGTGGGTGGCCGTCAGTCTGGGCCTCGGCCCGTGTCTCCAGCGCCTGAGAGGATGGAGTGGGGTCCAGTTTGCTCCTCCCTCTGGAGCATCCTCAAGGACACGTGTTACGGAGGGTGGACCCCCTTTATTGGGAACGTGTAGCTCCAGGCGAAGGAAGCAGGGTGGCCTAGGGGACGGCCCGGGGGGCAGGAGTCCCAGGGCCGGGCCCCGGCACACTGTGGGACCTCGGGCAAGTCGCTCGACTTCTCTGGGCCTTCGTTTCCTCATCAGTGAAGCGGGGTTAATAACGGCTTCCTCTTCTGCCCTCACTGAGACGGAAGGATCAGGATTAAAAAAGTGCTTTGGAAAAAGCAAGTTACGTACAGATTCATGGTGGTGGTGGTGGTGGTGACAGGAGTGGGATGAGGAGGATGGTGAGAAGTCAGTATTCCTGCCAAGTGCCAACTTCTCCTGGAATCTCCGGTCCTGGACGGCTCTGGCCGGCTTTCCAGATCCATAGTCCCGCCCGGCAGCCCGGCCTAGCCAGGGAGGGTCGGCCCCAGCACGCGGGGCCGGGTCCTCGGGGATCGTGATGATGGATGGATGGATCCATGATGGTTGAGAGAAGCAGCGTGGCTCCGTGGAAAGAGCCCGGGCTTGGGAGTCAGAGGTCATGGGTTCTAATCCCGGCTCCGCCGCTTGTCAGCTGTGTGACCTTGATCAAGTCGCTTGACTTCTCTGGGCCTCAGTGACCTCATCTGTAAAATGGGGATGAAGACTGTGAGCCCCACGTGGGACAACCTGATCATCTTGTGTCCGCCCTAGCGCTTAGAAGAGTGCTTTAATAAATGCCATCATCATTATTATCGTCGTGGCCCGGACCGGACCGTGCTTCCCTCCCTCCCCGCAGACAAGAGCAGGCTGGCCGAGAGGATCCCGGTGCCGTCCAGCCCGGTGCCCATAGCCACCATCGACCTGGTCCAGCAGCTGGCGGACGACGCCCCGGCCCGCCCCGACAGCCGCCTCCCGCTGAGGAAGTCCAAGCACCAGGAGGACCAGGAGGACGTCAACAAGCCCGCCTGGGGGGTCAGCCCCTCCCCCTGGGTCACCCTCCTCTACGCGCTCTGCCAGATCCGGGAGCTGGTTCAGCAGGCCCGCGCACCCCACCCCGCCGAGGCCCGGCCGCTGCAGGTACCGCCGCCCCGTCCCCCCACGCTGCCCACCGCGCCCGCCCACGGCGGGCATCGGCCCCCCCGGGCGAATCCCGTGGGCCGGGCCGGGTGGGCAGCAGCGGGAGGCGGGGAGCGAGGAGGGAAATGCCACCCAACATTCGGTTTTCCAAAGTCAGCCGGTCCCCTTCTCACCTCGGCCGCCAGCCGCTCGTAGTCTCTCTTCTCCTCCCCTGGCAGACTGCAGAGTGCCAGGCTGAGCGGATTCCGGGTGCTGAGCTATAGCGGACGCCCACCCTGTGCACAGAGCTGTTTTGGGTGCCCGCTATACGTGGAGAGTGCTCCACTGGGTACCGTCTGTGTGCAGAGGGCTGCCCTGGGGCCTACAATATATAGAATGCTGTACTGGGCGTCCGCTGTGGGCCGAGCACTGCCCTGGGCTCCCACTGTGAGCAGAGCACTGTCCTGGGCACTTTCGGTGGGCAGAGCGCTATCTTGGGTACCCATTGTGAGCGGAGGACTGCCCTAGGAACCTTCTGCGGGTACAGCGCTGTCCTGGATACCCACTGTGAGCCGAGCGCCGTCCTGGGCCCCCGGGGGATGAGGAGAGAGGAGGTCAGAGGTGGGCGGGGGGCCTGAGGCCTGGACTGGAGGGCAGCGCGGGGGGCCGGCGCCAGGCCCGCTCAGAGCCTTTGTGTTTTTCATGCGGCTGGGCCAGGGGCCCGTGGGAAAACGTCTGAAAGGTGAGTCCCGCCTGCTCCCTGCGCCCCCCGCCCCTCGCCCCCCGGCCCCAGGCCCCCAGCCCCTCTCGTCTGTCTGCGCAGGGGACCAGTGAAGCCTCGACCCCCCGAGGGCCGTCCGGAGACGCCCCCCACCACCAAGACGCCACCGCCGCCACCGCCGCTCCTCCGGCCCGGCCCCCTCCCCGCGACGTGGACCCCGCCCAGACCCCCGCCGCCTCCCACTGAGACGGTGCCCACGGACTCTGCCCGCCGCGGGGCCGGCCGAGGCCTGGCGGCGCCTCGACCCTTCCATGCGCTCCCGGGGCTTTGGTCCGGTCTGGTCCGACCCAGCCTGGCCTGAGATCCCTCCCACCCCTGCCCCTCTGGCCTGGGGGTTGCGCGGAGGGAGTGCCCGGTGTGGGCACTGACCGGTCGCCAGGAGGGGAAAGTGCTGCCCCTTGGTGAACCTGGCTGGAAAGCACCCGGGGAAAATGAGCCGCCTAGGGCCCTCTTTTCCCCAAAGCGGCTTCTCAGAAACTGAGGTCTAGCGAGGGTATCTCTCTTGGCGAGGGGCACCTCGGGACCACGAGGCCGCTGTTCCTGAGGGCACTGGGCACTCCAGGGCATCCGCAACCCCGTTCAGGCTTGGGGGCAGGCCTGGCGGACAGAGTGCGCCCCAACCTGGCCAGGGGGGATGTCTTGGCCACCGCTGCTGCCCGGGTGGAGCCGCCCGTGCCCCCCCATGCCACCTGCCCGCTTCCTCGGCTGCCTGCCCGCTCCCTTGGCCACCTGCTCTCTCCCTCAGCTGCCTGTGCCCCTTGCGGATGCCCGAGTGCTCCCACGGCTGCCCATCCCCGCCTGCCGTGCCCGCTTGCGCCTTCCCACAAGCTCCCGTGGCTGCTCGCGTCTTTCCGGGACGGTCAGTGCCAGCCAAGCCCCAACCTGTGGGAGCCGGCGTCATGGGCCTCGGGCGGTGGGGACACGCCATGTGCCCCCGGGGAACCACGGGGACCCAGGGAACAAATCCCGGAACCGGTTTGCCCCCCATACCTCTCCCCACCGGCCTCCGCATCCTCGTCCCCGACGACGCACCCCGTCCCCCAGCCCAAGTTGGCCGCTGCTGCTCGCAGGGAGGTCGAGGCAGGCACCCTTGCGGGGCGGAGGGACCCCCGGAATTCTGTCCTGGGCTGGGACCGCTGGGAGACCGGGAGATTGAAGGGGCAGCAGGGGGTAGGCCAGCCTGACCTCCTGGGGTTTATCCCACATCCCCCCCGTCCCCAACCACTTCCCATTTTCCACTTCATCTCCCTCCACCTTCCCACCACCCCCTCCTACCTCCCCTCCCTCCACCGCTCCCCATGGGCCGGGGGGCGGCAGGGCAAGAAAGTGCTTGCGAACCAAGCACCAGAGGAAAAGGCCACAAGGGACTAGAATTTGCCACTAGTTATTTTTGCACTTGAAAAGAATCCTACTGTAAAGGGCCCGGGTTGGGAACCACCTTTTCACCGCGAGAGCCGAGCTGCCGGGGTGATCCTCGGCTCGTCCGCTCGAGGGGACCAGGGGACCCCCGACTCCCCGTCGCCCATGGGGTGGGCTGGGGGGGTCGTGCCAGCCGCCCAGGGCGTCCCGCGCTTCTCCTGGGTTCTGGGTCTACACTGCTGATTTCTGTCTTAGAGACGCCTGCTGTTGGGGAAACGCACAGTTGTAACACGTTGGGGAAAAAAAATAAAAGGAAACGCACATACAGTCCAGTCAGTCACTCAGTGGTGTTTATTGAGCACTTCCTGCGTGCAGAGCACTGTACTAGGCATTTGGGAGAGGACAGTGCAACAGAAAACACATTCCCTGCCCACAATGAGCTTACAGTCTAGAGATATATATAATAATAATAATTACGGTGTTTGTTAAGCCCTTACTATGTGCCAAGCATACAAGAAGGCTATCCGTTGACGGGTCTCTCAGCAGATGCAGGTTGCTTCATTTTCTGGATTGAAAACATTCTTGCTTTATTGCCGCTGATAGATCATCATCAATCGTATTTATTGAGCGCTTACTATGTGCAGAGCACTGTACTAAGCACTTGGGAAGTACAGATAATAGATATTGGAGCAGTTGAAACAGGTCACAAGTAAAGCAGAGATGAAAAATGGAGAGCAGATGACACAGAACTGGGAGTCAGGAAGTGTCATGTCCTCGCCTTGGCCTGGAATGCCCTCCCTCCGCAAACTTCATTTTGTTAACATGTTTTGTTTTGTTGTCTGTCTCCCCCTTCTAGACTGTGAGCCCGCTGTTGGGCCGGGACCATCTCTATATGTTGCCAACTTGGACTTCCCAAGCGCTTAGTACAGTGCTGTGCACACAGTAAGCGCTTAATAAATACGATTGAATGAAAAAGAAGGGAATCAGGTTGGACCCAGTCCCTGACCCAAGTGGGGCTCACGCTCTTAATCCCCGTTTTACAGATGAGGTGACTGAGGGTCAGAGAAGTGAAATGACTTGCCTAAGGGCACGCGGCAGACATGTGGCAGAGCTGGGATTAAAGCCCAGATCCTTCTGCTTACCACTATGCCACTCCGCTTCGTAAGCATGAACTGTGTGCCAAGCTCTGTACTAAGTGCTGATGTAATTAATCAGCCAGTCATTGCATAATAGAAGATGATCAGCTCAAACACCGTCCCATACGGGGCTCACAGCTCAGGGGGAAGGAGAGCTGTTGTTTTAGTCCCCATTTTACAGATGAATAAACTAAGGCACAGAGAAGTGAAGTAACCTGTCCAAAGCCACGCGGCAGGTAAGTGGCGGAGCTGGGAGTAGAACCCAGGTCTCGATTCCCGGGCCTGTGTACCACTGATTGATTAATTGATTGAATCATTCATTCATTCAATCGTATTTATTGAGCGCTTACTGTGTGCAGAGCACTGGACTAAGCACTTGGGAAGTACAAGTCGGCAACATAGAGAGACGGTCCCTACCCAACAACGGGCTCACCTCTCCAGAGAGAGTGACTTCATCAAGAAGATGGGGCAGGTGGAGGTGGGGGGCACGGCGGGCTCTGGGGCGGAGGAAAGAAGGGGGAGCGGGAGGCTGGATGATCGGGCTGGATGTCTGACCTTGGGAATAATAATAATAATAATAATGGCATTTATTAAGCGCTTACTACGTGCAAAGCACTGTTCTAAGCTCTGGGGAGATTACAAGGTGATCAGGTTGTCCCACGGGGGGCTCACAGTCTTCATCCCCATTTTACAGCTGAGGTAACTGAGGCCCAGAGAAGTGAAGTGACTGGCCCAAAGTCACCCAGCTGACAATTGGTGGAGTCGGGATTCGAACCCATCACCTCTGACTCCCGGGCTCTTTCCACTGAGCCACGCTGCTTCTCTCAGGCCTGCTCCTCAAGGGTGAGCGAGGCTGGAGCCTCGCCCGGTTAGCTGTGGGGGGACACTGACTTCACATACACACCCCACCCCCCCACCGGACACATGAGAGCACCGGTCCCATTGTCCCACAGCCAGAATTTGGGGTCACCGTCCCCACGGAGGGGCCCCCGCAGACAGTTGACAACCCGGTGGTAAAAGGCCAGAGGAGGACCGGGCCCGGGAACCGCAGCTGCGGGGCAGGCTTGTGGTTCAGCTCGGGCCCCCGGCCCCAAGTTCTCTCAGCCAGCCCTCTTCTCCTTCCAGCGTCCCAACCCACCCACCCCAAAAAATGTCACGTCCCACCCCGAGGACAGGAGGCCGCGGCCGCTCTTGGGACTGGACCCGATCGAGTCCATCCGACTGGGGGCCGAGGGGCCGGTGACCCCGGGTTCCAGCAACCCATCCGCAGAGTGTCTCCGGGACACGGAAAACGGTGAAAAAGCGTCCCCGGACACTATCTGAATGCTGCAATTGTTCCAGCCCCGCTGCCCTCCCCCCACGTGCCTATGTTGCCGACTTGTACTTCCCAAGCGCTTAGTACAGTGCTCTGCACACAGTAAGCACTCAATAAATACAATTGATGATGATGATGATGGCATTAAGAAGCCCAAGTTGCCCAGGACAGACAGCACTCATGAGGCCGCTTGTGTCCCTGGGGTGGCTGACAGAGGGCATGAGCCCACCGTTGGGTAGGGACTGTCTCTATATGTTGCCAACTTGTACTTCCCAAGCGCTTAGTACAGTGCTCTGCACACAGTAAGCACTCAATAAATACAATTGATGATGATGATGATGGCATTAAGAAGCCCAAGTTGCCCAGGATAGACAGCACTCATGAGGCCGCTTGTGTCCCTGGGGTGGCTGACAGAGGGCATGAGCCCACCGTTGGGTAGGGACTGTCTCTATATGTTGCCAACTTGTACTTCCCAAGCGCTTAGTCCAGTGCTCTGCACACAGTAAGCGCTCAATAAATACGATTGATTGATTGATTTGTGACAGGTGGGGGGAGCCCAGTGCTGGGGGCGGCTGTGGACCCCAGGGAGGGCAGACCACCTCTGGGGCCCAAGTCCTTGCCTGACATTTGGATGGGAGGTGGGACCGGGGGCCTGGACCACCCTCCCACCCCACGCCTTCAATCAATCAATCAATCGTATTTATTGAGCGCTTACTGTGTGCAGAGCACTGTACTAAGCGTTTGGGAAGTCCAAGTTGGCAACATATAGAGACAGTCCCTACCCAACAGCGGGCTCACAGTCTAGAAGGGGGAGACAGAGAACAAAACCAAACATATGAACAAAATAAAATAAATAGAATAGATATGTACAAGTAAAATAAATCAATAGAGTGATAAATCCGTACAAACATATCAATCAATCATATTTATTGACCGCTTACTGTGTGCAGAGCACTGTACTAAGTGCTTGGGAAGTACAAGTTGGCAACATATAGAGACGGTCCCTGCTCAGCAGTGGGCTCACAGTCTAGAAGGGGGACACAGAACAAAACCAAGCATATTAACAAAATAAAGTAAATAGAATAGATATGTACAAGTAAAATAAATCAATAACTAGAGTAATAAATCCGTAGAAACATAATCAATCAATAAATCATATTTATTGAGCGCTTACTGTGTGCAGAGCACTGTACTAAGCGCTTGGGAAGTCCAAGTTGGCAACATCTAGAGAAGGTCCCTACCCAACAGTGGGCTTACAGTCTAGAAGGGGGAGACAGAACAAAACCAAGCATATTAACAAAATAAAATAAATAGAATAGATATATACAAGTAAAATAATAGAGTAATAAATCCGTTCAAACATATCAATCAATCATATTTACTGAGCGCTTACTGTGTGCAGAGCACTGTACTAAACGCTTGGGAAGTCCAAGTTGGCAACATCTAGAGACGGTTCCTGCTCAACAGTGGGCTCACAGTCTAGAAGGGGGAGACAGAAAACAAAACCAAGCGTATTAACAAAATAAAATAAATAGAATAGATATGTACAGGTAAAATAGAGTAATAAATCCGTTCAAACACATCAATCAATCAATCGTATTTATTGAGCGCTTACTTGTGCAGAGCACCCGTACTAAGTGCTTGATGGATGCAAGGGTCCAGGAGAGAGTTCTAATCAATCAATCAATCAATCGTATTTATTGAGCGCTTACTGTGTGCAGAGCACCCGTATTAAGTGCTTGATGGATGTGAGGGTCCAGGAGAGAGTTCTAGTCAATCGATCAATCGTATTTATTGAGCGCTTACTGTGTGCAGAGCACCCGTATTAAGTGCTTGATGGATGTGAGGGTCCAGGAGAGAGTTCTAATCAATCGATCAATCGTATATATTGAGCGCTTACTGTGTGCAGAGCACCCGTATTAAGTGCTTGATGGATGTGAGGGTCCAGGAGAGAGTTCTAATCAATCGATCAATCGTATTTATTGAGCGCTTACTGTGTGCCGAGCACTCGTACTCAGTGCTTGATGGATGCGAGGGTCCAGGAGAGAGTTCCAATCAATCAATCAATCGTATTTATTGAGCACTTACTGTGTGCAGAGCACTGTACTAAGCGCTTGAATCCCACCTCTGCTGCTGGGACTTTACCACCGGGCTGAAGGGTTTGGATCGAAGAACCCCGGGGGTTGTTGAGTGAGGGGGACCAGCCCAGCAGGAAGGTCAGCTGGCCAGCATGGGCCACTAACACCGCAGTTGAGGAGCAGTGTGGTCTAGCGGATAGAGCAGCGCGGGCCTGAGAATCAGAAGGACCTGGGTTCTAATTCTGCTTTGCCACGTCTGCTGGGTGACCTTGGGCAAGTCACCTCACTTCTCTGTGCCCCCAGTTCCCTTGTGTGCAAAATGGAGATTAAGACTGTGAGCCCCATGTAGGACAGGGACTGTGTCCATCCTTGATTAGCTTGAATCTACCCCAGTGCTTAGATCAATCAATCAATCAGTCCTATTTATTGAGCGCTTGCTGTATGCAGAGCACTGGACTAAGCGCTTGGGAAGTACAAGATGGCAACATATAGAGACAGTCCCTACCCAACAGTGGGCTCACAGTCTAAAAGGGGGAGACAGAGAACAAAACCAAACATACCAACAAAATAAAATAAATACAATAGATATGTACAATCAATCAATCAATCAATCGTATTTATTGAGTGCTTACTGTGTGCAGAGCACTGGACTAAGCGCTCGGGAAGTACAAGTTGGCAACATATAGAGACAGTCCCTACCCAACAGTGGGCTCACAGTCTAAAAGGGGGAGACAGAGAACAAAACCAAACATACCAACAAAATAAAATAAATAGAATAGATATGTACAATCAATCAATCAATCAATCGTATTTATTGAGCGCTTACTGTATGCAGAGCACTGTACTTAGCGCTTGGGAAGTACAAGATTGCAACATATAGAGACAGTCCCTACCCAACAGTGGGCTCACAGTCTAAAAGGGGGAGACAGAGAACAAAACCAAACATACCAACAAAATAAAATAAATAGAATAGATATGTACGAGTAAAATAAATAAATAGAGTAATAAAAGTGTACAAACATATATACAGGTGCTGTGGAGAAGGGAAGGAGGAAAGATGAGGGGGATGGAGAGGGGGACGAGGGGGAGAGATCAGTGCTTGGCACATAGTAGGTGTTTAAAAAGTACTATAATTATCATCACCATCAATCGTATTTATTGAGCGCTTACTGTGTGCAGAGCACTGTACTAAGCGCTTGGGAAGTACAAGTTGGCAACATATAGAGACAGTCCCTACCCAACAGTGGGCTCACAGTCTAAAAGTATAGTTTTTACCGAGGCCACTGCCCGTCAGCTCAGGTTGCTGGGTCCCATCTGCTTTTATTGGGTCTCGCCCAGTGCTTAGCACAGAGTGAGTGATGAACAAATGCAACTATGATGATGCTGAGGATCAGAGAAGGGTTTACCTCCAGGCACAGTGGGAACGGAACTCGAACACACACTCTTGAATCCTTGCTCTATCAACCCAGTAGAGAATGTGTCCAACACTGTGCTAAACCCTGGGGTGGATATCCAGCCCAGCCCAAGGCCCAGTCCAGCCCCTTTAGAGGGTGAGGGGCAGGGTTAGGGCCAGAGGCAGTCAGTCAATCGTATTTATTGAGCACTTACTGTGTGCAGAGCACTGTACTAAGCACCTGGGAGAGTACAATGCTATTGTACTGTACTAAACTGCACTGTACTGTACTAAACAGACACAGTCCCTGCCCCACAACAAGCTTATAGTCTAGTGGGGGAGGAGGACATTAATAATAATAATAATGATGACATTTGTTAAGTGCTTACTATGTGCCAAGCGCCATTCTAAGCACTGGAGGGGATACAAGGTAATCAGGTTGTCCCACATCATCATCATCAATCGTATTTATTGAGCGCTTACTATGTGCAGAGCACTGTACTAAGCGCTTGGGAAGTCCAAGTCAGCAACATATAGAGACGGTCCCTACCCAACAGTGGGCTCACAGTCTAAAAGGGGGAGACAGAGAACAAAACCAAACATACTAACAAAATAAAATAAATAGAATAGATATGTACAAGCAAAATAAATAAATAAATAGAGTAAAAAAAATGTACAAGTTAATACAAAATACACACAAAATAATGTACAAAATAATGTACACAAAATAATGTACAAAATAAGCCCCACATGGGGCTCACAGTCTTAATCCCCATTTTATCAATCAATCAATCATATTTATTGAGCGCTTACTGTGTGCAGAGCACTGTACTAAGCGCTTGGGAAGTACAAGTTGGCAAGGGGGAAGAGTCATTGTCTTCCACTTTTAGACAGTGAAGCCTCTAAGGAGACTGGAAGGACTTGCATCTGATCCAGTCTCCTTTTTACCGTTCTCCAGCCCTTAGTGCCATGCTTAGAACAGGGCAGGCACTCAGCAAGTGTCAGAAATAATAATAATAACCAATCAATCAATCGTATTTACTGAGCGCTTACTGTATTCATTAATTACTGCATTCATTCAAGTGCGATTGAAGGAATGAATGAACACACATTTGGGGCTTGTATTCATTCATTCATTCAATCGTATTTATTGAGCACTTACTGTGTGCAGAGCACTGTCCTAAGCGCTTGGGAAGTGCAAGTTGACAACATCTAGAGACGGTCCCTACCCAACAACGGGCTCACAGTCTAGAAGGGGGAGACAGACAACAAAACGAAACATGTGGACAGGTGTCATCAGAATAAATAGAAATAAAGTAATTACGATCCCTTCAATCATACTTATTGAGCACGTACTGTGTGCAGAGCACTGTACTAAGCGCTTGGGAAGCACAAGTCGGCAATGTGGAGAGACGGTCCCTACCTAACAACGGGCTCACAGTCTAGAAGGAGGAGAGCTGAGCGGGGGCCCGGGAGTGGGGCCTGGGCAGTGCCCACCCCAACCTGTGGAGCTCTGAGCCCCCATGGACACTGCGTGGTCATCATCATCATCAATCGTATTTATTGAGCGCTTACTATGTGCAGAGCACTGTACTAAGCGCTTGGGAAGTACAAATTGGCAACATCTAGAGACGGTCCCTACCCAACAGTGGGCTCACAGTCTCAAAGGGGGAGACAGAGAACAAAACCAAACATACTAACAAAATAAAATAAATAGAATAGATATGTACAAGTAAAATAAATAAATAAATAGAGTAATAAATATGTACAAATATATATACATATACCCCATGGATCGGGAGCCTCCTGGCCTTGGTGGGGGGCAAAGCGAAGTCCTGACAGGAGCACTGGAAGCCCCAGGGGGAAGCCCTGGAGGGGCATCGATGGCCCTGGGGGGCAGAAACTGGTCCTGGAGGGGCCACTGACTGCCCCTCAAGGGCAGGGGTTCATTCATTCATTCATTCAATCGTATTTATTGAGCGCTTACTGTGTGCAGAGCACTGTACTAAGTGCTTGGGAAGTACAAGTTGGCAACACATAAAGACGGTCCCTACTCAACAGTGGGCTCACAGTCTAGAAGCTCTGGCAGGAGAACCAACAACCCCGGCGGGCAGGAGCGGGCCCTGAAGTGTGCAGCAGTGCTGACATTCATTCATTCATTCAGTCGTATTTATTGAGCGCTTACTGTGTGCAGAGCACTGGACTAAGCACTTGGGAAGTACAAGTTGGCAGCATCTAGAGACGGTCCCTATCCAACAGCGGGCTCACAGGCTAGAAGGGGAAGACAGACAACAAAACAAAACATATTAACAAAATAAAATAAATAGAATAGTAAATATGTACAAGTAAAATAAGTAGAGTAATAAATACATACAAACATATATACATATATACAGGTGCTGTGGGGAGGGGAAGGAGGTAAGGTGTGGGGATGGGGAGGGGGAGGAGGGGGAGAGGAAGGAGGGGGTTCAGTGTGGGAAGGCCTCCTGGAGGAGGTGAGCTCTCAGTAGGGCCTTGAAGGGAGGAAGAGAGCGAGCTGGGCGGAGGGGCAGAGGGATTGGGGGCATTCCAGGCCCGGGGGAGGACGTGGGCCGGGGGTCGAAGGCGGGACAGGCCAGAACGAGGCACAGTGAGGAGATAAGCGGCAGAGGAGCGGAGGGTGCGGGCTGGGCTGGAGAAGGAGAGAAAGGAGGTGAGGTATATATGTTTGTATGTATTTATTACTCTATTTATTTATTTATTTATTTCATTTGTACATATTTATTCCATTTATTTTATTTTGTTAATATGTTTTGCTTTGTTTTGTTCTCTGTGTCCCCCTTCTAGACTGTGAGCCCACTGTTGGGTTGGGACCGTCTCCATTCATTCAATCGTATTTGTTGTGTTGCCAACTTGTACTTCCCAAGCGCTTAGTCCAGTGCTCTGCACACAGTAAGCGCTCAATAAATACGATTGAATGGATGAATGAATGAATGAATCAATGAATGAATGAATGAATAGGAGGGGGCAAGGTGATGGACAGCCTTGAAGCCAAGGGTGAGGAGTTTTTGCCTGATGCATAGGTTGATTGGTAGCCACTGGAGCTGGCCCCAGGGAGGCAGGAGCTGGCCCTGGCAGGGGCACCAATGCCCTGGAGGGCAGGAGCTGGCCCCGGTGGTGGCACTGACAGCCCCAGGGACAGGGCTCGGCCCTGACAGGGGCACCTATGACCCCGGGGGCAGGGGCTGACCCTCACGGGGGCACTGACATCCCCAAGGGCAGGGGCAAGACCGGCCTCTCCTTGGGCGGCCACCACAGCAGAAGGGGAGGAGCGGCGGGGGGTTGGCGGGGGGCCGGGCACGTCCCTGCCTGTACCCGGGAGGTGGGTGAGGAAGGGGTGGAGAGGGGTGGAGATGGGGGCGGGGAGGGGGCAGCCAGTGTTTGCTGTGGAGACGTAGGGCAGCAGCTGCCAACCGGGCCCTTGGGCCCTGCCAAACCTCAGGTGTGTTCACGCACAGCAGGGAAGGCCCGACCCGGCAGCAGCGTGCCTCAGTGGAAAGAGCCCGGGCTTTGGAGTCAGAGGTCACGGGTTCAAATCCCGACCCCACCAACTGTCAGCTGTGTGACTTTGGGTAAGTCACTTCACTTCTCTGGGCCTCAGTGACCTCATCTGGAAAATGGGGATGAAGACGGTGAGCCCCCCCATGGGACAACCTGATCACCTTGTAACCTCCCCAGCGCTTAGAACAGTGCCAGTTGTCAGCTGTGTGACTTTGGGCAAGTCACTTAACTTCTCTGTGCCTCAGTTCCCTCATCTGTGAAATGGGGATTAAGACTGTGAGCCCCCCGTGGGACCAACTGATTACCTTGTAACCTCCCCAGCGCTTAGAACAGTGCTCTGCACATAGTAAGCACTTAATATCATCAATCGTATTTATTGAGCGCTTACTGTGTGCAGAGCACTGTACTAAGCACTTGGGAAGTACAAATTGGCAACATATAGAGACGGTCCCTACCCAACAGTGGGCTCACAGTCTAAAAGATAAATGCCATTAAAAAGAAAGTAAGCACTTAACGAATGCCATCATTATTATGATTACCCAGAAACATTCAGTCAGGTGGTCAGTGGTCAGTTCATTCATTCATTCATTCAATCGTATTATTGAGCACTTACTGTGTGCAGAGCACTGTACTAAGCGCTTGGGAAGTACAAGCTGGCAACATATAGGTCAGTGCCCTGTTGGCTGCCCGCCCTGTGCAGGGAGCCATGCTGGCTACTCGCGGTGTGCCCAAGGTCACACCGCAGATAAGTGGCAAAGCTGGGGTTAGAACCCAGATCCTCTGACTATCCCAGGCCCGGGCTCTATCCATTAGACCACACTCTTTCTCTAATTCCACCGCCCTTCCCACATTCCCAGTGTGGTCTTGGTTGTCCCATGGGATTCTGTCCCCGGATCACACAGGCAAGGGACTTTTCTGCTGGAGGGTAGTTCCGGCTGGCAGGTGGGCAGGCGTGGGGGGGTGGTGAAGGATGTGAAGGCGGGAGAAAGGATTACTTTTTTCTATTTTTAAATTTTTTATTGGCATTTATTAAGTGCTTACTATGTGCAAAGCACTATTCTAAGCACTGGGGAGGATACAAGTTGTTCAGGTTGTCCCGCGAGGGGCTCACAGTTTTAATCCCCGTTTTACAGATAAGGGAACTGAGGCACAGAGAAGTTAAGTGACTCGCCCAGAGTCACAGAGCTGACAAGCGGCGGAGCAGGGATTGGAACCCCTGACCCCTGACTCCAAAGCCCGTATTTGTCAAGTGTTTAGTATGTTCCAGGCACACGTCTCAGAGCTGGGGTAGAAAGAAGGTAATCGGGTTGGACACAGTCCCTGTCCCTCATGGGGCTCACAGTCTTCATCCCCATTTTCCAGATGAGGCAACTGAGGCACTGAGAAGTTAAGTGGCTTGCCCAAGGTCACACAGCTGGTAAGTGGCGGAGCTGGGATTAAAACCCACATCCTCCGATTCCCCGGCCCAGGCTCTTGCCACTAATCAATCAATCGTATTTATTGAGCGCTGACTGTGTGCAGAGCACTGTATTAAGCGCTTGGGAAGTCCAAGTTGGCAACATATAGAGACGGTTCCTACCCAACAGCGGGCTCACATTCTAGAAGGGGGAGATAGAGAACAAAACCAAACATATTAACAAAATAAAATAAATGAAATATATATGTACAAGTAAAATAAATAAATAGAGTAATAAATATGTACAAACATATATACAGGTGCTGTGGGAAAGGGAAGGAGGTAAGGAAGGGGGGATGGAGAAGGGGACGAGGGAGAGAGGAAGGAGGGGGCTCAGTCTGGGAAGGTTTCCTGGAGGAGGTGAGCTCTCAGTAGGGCCTTTCTTTTAGACTGTGAGCCCACTGTTGGGTAGGGACTGTCTCTATATGTTGCCAACTTGTACTTCCCAAGCGCTTAGTCCAGTGTTCTGCACACAGTAAGAGCTCAATAAATACGATTGATTGATTGATTGATTGATTGAAGGGCACTAAGCCACGCTGCTTCTACAGCAGCGGGAAGCAGCGTGGCTCAGTGGAAAGAGCCCGGGCTTTGGAGTCAGAGGTCATGGGTTCGAATCCCGACTCTGCCACATGTCTGCTGTGTGATCTTGGGCAAGTCACTTAACTTCTCTGGGCCTCAGTGACCTCATCTGTAAAATGGAGATTAAGACTGTGAGCCCCACGTGGGACAACCTGATCACCCTGTATTCTCCCCAGCGCTTAGAACCGTGCTTTGCACATAGTAAGCGCTTAATAAATGCCAATCATTATTATTATTATTATTATTATTATTACAGGAAGGTGGGAGGTTTTTTCCACCAGGCCCGAGCCTGGGCACCTCCTGTGCCGTGCTCGCTGATGACCGGCTTGGAGAGAGCGGGGAGGAGAGGCAGAGAGGCGGCCAGCCCGGTACCCTCTCCCAGGGCCTGAGGTCCTGCCCTGGGCTGTGGTCCAAGTAGCCCCCACCCCCCCTCTGCTGCCGGCCTCCCCCGCCCTGTGGCCCGAACCCTGGCCCTGCTGTGATCCTGGGTGAGGCTGGAGGGGCTGCGGGATGGACATGGGGCAGGGGGGACCCGCTGGACTCGGGATGGGGGGAGCCGTCGGCCTGACTTTCGGGGCAAGCAGATGTGCAGGCAGACAATTGGGTTTGTGATGGAGGCTGGTTTCCCTAGAGTCCAAGCCTCCCTGCAGTGACCCCTGCCCCTTCCCCCCCAGGGGGCAGGGAGAGACATTTAATAATAATAATGGCATTTATTAAGCACTTACTACATGCAAAGCACTGCTCTAAGCGCTGGGGAGGTTACAAGGTGATCAGGTTGTCCCACATGGGGCTCACAGTCTTCATCCCCATTTCACAGATGAGGGAACTGAGGCCCAGAGAAGTGAAGTGACTTACCCAAAGTCACACAGCTTTGGGTCGGAATTTGAACCCATGACCTCTGACTCCAAAGCCCGGGCTCTTTCCACTGAGCCACGCTGCTTCCCCTAATTAATTCTCTCCCAGTGAGACACCAAAATGTTTCCTCCAGTCAAAACCCGAGCTGGACACTTTTAACCTTGGGATTGCTCTGCACATAGTAAGCGCTCAATAAATACGATTGATGATGATTGGGGGGAGGAGAGAGAGAGAGAGGGAAAAAGAGAGAGACCTGTATGTAATTTTTTTTTATAGTATTTGTTAAGCGCTTACTATGTGCCAGGCACTGGACTATATACAGGATCATCATTGTTGGGTAGGGACCGTCTCTATATGTTGCCGACTTGTACTTCCCAAGCGCTTAGTACAGTGCTCTGCACACAGTAAGCGCTCAATAAATACGATTGAATGAATGAATGAATCAGGTTGGACAAGATCCCTGTCCCACGTGGGGCTCATAGTCTTAATCCCCACTTTACAGATGAGGGAACTGAGGCACAGGGAAGTAATGTGACTGGCACAAAGTCACCCAGCAGACGAGTGGTGAAGGCGGGATTAGAACCCAGATCCTTCCAACTCCCTGGCCCATGCTCTATCCAGTAGGCCCAGATGAGTGTAAGAGACACGTGTGGGAGAGCTGTTGGTGCATATGTTTGTGAGAGCCGTTTGTGTGAAAAATGTTTGTGTGGGGTAGCTGTGTGGGCGTGAGTGGATGTGAGAGTTGTGTGGGTGTAAGAGCTGTGTGACGTGTGAGTGCCTCACAGGAGGGGCATTTATCAGCCTGTGTGGGTCAGCAGTGTCTGTTTGATGGCTGGGGGAGAGCTCTCCCAGCCGTGTGTAAGAGCTGTTTGTGTGTACATGTGTGTGAGGGCTGTGTGGGCGTGTGTTTGTGGGAGCTGTGGGTGGGACTGAGTTGTGTGGATGGGAGCTGTGTGGGTGAATTGCTGTGTGAGTGTGTGGAGCAGGAGGGGGGGTTTAGGAGTGTGTGTGTGTGTGTGTCTGTGTGTATGTGTGTCGCAGGTGGTGTGTGGGCCCAGAGCCCACAGTCGGGGTGGCCAGGGCGGAGAAGAGGGAGAAGGGAAAAGGTCCCCCGTCCCCCACCCCCATCCTCCGCCCACAGCCATCGCCACCTGCCAGAAGCTGAAAGGGTCTTTGTCAGCCCCGCTGCTGGACCCAATCCCGGCTTCCCCGGGGGAGGACAGGGAGATGGAGGAGATGGAGCCCGGGGGTTTGGGCGTCTGAAGGGGCTGGGGGGAGACAGACGGAGAAAGACAGAAGGAGAGGAGACGGAAAGGAGGGCCAGAAAGAGGGAGAGAATGGGAGAGGGAGAGAGAGAGAAAGGATGGGACAGAGGCAGGGAGAGAGAAAGGAAGAGGATGGGAGGGAGAGAAAGAGAGGATGGGAGGAAGCAGATGGGCTGGAGAGGGAGGGAGAGGGAGAAGATGGGAGGGACAGACAGAGGGAGGATGGGAGGGAGACAGAAAGGGAGAGGATGGGAGGAAGTGGTCGGAATGGAGAGGGAGGCCTGGGAGAAAGCAGTTGGGATGGACAGGGAAGGAGAGGGAGAAGATGGAAGGGAAAGAGAAGGAGGATGGGAGGAAGTGGTCGGAATGGAGAGGGAGGGAGGGAGGGAGGCCTGGGAGAAAGCAGTTGGGATGGAGAGGGAAGGAGAGGGAGAAGATGGAAGGGAAAGAGAAGGAGGATGGGAGGAAGTGGTCAGAATGGAGAGGGAGGGAGGGAGGGAGGGAGACCTGGGAGAAAGCAGATGGGATGGAGAGGGAAGGAGAGGGAGAAGATGGAAGGGAAAGAGAAGGAGGATGGGAGGAAGTGGTCGGAATGGAGAGGGAGGGAGGCCTGGGAGAAAGCAGATGGGATGGAGAGGGAAGGAGAGGGAGAAGATGGAAGGGAAAGAGAAGGAGGATGGGAGGAAGTGGTCGGAATGGAGAGGGAGGGAGGCCTGGGAGAAAGCAGATGGGATGGAGAGGGAAGGAGAGGGAGAAGATGGAAGGGAAAGAGAAGGAGGATGGGAGGAAGTGGTCGGAATGGAGAGGGAGGGAGGGAGGGAAGGAGGCCTGGGTGTTTGGGCAGCAGATGGCTGGCCCTCCCACCTCTCTCCCCACTTCTGGGAGAGGGGGTCCAGGCTCCTGTGCTTTCAAGGGCAATGAACTCTCCCCTTGCTGGACCCTCCTCCTTCTTCACATCCGGCAGGCCACAGCGGTCTCCCGGTCCTCACAGCTTCCAGAGAGCCTGCTCCTCCGGGCGGCCTTCCCTGGCGGCTCCCCATCTCTCAGGCTGAGCCTATCCAACGGCTGCCCCAGGCCCTTGGGCAGATTCTCCTCCGACATAGGCTCGCCCTCGTCTGTGTCCATCCATGTCCGTCCATTCGTCCAGTGCCACCCCCTGCTAGATCCCACCCCAGAGAAGCAGCGTAGCTCAGTGGAAAGAGCCCGGGCTTTGGAGTCAGAGGTCATGGGTTCTAATCCCGGCTCTGCCAATTGTCAG
This sequence comes from Tachyglossus aculeatus, assembly GCF_015852505.1. Lineage (NCBI taxonomy): Eukaryota > Metazoa > Chordata > Mammalia > Monotremata > Tachyglossidae > Tachyglossus > Tachyglossus aculeatus. Next base: position 158,923 of record NC_052072.1, read on the forward strand.
CTGTGTGACTTTGGGCAAGTTACTTCACTTCTCTGGGCCTCAGTGACCTCATCTGGAAAATGGGGATGAAGACTGTGAGCCCCCCCATTGTACCTCCCCATCATCATCATCATCAATCGTATTTATTGAACGCTTACTGTGTGCAGAGCACTGTACTAAGCGCTTGAGAAGTACAAATTGGCAACATATAGAGACAGTCCCTACCCAACAGTGGGCTCACAGTCTAAAAGGGGGAGACAAAACCAAACATACTACAAAATAAAATAGAATAGATATGTACAAGTAAAAAAAATAGAGTAATAAATTTAGAACAGTGCTTTGTTTAAGTGCTAAGTAAGTGCTTAATAAATGCCATCATTATTGTTATTATTATCCCACTCCACCCACACCGGTGCTTTCTTCCTCCCCCCCGCCTCCCAACTATTTGGGAGTGACTTGTGTCTGGCACCCCCAGCCTCCACCCGGGAGCGGGACTTAGTGGATAGAGCCCGGACCTGGGAATTAGAAAAGACCTGGGTTCTAATCCCGGCTCTGCCACTTGTCTGCTGTGTGACCTTGGATAAGTCACTTCACTTCCGTGTGCCTCGGTTACCTCCTCTGTAAAAATGCGGATTAAGACTGTGAGCCCTATGTGGGCAGGAATTATGTCCAATGCGATTATCATGTATGTATCAACCCCAGCGCTTAGTACAGTGTCTGGCACAGAGTAAGCTCTTAACAAATCCCTCGATTACTATTATTCTGGGAGCTCCTTGAGGGCAGGGACCCCATCTACTAAATCAATTGTCTTCTCCCAAAGGCTCAGTACAGTGCTGTGCACACAGTAGACTGAAAGCTCCTTGAGGGCCGGGGTCGTGTCTACTAACTCTATTGTCCTCTCCCCAGCGCTCAGTCCAGTGCTCTGCACACAGTCGACTGACTGGAAGCTCCTTGAGGGCAGGGACTGTGTCTACTAGCTCTATTGTACCGTACTCTCCCAATGACTTGGTATAGTGGACTGCACTACTAACAATAATGATGGTATTTGTTAAGCGCTTACTATGTGCCGAGCACTGTTCTAAGCGCTGGGGAGGTTACAAGGTGATCAGGTTGTCCCACTGGGGGCTCACAGTTTTCCTCCCCATTTTGCAGATGAGGTCACTGAGGCCCAGAGAAGTGAAGTGACTTGCCCAAAGTCACACAGCTGACAGTTGGTGGAGCCAGGATTTGAACCCGTGGCTTCTGACTCCAAAGCCCGGGCTCTTTCCACTGAGCCACGCTGCTTCTCTAGCGCTTAGTACGGTGCTCTGCACACAGTAGGCGCTCAGTAAATACAACTGAATGAATGAATGAGGAGGAGGAGGAGGAGGCCCTTCCCCATTATCTCCCCTCTACTCTCCCGTCTCCCTTTTCCCCTCCCCATCCTCTTTCCCCTTCCCTCTCCCACCTCCCCACTCTCCGTCCCTCTCCCCCCTACTCTTCTAGACTGCGAGCCCGCTGTTGGGTAGGGACCGTCTCTCTACGTTGCCAACTTGGACTTCCCAAGCGCTCAGTGCAGTGCTCTGCACATGGTGAGCGCTCCATAAATACGATTGATTGAACAGGGAAGCAGCGTGGCCCAGTGGAAAAGAGCCCGGGCTTTGGAGTCAAATCCCGGCTCTGCCAATTGTCAGCTGTGTGACTTTGGGCAAGTCACTTCATTCAATCAATCAATCAATCGTATTTATTGAGCGCTTACTGTGTGCAGAGCAGTGTACGAAGCGCTTGGGAAGTCCAAGTTGGCAACGTATAGAGACAGTCCCTACCCAACAGTGGGCTCACAGTCTAGAAGGGGGAGACAGAGAACAAAACAAAACATAGTAACAAAATAAAATAAGTAGAATAGATATGTACAAGTAAAATAGAGTAATAAAAACGTACAAACATATATACATATATACAGGTGCTGTGGGGAAGGGAAGGGGTTAAGGCGGGGGAATGGAGAGGGGGATGAGGGGGAGAGGAAGGAGGGGGCTCAGTCTGGGAAGGCCTCCTGGAGGAGGTGAGCTCTCAGTAGGGCCTTGAAGGGAAGAAGAGAGCTAGCTTGGCGGATGGGCAGAGGGAAGGCATTTATTCATTCATTCATTCAATCGTATTTTTTGAGCACTTACTGTGTGCAGAGCACTGTACTAAACGCTTGGGAAGTCCAAGTCGGCAACATCTAGAGCCGGTCCCTACCCAACAGCGGGCTCACAGTCTACAAGGGGGAGACAGAAAACAGAACACTTCACTTCTCTGGGCCTCGGTTCCCTCATCCGCCTCTATATGTTGCCAACTTGTGCTTCCCAGGCGCTTAGTCCAGTGCTCTGCCCACAGTAAGCGCTCAATAAATACAATTGATTGATTGATTGATCTGTAAAATGGGGATGAAGACTGTGAGCCCTGCCAGTGGGAACACCTGATCACCTTGTAACCTCCCCAGGGCTTAGAACAGTGCTTTGCACATAGTAAGCGATTAATAAATGCCACATCATCATTATTATTATTATATGAATGAATGAATGAATGAATGAATGAATGAATGAATGAATGAATGAGGGAAGGAGCAGCGAGGGCGGCTGTGGGCCGAGTCGCCCCGGGCTCCGCCCTCGGTGGGGGAGGGGGCGCTCACTCTCCCACGCATGCGCAGCCGCGGCGGTACCGCGGCTGCGCATGCGTGGAAGGGCGGGAGCCTGGACGCAGACAATGGAGCAACCGCGGAATCTCCCTGCCTGACTCCGGGAGGGAGGGGGAGGGGCAGGGGGAGAGGGCGGCGAGCGCGCCTGCGCGAGGGGCGGGGCCTCGGGGGCCCAGGGGTGCGAGCGCGCCTGCGCGGGGGCGGAGGAGGAGGAGGGAGGAGGGAGGAGGGAGGTGGGCGGTGCGGGGGCGGGGCCAACGCGCCTGCGCGGGGTCCCATTCATTCATTCATTCATTCATTCATTCATTCATTCAATCAATCGTATTTATTGAGCGCTTACTGCGTGCAGAGCACTGGACTAAGCGCTTGGGAAGTCCAAGTTGGCAACATCTAGAGACAGTCCCTACCCAACAGCGGGCTCACAGTCTTCGTACTTATTAAAATAAAATAATAAAATAATGGCATTTGTTAAGCGCTTACTATGTGCAAAGCACTGTTCTAAGCGCTGGGGGGGGGATACAACGGGATCAGGTTGCCCCCCGTGGGGCTCACAGTCTTCATCCCCATTTTACAGATGAGGTCACTGAGGCACAGAGAAGTTAAGTGACTCGCCCAAGGTCAATCAATCAATCGTATTTATTGAGCGCTTACTGTGTGCAGAGCACTGGACTAAGCGCTTGGGAAGTCCAAGTTGGCAACATACAGAGACGGTTCCTACCCAACAATGGGCTCACAGTCTAGAAGGGGGAGACGGAGAACAAAACCAAGCATAGTAACAAAATAAAATAGAATAGATATGTACAAGTAAAACAAATAAGTAAATAAATAGAGTAATAAATATGTACAAACATATATACATCTATACAGGTACTGTGGGGAAGGGAAGAAGGTAGGATGGGGGGATGGGGAGGGGGACGAGGGGGAGAGGAAGGAAGGGGCTCAGTCTGGGAAGGTCACACAGCTGACATTTGGCAGAGGTGGGATTTGAACCCATGACCTCTGACTCCCAAGCCCGGGCTCTTTCCATTGAGGCACGCTGCACTTATTGAGCGCTTACTGTGTGCAGAGCACTGGACTAAGCGCTTGGACAGTACAGGTTGGCAGCATATAGGGACAGTCCCCACCCAACAGCGGGCTCACAGTATAGAGGGGGCCAGGGGGCCGGGTGGGGGGGGGCTGTGTGAACGCGCCTGCGCGGGGGCGGAGGAGGATGAGGGCGGTGCGGGGGCGGGGCCCCACTCATTCATTCGTTCAATCTATTTATTGAGCGCTTACTGTGTGCAGAGCACTGTACTAAGCGCTTGGGAAGTACAAGTTGGTAACATATAGAGACGGTCCCTACCCAACAGTGGGCTCACAGCCTAGAAGGGCCCAGGGGGGCGGGGTGTGTGAGCGCGCCTGCGCGGGGGCGGAGCCTCGGGGGCGAGGAGGGGGCGAGGGGGCTACCGCGCCTGCGCGGGGGCGGAGGGGGAGGAAGGAGGGCGGTAGGGGGGCGAATGCGCCTGCGCGGGGGCGGAGGAGGCGGGAGTAGGGGTGCGGGGGCGGGGCCTCGGGGGCCCAGGGGGGCGGGGGGGAGGAGGGAGGAGGGAGGGGCGGGGCCTCGGGGAGGGGGACGAACGCGCCTGCGCGGGGGCGGAGAAGGCGTTAGGAGGGCGGTGCGGGGGCGGGGCCTCCGGGAGGGGGGCGAGCGCGCCCGCGCAGGGGCGGGGCCTCGGGCGGGGTGTGAGCGCGCCTGCGCGGGGGCGGGGCCCGGGGGTGCGTGAGCGCGCCTGCGCGGGGGCGGCGCGGGGGCGGAGGGGGCCCTCCCGCCCGGCGGGGAGGCGGGGGGGCGAGGAGGAGGAAGAAGAAGAAGAAGAAGAGGGGGACGGGAACGGGAACTGTCTCTCGCCCGCCCGCCCGGCCGCCCGCCCGATAGCCCGCCCTCCTCCTCCTCCTCGTGTGTCTCTCCGGGTGTGTGTGTGTGTGTGTGTGTGTGTGTGTGTGTGTGCGCGCGCCCCCGCGGCCGGGCGGGGCCGGACCCCCGGGACCCCCGGGACCCCCCGAGGCCGAGCGCAGGAGGCCGAAGCAGGGACGCCCCGCCGAGTCCTGAAAAGTACGTACCCCGACACCCCCCCCCCCCCGGTGTCCTGCACCCCCCCCCCCCCGGTGCCCGCGGGAGGAGGGGGAGGGTCCCGGACCCCCGGACCCCCAGAGAGCGGGCGGGGCCGCTGGAGGCGCCGGGGTCGCGGCCCCCGGCTCTGTACTGAGCGCCCGCCCGGGGGGCCGGGACAGACAGGCCGTCCGCCAGGCCCCTTCTCCGGAGCCCCAAGCCCCCGGGGGCCCGGGCTCTCTACTGGGCGCCCCGGGGCCCGGGAACGGCCGGGGGGGGGTCGGGAGGGGGGGGTCTGTCCTGGTCCGGGTGGGAGGGGGCAGGGGGCGGGCAGGGGCCTGCCCCGGGGGCCGAGAAGGGGGCAGTGAGGGGCCGGGGCGGGCAGGGTCAATCAATCAACCGATCGATCGTATTTATTGAGCGCTGACTGTGTCCTGTCCCGGGGGCCCGGGCGGTCAGGGGCCCGTCCTGGGGGCTTGGGGGTCGGGAAGGGGCCGGTCAGGGGCTTGGCCCGGGGGCTGGGGGCCGAGAAGGGGGCAGTGAGGGGCCGGGGCGGGCAGGGTCAATCAATCAATCAGTCAGTCGCATTTATTGAACGCTTACCGTGTCCTGTCCCGGGGGCCCGGGCGGTCAGGGGCCCGTCCTGGGGGTTTGGGGGCCGGGAAGGGGCCGGTCAGGGGCCTGGCCCGGGGGCCGGGGGGGGGGGGGTCAGGGGCCTGTCCTGGGGGCTTGGGGGCCGGGAAGCGGGCGGTCAGGGGTCTGTCCTGGGGGCTTGAGGGCCGGGAAGGGGGCGGTCAGGGGCTTGGCCTGGGGTTTGGGGGCCGGGAAGGGGCCGGTCAGGGGTCTGTCCTGGGGGCTTGGGGGGCGGGAAGGGGCCGGTCAGGGGTCTGTCCTGGGGGCTTGAGGGTCGGGAAGGGGCCGGTCAGGGGTCTGTCCTGGGGGCCTGGGGGTCGGGAAGGGGCCGGTCAGGGGCTTGGTCTGGGGGCCGGGAAGGGGGCGGTCAGGGCCTTGTCCTGGGGTCTGGGGGGCCGGGAAGGGGGTGGTCAGGGGCTTGGTCTGGGGGCCGGGAAGGGGGCCGTTAGGGGCTTGTCCTGGGGTCTGGGGGCCGGGAAGGGGGCGGTCAGGGTCCCGTCCTGGGGTCTGGGGGGCGGTCAGGGTCTTGTCCTGGGGTCTGGGGGCCGGGAAGGGGGCCGTTAGGGTCCCGTCCTGGGGGCTTAGGGGGCGGTTAGGGCCCTGTCCTGGGGGCCCGGGAGGGAGGGGAAGCAGGGCCCTGCCCTGGGGGTCCAGGAGGGAGGGGAAGCAGGGCCCTGCCCTGGGGGCCCTGCCCTGGGGGCCCGAGTCGGGGGGAAGTCAGGGGGCTGGCCGGGGGGAGGGGGAGATAGCTAGGGGGCCGTCCTGGGGGGTCGTGAGGGGGTGGGGGGGTGGGTGGGTGGCTGCTTGGCTCTGTGTGGGTGGTGGTGGTGCTGGTGGCGGCTGTGGGCGAGGGGCTGGCCGCTCAGCCGGGCCCTAACTAGCGCCAGGCCGATTGAGAGCCACCCTTCCCGGGAAAATCCCACCTCGTGGACCTCGTCTCGCCCCGAATGCCGAGGGGGAGCCCGTGAAATCCCGCCAGGAACGAGAACGGGTCCGGTTGAAGGGCCCATTGGGCCCAAAGTGCCGGGGCAGAGGGAAGGGAGTCAGGCTGGACACGGGACTTGCCCAGCGCTTAGAGCGGTGCTTTGCACATAGTAAGCGCTCAACAAAGGCCGTCGTTGTTGTTATTATTAAAGTGGAGGGAGCCCGGGGATCGAATCCCCTTTTTACAGATAATAATAATGATGGCATTTGTTAAGCGCTTACTGTGTGCAAAGCACTGTTCCAAGCGCTTGGGGGGGATACAAAGTGATCAGGTTGTCCCACGTGGGGCTCACAGTCTTAATCCCCATTTTACAGAGGAGGGAACTGAGGCTCAGAGAAGTTAAGTGACTTGCCCAAGGTCACCCAGCAGACATGTGGAGGAGCTGGGATTCGAACCCATGACCTCTGGCTCCGAAGCCCGTGCTCTTTCCACTGAGCCACGCTGCTTCTCATAAATAATGATGGCATTTGTTAAGCGCTTACTGTGTGCAAAGCACTGTTCTGAGAGCTGGGGGGGATACAAGGTGATCAGGTTGTCCCACTTGGGGCTCACAGCCTTAATCCCCATTTTACAGATGGGGGAACTGAGGCTCAGAGAAGTTAAGTGACTTGCCCATTGTCACACAGCAGACATCAATCGTATTTATTGAGCGCTTACTGTGTGCAGAGCACTGTACTAAGCGCTTGGGAAGTACAAATTGGCAACATCTAGAGACAGTCCCTGCCCAACAGTGGGCTCACAGTCTAAAAGACGTGTGGCGGGGGCGGGATTTGAACCCATGACCTCTGGCTCCAAAGCCCATGCTCTTTCCACTGAGCCACACTGCTTCTCATGAGGTTGCTGAGGCCCAGAGGAGTGAAGCCACCTACCCAAGGACGCAGGCTAGGCGAGTGACGGAACTCAAAGCCCCCCGACTCCAGGCCCGGGCTCTTTCCGCTCGCCCCGCTGCTTCCGGTTGACTCCTTGGTTCGTTCCCAAAGATGCCGACGGGGAAGGTGACGGCTGGCTTACCTGGCCGGAAACCCCAACTCAATCAATCAATCAATCAATCAATCAATCGTATTTATTGAGCGCTTACTGTGTGCAGAGCACTGTACTAAGCCCTTGGGAAGTACAAGTTGGCAACATATAGAGACGGTCCCTACCCAACAGTGGGCTCACAGTCTAAAAAGGGAGAGTCGGAGAACAAAACCAAATATACTAACAAAATAAAATAAATAGTAATAAATATGTACAAACATATAAACATATATACATACAACTCCCCCCACAACCGTCTTCTCCCTCAGAGCGCCTGCAGTTGGAGCGCTGTCAGGTCCGGAAAGAGAAGTGTTTCAGAGAAGCAACGTGGCCTAGTGGATAGAGGTCATGGGTTTGAATCCCGGCTCCGCCACATGTCTGCTGTGTGACATTGGGCAAGTCACTTAACTTCTCTGAGCCTCAGTTCCCTCATCTGTAAAATGAGCATTAAGACTGTGAGCCCCACCGTGGGACAACCTGATCACCTTGGAGACCCCCCAGCGCTTAGAACAGTGCTTGGCACATAGTAAGCGCTTAACAAATGCCATCATTATTATTATTATTATTATTATTATTATTATAGAGCTCGGGCCTGGGAATCAGGAGGACCCGGGTTCTGATCCCGGCCCCACCACGTGTCTTCCGCGTGACCTTGGACAAGTCGCTTCGTTTCTCTGGGCCTCAGTCCCCCCCTCATCTGAAAAATGGGGATAAGAGTGTTGAGCCCCATGTGGGACAGGGACTGGGTCCAACCTGATGAACTTGTATCGACCCCAGTGCTTAGATGAGTGCTTGGCACATAGTAAGCACTTGCTTAATAATAATAATAATGGCATTTGTTAAGTGCTTACTATGTGTAAAGCACTGTTCGAAGCGCTGGGGAGATACAAAGTGATCAGCTTGTCCCACGTGGGGCTCACAGTCTTAATCCCCATTTTACAGATGAGGGAACTGAGGCTCAGAGAAGTTAAGTGACTTGCCCAGTGTCACACAGCAGACATGTGGCAGACATTAAGCGCTTAGTACAGTGCTCTGCACACAGTAAGTGCTCAATAAATACGATTGATGATGATGATGTGGCAGAGCCGGGATTCGAACCCATGACCTCTGACTCTAAGGCCCGTGCTCTTTCCACTGAGCCTCGCTGCTTCTCTTAACAAGTACCGTAATAATTAAAAGAACTTCTGGAAGATTTTCCGGTTGCGATGTCGTTATTTCCGCTGCCCAGCAAGCAGAGGGCACCCCCATTCTACCCTCCGTTCCTCTCAACGTGGCACAGCACGGCGCCACTGACCTTGGGCCTCTGCCTTTGGTTCCCCCGGAGATTAGTCCGTCACTGGTATTTTTTTGGCTTTAAATGGTATTTGTGGAGCGCTTACTATGTGCCAGGCACTGTACCGAGTGCTCAGGTAGATACAAGATAATCAAGTTGAGTACAGTCCCTGTCCCGTCCCCCACCCCCGACCGTGGCACTCATGGTCTTAATCCCCACTTTACACGTGAGGAAACTGGAGCGCCGAGAATCAAAGTGACTTGCCCAAGTTCACACGGCAGACAAGTGGCAGAGCTGGGATTCGAACCCGGGTCCGCCTGACCTTCCCCCGGCCTGGGCGCTCCCCACCGGGCCACGCTGCTTCTCACGCTGCTACTTTGAATGCTTACTGTTTGCAGAGCAGTGAGTAAAGCCCTTGGGAGAGTCCAGTACAACGGTCTGTAGACGCTTTCTCGGCCCACAAGGAGCTAGATGCAGAAACCAAACCCGGGTATTTATTCAATCAATCAATCAATCAATCAATCAGTCGTATTTATTGAGCAGTTACCGTGTGCAGAGCGCTGTACTAAGCCTTTGGGAGAGCACAGTACATCAGAGTCGATAGACACGTTCCCTGTCCCCAAGGAGCGAGATGCAGAAAGTCAATCGGTGGTATTCATTGAGCGCCGTACTGCTTGCAGACTGCGAAACGAACCGCTTAGGAGAGTTCGGGCGGAGGCTCGGGTGCCCAGGGAGAGAGTTCGAATTCAGCCCACTTGACTGGACGGTGCCGCGACCCCCACGTCTCAGAGACCCCAGCCCCTCCGACCCGCTCTTTAATTTTGGAGTCCGAGGAACGCCAGTCACCCTGAATCGGTAAAGATGGGTCGGAATTGCTGTCTTCCTCCCGGTGACCAGGAAAAAAACTTCTGGGCCAGTGGATTTGAACTCAGGTCCGCACGAGGTCGGGCTCCAGGCCGGTGCACGGGTGCCGTCTTCCCCGGCTCCCCTGCCCAGTCACGTCGCTTCATTCTGTCGGATCGTTCCCTCCCGAGCGCTCAGTACAGTGCCCTGCGTAGAGTTAAGCGCTCAATAAATGCCATCGATCGATTATGAAACGGATTCTCGGGTGGCTTCGGGCCGGTAGGGAGAGAGCCTTGTTGGTATTTACTCAGGAAAAAGCACCTCGAAACGTTTATTTAGGGAGGAAAAAAAGCAAAACAAGTTCAGGAATTTTAAACCTATAAAGGCGTGAGGGGGACGGAGGAAAAAAGGTCAGATTTTTCTGGTCCCCGGACTGAGGTGTTATTCCTTCTTAAATTCCCCGTTTAGCTTTCGTGGGCGGTGGTGGTAGGGTGAGATTTTAACCTGATTATATATTCAATTTGGACAGATGTGCACGCACACCTTTCCAAACTTCAGGCTTTATGTAGCCAATAGCTTTCAAAGTGTCTGGGAACCAACCTGCAGACTAAAGGACTCATCTTTCCTATTCTCGCTGAGGCCTCAATGGATAATTTGATTTTTTTTTCCCCTTTTCCCTTTTGGTAGGGGCGGGGCGTGGGAAGCGGTTTATTAAGAGAGCATTCCTCGCTTTATACTCCTGAGGATGATAGTTGAATATTTAATCCCTCTGCCCTGGGTTAATTTTTTTTTAATCTGGAAAAGCTGCTTTAATTCTTTAGAGTAGTCCCATTAGGCATAACGAAAGAATTGTTTTGAATGCAGATTCCCTTCCTTATATGACGTTACCGGTAACTCCTACCTCTGTGCCGTCGTAGTAGAATATGCCCCCACAGATTTATTAGTGAAATAAGGAGGAAAATGAGTTGGGTGTTTGAAAAAGAAAAATCCCCCAAACCTGTAGTAAACTCGATTCTTTTAAAAATCCTGTCACCTGGCTGTCAGAATTTTTGCCGGGAAGCGTTGCCAGAATTATGAATTATCGTCTGCTTTGAGGGCACGTTACTAGGCAGTACAGAGTGTGGTTTCAAACCGACGCACTCATCTTTCGTTCTTTCATAACTTGATTTTTATCAGTCAGTGTGCAGAACTTACTGTACTAAGTGCTTGGGAGGGGACAATACAGTAATCAGTGGTACTGAGCGCTTACTGTGTGCGGCGTACTATACTCCGCGCTGGAGAGAGTACAATGCAGTAATCAGTGGTGTTTATTTGAGCACTCAGTGTGTGCAGAACTAAGTTCCTGGGAGAGCCCAGTTCAATAATCAGTGGTATTGAGCGTTTAAACTGTGTTTGGAGCACTGTACTAAGCACTTGGAGAGTACAGTACCATCAGTCAGTGGAATTTGTCAAGCACTTGCTTTGTGTCGAGCACTGTGCTGAGCGCTTGGGAGAACACAGGGCAACCCAGATGGTAGACACGGTTCCCTGCCCAGAAGGAGCTTCCAGTCTAGAAGTGGGGGGGGAAACTGTGTAAACATTTTTCACTGTAGACATTAAGCAGTTTGTCCCAGGCCCCTGAAGCTTTCAGGAAACCCAGAGGCAGTAGAGATTGGGGTGGAGCTCAGCGGCCAGAAGCTCTTCGGGTGGGATATCTGGAGATTCCCGTTCCAATGTGGCTGGTTTTCCCCGGATCGTGGCACACGAGCATGTGCACACTCGCGTGCGCAGAGTACACAAATGGACAGTACACTGAATCAATCGTATTTGAGTTTTTACTGTGTGCAAAGCACTGGTACTAAGCGCTTGGGAGACTACAGTACAATACAAAAGCAGCGTGAGAAGCAGCGTGGCTCAGTGGAAAGAGCCCGGGCTTTAGAGTCAGAGGTCATGGGTTCAGATCCTGCCTCCGCCAACTGTCAGCTGTGTGACTTTGGGCAAGTCACTTCACTTCTCTGGGCCTCAGTTCCCTCATCTGTAAAATGGGGATTAAGATTGTGAGCCCCACATGGGACAACCCGATCACCTTGTATCCTCCCCAGCGCTTAGAACAGTGCTTTGCACATAGTAAGCGCTTAACAAATACCAAAATTATAAAATTATTATAATACAACAGACATTCGCTACCCAGATTGAATTTACACTCTGGAGGGGGAGATAGCCATTAATAGAAATAAATTAATTGAGAATATTCATTGATGGCTTACTGCGCGCGGAGTGTCGTACAAAGCGCTTGGGAGAGGACATCACAACCATAAACAGGCACATTCCCGGCCAACGTGAGCTTACACCCTGGGGTGGGGGGAGACAGACGTTAATATAAATAAATTAATTGCGGATGTGGACATAAGTGGTGTGGGGCTGGGAGAAGGGATGAACAACGGGAGCAAGTCAGGGCGACGCCGAAGGGAGTGGGAGAAGAAGAAAGAGGGGGCTTAGTCGGGGAAGGTCTCTGGGAGGAGGTGGGCCGTCAGTAAGGCCTTGAAGGTGGTGGGGACTGTGAACCCACTGTTGGGTAGGGACCGTCTCTATATGTTGCCAATTTGTACTTCCCAAGCACTTAGTACAGTGCTCTGCACATAGTAAGCGCTCAATAAATACGATTGATGATGGTGGGGAAGCAAGTCCTCGGATTTGAGGAGGGAGGGAGGGGTCAGCGGCGAGACGGGTGAGTTCAAGGTACAGTGGGGAAAATGATCCGGGTAGTGGAGTGAAGTATGGACCGGACTGGGGAGAGACAGGAGGCAGGGAGTTCAATGAGGAGGCAGACACAATAATCAAGGCGGGAGGGGATAAGCGCTTGGATGACCAAAACCCTGTGACCGTCCTCTCCTCGCTTAATAATAATAATTAATAATAATGATGGCATTTATTAAGCACTGTGCTAAGCGCTGGGGAGGTTACAAGGTCATCAGGTTGTCCCACGGGGGGCTCACAGTCTTCATTCCCATTTTACAGATGAGGGAACTGAGGCACAGAGAAGTTAAGTGGCTTGCCCAAAGTCCCACAGTCTCGCTTCCCGGGGTGGAGCTGGTGGGACTGCCCCGACCCGTTTGGACTCATAATAATAATGGTAATAATGATGGTACTTGTTAAGCGTTTACTACGTGTCAAGCACTGTTGTAAGCACTGGGGGAAATACGTGGCTCAGTGGAAAGAGTCCGGGCTTTGGAGTCAGAGGTCATGGGTTCGAATCCCGGCTTCGCCACTTGTCAGCTGTGTGACTTTGGGCAAGTCACTTCACTTCTCTGGGCCTCAGTTTCCTCATCTGTAAAATGGGGATTGAGACTGTGAGCCCCCCGTGGGACAACCTGCTCACCCTGTATTCTCCCCAGCGCTTAGAACAGTGCTTTACACATAGTAAGCGCTCAATAAATGCCATCATTATTATTATTATTACAAGCTAATGAAGGTGGACACAGTGCCTGTCCCACATGGGGCTCGTAGTCTTTCATTCATTCATTCAATCGTATTTATTGAGCGCTTACTGTGTGCAGAGCACTGTACTAAGTGCTTGGGAAGTCCAAGTTGGCAACATACAGAGACGGTCCCTACCCAACAGCGGGCTCACAGTTTAGAAGGGGGAGACAGACGACAAAACAAAACATATTAACAAAATGAAATAAATAGAATAAATATGTACAAGTAAAATAAATAAGTAGAGTAATAAATCTGTAAAAACATCTATACATATATACAGGTGCTGCGGGGAGGGGAAGGAGGTAAGGCGGGGGGATGGGGAGAGGGAGGAGGGGCTCAGTGTGGGAAGGCCTCCTGGAGGAGGTGAGCTCTCAGTAGGGCCTTGAAGGGAGGAAGAGAGCGAGCTTGGCGGATGGGCAGAGGGACTGGGGGCATTCCAGGCCCGGGGGAGGACGTGGGCCGGGGGTCGATGGCGGGACAGGCGAGAACGAGGTACGGTGAGGAGTTTAGCAGCGGAGGGTTCGGGCTGGGCTGGAGAAGGAGAGAAGGGAGGTGAGGGAGGAGGGGGCCGGGGGATGGACAGCCTGGAAGCCCAGGGTGAGGAGTTTCTGCCTGATGCATGGTTTGATCGGTAGCCACCGGAGATTTTCGAGGAGGGGAGTAACATGCCCAGAGTCTTAATCCCCATTTTACAGATGAGGTAACTGAGGCCCACAGAAGGGAATTGATTTGCCCAAGGTCACAAAGCAGAGGAACCGGGATGAGAACCCAGGGCCTTCTGACTCCCGGGCCTGGGCTCTTCCCCCTAGGCCATGCTGCTTCTCATCATCACACCTTGGGTTCATTCATTCATTCAATCGTATTGATTGAGCGCTTACTGTGTGCAGAGCACTGTACTAAGCGCTTGGGAAGTACAACTTGGCAGCATATAGAGATGGTCTGAGCCCGGAGCAGCCCCTGGAGTCAGGAGGCCCCCGGTTCTCGTTTCACTTCTGGCCCCGGCTCGCTGCGGGACCTTGGGCCCGCCACTTACCCTCTCAAGGCCTCGGTCCTCTCGTCTGTAGAATGGGGGTGAGATCCCTTCCGTCCACCCTCCTCAAATCCGACAACGAGTCTCCCCCATTCAAAGCCTTATTGAAGGCCCATCTCCTCCAAGAAGCCTTCCCAGACTAAGCCCTCCTTTCCACTTCTCCCATTCCCTTTCGCGTCGTCCTGACTCACTCACTTTATATTTTTTTCTCCCCTCCCAGCCCCACGGCTCACGTCCATAGCTGTCGTTTATGAAATTTATTCGTACTAATTTCCGTTCCCCCCTTCCACCCCCTAGACTGTAAGCTCGTTGTGGGCAGGGAATGTATCTGTTGTTCTAGTGGACTTTCCCAAGCGCTTAGTCCAGCGCTCTGCACACAGTAAGTGCTCAATAAATACGATCGAGTGAATGAATAGATGAATCCCTTCCCAGGAGGGACAGGGACTGTGTCCGGTCTGATCATCTTGTATCTACCTCAGCGCTCTGTTGAGTAATCTGTACTGAGATGAGATTATCTTATCATTTTGTTATTGTCAGTAGTAATATTAATAATAATTTTGGTACCGGTTAAGCATTTACTATGTACCAAGCACTGTTTAAAGCCCTGGGGTAGATGCCAATTAATCAAGTCGGACACAGGTGCCTAATGTGCCCTTCTAGACTGTGAGCCCACTGTTGGGTAGGGACCGTCTCTATATGTCGCCAACTTGTACTTCCCAAGCGCTTAGTACAGTGCTCTGCACACAGTAAGCGCTCAATAAATACGATTGATGATGAGCCCACTGTTGGGTAGGGACCGTCTCTATATGTTGCCAACTTGTACTTCCCAAGCGCTTAGTACAGTGCTCTGCACACAGTAAGTGCTCAGTAAATACGATTGATGATGATGATGAGCCCACTGTTGGGTAGGGACCGTCTCTATATGTTGCCAACTTGTACTTCCCAAGCGCTTAGTACAGTGCTCTGCACGCAGTAAGCACTCAATAAATACGATTGAATGAATAATGCCTCTCAGGGAGGGAAGAAAAGGGTCTCCTGTCATAGGTCGTAACCCGGTCCTCACGGGCAGTGAGTGGCAGGTGGGTAAAGAAGTTCCAGCAGAGAGAGTTCAGTACAGTGCCGTCCAACCAGAGAATAATAATAATAATAATGGTATTTATTAAGCACTTACTATGTGCAAAGCACTGTTCTAAGCCCTGGGGAGGTTACAAGGTGATCAGGTTGTCCCACGGGCGGGCTCACAGTTTTAATCCCCATTTTCCAGATGCGGTAACTGAGGCATAGAGAAGTTAAGTGACTTGCCCGTACTGACTTGACTGGACTAGGCACTGGGGTAGATGCAAGGTAACTGGGTTGGCCACAGTCCCTGTCCCACACTGGGCTCACAGTCCTCATCCCCATTCCACAGATGAGGGAACTGAGGCCCAGAGAAGTGAAGCAGACCCGCCCAAGGTCACGCAGCACACAAGCGGCGGAGTCAGGACTAGAACCCAGGCCCTGGGGCTCTATCCACTAGGTCACACTGCTTCCCCTTAGGTGACGGACCCCGGTGGGGGAGGGGGTTCTCCCGGACAGGGCCGGATCGGGGGATACGACCGGTCCGGGCCGGGTCCGGTCTCCCTCCGCGGACCCGGGGCTCACGGGGTATATTAAGTATTAAGAATACTTAATAAACACTATGATGGGGTCCGTGCTAGGCAGTCGAGAGAGGGCAGAGAGCATCGATCGATCAATCAGTGGTATTCGCCGAGGGCTTACCATTTGCAGGGCACTGTGCTGAGCGCTTGGGAGATTTGGTAGACACCCCCTGTCTACGGAGAGCTTCCAGTCCAGGAGAGAGGCAAACCGAAGCCGGTACCGCCCCAGAGAATCAATCGTTCGGCTGGTAGTGCTTACGGAGTACCTGCCGTGAGCGGAGCGCGGGACGGAGCACTTGGGAGAGTAAAGAGACGCAGAGCACCCACTCCCTGCCCTCGAGGAGCTGCCAGTCTGCCGGGGGAGAGGGGCAGGGAGGGCAGAAATGATTTGCCGATGGCGTGAGCAGGAAGTAACTGGGAGCTGGGGGAGGACGGGGGAGTGGGTTGCGTGGGGAGATTGTTAGGGACAGGGAACGTGTCCGCTAATAATAATGATGGCATTTATTAAGCGCTTACTTAGTGCAAAGCACCGTTCTAAGCGCTGGGGAGGTTACAAGGCGATCAGGTTGGCCCGGGGGGGGGGACTCACAGTTTTAATCCCCACTTTACAGATGAGGTGACTGAGGCCCAGAGAAGTCTTTTAGACTGTGAGCCCACTGTTGGGTAGGGACTGTCTCTATGTGTTGCCAATTTGTACTTCCCAAGCGCTTAGTACAGTGCTCTGCACATAGTAAGCGCTCAATAAATACGATTGATTGATTGATTGATTGATTGAATAAACTCAATAAATACGATTGATGATTGATGATGATGAAGTGAAGTGACTCGCCCAAAGTCACACAGCTGACAGCTGGCGGAGCCGGGATTTGAACCCATGACCCCTGACTCCAGAGCCCGCGCTCTTTCCACTGAGCCACGCTGCTTCTTAGTAGTCTTCCAAGCGCTTTGTACAGTGCTTCGTGCATCGGACCTGGGTTCTAATGCCGGCTCCGCCACTTGTCTGCTGTGTGACCTAGGGTGGCCGACTTCACTTTTCGGTGCCTCAGTTATTTCATCTGTAAAATGGGGATTAAGAGCGTGAGCCCCATGTGGTCCAGGGACCGGGTCCGACCCGATGCCAACCCCAGTGCTTAGAACGGCGCTGGGGACGCGGTGAGCCCCAGACAAGTGCCGCGATCATCGTTAGGGTAAGCGCTCAGTAAATACGATCGGCTGAAGGGCTCGCGGCGCCAATCTGCCAGTTGGCACGGCTGTCGCTGCGTCCGTGGGCGTTCGCGCCGGGGGCGTGTGTCTGCGTGTGACTGGCGTGTCGGTCGGAATGACGCTCTCGGGGCTGGTTGAGGGGGAAAGGGGGAATCAATCCGGGAAAGCTTTCTGGAGGCGGCGGGGGAGTCGGGGCCCTCCGGGGGGTTTCCGGCTCTCGTTTGGGGAGAGCTCGGTGGGCTTCCGGGAAGGGGCACGTGTGATGTCTTTTAGACTGTGAGCCCGCTGTTGGGTAGGGGCTGCCTCTGTATGTTGCCAACTTGGACTTCCCAAGCGCTTAGTACAGCGCTCTGCGCACGGTAAGCGCTCAATAAATGCGATTGATCGATTGATCGATTGATTGATGTCATCCGGGTCTGGCACCGCGTGCCCGCTGCCCAGGCTGCTTCGCCGGGGACGAGCCGGGGTTCCTCCTCCTCCTCCTCCTCCCTCCCCCCGCCTCCCGTGCCCCGGCCCTCAGTTTCCCCCGCCGGCGAGTGACGCGGGGGGCTCCTCTGTCCGCAGGCCGGGCGGCGGGTGCGGGATGGCCTCGGCCCTCCCGCGGACCCTGGGCGAGCTGCAGCTGTACCGCGTCCTGCAGCGCGCCAACCTGCTGTCCTACTTCGAGGCGTTCGTGCAGCAGGGCGGTGACGACGTGCAGCAGCTGTGCGAGGCGGGCGAGGAGGAGTTCCTGGAGATCATGGCCCTGGTGGGCATGGCCAGCAAGCCCCTGCACGTGCGCCGCCTGCAGAAGGCCCTGCGCGACTGGGTCACCAACCCGGCCCTCTTCACCCAGCCGCTGGCCTCCCTGCCCGTCAGCAGCATCCCCGTCTACAAGCTGGCCGGGGGCGCGGCCGCCTGGCTGGCCGGGGGTCCGCGCGAGGAGCCGCCGCCGCCCAAGACCCCCAAGTGCGCGGCGGCCGTCTGCCCGCCGGGCGCGGGGCCGGCCGGGGCGGCGGGCGCGGGGGCCCCGGGCCGGGGGCAGCGGCGAGGGCCGGCCCCGGGCGGGCCACCCGGCCCCCGACGGGGACGGGGAGGGCGAGGCCGGCCTGTCGCCCGCCGCCCTGGGCTCGCCGGGCTCCCCGTCGCGGGACGGGGCCGAGGCGCTGGACGCGGCGGCGGCCCTGTCGGTGGCCGAGTGCGTGGAGCGGCTGGCGCCCTCGCTGCTGGCCCCGCCCCGCGGGGACGCCGCCGGCCTGGTCCGGGACGTGCTCCGCGCCAACAAGAAGCTGGCCAAGATGGTCGGCCACATCTTCGACATGAGCGACCTGGACCCCCGCAAGGAGGAGGAGATCCGCAAGTACAGCGCCATTTACGGGCGCTTCGACTCCAAGCGCAAGGACGGCAAGCACCTCACCCTGCACGAGGTGACCCTCCGGGCCCCGGGCACCTCCGCCCCCTCCGGCCCTCCTCCTCTGCCAGCCCGTCCCTCCCGCCCTCTCGCCGGAGCGCCCGTTCCTCCTTTCGGTCCTATTTATTGAGCGCTCACTACGTGCGGGGGACGGTGCAACGAGCAGGAGGCACGTTCCCCGCCTACAGCGAGCTCACGGTCTGGGGACTAGACCAGAGAGTAGACTGGAGACTACCGGACGCGGAGCTCTGTAATAATGATAATAATAACGGTGATGGCATTTGTTAAGCGCTTACCATGTGCAAAGCACTGTTCTAAGCGCTGGGGGGGATACAGGGTTGTCCCACGGGGGGCTCACAGTCATCATCCCCATTTTACAGATGAGGGAACTGAGGCTCAGAGAAGTTAAGCGGCTTGCCCCAAGTCATACAGCAGACATGTGGCGGAACCCATGACCTCTGACTCCAAAGCCTGGGCTCTTTCCACTGAGCCACGCTGCCTCAAGTTGTTGCCAACTTGTACTTCCCAAGCACTTAGTACAGTACTCTGCACACAGTAAGCGCTCAATAAATACGATTGATTGATTGATTCTATACTGAGCGCCTGGGAGGGTAGGATAGAGCAAGTAGATCTAATGATGTGCATCTAGCTTTATTTCTATTTATGCTGATGATTTGACGTCTGTCTCCCCCTTTTAGACTGTGAGCCCGTTGTTGGGTTGGGACCGTCTCTATACGTTGCCAACTTGTACTTCCCAAGCGCTTAGTACAGTGCTTTGCACACAGTAAGCGCTCAATCAATACGATTGAATGAATGAATAAATAGATACCATCCTCGCCCTCAAGGAGCTTACGGGCTACTGTGTGCGGAGCAGTGGACTGAGCGCTTGGGAGAGTCCAATACAGTTAGTAGACACGATCCCTGCCTTCAAGATGCTTCCAGTCTGTCGTGTGCCGAGCACGGGACCGAGCGCTCGAGAGAGGCTGGTAGACTTGGTAGACACGATCGCTGCTGTCAGTCCATCAGTCGGTGATTTTTATTCATTGTTTACTGTGTGCAGAGCACTGTACAAAGCCCTGGGGAAACTACAGTACAACAGAGTTGGTAGACAAGGTACCTGCCCGCAAGAAGGGTGCAGTCTAGAAGAGGATGGTACAGTCTACTGTAGGTAGAGCGCTATACTAAGCGCTTGGGAGAGTATAGGGGAAGCAGCATGGCTCAGTGGAAAGAGCGTGGGCTTTGGAGTCAGAGGTCATGGGTTTGAATCCCGACTCAGCCACATAAATAAATAAATAATGACGGTATTCGTTAAGCGCTTACTATGTGCAAAGCACTGTTCTAAGGGCTGGGGAGGTTACAAGGTGATCAGGTTGTCCCCCATGGGGCTCACAGTTTTAATCCCCATTTTCCAGATGAGGGAACTGAGGCACAGAGAAGTGAAGTGACTTGCCCAAAGTCACACAGCTGACAGTTGGTGGAGCTGGGATTTGAACCCATGACCTCTGACACCAAAGCCCTGGCTCTTTCCACTGAGCCACGCTGCTTCCCCTATACTCTCCCAAGCGCTTAGTACAGCGCTCTACCTACAGTAGACTGTACCATCCTCTTCTAGCCACATGTCTGCTGTGTGACCTTGGGCAAGTCACTTAACTTCTCTGAGCCTCAGTTACCTCATCTGTAAAATGGGGATTAAGATTGTGAGCCCCACGTGGGACAACCTGATCACCTTGTATCCCCCCCTGTGCTTAGAACAGTGCTCTGCACATAGTAAGCACTTAATAAATGCCATTATTATGTATAGTAGAGTCAATAGTGGACCGAAAGGAATCTCCTCCCAACAATTGACCCTCTCGACCTCTATTGCTGAAGCCCAGAAAGGCTTAATAAAAATCTAGTTCTTATCATCCCTCAGTACACCACTGCTCATTATAACCTTATTTCTCTTTTGATGTTCACCACAAGGCCCTTGCCCTCAAGGAGTTTCCAGTCTAGCAGGGAAGGCGGACACGAAACGAAATGACAGATGGGAGGACGGGAGGGCAAGGGGATGGGGGCACCGGCTAGTTCTTAAGGAATAAGTAGCGTCCGTAAAATGTTACAGGAGGTTGTGAATAAAACTGTTCATCTTGCCCTTAATGATAATAATTATGGTATTTAAGTGCTTACTACATGCCAGGCACTGTTCTAAGCACTGGGGTAGATACAGGATAATTGCGTTGGACACATTCCCTGTCCCACGCGGGGCTCACAGCCTTAATCTCCGTTTTGCGGATGAGGGAACTGAGGCACAGAGAAGTTAAGTGATTTGCCCAAGGTCACACAGCAGACAAGTGGTAGAACCCATGACCTACTGGCTCCCAGGACCATGCCGCCTCCCCCTTCTACCTCTCCCCATTATTTAGAAAGAGTGATTAAGAAAATGTCATTATTGTAATTGTTCAGGGCTTACTCGGTGTCAAGTACTGTTCTGAGCGTGGCGCTGGAGTAGAAACAAGTTAATCGGGTGGGATGCAGCCCCCGGTCCTCATGGGGTGCACAGTCTAAGTAGGAGGGAGAACAGGTATCGACTCCCTTTGTACAGTTGAGGAAACTGAGGCCCAGAGAAGTTAAGCGACTTCCCCCGGTCACACAGTAGATGGGTGGCGGAGCCGGGATTGGAACCCAGGACCTCTGATTCCCAGGCCTGGGCTCTTTCCATTAGACCACGTTACTCCTCCCCGCTGTTTAAAGGAAGTGATGAAGACAGAGTCATAATAATAATAATAAAAGCATTTGTTAAGCACTTACTATGTGCAAAGCACTGTTCTAAGCACTGGGGGGGATACAAGGTGATCAGGTTGTCCCACGTGGGGCTTACAGTCATCACCCTCATTTTACAGATGAGGTAACTGAGGCTCCGAGAAGTTAAGTAACTTGCCCAAGGTCACACAGCAGACATGCGGCGGAGCTGGGATTCGAACCCATGACCTCTGACTCCAAAGCCCGGGCTCTTCCCACTGAGCCACGCTGCTTCTGTTATCCGGTTAACATAAACTGTTATCCGGTTAAATAGCGGTGAATCCTGGTTCTGCTGTGAACATCTTTGAATCCCATGCTTCGTGCACATCTGTAAGCGCCTAATATTCCAGTCTTCTCCTTCACTTCCTCTTCTGCCTGTTGGCACCTTGGGCTAACATCCTAGGGATCTGCCTTCCACTAGGTTCATTCATTCACTCATTCAGTCATATTTATTGAGCGCTTACTGTGTGCAGAGCACTGGACTAAGCGTTTGGGAAGTACAATAATAATAATAATGATGACATTTGTTAAGCGCTTACTATGTGCAAAGCGCTGTTCTCAGTGCTGGGGGGGATACAAGGTGATCAGGTTGTCCCACGTGGGGCTCACAGTCTTCATCCCCATTTTACAGATGAGGTAACTGAGGCATAGAGAAGTGAAGTGACTTGCTCAAGGTCACACAGCAGACAGCCGGCAACATATAGAGATGGTCCCTACCAAACAACGGGTTCACAGTAGAGAACAAGCAAGGGTGGATTTAACAATAATAATAATAATAATAATAATAATAATAATAATAATAATAGCATTTATTAAGCACTTACTATGTGCAAAGCACTGTTCTAAGCATTGAGGGGGATACAAGGTGATCAGGTTGTCCCACGGGGGCTCACAGTCAGTCCCCATTTTACAGATGAGGGAACTGAGGCGCAGAGAAGTGAAGTGACTTGCCCAAGGTCACACAGCAGACAGCCGGCAACATATAGAGATGGTCCCTACCAAACAACGGGCTCACAGTAGAGAACAAGCAAGGGTGGATTTAATAATAATAATAATAATAATAATAATAATAATAATAATGGCATTTATTAAGCACTTACTATGTGCAAAGCACTGTTCTAAGCACTGGGGGGATACAAGGTGATCAGGTTGTCCCACGTGGGACTCACAGTCTTAGTCCCCCTTTTACAGATGAGGGAACTGAGGCACAGAGAAGTGAAGTGACTTACCCAAGGTCACACAGCAGACAGCCGGCAACATACAGAGATGGTCCCTACCAAACAACGGGCTCACAGTAGAGAACAAGCAAGGGTGGATTTAATAATAATAATGGCATTTATTAAGCGCTTACTATGCGCAAAGCACTGTTCTAAGCACTGGGGGGATACAAGGTGATCATGTTGTCCCACGTGGGGCTCACAGTCTTAGTCCCCCTTTTACAGATGAGGGAACTGAGGCATAGAGAAGTGAAGTGACTTACCCAAAGTCACACAGCAGACAGCCGGCAACATACAGAGATGGTCCCTACCAAACAACGGGCTCACAGTAGAGAACAAGCAAGGGTGGATTTAATAATAACAATAATAATAATAATAATAATGACATTTATTAAGCGCTTACTATGTGCAAAGCACTGTTCTAAGCATTGGGGGGATACAAGGTGATCAGGTTGTCCCACGTGGGGCTCACAGTCTTAGTCCCCCTTTTACAGATGAGGGAACTGAGGCACAGAGAAGTGAAGTGACTTGCCCAAGGTCACACAGCAGACAGCCGGCAACATACAGAGATGGTCCCTACCAAACAACGGGCTCACAGTAGAGAACAAGCAAGGGTGGATTTAATAATAATAATGGCATTTATTAAGCGCTTACTATGCGCAAAGCACTGTTCTAAGCATTGAGGGGATGCAAGGTGATCAGGTTGTCCCACGTGGGGCTCACAGTCTTAGTCCCCCTTTTACAGATGAGGGAACTGAGGCACAGAGAAGTTAAGTGACTTGTCCAGAGTCGCCCAGCTGACAGTGGGCGGAGCCGGGATTTGAACCCATGACCACTGACTCCAAAGCCCGGGCTCTCTCCACTGAGCCATTCTGCTTCTCTATTCCAGACAAGTCAGAATGCTTCGGAGCGGGGAGGGGATGAGGAGAGGGAGGGAGGGAGGGAGGGAGGGAGGTGCTCCCAAGGAAGCCCAAGGACACTGGTCACTACCGGGAGACTGGGAACACTGGTCACCACTGGAAACCCTGGTGGCCAGACAGTCTGGTTGTGCCACTGCCAAAGAGCGAGGGCTGTCAAGGGAATCCTGGAACTCCTTCTAATAATAATAATAATGATGATGGTATTTGTTAAGCGCTTACTACGTGCCAAGCACTGTCCTAAACGCTGGGACAGATACAAGGCTATCAGGTTGTCCCACATGGGGTTCACAGTTTTAATCCCCATTTTACAGATGAGGTCACTGAGGCACAGAGAAGTGAAGTGACTTGCACAAAGTCACACAGCTGACAAGCGGCGGAGTCGGGATTAGAACCCACTACCTCTGACTCCCAAGCCCGGGCTCTTTCCGCTAAACCACGCTGCTTCTCAATAAGCGCTGGCGTAGATAATAATAATAATAATAATAATAATAATAATAATGATAATAATGGCATTTATTAAGCGCTTATTATGTGCACAGCACTGTTCTAAGCGCTGGGGAGGTTACAAGGTGATCAGGTTGTCCCACGGGGGGCTCACAGTAATCATCCCCATTTTCCAGATGAGGTAACTGAGGCTCAGAGAAGTTAAGTGACTTGCCCAAGGTCACACAGCAGACACGTGGTGGAGCCGGGATTCGAACCCATGACCTCTGACTCCAAAGCCCGTGCTCTTTCCACTGAGCCACGCTGCTTCGCTAGATGCAGCGTCATGTAGATGCAAGGTCCCTAGGTTGGACGTAGTTCCCTGTCCCACACGGGGCTCACAGTCCTAAGCCCCGTTTTACAGGTGAGGTAACTGAGGCACAGAGATGTGAAGTGACTTGCCCAAGGTCACACAGCAGACAAGTGGTGAAGCTGGGATTAGAACCCACATCCTCTGACTCTCAAGCCTGCACTGTTGCCGCTGGGCTATGCTGCTTCTCCATGCCCCCACACCGGGAGGGAGGGCCAGGCCCTTCTCGACTGTAAGCTCGTTGCAGGCAGGAATATGTCTGTTTATTGTTGTAGCGTGCGCTCCCAAGCGCTTAGTAGAGTGCCCTGCCCGCAGTAAGGGCTCACTGAATATGATCAAAGTTTTGTTTTGTTGCTTGTCTCCCCCTTCTAGACTGTGAGCCCTTTGTTGGGTAGGGACCGTCTCTTTGTATGTCCCAAGCGCTTAGGCCAGTGCTCTGCACACAGTAAGCGCTCAGTAAATACGATTGAGTGAATGAATGAATCGAATGAGGTGGAGCAGGATTTGGCCTCGTAGCCCACCGTGGTCCGAATTTGGGATCTGCAAGGGGCCCCGGCCGCTAGGTTCGGAGCACCTGATCCCGAGATCCAGTGTGGAAGGCACGAGGAGAACAGCCCGGTGTCCCCAGTATCCGGGGCGAGGGCTGTCTGCGCCCTGGGCAGTTGTCGGGGTCCCCGGAGGCAAAATTCATTCATTCATTGTCGTATTTATTGAGCGCTTACTGTGTGCAGAGCACTGTACTAATCAATCAATCAATCGTATTTATTGAGCGCTTACTGTGTGCAGAGCACTGTACTAAGCACTTGGGAAGTACAAGTTGGCAACACGTAGAGACGGTCCCTACCCAACAGTGGGCTCACAGTCTAGAAGTCTAAAAATCTAAACTCTAAAGTCTAAAATCAAGTGCAGAGCCGCTCTTGATTTTACAGGGCAATCCGCTTTCAGACCCAACCCCCCTGAGGGTGACTTAGACCCGGATGCAGAGCTGACCCTTTTTCAGCAACGGTGGTAGTAAGTGAGCAGCAGAGTGGTCTGATGGATAGGGCCCGGGGTCTTTGAGGCGGAAGGACTTGGGTTCCAGTCCCGGCTCTGGTGCTTGTCTTCTGGGTGACCTTGAGCAAGTCAGTTCACTTCTCCGGGCCTTCTTTTTCTCCCTCCTCCTTGGACTGTGAGACCCGTCCAGTGTGGCATCGCCCTTCCTGTCGCCCCGTCTGGCCTGGGGTCACCTCTACCCTCCCCCTAATGTAGTCTGGGATCGCTCCCCTTTTCCCCCTTCTATCTGTCCGGCCTGAAGCCGCCCCTTCCCCCGTCTGGCCTTGGTCTCCCCCCCTCAATCCAGCCTTCCGCCGCTATTCCCCTCCCTCCTGTCCAGCCTGAGACCCTCCCGCCCCCGGCCTGGTCCAGCCTGGGGCTGCCCCTCTCCCGGCCACGAGGAAGAGGAGGAACCCTGTGACTGACCACATGTGTGTGCGTTTGTGTGTGCACGCGTGCGCTCTGCAGCTGACGGTGAACGAGGCGGCCGCGCAGCTGTGTGTGAAGGACAACGCCCTGCTGACCCGCAGGGACGAGCTCTTCGCCTTGGCCCGCCAGGTCTCCCGCGAGGTCACCTACAAGTACACCTACCGGACGTCCAGGTACCAGGGGGTAGTTGGGGGGTGTTGTCGGGGCGGGGGACCGGCGTCCAGAATGGGGGCTCCGCGCAGCTGTCCGGTTCCCGACCGTCCGCCGGACATCCGGCTATGGCCGGAGGGGTCACCGACCCTTCCTCCCTTATCCCCCGGGGTCTTCTGGCCGTATCTCCCGGGACCATTGAGCGTCGGCACAGTTTGGGCCAGAGAGGGTGGACGTCCTGCTAGCCACCGGCGAGGTCTGGGGATGTGAACGCAGGTGGGCGCCTGAGATTTGTACCCCCACCCCTCCCTACCCTTCCTCATCGCAGTATCTGTGCTGTGCTGGGTGCCTGCATTGGGCTGGACACTGTGCTGGGTGTCTCTGCTGTGCCGGGTGCCCGCAGTGTGTCTGGCGCTGTGCTGCGTGCCCTCGGTTTGCTGGGTGCCTGGCAGCAGTACATCAAAAGGGGAAGACTTAGTCCCCGTCCTTGGAGCTGACAGTGTGGTATCTGCGGGGTGGGATCCAGGGCGCCAGAGAATCAGTCCATCGACCGGTGCTGTTTCTTGAGTGCAGTAAGGACTGAGGTCACAAGTGCTGTGGGGCTGAGGGAGGGGTGACTATCAAGCATTTAAGGGGATCAGACCCAAGTGAGGAGTTGACCCAGAAGGGAGGTTGGGGAGGGGAAATGAGGAGCTGGCCAGGGAACTGACTTTTGGGAGGATTTGGAAGGTGAAGGGGAGAAGAGGGAGTAAGTGGTCGCCCAGGGTGACCACTCACCTGGCCCGCTCCATCCCCCCCTCTAACCTGGACCCGCGGGGACCCTTGGTCTTGTTGGTCGTGGCTTGACCGCAACCCCAGGCCCGCAGGGACCCTCGGCCCAGCAGTCATGGCTCGGCCAAGGCCTCACCAGCTCCGGGCCCGCGGGGCCCCCCGCCCTTCATCCTGCACCAGCCGTGAGCCTCGGCGCCGGATCTGCTGCGTGGCCCTCTTTTGACGCTGTTTGGGCGGACACGGTCTCTCAAGCAACGTGGTCACTCAATGTTTTTGTTTGTTTTTTCAACTTCCAGGCCCAAGTGTAGCGAAAGAGAGGAGCTGTCTCCCAAGAGAATAAAAATCGAGGTACGGGGGCTGCTCTCTTCTCTGCTGTTCTGACATGAAGCCCCCTGGCCGGGTTGATTTTCGAATCAGACACGGACCGCGGGGCCTGGGTGGCATAGCACTGCCCCCCGACTCTGGGGGTGGGGGTGTGTGTGTGTGTGTTTTGGGGTGACCGGGCAGGGCGTTTCTCCCTTGCCCTCCTCCGCTGGACGGAACTCTGCCCTGGCAGATGAGCCCGCCACGTGCTGCTTGGTGCCCCACTGACGCCCTCGGTCCACGCCCGGCCTTACCCCTGCCGCTTGGGTCCCGGGACAGTGCCCGAAGGGACATCCCCTCCTCCCCCCTACCCCACTCTTTGAAGCAGCCCCCAGCTGGGGCGGGCAGGTGAGTGGACCCCCAAGCCCACGTGGGGTGGACACGTGGACCTCTGAGGCCACAGAGTCAGGGTAAGTGGAGCACCCAAGGCTTGTGGGCAGACAGGCAGGCGCACAGCAGGGCCGTCCCTGCGCCCGAGACGCCTGGGGTGGCCATGGTGGCCAGGGCAGTGGCCAAAGACAAACAGCTCTGGTTTCCCCGGAATTAGGGAGGGGAGACCGGGGGTGTGTATCCTCCCACCTTCTCACCTTGTGGGTCCTGGCTCTTTCCTCCTCACACTGTCTTTCAAATGATGCCCCGGGGACACAGGGAGAGCTAAGCCCTCCCCTTCCCCTTTTTAAAATGATATTTGTTCAGCGGGAACTATGTGCCAGGGACTGTACGAAGCACCGAGGGAGATACAGGCTATGCTGTTTGTATTAGTTAAGCACAAACTAATGCACCAGGTACTATAATAAGCACTGGGGTAGATGCCAGCTAATCAGGTTGGCACAGTCCCCGTCCCCCGTGTAGTATTCACACTCTTAATCCCCATTTTGCAGATGGGTGAGGTAACTGAGGCCCAGAGAAGTTAAGTGAGTTGTCCAAGGTAACTCAGGAGACAAGTGGCGGGGCTGGGATTAGAACCCAGTTCCTTCTGATTCCCAGGCTGAGGCTCTATCCATTAGGCCACGTCTGTTTCTCCTGTCCTCCTTATCTCTCATCTCTTCCTCCCCCGTCCTCCCGTTTCTTTCCTTCTCTCTTTCTTCTTTTTCCTCTCTCCCTCCTTCTTCTCTCTCCTTCCTCTTCCCTCCCCCCCTTCCCTTTCTCTCCTCCCATCCCACGTTTCCGTCCTCCCATCCCCTCCTCTTACCTCCCACCCATGGTGAGTGGGCCGGGAGGAGAGAGGTTGGCCACAGGCAGCCAGGAGCTCAGGACCCGAGCTACCCGCTTGAGAGCTCTATGAGAGGAAGAGGAGGAGGAAGGAGCTGTAACTTCTAGACAATCTCTAGCTGCCCCCAGTGGTTCCCCCTCCCCCTCCTACCCCCATCTCAGCAAGGTGTGTGGATTTCCCCGGCCTTCAGAGCTCTGCCCCGTTCCCTGGACACTTTATATTGTCTGGCTAGGGGCCAGATCCAGATAGCAGCCTCTGCCTGAGCCCGTTGTTGGGTAGGGACCGTCTCCATACGTTGCCAACCTGTACTCCCCAAACGCTTAGTACGGTGTCCTGCACACAGTAAGCGCTCAATAAATACGATCGAATGAAATGAATGAATTTGGTCACCTGATACCGTGGGTCTCTGAAAGCATGAAGCTGTAGTCAACTTTTTCACAATATTTATGAAATGCCTTCCCAGTGGTTAGAATCTGAGAAAGATCCCAAAGACCTTAACAGGCAATGAATTTCCTCTCCCTCTAATCCCCGTCCTCTGTCCCCTCTCCCCATCTAATTTGTCTAGAAGTTACAGCTCCTCCTCCTCCTCCTCCTCCTCCTCCTCTTCCTCCTCCTCCTCCTCTCCGCCCCCCATAGAGCTGTCAAGCGGGTAGCTCGGGTCCTGAGCTACCCATCTAATAAAGATGGTATTTGTTAAGTGCTTACTTTGTGTCAAGCACCGTTGCAGGAGCTGGGGTGGGCACAATCCCTGTCCCACATAGGGCTCACAGCTTAATGCCCGTTTTACAAGATGAGGCAACAGAGGCCCAGAGAAGGGAAGTGACTTGCCCAAGGTCACACAGCAGACAGTGGCAGAGCCAAGATTAGGAACCCGGGTCCTTCTGACTCCCAAGCCTGGGCTCTATCCACTCGGCCATGCTGCCTTGTCCCCTTCTCCCCATCTGTCCCCCATTCTCAGTCTCCCCTCCTCTCTCCCCCGTCCCTTTCTGTCCCCTCTTTCCTCTAGACTGTAAGCTCACTGTGGACAGGGAATGTCTGTATCATCTCTGTTATATTGTACTCTCCCAAGTATTTAACACAGTGCTCTGCACTCAGTAAATGGGATTGATGCTCACCCGTCTTCTCTGACTGCTCTCTTCTGTCCCTACCCCCAGTCCCCTCTCCTCTGTTCCTTCAATCATATTTATTGAATGCTTACTATGTGCAGAGCACCGTACTTGGGAGAGTACAATAGAACAGAGTTGGTAGACACATCACCTGCCCACAGCGAGCTCACGGTATAGAGGGATAGGCAGACCTGAATATAAATAAGTTACAGATGCGGACATAACTGCTGTGGGGCTTAGGGAGCAGTGAATAAAGGGTGCAAATCTGCATGGAATGATGACGTGGAAGGGAGTGGATAAAGAAGAAACGAGGGTTTAGGGAAGGCCTTTTGGAGGAGATGTGCCTTCAGTAAGGCTTTGAAGCAAGGGAGAGTCATTGTCTGTCAGATGTGAAGAGGGAGGGCATTCCAGGCCAGAGGCAGGACGTAGGCGAGAGGACGAGCTTGAGGTACAGTGAGTAGGTTGGCATTAGAGGAGCGAAGCGTGCTGGCTGCTTTGTAATAGGAGAGTGGTGAGGTGAGGTAGGAGGGGACAAGGTGATTGAGTGCTTTGAAGCCAGTGGTGAGGAGTTTCCGTTGGATGCGAAGGTGGATGGGCAACACTGGAGTTTTTTGAGGAGTGGGGAGTCGTGGCCTGAACGTTTTTGTAGAAACGTGATCTGGGCAGCAGAGTGAAGTTTGGACTGGGGTGGGGAGAGACAGAAGGCAGGGAGGTCAGCAAGGAGGCCGATAGGGTGATCAAGGCGAAATAGGATAAGTGCTTGAATTGGCGTGGTAGCAGTCGAGATAGAGAGGCAGGGGTGGGTTTTAGTGGTGATGTGAAGGTTGAACCATCAGAATTTAGTGATAGATTGAATACGTGGCTTGAATGAGAGGGATGAGTCAAGGATAATGCCAAGGTTACGGGCTTGTGAGACAGGAAGGATGATGGTGCCCTCTGCAGTGATGGGAAAATCAAAGGGAGGACAGGGTTTGGGTGGGAGGATAAAGAGTTCTGTTTTGGCCATGTTAGGTTCGAGGTGTCGGTGGGACATCAAGTAGAGATGTCCCGAAGGCAGGAGGAAATGTGAGGCTGCAGAGGAGAGAGATCAGGGCTGGAGATGGAGATTTGGGAGTCATCTGCAAGGAGGAGGGAGTTGAAGCCATGGAAGCGAATGAGTTGTCCAGGTCGTGGGTGTAGGCGGGGAATAGAAGGGGACCCAGAATTGAACCTTGAGGGACCCCCCACCCCCCAACAACAGTTGGAGGACCGGAGGCAGAGGAGGAGCTCATCAAAGAGACTGAGAATGTGCAGCAGAGAGATAGGAGGAGAACCGGGAGAGGACAGTGTCGGTGAAGCTGAGGTTGGAGAATGTTTCCTGGAGAAGGAGGGTGGGCGACAGTGTCAGAGGCAGCTGAGAGGTCGAGGAGGATTAGGATGGAGGCGAGACCATTGATTTGGCAAGAAAGAGATCATTTGTGACCTTTGAATGGGTGGTTTGCCCCCTCCTCTGTTTCCCCCTCCTCTCTCCTCTCCTCTCTGCCCTCCCCCACCACCCCCGACCCCTTCCTCTCCTCCTCTTCTCTCCCATCAGATGATAAATTCCTTAGGGCAGGGACCAGTTTGTTTACGCTTAATAAGTGAGGTGGAGACTAGACAAAAATCCATGTGGGCACATGGAAAAGCCTTCCCTAGTCAGGGAAGTATAAGAAGAGTGGAAACAAAGGTAAATTTATCTTTTCTGAGCCGTTATTGGGGAAGGATAGAGATTGTGTGTGCATACCGAGGGAAAAGGATATTGGGGGAGTAAACAGAGTTATATTTTTAATCACGGATTCTTGGCTCCAGCCGGCAAATCCCCACGGCCTGGTTTTTTTGGTCGCTCAATAAATTAAACTCAGAATTTTCCATCCGGCCTCCAGAGCGGTTTAAGAAGAAAAAGGCCTGTGTGAGAGGGGGTGGAGGGAGGAGGGGGTGGAGAGGGCGGGAGGATGGACACTGGTGTCCTCGGTCGCCTGGACACAGAGTCGGTCACGAGACCGTCCGCCCAGCCCTGCCCAAGGACCCAGAGGCAGATGGGCGGTTGGCAATGGGCGAGGGGGTTTGGCTGGTGGGTTTACGTCCGGTAGAGAGGTGGAGGCTGGGCTGCCACCCCCGTGCCCCTCCCCTGGGCACCGACGGGCCTTGCTGCTGGGAGGGTGGGTTGAGCCCGGCCCACTGGGGTGTTTATTGGGCACCTACATGGGGTGGGGTAGGGGGCTGCCAGCCAGCTTGGGTGGACCCCCCGGGTTATGTGTCATTGGCCCTTGCCCTCCCGGGGTGGGGGGCAGGGGGTGGGGTGCACAGAGAGCACCATTACCCAGATAGGAGCGGGTGCCCCCCAGAGAGACCCTCTGAGCTGTCTCCTCCGGTCAGAGCCGCAACCCGGGGGGTCCCGGTGGGCCTGCTACCCCCTCACCGCCCGCTGACCTGCCCCCCGCAAGGACCCAGGGTTCAGGGTCAGCTCGCCCCAGTGTCAGGGGGTCTGTGCTCAGGGGAGGGGATCAGGCCACTCCTCTCTGCCCCTTCTGAGTGTCCGCAGCCAAGGTGGTCAGTGGCGAGAAGTGGAGGAGCTCTTGGGGATGCCCCACCCTGCCCGGAGGATCTGGGGCATTATGGCCGGAACCCCCCTCTCTGTCCCCGGGTCGGGTAGCGTGGATGCTTACATTTCCAGCCCATCAATCAATCAATCCATGATATTTATAGGGCTTACCAGGTGCGGAGCACTGGACTGAGTGCTTGGGAGAGGTCAGTACAACATTCCTTGCCCGTGACGAGCTCG
The DNA here is from genome assembly GCF_015852505.1 of Tachyglossus aculeatus. Taxonomy (NCBI): domain Eukaryota; kingdom Metazoa; phylum Chordata; class Mammalia; order Monotremata; family Tachyglossidae; genus Tachyglossus; species Tachyglossus aculeatus. The sequence goes on from NC_052072.1 coordinate 190,692, forward strand.
CAAACCCTTAGTACAGTGCTTTGCACGCAGTAAGCGTTCAATAAATACTATTGAATGTATAGAGCCCCCCACCCCGGGCCCACGAGCTCTGCCCCCGGCGGGACTCGTGTGGGTCCCCCCTTCTCCGCTCCGGGGGCGCCTGCCGACCTCGCCAGGTGCTCCCGGGGAACGGAGCTGGGGTGTTGAAGCCGCTCGGAGAGGAGGCAGAAAAGGGACGCCCTAAGTACGGACTGGAAATGCCAAGGGAACGGCGGTTGCTCGGAGGCTGAGCGGGGCCGTGTGATGGTTTGCGTGGGCACCTGGGGCGTGGACGTGTGGGTGGCGGGCACAGGGGGTGGTGTGCTGCTCTGAGTCCCCAGTTGCCCATTGTGTGCTGGGAGGCAGAGAAGGAAGGAGTATGGCGGGGGGTTTGGGGAAGCGGGGGCGGCAGCCGGTAGATGGGGACCCCAAGAGAGGAATGAGCGAGGTGGGCGTCATCAAGTCCGGGAAATTTCAGGGGATGCCAACGGCCAGATGGGCCGGGGCTGGTGGGAAACATCTGCACGAGGCTCCAGATGTGTGCACGGGGGTGGGGGGAGATGGGACCGGAGGGGGACCACCAGGGTGCAGGACCCCACCCACGCAGCCACCTGGTGCTGACATGGGAGAGCTCTTCCAACTGGGTGTGGGCTTCTCCTCCCCCTGCCTCCCGTCCCGTGATCTCGGAACTTCCGGATGCCTCGGGGCGCAGTGGGAAGAGGGAGAGAGCAGGTGGGCGCACCGGGCCATCTGCCCACCCTCCGGAAGCTGCAGCTGCCCACGGGAAGGGGGCAACTTCCCTGCCTGTCGGGAATTGGGAGAGGGTAGGAGGAGGAGAGTCATCTGTCGGGAGTGGATGATGGATGGATGGTGAGCAGCCCCCCTTCCCCATGGTAGTGGGCTGGTGACCCCCTGGGGCCTCGGCCCCGGGCGTTCACTGACTGCCCCGGTCTGGAGTGGGCCTGGGGCTACGGGAGATGGGGAGGGCCCGGGAACTGGAGGAGGAAGGTTCCTCACCCCTTTCAGAACCTAAGGCAGAGCTGCCCAATCTGGGGTCTCCCACAGTCTGCCCTGGGGCCAAGGCCTGGGCGTGTGTCGGAGGATCTGGCCCGCCGACTGGGTCAGCGGGGTGAACCGGGCGTTCTGGCATATGAGTTACCACCGGGCTGTCGGGATGGGGGGCTGTCAGGAACTAAGTGGGGGCTGATGGGACTGGAGTTTGGGGAGTTAGTTAGGGAAGGCTGGTTGGAGGAGGTGGGCTTTCAGGAAACGTGAACGGGGAGGGAGGGAACTGAGGTCTGGACTGTTGGTGGGGAGGGAGGGAGTTCAGGCCAGGGGAACAGCGTGGGCTAGGGGATGGAGGTGGGAGAGTTGAGGGGGGTTGAGAGGCGGCTGGATGGTTGGATTTGAGTTTGGGGGGGAGAGCTGGGGGGGTCTTTGTGACGTGCTGGGGGAGTTCCAGGTCAGGAGAGCAGCCTGAGTAGAGGGACGGAGGAGGGGGGGTGGCCCAGGGGTGGCTAGAAAGAGAGCAGAGCTTAGGGGTGGGACCCCGTAGTCAACGAGCCTCGGCTCGCTCGCAGGAAGAAGCCTGTCTGCTGCCTCCTTACCACCAATCAGTCATTTGTTGAGCACTTACTGAATGCAGCGCACTGTACTAAGCCCCTGGGAGAGCCCCATACACAATGATCCAGTCTTCGCATGGGCGACCTCGCTCCCACGATCCAGGTGGTGGCCACGATGCAGCCGGCGGTCGGTCGGTCAGGGCGTCAGAGGTGCCTTTGAGAGCTTGCTCCCATCGCCCACCCAGTAAACAGATGCAGTGCTCTATCCGTGAGAAGCAGCGTGGCCTCATGGATAGAGCTCGGGCCTGGGGGTCAGAGGGACCTGGTTTCTAGTCCCAGCTCCGTCCCATGTAGGTCGCGTGACCGTGAACAAGTCACTTCACTTCTCGGGGCCTCAGTTCCCTCAACTGTAAAATGGGGATTAAGACCCATGAGCCCTATGTGGGACAGGGACCGTCCAACCCGATTTGCTTCTATCTACCCCAGCGCTTAGAACACTGTTTGGCACATAGTAAGTGCTAGCAGGTACCATAATTATTATTATTATTATTATCCACGCCAGATTTATTATACAGAAAACTGATTTTCCCCTGGCGTTCACCTCAGCGATCAATCAGTTGATAAATGCGATGGATTACCGGAAACAGAGTCTGGCCAGCATCCGCCAGTTGGCTTCCTGAGACAGTGCTAAAGAAGTAGAATAAGCAGCGTGGCCTAGTGGGTGGAGTCAGGGAGACCTGGGTTCTAATCCCGACTCCGCCAGGTGTATGCTGTATGACCTCGGGCAAGTCATTGAACTTCCCTGTGCCTCAGTTATCTGTAGAATGGGGATTGAGAGCGAGCCCTATGTTGGGCAGTGCGGCTCAGTGGAAAGAGCACGGGCTTTGGAGTCAGAGGTCAGGGGTTCAAATCCTGGCTCTGCCAACTGTCAGCTGTGTGACTTTGGGCAAGTCACTTCACTTCTCTGTGCCCATTCCCTCATCTGTAAAATGGGGATTAAAACTGCGAGCCCCCCGAGGGACAACCTGATCACCTTGTAACGTCCTCAGTACTTAGAACAGTCCTCTGCACATAGTAAGCACTTAACAAATGCCATTATTATTATTATTATTATTATTATCAACTGTGTCCAGCCTGATTAGCTTGTGTCTTCCCCAGTGCTTAGTACAGTGCCTGGCACATAGTAAGGGCTTAATGGAAAACATTTAAAAAAAAAGACGGCTCAGCCAACACTGGTGGCTGGAGCCAAGCTTTTATGTTTTCCGCAACCTGGTTGAACGGCATCCGTTATGACAGAAGCTCTGGACCCCTTCAGCTGTTTCCAGTCCACTTTCTCTGGCGCCGTCATTTCCCAGGGAATCATCATCATCATCAATCGTATTTATTGAGCGCTTACTGTGTGCAGAGCACTGTACTAAGCGCTTGGGAAGTACAAGTTGGCAACATACAGAGACAGTCCCTACCCAGCAGTGGGCTCACAGTCTAAAAGGGGGAGACGGAGAACAAAACCAAACATACTAACAAAATAAAATAAATAGAATAGATATGTACAAGTAAAATAAATAGAGTAATAAATATGTCCAAACATATATACATATATACAGGTGCTGTGGGGAAGGGAAGGAGGTAAGATGGGGGGGATGGAGAGGGGGACGAGGGGGATCAGTGGCTGATGCCCTCGGGCTTCGGCCGCTCGGAGGTCCGCAGGGGCCGGAGGGGCAGCAGTGGCATCTCTTTGGAAGGGGGTGGGTGCCCGGCTGGCACAGATATTTGTGTCCTGGCTGCCGCAGGGTTAATATGGCCTCCGCTGCCCTCCAGGACAGCAGAGAAGCGGCATGGCATCAGTGGGTAGAGCCCAGGCCTGGGAGTTGAAAGAACCTGGTTTCTAATCCCAGCTCTGCCACATGTGTGCTGCGTGATCTTGGGTAAGTCACTTCACTTCTCTGGGCCTCAGTTATAATAATAATAATAATGTTGGTATTTGTTAAGCGCTTACTATGTGCCAAGCACTGTTCTAAGCGCTGGGGAGGTTACAAGGTGATCAGGTTGTCCCATGGGGGGCTCAGAGTTTTCATCCCCATTTTTACAGATGAGGTAACTGAGGCACAGAGAAGTTAAGTGACTTGCCCAAAGTCACACAGCTGATAGCATTTGTTAAGCGCTTACTATGTGCAAAGCACTGTTCTAAGCGCTGGGGGGATACAAGGTGATCGGGTGGTCCCACGTGGGGCTCACAGTCTTAATCCCCATTCTACAGATGAGGGAACTGAGGCTCAGAGAAGTGAAGTGATTTACCCAAGGTCACACAGCAGACATGTGGCGGAGCCGGGATTCAAACTCATGACCTCTGACTCCAGAGGTCTGACTCCAAACGATGGCATTTATTAAGCATTTACTATGTGCAAAGCACTGTTCTGAGCGCTGGGGAGGTTACAAGGCGATCAGGTTGTCCCACAGGGGGCTCACAGTCTTAATCCCCATTTTACAGATGAGGTAACTGAAGCCCAGAGAAGTTAAGTGACTTGCCCAAAGTCACACAGCTCAGTTACCACATCTGTACAATGGGGATTGAGGGTGAGCCTCATGGGGGTCAGAGACTGTGTCCAACCTGATTAATTTTTATCTACTTTGATGCTTCTAGACTGTGAGCCCGTTGTTGGGTAGGGACTGCATCTTCAACCGCTCACTCTCCACTGGTTCCTTCCCCTCTGCCTTCAAACATGCCCATGTCTCTCCCATCCTAAAAAAAACCCTCTCTTGACCCCACCTCACCTTCTAGTTATCGTCCCATATCCCTCCTACCATTCCTTTCCAAACTCCTTGAACGAGTTGTCTACACGCGCTGCCTAGAATTCCTCAACAACAACTCTCTCCTCGACCCCCTCCAGTCTGGCTTCCGTCCCCTTCATTCCACGGAAACTGCGCTCTCAAAGGTCACCAATGACCTCCTGCTTGCCAAATCCAACGGCTCCTACTCTGTCCTAATCCTCCTCGACCTCTCAGCTGCCTTTGACACTGTGGCCCACCCCCTTCTCCTCAACACGTTATCTGACCTTGGCTTCACAGACTCCGTCCTCTTCTGGTTCTCCTCTTATCTCTCCGGTCGTTCTTTCTCAGTCTCTTTTGCAGGCTCCTCCTCCCCCTCCCATCCTCTTACTGTGGGGGTTCCCCAAGGTTCAGTGCTTGGTCCCCTTCTGTTCTCAATCTACACTCACTCCCTTGGTGACCTCATTCGCTCCCACGGCTTCAACTATCATCTCTACGCTGATGACACCCAGATCTACATCTCTGCCCCTGCTCTCTCCCCCTCCCTCCAGGCTCGCATCTCCTCCTGCCTTCAGGACATCTCCATCTGGATGTCCGCCCGCCACCTAAAGCTCAACATGTCGAAGACCGAGCTCCTTGTCTTCCCTCCCAAACCTCGTCCTCTCCCTGACTTTCCCCTCTCTGTTGACGGCACTACCATCCTTCCTGTCTCACAAGCCCGCAACCTTGGTGTCATCCTCGACTCCGCTCTCTCATTCACCCCTCACATCCAAGCCGTCACCAAAACCTGCCGGTCTCAGCTTCGCAACATTGCCAAGATCCACCCTTTCCTCTCCATCCAAACCGCTACCCTGCTAATTCAAGCTCTCATCCTATCCCGTCTGGACTACTGCACTAGCCTTCTGTCTGATCTCCCATCCTCGTGTCTCTCTCCACTTCAATCCATACTTCATGCTGCTGCCCGGATTATCTTTGTCCAGAAACGCTCTGGACATATTACTCCCCTCCTCAAAAACCTCCAATGGCTACCGATCAATCTGCGCATCAAGCAGAAACTCCTCACCCTGGGCTTCAAGGCTGTCCATCACCTCGCCCCCTCCTCCCTCCCCTCCCTTCTCTCCTTCTCCAGCCCAGCCCGCACCCTCCGCTCCTCCACCACTAATCGCCTCACTGTACCTCGCTCTCGCCTGTCCCGCCATCGACCCCCGGCCCACGTCATCCCCCGGGCCTGGAATGCCCCCAATCCCTCTGCCCATCCGCCAAGCTAGCTCTCTTCCTCCCTTCAAGGCCCTGCTGAGAGCTCACCTCCTCCAGGAGGCCTTCCCAGACTGAGCCCCTTCTTTCCTCTCCCCCCGCGTCCCCCTCTCCATCCCCCCGTCTTACCTCCTTCCCTTCCCCACAGCACCTGTATATATGTATATATGGTTGTACATATTTATTACTCTATTTATTTATTTATTTATTTTACTTGTACATTTCTATCCTACTTATTTTATTTTGTTGGTATGTTTGGTTCTGTTCTCTGTCTCCCCCTTTTAGACTGTGAGCCCACTGTTGGGTAGGGACTGTCTCTATGTGATGCCAATTTGTACTTCCCAAGCGCTTAGTACAGTGCTCTGCACATAGTAAGCGCTCAATAAATACGATTGATTGATTGATTGATTGTATGTTGCAGAATTGCACTTTCCAAACGCTCAGTACAGTGCTCTGCACACAGGAAACGCTCAGTAAATACGACTGAATGAAGGAATGAATCTACCCCACGCTTAGGAACAGTGTTTGGCACATAGTAAGCGCTTAACAAGTACCGTTATTATTATTATTATTATTAGGATGGCTTTGCTGACTACCAAGACCCGTTGCAGACCCTCTTCCAGCATGACATCATGAAGGCCCAACTGGCCAAAGCCAAAGGAGAGGACTTTGGCACACAGGTGAGAGAGAGAAAAGAGTGTATGTGTGGTGTTGGGGGGCGGCAGGGATTTGTTCACACCTTCCCCTGCCAACTTCTGTCCGGTGCCCAGGGCACTTTTGCCGCCCTTTGCCAGGGCAAACTGTCTGATTTCCCCATATGATGGCACTGAATCTGGGGCACTTTCATGTCTCCAAAGTGCCTCATTCATTCATTCATTTATTCATTCTTTCAGTCGTACTTATTGAGCGCTTACTGTGGGCAGAGCACTATGCTAAGCGCTTGGGAGAGCACAACAGTTAGCAGGCATATTCCCTATCCACAACGTGCTTACCGTCTAGAGGGTGACAGACACTTATATAAATAAATAAATGATAGATAAGATTTGTGGGGCTGGGAGGGGGGAGAGGAATAAAGGGAGCAAATCAGGGCACGCAGAAGGGAGTGGGAGAAGAGGAAAGGAGGGCTTAGTCGGGGACGGTCTCTTGGAAGAGATAGATGTGCCTTCAATAAGGCTTTGAAGGTTGGGGGCGAGTGGTTGCCTCAGCTCCAGGTGCCTCATTCTGTCAATCAATCAATCAATCGTATTTATTGAGCGCTTACTGTGTGCAGAGCACTGTACTAAGCGCTTGGGAAGTACACGTCGGCAACATATAAAGGCGGTCCCTACCCAGCAGTGGGCTCACAGTCTAGAAGGGGGAGACAGAGAACAAAACAAAACATATTAACAAAATAAATAGAATAGATAAGTACAAGTAAAATAAATAAATACGTTCAAACATATGTACATCAATGCATCGTACATCAATCGTATTTATTGAGCGCTTACTGTGTGCAGAGCACTATACTAAGCACTTGGGAAGTACAAGTTGGCAACATATAGAGACAGTCCCTACCCAACAGTGGGCTCACAGTCTAAAACGGGGAGACAGAGAACAAAACCAAACATACTAACAAAATAAAATAAATAGAATAGATATGTACAAGTAAAAGAAGTAAATAGAGTAATATGTACAAACATATATACAGGTGCTGTGGGGAAGGGAAGGAGGTAAGATGGGGGGGATGGAGAGGGGGACGAGGTGCTGTGGGGAAGGGAAGGAGGTAAGGCGGGGGGGATGGAGAAGGGGAGGAGGGGCAGGGAGAGGCTGGGCATCATGGTTAGTATCCCCATTGTACAGATGAGAACACAGAGACCCGGTTAGCCAAGTGGCTGGTCCGTAGTCATATGACGCCAGACTGGGCTGAGAACCTGGGTCTCCAGTCCCTCCTTGCCCACACCCCAGAGCAAAGTGTACGTGTCTGGGGCGAGGATGGTCCCGGTGCTGGTGCCTGGGGCCGACATGGGTCTGGTCCCCATCCACAGGCCGGGCAGGCGGGGTCCAAGCGGGCGGAGTTGGTGTGCGGACAGGCCGGGTCGGAGCGACTGCAGGCCGGGGAGCGGCGCCCGTCGGCGGGCCTTTACTGGCAGGACTCGGAGGAGCACGGACCCAACGGCCTCCTGCCCCCGGACCACCTCGACGGGCCAGGTACGCTGCTCCGCACGGGCCACCCCACCCTCCACCTCGCACCCTCATTGGACTCAGAGCGGCCTCCCCCCGGGGAAGGCCGCCCTTGGGAGGGCTGATGGGTGGGCGGGTGAGGCCAGGCAGACCAGCCCTGTGTACGCTCAAGCACATGCACGCATCCACATATAACACACACACACACTCCCCCCTAGACTGTCACGTGTGCTCTTCTCACTCTTGCCTTTTGGTTTCACAACAATAACCGTGGTATCCGTTAAGCGCTTACTATGTGCCAGGCACTGTTCTTAGCACTGGGGTAGATACAAGCAAGTCGGGTTGGACGCAGTCCCTATCCCACGTGGGGCTTGCAGTCTTAATCCCCACTTTGCAGATGAGGTAACTGAGGCCCCACAGAAGCGAAGTGACTTGTCCAAGGTCACACAGCAGACCCCTCTGACCCTCAACTTGAGAAGAGCCATCCCCCCCTCCGCTGATAACCAAGGGCCAGATTGGTCCATCCCGTCCCTCCCTCTTTTGGTCCCCAGTCCTGTCCCTCCCCTTCTGCCCATCCCAGTGCCCGCTGCCTCCCTTCTCTATCCCAGTTCCCTGTCCTATTTCTCCCAGTCCAAATGCAGTGCCCCTGACCAACTCCGCCGTCCGATTGTGGTACCCATCCCTCCCCACCCTGGGCTGATCGCAGTGCGTGTGTGTATCTGTCTCTAGCTTTAGAGTGCTCCAGCTAATCATCCGATTTACAGACTGGAGAAGCCAGGCGGTCTGGTTTTGTGGTTGGACACAAAAATATTCCTTTGTCCCTGTTGACATTCTCTGGCTGCGTCTGGTCCACGTGATCGACACGGGGTTTTGTTGAGCTTGGAGGTGGAAGGAGGAGGCTGAGCAAATGGACGAAAGAAAGGGACCCTGCTGACCGTTTTCTCTGTCCCGTGGAGACCCAGCCAGAGGCTCCTTCTGCCAAAAGAGCCTCAACGTGATCCAGCTTTTTTTTAACGAGGCCTCTGAGAGAATCAGGGGTTCTGCCCAGTTCTTCATCCCCGCTTCCAGCTCCCCAATTAGTACATTTTTACTGGGGCCAAACCTGAAAATAATAATCATGGTACTCATTAAGCGCTTGCTGTGTGCCAGGCACTGTACTAAGCGTTCGGGTGGATACAAGCAAATCAGGTTGAACACAGTCCCTGGCCCGCCTAGGGCTCGCAGTCTCAGTCCCCATTTTGCAGATGAGGTAACTGAGGCACAGAGAAGTGAAGTGACTTTCCCAAGGCCACACAGCAGACAAGGGGTAGAGACTGGATTAGAACCCATGACACTGACTCCCAGGGCTGTGCTTTATCCACCACGCTATGCTGCTTCCCTTTCCGTGAAATACCCCAGATTGACAGCTTCTGCCGGCCATGGCAACTTGATAATTACTGTAGCATTTCCTAAGTGCTTACTATGTCAATCCCTGTATTAAAGTGCTGGGATAGATTCGAGATAGTTGTTATTACGATGGCATTTGTTAAGAGCTTTCTATGTGTCAAGCACTGTCCTAAGCGCTGGGATGGATTCATTCATTCATTCAATCGTATTTATTGAGCGCTTACTGTGTGCAGAGCACTGTACTAAGCGCTTGGGAAGTACAAGTTGGCAACATATAGAGACAGTCCCTAATCAATCAATCGATCGTATTTATTTAGCGCTTACTGTGTGCAGAGTACTGTACTAAGCGCTTGGGAAATACAAGTCGGCAACACATAGAGACAGTCCCTACCCAACAGTGGGCTCACAGTCTAGAAGGGGGAGACAGAGAACAAAACCAAACATACTAACAAAATAAAATAAATAGAATAGATATGTACAAGTAAGATAAATAAATAGAGTAATAAATATGTACAAAAATATATACATATATACAGGTGCTGCGGGGAAGGGAAGGAGGTAAGATGTGGGGGATGGAGAGGGGTCCCTACCCAACAGTGGGCTCACAGTCTAGAAGATTCAAGTTATTATTATGGATTGCCGAGAGCTTACTCTGTGCCAAACATCGTTCTAAGTACTGAGGTAGAGACAAGATCATCAGGTGGGACACAGTCCCTGTCCCACACAGGGTATGCATTCTAAGTAGTGGGGAGAACAGGAATTTAATCCCCATTTTATAGCTGAGGAAACTGAGGCACAGAGCAGTTCTGATCCGCCCAAGGTCGCCCAGCAGCCAAGTGGCCGAGCTGGGATCAGATCCCAGGTCCTCAGACTCCCCAGCCCGGGCTCTTCCCGACTCGGCACTGTGTCTCCTCACCTCCTTTCCGTCATCCAAGGAACGCGGTAACCCCTCTGCCCGTTTCCTCTCTTTCCCATCATCGCTCATTTCTCGCAGCTGGAGCAGTGAGGGTGGGAAGGGGAGGCAGCAGGGGAAGGTTGCCTGCCCCGGCACAGACTGTGAGCCCACTGTTGGGTAGGGACTGTCTCTATATGTTGCCAACTTGTACTTCCCAAGTGCTTAGTACAGTGCTCTGCACACAGTAAGCGCTCAATAAATACGATTGATTGATTGATTGAGCGGGGTGGGGCAGGGGCTGTGGGGAGACCCGCTCTGGCCGCCGGCCCCATAATGTGACTGGTCGTGCAGACCCGCGGTGCGGGGATCGCCAAGAATAGACCTGCCACCGGCAGTTAATTTTAGAAAACGGAAGGAAGAAAAACTGCTGCTGCTGCCGCTGCCCCTGCCTTGGATAGGAGAAGCGGAGCTTGGGAGCTGAAGGGATGAGGGAGACCTACAGAATTCCTGGGGGGGATTTGGGGAATGAGGAAAGAGCCCAGGCTTGGGAGTCAGAGGACGTGGGTTCTAATCCCGGCTCTGCTACCTGTCTGCTGTGTGACCTTATCTGTGCTTCAGTGACCTCATCTCTAAAATGGGGATTAAGACTGTGAGCCCCACGTGGGACAGCCTGATTATCTTGTATCTACCCCAGTGCTTAGAAAAGTGCTTGGCACATAGTCAGTGCTTAACAAATGTCATCGTCGAGGAAAAAAAAAATCCAAACAGGGAACCGAAGAGCCCAGTGGCGAACCAAAACCGCACGTGGTCAACTGGCCAAATTAGAGAGTGTCCCCCTTTTTTTAAAAAAATGACATTTGTTAAGTGCTTATTAGGGGCCAGGCGCTCTTCTAAGCACTGGGTTAGACAGAAGCTAATCAATTTGGATGCAGTCCATGTCCCATGTGGTGCTCACGGTCTTAATCCCATTTTATGCATGAGGTAACTGAGGGAAGTGAAGTGACTTGTCCAAGGTCACACAGCATGCAAGTGGCAGAGCCGGGCTGGGAACTGAGAACCTGCTGACTCCTGGGCCCAGGCTCTATCAGCTAGGCCACACTGCTTCCAAAGTACATGGTGCCTACTAATTTGCAGGGAGAGTTGGGGAAACGCTGCTGGGTTGTTGGAGGGAGAGTCTGCTGGCCTCTACTCCGTTCTGATCCTCCTCGACCCCTTGGCTGCCTTGGACAGGGTCTCTTGGAAACCCCGCCCAACCTGCTTTTCTGACATAGTCCTTGCCACATCCTCCTTGACCGCTCGGCTGCCTTTGACCCTGGAAACACAGTGGAACCGTAGCTTCGCTGACGCTGTCCTTTAGCGGTTCTCCTCTAGGTCTCCGACTGTTCGTTCTCCATCTCTTTTGCGGGCTTCTCCTCTCCTCCAAGCACCTCGCTGTGGGAGCCCCTCAAGGCTCAGTTCTGGGTCCCCTTCTATTACACCCTATCCCTTGGAGAACTCATTCGCTCCCTCTGCTTCAACTCCCACCTCCTGCTGTCGACCCCCGGCCCACGTCCTCCCCCTGGCCTGGAATGCCCTCCCTCCACACGTCCGTCAAGCTAGCTCTCTTCCTCCTTTGAAAGCCCTACTGAGAGCTCACCTCCTCCAGGAGGCCTTCCCACACTGAGCCCCCTTTTTCCTCTCCTCCTCCCCCTCCCCCCCAACCCTACCTCCTTCCCTTCCCCACAGCACCTGTATATGTTTGTACAGATTTATTACACTATTTTACTTGCACATATTTACTCTTCTATTTATTTTGTTAATGATGTGCATCTAGCTTTATTTTTATTTATTCTGGTGACTTGACACAGTCCACATGTTTTGTTTTGTTCTCTGTCTCCCCCTTCTAGACTGTGAGCCCGTTGTTGGGTAGGGACCGTCTCTATCTGTTGCCAACTTGTACTTCCCAAGCGCTTAGTACAGTGCTCTGCACACAGTAAGCGCTCAATAAATACGATTGAGTGAATGAATGAATGAATGTTTCCCAAATCTACATCTTTAGCCCTCACCTTTCCCCTTCTCGGCAGTCTCACATTTCCTCCTACCTTCGGGACATTTCTCCTTGGATGTCCCGTCGACACGTCAAATTTAACACGCCCCAAATGGAACTCCTCATGTTCTCACCTAAAGCCCATCCTCCCGCAGTGTAGCTTCCCTGTCACTGTAGACAGCATCACCGTCCTCCCTACCTCTCAAATCCTTAACCTTGGTGTTATCCTTGACTCATCTCTCTCATTCAACCCACACGTTCAATCTGTCACCAAATCCTGTTGGCTCTACTTCGGGTTCTATACCTCGGTCTCATCTATCTCGCCACCGACCTCTCGCCCACAACCTACCTCTGCCCTGGAATGCCTTCTCGCCTCAGATGGATAATTGCTCTCCCCTACTTCCATGCCTAGTTGGAGGCACATCCCTTTCAAAAAGCCTTCCCTGACTGAGCCCTCCTTTCCTTTTCTCCCGCTCCCTTCTGTGCCGCTCTTACTTGCTCCGTCATTCATCCTCCCTTCCATCCCCGCAGCACGTAGATATATACTTGTAGATATCTGTAGTCTATTTATTTATCTATTTATATTAATGTCTGTCTCCCCCTCTAGACTGTGAGCTCATTGTGGGCAGGAATGTGTCTGTTGTTATATTGTACTCTCCCAAGTGCTTAGTACATTGCTTTGCACAGAGTCATGTCATATATGCTGTGGAGTTGTCTCCAAGCCACAGCGACACCATGGACACATCTCTTCCAGAACGCAGTCGTTCTGGTAGTGGATCCACAGAGTTTTCCTGGTACAAATCCAGAAGCGGTTTACAGTTGTCTCCCTCTGCGCAGTAAACTTGAGTCTCCGCCCTCGATTCTCCTGTGCCGCTTCTGTCCAGCACAGGGGAGTTTTGACTTGTAGCAAATGGCCTTCCACTCGCTAGCCGCTGGCCAAACTAGAAATGGAATGGGTAGGCCTCTGTTTCACTCTCCCTCCCGTAGTCGAGACTGGTAGACTACTGGAAACTCTCCAGGTGTGACCCTGAGGGGAGTTGCGTCGTCATCATCATCAATCGTATTTATTGAGCGCTTACTATGTGCAGAGCACTGTACTAAGCACTTGGGAAGTACAAATTGGCAACGTATAGAGACAGTCCCTACCCAACAGTGGGCTCACAGTCTAAAAGGGGGAGACAGAGAACAAAACCAAACATACTAACAAAATAAAATAAATAGAATAGATATGTACAAGTAAAATAAATAAATGAATAGGGTAATAAATATGTACAAACATATATACATATATACAGCGTTGCAAACAGCGAGTGCTCAGTAAGTATGACTGAATGAACGAATGACCTCCCTGCCTCCCGTCTCTCCTCGCTCCAGTCAATCAATCCATCAATCGATCGTTTCTTTTGAGCGCTCACTATGCCCAGAGCACTGTTCCACACTGAGAAGCACCGTGGCTCAATGGAAGCAGCACGAGCTTGGGAGTCAGAGGTCGTGAGTTCTAATCCCGGCTCCACCACTTGTCGGCTGTGTGACTTTGGGCAAGTCACTTAACTTCTCTGTGCCTCAGTGACCTCATCTGTAAAATGGGGATGAAGACTGTGAGCCCCATGTGGGACAACCTGATTACCTAGTATCGTCCCCAGCGCTTAGTACAGTGCTTTGCACATAGTAAGTGCTTAACAAATGCCATCATTATTATTATTATTATTATTGTTTTTATTATTCCAAGCGCATATTATTCCAAGCACATAGTAAGTGCTTAACAAATGCCATCATTATTATTATTATTTTTATTATTCCAAGCGCATGGGAGAGTACACCACAACAGAATTAGCAGGCACTTTTCCCGCCCATGACAAGCTTACAGTGTAGAGGGGGAGACGGGCGTTAATATAAATAAGTCCAGTCTATGCTTCATTCTTTAGCCCAGATCATTTTTCTAAAAAGAAAAAGTTCAGTCCACATCTTCCCACACCTCAAGAACCTCCAGTGGTTGCCCGTTCACCTTCGCATCAAACAGAAACTCCTCACCATTGGCTTAAGGCACTCAGTCAGCTCACTCCCTCCTACCCCACCTCGCTGCTCTCCTAATCCAACCCAGCCCGCACGCTTCATCATCATCAATCGTATTTATTGAGCGCTTACTATGTGCAGAGCACTGTACTAAGCGCTTGGGAAGTACAAATTGGCAACACATAGAGACAGTCCCTACCCAACAGTGGGCTCACAGTCTAACACCAACCTACTCGCCTGTCCCTCGATCTCGCCCGTCTCTCCACTGACCTCTCGCCCATGTCCTGCCTCTGGCCTGGAACTCCCTCCCTCCCTCCCTCCCTCCCTCATATCCCACTGTTCCCAACTCCAAAGCCCTCCTAAAACTCACATCTCCAAGAGACCTTCCCCGACTAAGCCCCTTTTCCCCTATTCTTTCTCCTTTCTGTGTCAGCCATGCCGTCGGATCGGTACCCAGTTGTCAGCTGTGTGACTTTGGGCAAGTCACTTCACTTCTCTGTGCCTGTTACCTCATCTGTTGGGTCGGGACTGTCTCTATGTGTTGCCAACTTGTACTTCCCAAGCGCTTAGTACAGTGCTCTGCACACAGTAAGCGCTTAATAAATACGATTGATTGATCTGTAAAATGGAGATTAAGACTGTGAGCCCCACATGGGACAACCTGATCACCTTGTAACCTCCCCAGCGCTTAGAACAGTGCTTTGCACATAGTAAGCACTTAATAAATGCCATTATTATTATTATTATTACTACCCCTAAAGCATGTGCTATTCACCCCAGCCCTATAGCACTTATGCCCATAGTGTGATGCTCAGCTGTTTCCCTCCTCTCTAGTTCATTTCATCGTCTTCCTCCCCATCTGGATTGTAAGCTCGTAGTGGGCAGGGAACGTGTCTACCAATTCGACTGTACTGGTGGTCTCCCAAGTGCTCAGTACAGTGTTGTGCATACAGTAACCGCTCAGTAAATACCATTGATTGACCATGGACTGTGGGAACCAGTTGCTCCCAGGGAGAGAATAGAGGGAAGCAGTCAGTCAGTAGTATTTATTGAGTGCTTACTGTGTACAGAGCCTCAGTTACCCATCTGTAAAATGAGGATTAAGACTGTGAGCCCCACGTGGGACAACCTGATCACCTTGTATCTACCCCAGCGCTTAGAACAGTGCTTTGCACATAGTAAGTGCTTAACAAATACCATCATTATTATTATTATTATTAGGCACTTAAAGAAGCGTGGCCTAGTGGAAAGAGCCTGAGCCTGGGAGCCAGAAGGCCTAGATTTTAATCCCGGCTCCGCCACTTGTCTGCTGTGTGACCTTGGACAAGTCACTTCAGTTACCTTCAGTTACCTCATCTGTAAAATGGAGATTAAGTCCTCCTCCCTCAGACTTAGACTGTGAACCCCATGTGGGACAGGGACTGTGTCCAACCTGATGATCTTGTATCTACCCCAGCACTTAGAACAGTGCTTGATACATAGTAAGCGCTCAACAGATACCATAAAAAAAGAGAATCAGCGGTCCAGGGGCTGCCCTCAAGGAGCTCAAACGGGGCGGAGCCCAAGAGTGGGGAGTCGGTCAGTCAGTTGTATTTATTGAGCGCTTACTGTGTGCAGAGCACTGTACTGAGTGCTTGGGAGAGTATAGTAGAACAATAAACGGACATATTCCCTGCCCACAACAAGTTTACAGTCTAGAAGGAATGGGAGCGGAGAGTGGGGGATTGGGCCTGTGAGAGCCGGCCCGGCGTCCATGTGGTTTTTTCTTCCGCCCAGGAGAGCGACCCCTGAATCTGCGGGTGCCCCATCTTATAAGTCGGCCCCCCGTGGGGGCAGACGGAGACCAGCTTTCGGCCAAGCCGCTCTGCAGCTCCCGGGCCTCAGGTGAGCCGGCACCGGGCCGAGCCCACGGGAACTCCTCGCCCTGCCGCCGGGCGGGGGCCGGGATTGCTCACACTCATCATCATCATCATCAATCGTATTTATTGAGCGCTTACTATGTGCAGAGCACTGTGCTAAGCGCTTGGGAAGTACAAATTGGAAACATATAGAGACAGTCCCTACCCAACAGTGTGCTCACAGTCTAAAAGGGGGAGACAGAGAACAAAACCAAACATACTAACAAAATAAAATAAATAGAGTAGACATGTGCAAATAAAATAAATAAATAAATAAATAGAGTAATAAAATAAATAAATAGAGTAATCCCGGGGGGCCTCCTGCAGGGGAGCCTACCCCTCCCTGCTTCGGGAGCCGTTGGCTGTCCATGCTTTCTGCTCCAGTATCACTGTGCTCCCTGCACAGGACTCCAACAAGAGTCCCCGGCGGGGATAAGCTGCGGGACAGTTGAAGCAGTGCGGCCTAATTTTTGATGGCATTTATTAAACGCTTACTATGTGCAAAGCACTGTTCCAAGCGCTGGGGAGGTTACAAGGTGATCAGGTTGCCCCTCAGGGGGCTCACAGTCTTAATCCCCATTTTACAGATGAGGTAACTGAGGCCCAGAGAAGTTAAGTGACTTGCCCAAAGTCACGCAGCTGACAAGTGGCGGAGCCGGGATTTGAACCCCTGACCTCTGGCTC
This sequence comes from Tachyglossus aculeatus, assembly GCF_015852505.1. Classification (NCBI taxonomy): domain Eukaryota; kingdom Metazoa; phylum Chordata; class Mammalia; order Monotremata; family Tachyglossidae; genus Tachyglossus; species Tachyglossus aculeatus. Next base: position 207,354 of record NC_052072.1, read on the forward strand.
CAAAGCCCGGGCTCTTTCCACTGAGCCATGCTGCTTCTCTAGCCATGCTGAGAGTCAGAGGACCTGGGTTTCTTAATCCTGACTCTGCCACTTGTCTGCTGGGTGACGTTGGGCAAGTCACTTCCCTTCTCTGGGCCTCAGTTACCTCATCTGTAAAATGGGGGTCAAGACTGTGAGCCCCATGTGGGACAGGAACTGTGTCTCACCTGGTTCGCGTGTATCTTGCTTAGAGCAGTGCTTGGCGCGTAGTAAGCGCTTAATGAGTGTCATTATTATTACTGTTGATATTATTCTATGGGCCTCGGTTCCGTCATCTGCAAAGTGGGGATTCAATCTCCCTCTCCCTCCTAGTTTGTGAGCCCTGTGTGGGACCTGATGATCTTGTGTCTCCCCCAACACTTACAACAATGTTTGGCACATAGTACGTGCGTAACTAATATCACAGTGATTGTTATTATAAGGTTGGGGGGCGGCTCTGGGCCTTGGGGAGCCCAGGGGGAGGGGTTGAACAGCCAGGGATCCCCAGCAAGAGTAGTCGTTTGGGCCTCCTCCCCGCGGATTCAGGGCCCAGTCTGCAGCCATCCTCTCCCAACGTCACGATTGGGCGCTCCCTCGTGCTCTTCCTCTTCCGTTTCTCCTCCCTGAGCCTCAAGAGATTCCCGACACGAGCCTCTTCCTCCCGTCTCGTCCCCCGGCCCCCCACTCACTGTCCAGGGCTTGGAGGGGCCGCTTTGGGGCCAGCTGACGCCACTTCTCCTGTTCCTTGTTTCCCTTTCCGATTCAGAAAACCTGGGCATCTTAAAGGATTTTCCTCACTCGGCTTTCAGTATAGAAAGGAAAGTCATCAAGACAGAGCCGGAAGACACGAGATAGCTGAGACGCCCGCGGCCCCGCCGAACTCTGGAAACTCCTCGGGCCAACGGACCCAGCTCCAACCCGGGAGCGAAGCCTTAATAACCAACGTTGCCTCATTCGCGCCGACGGATGGCCCCCAGCCGAAACCCAGGCGGCCGGTCTCGCGAGTACAGAGGGGGCTACACCCCCCCCAGGCGGAGTTTGGGGGCGGGGGGGGGGGATCGACCGGCCCAGCCTCCGGCGGCCTCCCCGCGGACCGGCCGCTGACCTGACAGCGATAGCCCGGGGCCTCGAGGCCCAGAGTCCGGCCGGCGGTTGTGGACACGATTCGTTTTACTTGAAGCTCCGGCGTCTCCCCTGGGTGGATCGAGCGGAACTGGGCCCCGTCACCCACCCGGATTGAGTGATGTCTTTTGGGGCGGAGGAAGGGGGCCCCGGGCTGACGGAAGTGTTTCTGCGGAGGAGACCTGGCCCGCCGCCCGGTAGCCGAGCCGAGAACGATCGCGGCTCTTCCGTCTGAGCGAGCCGGGCTGGGTTCCCGGGAGGGATTTCTATATGTGCAGATGTGTCGCTATATATACATCTCCCTCTTCGCTATGTGTCTGTCCTTATGTATGTATGTGTTAAGTAGGTGTGACGCGTGATGCGTCATTTTGCCGGCTTGGCTGGTGCGTTTCCGTCTGCTCCCGAGCCCTGGAGCCCGTGAAGAGAGAGATGGAGGGTGGCCGGCGGCCTGTCTTGCTCCCGGCCGGGGCTCCTCCCAGACGAGCCAGCCCAGACCCCGCACGCGCCCCAGGAGGGCCAGCCCGCAAGGAAGATTGACCGCCGGCTGGGGGGCCCGGGACCCAGGAGTCCGGCTTCCATCAAGTTCTGCACGTCTGCCGAGCCCAGTGGAGCCCAGCACCACCTCCACGTGTGCTCTTCGCACCTGGGGAAGACCAGGGGCGACAAGGAGTGGTCTGTGGGGTGGGGGGGGGGTGTCAGCCATCCCAGGGGGTGCCCTTCTCCAGCTGGGCTTCTTGACCGCCTACACTCAGTATTTATTGTTACCCATCCAGTTTCACAGATGCAGATTTTTCCCTCTAAAATTGGCACTAACCCGACTGCATTTTGATATTTCGTTTCCACCGTTGATTGCGGTGCTGGGGGTGAGGGTGGCTATGCCAGATGTGAGCGTGTATGCCCACCCCCCACTCTCTCTCACATGCACATCCTGGCACGCCGGTTTTCCAGTTTATCCCCCGGTATGGGAATTTCCAATTTGAGTTCCCAGAGGAGATTCCGGTGAACTAGAGACCCCGTTTCCCTGATTTTGAGGGTGTGTGGTGACGGAGGATGGATAAGTCACTGGGAGTATAGTAAATATGCCCTGTTGGATGAATTAATGGGTCCTGGGTATTGGGGAGCACGGGGGATTGTGAGGTTCCATTTGCCCAACTTCCTGGATCTGCATCGAAAACACCCCGAGCTTGGGCCCGACACATACACACTCACACACACTGATTGTGTCTACACTGTTGGTCTCCAATCACTGTAACAGACAAAATTGTCTTATCGCTTTGAATTTGTGGAGCAGAGCTTTATAGCGGAAACACCAGTAAACGACTTTTATACTATTAAAATGTTTTCTTTCTCCTCCCCCTCCCCCCTTCCCCCCCCCCACCCCATGTTTCTTTGACCGCACTGTACACTGAGAAGTTTTTTTCTGGACTGTACGACCCCGTGGCTGGAGTAGGATTGAACCATGTGATTGTGTTTGTTCCTCGTGTGTGGCCCCAGTGGTGTGCGTGGGGGGGTTTCAACGCGGTGTGATCTGCTTTTAATATTAGCCATAGCACTGGTTAGTATCTGAGTAGTTTCATGAAACGTTTCATGTATTTGAATGTGAGGGTGGGTGGGGGGGGAGGTTGTTTCTTGGGGGTGTCGTGTGTTTCTAATTGAGTCTTAATGTGTGTAGACTTGAATAAGCAACGGAGGTTTACGGATATACAGGCATTCTCGTGCTTCGACAGCACGTCTGATTCGAACGTGGCCAGACCCTGGGGGTGGGGGGTGGGAGGGGTCCCGGGCTCCAGCCAGCATCTTGACATACAAACCGAGCGTGCTTGGTTGTTAACGGTTTCGTGGTCTTTCAAGTTGAACGATCCGGGTGGCCGGGGGCGGGTGGTTGGGGGGGTGGTTGGGGGGTGGTCGACCCAATTTCAATAGAATAGAACTTTTATTTTGTAAACACTAATGTATTAAATTTGCTCTTCACGAAAGCTTACGATACATATATATGTTATTTTTCAATTTGAACTGTAAAGACAATTCTGTAGCCGGAGCCCCGGGTGCGTGGGGTTGTCCAGCCGGGAGCATTTCCGTCGAGTGACAGGCCATCGGTCCGTGTTCCGGGTCCGGGACCACGGGACGGTGGGTCACCCCTCTGATTGGGGTCGGAAGGGTGAGGAGGGGAGAGGGCACAAGGAGGAGGGAGAAAAGGAGATGTGGGTTTTCGTTTTAGGGGCTATAAACCCTTTTTTGGCCTCTTCCGCTACGTCTGTCTTGCCTGCCGGCCACTGATCACCTCCGGGGTGGACAGGACCAGCCTCTCCCCAGTGGGGAGGGGTTTGGAGAGGAGTTTGGAGGTGGCTGGATTGTCTCTGCGGCCTGGGGGACAGAAGACCTGTGTTCTAATCCCAATCCCACCGCCGTGTGACCTTGGGCGAGTCTCTTCACTTTTCAGTTACCTTATCCGTAAAATGGGGATTGAGTCTGTGAGCCCTCAGTGAGACAGGGACTGTGTTCAACCCGATTTGCTTGTGTCCACCCCAGTGCTTAGCTGAGTGCTTGGCCCATAGTAAGTGCTTAACAAATATCACAGTTATTATCATCATCATCATCATCATCAGTCATTTATTGAGCGCTTACTATGTGCAGAGCACTGTACTAAGCGCTTGGGAAGTACAAATTGGCAACATATAGAGACAGTCCCTACCCAACAGTGGGCTCACAGTCTAAAATCATTAGCATTAAGACATTCAAAGAACTCTTTCCCTCAAACCTTGCATCATTCCTCTCACTGTAAACAGCCCTCACACTCCATTCCTCAAACACTACCCTGATCTCCTCTATCTCACCACCAACCCCTTTCCCATGTCCTTCCTCTGGCCAAGCCCTACCCCTATGCCTTCATATTGGACAGACCACCACCCTCCCCAACTTCAGTCAATCCAATCATATTTATTGAGTGCTTCCTATGTTCAGAGCACCGTACTAAGAGCTTGGAAGAGCACAATATAACAGAGTCGATAGGCACGTTCCTTGTCTAGAGGGAGAGACAGACATTACAATCAATTATGGTTATGGACATAAAGGGCTGTGGGGCTGAGGGAAGAGTGAGTAAGGGATGCACAACTAAGGGCGAAGATGACGCTGAAAGCAGTGGGAAAAGAGGAAATGAGAGCTTCGTCGGGGAGGCCTCTTGGAGGAGACGTGCTTTTAATAAGGCTTTGAAGGTGGGGAGATAAGTTCCCATTGGATGTGAAGGGGCGGGGAGCTCCAGGTCTGAAGGAGGATATGAGCAAGGGGTTGACGGTGAGATGGATGAGACGGTGAGGTACAATGAGTGGATGGTTGTTAGAGTGAATTGGGCAGGCTGGGTTGGAGTAGGAGAGCAGCAGCATAATGTAGGTGGGGGTAAGATAAGATTGAGGGCTTTAAAGCGGATGGTAAGGCGTTTCTATTTGACATGGAGATGAATGGGCAACCTCTGAGGGTCTTGAGGCGTGGGGAGACTTGAACTGAACCCAGCCCACACACTTCGCTCCTCTTAATGCTAACCTTCACACTGTACCTCCACCTCATCCATCTCACCGCCAACCTCTCGCCCACATCCTGCCTCAGGCCTGGAATGCCCTCCTTCATATCCAACAGACACTCTCCCTGCCTTCAAAGTCTCATTGAAGGCACATTTCCCAGAGGGCTTCCCTGACTAAGCCCTCTTTTCCTTTTCTCCCTTCTGTGTCAGTCTCACTCTCTCCCTTTATTCATCCCCTCTCCCAGCCCCACAGCACTTAGGTTCATGTCTGTAATTTATTTACATAATTCCCGTCTGCCCCTGAAGACTGTAAGCTCGTTGTGGGCAGGGAATGTGTTCATCAGATGGTCATTTTCAATCTGATGTGCTCTGCACATAGTAAGTACTCAATAAATATGATTGATGATTTTGGACTCTCCCAAGCGCTTAGTAGAGTGTTCTGCACACAGTAAGCACTCAATAAGTACAATTCACTGAACGGTTTTGGAGAAAAAATGATCTGGACGGCAGAGTGGAGTATGGACAGGAGTCAGCAAAGAGGCGGATACAGTGATCAGGGCAGGATAGGATAAATGTTCGGATCAGCCAAGTAGCAGTTTGGATGGAGAGGAAAGGGTGGATTTTAGCGATGTTGTGAAAGTAGGACTGACAGGATTTGGAGACAGGTTGAATATGTGGCTTGAATGAGAGAGATGAGTTGAGGATAGCGCCAAGGTTACGGGCTTGTGAGACAGGGAGGGTAGTGGAGCTGTCTACAAAATCTTACTCTATAAATCCTATCTCCTCCAAGAGGCTTTCCCTAAGCCATCATTTCCCCTAGCTGGCCTCCCTTCTGCTTCGCGCTTATACAGTTGGGCTGCATCCCAAAACCCTTTGATGCCCCAGCTGTGCGGCATTCCTGTCCATATCCTTATGCTCCGATGTTTCCCCTATCTATCATTTATTTTAATGTCTGCCTCCTCAGCTAGAGTGTAAACAGTGGGGTGGGGATCCCATCTATCGACTCTATTGTATCTTCCAAGGACTCAGTACAGTGCTCTGAAATCAATCAGTTGTATTTATTGAGTGCTTACTGCCTGCAGAGCAGTGTACTAGACTAGCACTAGACTAGCACTGAACTAGCACAGTTTCTAGACTGTGAGCCTGTTGTTGGGTAGGGACTGGCTATATGTTGCCAAATTGTACTTTCCAAGTACTTAGTACAGTGCTCTGCTCATAGTAAGTGCTCAATAAATATGATCGAATGAATATTAAGCTCTTGGGAGAGTACAACAGAGTTGGTAGACACATTCCCTGACCTCGAGGAACTTCAAGTCTAGAGGGGGAGGCAGATGGAAAAATAAATTAGGATATTGATTCATTCATTCAATCGTATTTATTGAGCACTTACTGTGTGCAGGGCACTGTACTAAGCGCTCGGGAAGTGAGATGGACCTAAGTGCTGTAGGGCTAAAGGTGGGATGAATATCTAGTGATTACAAGGGAACAGATTCAAGTGCCTGGGAGATGCAGAAGGGAGAGGGAGTAGGGGAAATGCGGGCTTAATTGGAGAAGGATCCCTTGGAAGAGATGTGAATTTATTATGACTTTGAAGGTGGGGAGGGATGGATTGTTGGAAATTCATTCAATTGTATTTATTGAGCGCTTACTGTGTGCAGAGCACTGTACTAAGCGCTTGGGTATGAAGGGGGAGGAAGTTCCAGGCCAGAGGCAGGACGTGCGCAAGGGGTCGACGGCGAAGTAGACAAGATCGAGGTACAGTGAGTAGGGTGGCCTTAGAGGAGCAAATTGTGCGGGCTGGATCGGAGTAGGAAATCATGGAGGGAAGATAGGAAGGGGCAAGGAGATTAAGTGTTTAGCGTGGGAAGGCCTCTTGGAGGAGATGTGATTTTAGAAGGGTTTTGAAGACGGGGAGGGCGATGGTCTGTCGGATATTAAAGGGGAGGGAGTTCCATCCAGAGGCAGGGCGTGGGTGAGGGGTCAGCAGTGAGATAGATGAGATTGAAATATAGAGAGTAGGTTGGCGTTAGAGGAGCAAAGTGTGGAGTGGGCTGAAGTGAAATCAGAGAGGTGAGGTAAGAGGGGGCGGACCGATTGAGTGCTTCAGTGCTAATGGTGAGAAGTTTCTGTTTTAAACGAGAGTTTTTCGAGAAATGGGGTGATGCGGACTGAGATTATTGTTTTAGAAAAATGCGGGCAGCAGAGTGAAGTATGGACTGAAGTGGGGAGGGACAGGCAGGGAGGTCAGCGAGGAGGCTAGTGCGATAATCAAGGCGGGATAGGATAAGTGCTTGGTGTAGCTTGTTAGCAGTTTGGAGAGACAAGGGCGGTGTACTAAGCGGTGTACTAAGCGCTTAGTACAGTGCTCTATACACAGTAAACGTTCAATAAATGCGATTGATTTCAGTGATGAGAAGGTAAAACAGACAGGATTTGGTGATAGACTGAATATGTGGGTTGAGTGAGAGAGATGGGTCGAGGAGAGAAGCAACATGGCGCTGTGGATAGACCATGGGCCTTGGAGTCAGAAGGTCGTGAGTTCTAATCCCGGTTCCACTGCTTGTCAGCTGTGTAACCTTGGGCAAGTCACTTTACTTCTCTGGTCTTCGGTTACTTCATCTGTAAAACTGGGGATTGAGACTGTGAGGCCTACATGGGACAGGGACTGTGTCCAACCCGATTTGCTAGTGTCTACCCGGGTCCTCAGTACAGTGACTGGCACATAGTAAGCGCTTAACAAATACCATTATCATTATTATCATAAAGCTGAGGTTACGGGCTTGTGAGAACGGGAGCATGGTGGTGGTGTCTACAGTGATGGGAAAGTCGGGGAGGACAGAGTTTGAGTGGGAAGATGAGGAGTTCTGTTTTAGACATGTTAAGTTTGAGGTGTTGGCAGGAGTAGAGGTGTCCTGAGGGCAGGAGGAAATGCAAGACTGCAGAGAAGGAGACAGGTTGATGATGATGATGATGGCATTTATTAAGCGCTTACTATGTGCAAAGCACTGTTAAGTGATGAGGTTGTCCCACGTGGGGCTCACAGTCTTCATCCCCATTTTACAGATGAGGGAACTGAGGCCCAGAGAAGTGAAGTGACTTGCCCAAAGTCACACAGCTAAGTGGCGGAGCCGGGATTTGAACCCATGACCTCTGACCCCAAAGCCCATGCTCTTTCCCACTGAGCCACGCTGCTTCTCCAGATTGGGCCTGGAGATGTAGATTTGGGAGTCATAATAGTAATTGTGGTATTTGTTAAGCGCTTACATGTGCCAGGCACTGTACTAAGCACTGGGGTGGATACAAGCAAATCGGGTTGGACACGGTCCCTGTCCCACGTGGGGCTCACGGTCTCAATCCCCATTTTTCAGATGAGGTAACTGAGGCCCAGAGGAGTGAAGTCTTCACACCAAAGCGTGGAACAGCACTGGGTGATGGCGGGACGGAGGAGGTGATGGACCGTGGATAGACAATTGGCCGGGGTGGGGGGCAGAGTTAGGGGTTATAGTTCTGGGCGGAGGGTGAGCTGGGGGCCCTGGACAATCTGGAGAGGGAGTGAGCAGTGAAATCTCCACCCTTGCAGGAGACCCTGAGCTCCTCAGGCCAGGGAGGGGCCAAGTGGATGAAGGTCTGCCAGGGGAGGTGGAGACGGGGCCGTGGGACTGGCTGAAAAATGGTAGCTTTCGCCTCAGAGCGAGCACGTGCGAGGGAAAACTCCGCGGAAAGAATTTGAATCCCGATTCCATGTTCTTTCACAACATCTCCAGAATCCACCCCATCCTTTCCGTCCAAACTACCACCGTGCTGGTCCAAGCGCTTGTCATGTCCTTTAGAGAAGCAGCGTGGCTCGGTGGAAAGAGCCCGGGCTTGGGAGTCAGAGGTCATGGATTCGAATCCCGGCTCCGCCACTTGTCAGCTGTGCGACTTCGGGCAAGTCACTTCACTTCTCCGGGCCTCAGTTCCCTCATCTGGAAAATGGGGATGAAGACTGTGAGCCCCACGTGGGACAACCTTGATTACCTTGTATCCCCCCACTAGCGCTTAGAACAGTGCTTGGCACGTGTCGGCCTCCTCCCTGACCTCCCTGCCTCCTGCCTTCTCCCTTAACCCCCCTCCAGTTCACACTTCATCCTGCAGCCCAGTTCATCTCTCTCCAAAACTGCTCAGTCCATGTCTCCCCACTCCTCAAGAACCTCCAGTGGTTTCCCATCCACCTCCGCATCCAACAGAAACTCCTCACTGTCGGATTTAAAGCACTCAATCACCGTGCCTCCTCCTACATCACTTTGCTACTCTCCCACTTCAACCCTGCCCCACACTTTGCTCGATCTCATCTGGGATACTGCTGCCCTCCTGCCCTCTGTTCTACCAGGAGCTCCCTCCCCCTCAAAGGGCTCTGCTCTGAGTAATAATAATAGTAATAATAATAATAATAATAATAATGATGATGGTATTTGTTAAACGCTTACTATGTGCGAAGCACTGTTCTAAACGCTGGGGGGGATACAAGGTGATCAGGTGGTTCCACACGGGGCTCACAGTTTTAATCCCCATTTTACAGATGAGGTAACTGAGGCCCAGTGAAGTGACTTGCCCAAAGTCACCCATCCGACAAGCGGCGGAGCCGGGATTAGAACCCGTGACCTCTGACTTCCAAGCCCGGGCTCTTTCCACTGAGCCACGTCAGCCCTCATTGAATAGGATTAATTGATTGATTCACCTCCAGCAAGCTCAATCAATCAAATGGTAGTTATTGAGTGCTTACTGTGTGCAGAGCACTGTAATAATAATAATAATAATAATGATGATGGCATTTATTAAGCGCTTACTATGTGCAAAGCACTGTTTTAAGCGCTGGGAAGGTTACAAGGTGATCAGGTTGTCCCACGGGGGGGCTCACAGTCTTAATCCCTATTCTACGGATGAGGTAACTGAGGCACAGAGAAGTGAAGTGACTTGCCCAAAGTCACACAGCTGACAATTGGTGGAGCGGGGATTTGAACCCCTGACCTCTGACTCCAAAGCCCCTGCTCTTTCCTCTGAGCCACGCTTGGGAAAGTACAATGCATTTGATCAATGCACTGCCTGCATCCCTACAAGGCACTTACAAAGGGAGGTAGACATTGAAATAAATTACAGAGAAGGGAAAGAGTGGATAAAGATATGTATGTAAGTGCTGGGGAAGTGGGAAAATTAATAGTTTGGGAAGGCCTCTTGGACAAGATGTGATTTTAGGAGGGTTTTGAAGGTGGGGAGAGGGATGGTCTGCCGTATATGAGAGGGGAGGGAGTTCGAGGCCAGAGGGAGGATGTGGGCGAGGGGTCATCATCATCAATCGTATTTATTGAGCGCTTACTGTGTGCAGATCACTATACTAGGCACTTGGGAAGTACAAGTTGGCAACATATAGAGACAGTCCCTACCCAACAGTGGGCTCACAGTCTAAAAGTCGTTAGCAGGATAGATGAGATCAAGCTATGGGGAGCAGGTTGACATTAAGAGGAGCAGAGTGTGTGGGCTGGGCTATAGTAGAAAATCAGCGAGGTCAGGTAAGGGGGTGAAGTGATTGAGTGCCTTAAAACCGACGGTAAAGGAGTTTCTGTTTGATGCAGAGGTGGATGGGCAACCACTGGAGGGTCTTGAGAAGTGGGGAGATGTGGACTGAAAAGTTGTTCATTCAATCATATTTATTGAGCACTTACTGTGTGCAAAGCACTGTACTAAGTTCTCGGGAGGACAATACAACACTAAACAGACACATTCCCTGACAACAATGAGCTTACAGTCCCGGCTCCGCCAATTGTCAGCTGTGTGACTTTGGGCAAGTCACTTCACTTCTCTGTGCCTCAGTTCCCTCATCTGTAAAATGGGGATGAAGACTGGGAGCCCCACGTGGGACAACCTGGTCGCCTTGTATCCCCCCAGTGCTTAGAACAGTGCTTTGCACATAGTAAGCGCTTAGAACAGTGCTTTGCCCATAGTAAGCACTTAGAACAGTGCTTTGCACTTAGTAAGTGCTTAATAAATGCCATCAAAAAACCCAAATACCATTCTTCTTCTTCTTATTATTATTATTGCAGTCCAGAGGGGGAAAGATAGACATTAATATAAATAAATGAAATACAGATATGGACGTAAGTGCTGTGGGACTGGGAGGGGGGAAGAACAAAGGGAGCGAGTCAGGGCGACGCAGAAGGGAGTGGGAGAAGAGGAAAAGGGAGGCTTAGGGAAGGCCTTCTGGAGGAGATGTACCTTCAATAAGGCTTTGAAGGCGGGGAGAGTCTGTCGGGTTTGAGGAGGGAGGGTTTTCTAGGCCAGAGGCAGGACGTGGGCGAGGGGTCCGCGGTGAGATAGGTGAGATCGAGGCACAGTGAGAAGTTTAGCGCTAGAGGAGTGAAATGTGTGGGCTCGGTTGGAGTAGGAGAGTAGCGAGGTGAGGTAGGAGGGGGCAAGGTGATGGCAGGCTTTTTAAAGCCAATGGTGAGGAGTTTTTGTTTAATGAGGAGATGAGCAGTTTTTGTTTGATCATTTCAGAAAAATAATCCGGGCAACAGAGTGAAATGTGGACTAGGGAGGAGACGCCTCTGCTCTCCCCATCTTCAAAGGCTTTGTGAGATAACATCCCCTCCAGGAGGCCTTTCCAGATTAGTCTCTCATCTCCCCACATTTTCCTCCCCTTCTGACCTTCCAGTATTTCCACATCTCCTAAGCCCTTGGGAACGTTGTCGCCTCCCGCCCCTTTAAATTCTGTTGCTTCCTCTTACTGTAATTTATTTTAGTGTCTGTCTTCCTCACTGAATTGAAAGTCCCTTGATGTTAGGGATGAGGATAAGAGTATTTATGAAATGCTTTTTTAATGTGCCAAGCACTGGGATCGATACGAGATAATCAGGTCAGACACAGGCCCTGTCCCACGTGGGGCTCATCCCCGTTCTACAGATGAGGAAACTAAGGCACAGAAAAGTTAAGGAGCTTACCCAAAGTCACCCTACGGGCAAGTCTGACTCCAGTACTGCGCTCTTAGATAATAATAATAATATTAATAATTGTGGTATTTAAGCACTTACTATTTGTCGAGCACTGTACTAAGTGCTGGTGTTCATTCAATTGTATTTATTGAGCGCTTACTGTGTGCAAAGCACTGTACTAAGTGCTTGAATTGAAACAAGATAATCAGGTCCCACATGGAGCTCATAGTCCAAGTAGGAGGGAGAACAGGTATAGAATCCCCATTTTGCAGTCGAGTAAACTGAGGCCTAGAGAAGTGAAATGACTTGCCCCAGGTCACACAGCAGACAAGTGGCAGAGTGAGGATTGGAATCCAAGTCCTCCGACTCCCAAGCCCGGGCTCTTTCCGCTAGATCGTGCTGCTTCCCGTCATCATGGGTTCATATTAAGTCAAAAGGGACTGAAGATAGCATTTGGCAAGCGATTGCTGTGACAACACAAGGGCCATCATCATCATCATCATCAATCGTATTTATTGAGCGCTTATTGTGTGCAAAGCACTGTACTAAGCTCTTGGGAAGTACAAATTGGCAATATATAGAGACAGTCCCTACCCAACAGTGGGCTCACAGTCTAAAAGGGGGAGACAGAGAACAAAACCAAACATACTAACAAAATAAAATAAATAGGATAGATATGTACAAGTAAAATAAATAAATAAATAAATAGAGTAATAAATATGTACAACCATATATACATATATACAGGTGCTGTGGGGAAGGGAAGGAGGTAAGGGGAGGTAAGGGAAGGAGGTAAAGGGCCAGGCTTTTTGTGTGTTTACCGTGACCGGGACAGTGGGTCCCTTTGGCCGTTTCAGCCACACACATTCGTGGGTGAATTTTCCCTTTGGTGATGTCATCTTTCAATATGAAGGAGCTATTTTTGTCTCTATAGGTACCTCAATGGTTACGTGGAGAGACAGACATTTGAAGGCGGCACCGTATATATTTATATAGATCTGTGCATCTATATATTTATATATACCACAGCTTTAGAAATATGACTCAAGCAGTAGTCCCTGGGTCTGCTTGGGAGTGAGACAGGAAATCTGAGCTAATTTCTACTTTGCTCTCTGGTGGGTGTCTCATGAAAACTACAGTAATAACCTTCTTTGTAAATCGGGCTTGAAGCAAACTGCCAGAGTTAGGAAAAGGAGCGGGGATGGCTTTGAAAATTGCGGTTCATGAAGGCTTTTTGTTCTTTTTTTAACCTCGTTTTTAATCAATCTGTTATTCAGTAGTGTCGAGTGTCAACTGTGGGTAGAACATTTGGGAGCTGGGGAGAGGACAGTACAGGTAGTGGTTACGATTCCTGCCTTCAAAGAGCTTACGGTCTGCTGTGGGCAGAGCGCTGTTTTGAGCATTTGGGAGAATGCCGTAGAGTTAATAGACACGATTCCCTGCCCTCAAAGAGATTACAGTTTACTATGTGCAGAGCACTGGACTGAGTGCTTGGGAGAGCGTGACAGAGTTAGTAGACATGATCCCTGCCCACAAGAAGTTTGCAGTCACTTAAATACTGTTTTTTTTTCTTTATGGTATTGTAAGTGCTCACTACTGTGTCAGGCACTGAACTGAGCTCTGGGGTAACAAGCTAGTCACGTTGGAACAGCCCAAGTCCCACCTGGAGCTCCCAGTCTTAATCCCCATTGTACAGATAAGGGAACTGAGGCCAAGAGGACGTGAAATGACTTGCCCAAAGTCACACAGCAGACAAGTGGTGGAGCTGGGATTAGAACTCGGCATCCTTCTGACTTTCAGGCCGGTGCTCTATCCGTTAGGCTAGGCTGCTTCAAGATCCCATTCAATCAATAAATAAGTCATTGTAGTATATGCTTGTAAAATTACCCCTTCTACCTAGCTGATTTAATAATAATAATAATAATGACATTTGTTAAGCACTTACTATGTGCCAAGCACTGTTCTAAGCGCTGGGGGGGATGCAAGGTCATGAGGTTGTCCCACATGGGGCTCACAGTGTTCATCCCCATTTTACAGATGAGGGAACTGAGGCCCAGAGAAGTTAAGTGACTTGCCCAAAGTCACACAGCAGACAAGTGGCGGGATTAGAACCCATGACCTCTGACTCCCAAGCCCGGGCTTGTTCCACTGAGCCACGCTGCTTCTCAACTCCAACCCAGCCGGCACACTTTGCTCTTCTAATGCCAACCTTCTCACTGGGCCTCCATCTCTTCTATCTCGCCGCTAACCTCTCTCCCTCGTCCTGCCTCTGGCCTGGAACGCCGTCCCCCTAAATATCTGACAGACCACCAGTCTCTTCACATTCAAAGCCTTATTCATTCATTCATTTATTCAATCATATTTATTGAGCGCTTACTGTGTGCAGAGCGCTGTACTAAGTGCTTGGAAAGTACAATTCAGCAATAGAGACAATCCCTGTCACATTCCACAACTAACTCCTCATTTCCCCTATCATCATCATCATCAATCGTATTTATTGAGCGCTTACTATGTGCAGAGCACTGTACTAAGCGCTTGGGAAGTACAAATTGGCAACATCTAGAGACAGTCCCTACCCAACAGTGGGCTCACAGTCTAAAAGGGGGAGACAGAGAACAAAACCAAACATACTAACAAAATAAAATAAATACTACTACTTCCTCTTCCCCTACTTCCCCTACTTCCTCTCCCTTCTGTGTCACCCTTGCACTTGGATGTGTACACCTCAAGCACTTGATATTCCTCCCACCATCAGCCCCAAGGCACGTATTTCCATATCTGTAATTTATATTAATGTCGGTTTCCCCTCTAATTTAAAAGCTCCTCGTGGGCCAGGTAAGTGCCTACCTACTCTGTAGTATTGTACTCTCCCAAGTGCTGCTTAGTACAGTGCTCTGCACACAGTAACATCTCTAATAAATACCACATAAGTGAAAGGCCTATTGTTCCCTGCCCTCGGGGAGATGAAGGGGAACACACATTCAAAATGAGTATAGATCATCATCAATCATCAATCGCATTTATTGAGTGCTTACTATGTGCAGAGCACTGTACTAAGTGCTTGGGAAGTACAAATTGGCAACATATAGAGACAGTCCCTACCCAACAGTGGGCAGATAATGAGAGGGAGAGGAAGAACAGGGTTAGAGCAGGTAGTTGAGAAGAAGGGGTGGCCTAGTGAAAAGATCCCCCCGGGCCTGGGAGACAGAGGGCCTGGGCTCAAATCCTGGCTCTGCCACATGCCTGCTGTGTGACCTTGGGAAAGTCACTTCACCTGTCTGTGCATCTGTTAGCTCATCTGTAAAATGGGGATTCACTACCTCTTTTCCCTCCTAGACTGTGAACCCCGTGTGGGACTGGGACTGGGTCTGGCCTGACAACCTTGTATTTACCCCTTAGAACAGTGCTTGACACATAGTAAGCACTTAAATATCACAATTACTAAATGCCAGGGGGAAACTTGCAGCATCGGACATCAGCTGTCTGTCCAACAGGGCAGGGGCGATAATAATAATAATAATAATGATGAAGGTATTTGTTAAGCCCTTACTGTGTGACAAGCACTGTTCTAAGCACTTCCTTCCTCTCCCCCTCGTCCCCCCTCCATCCCCCCCATCTTACCTCTTTCTCTTCCCCACAGCACCTGTATATATGTATATATGTTTGTACATATTTATTACTCTATTTATTTATTTGTTTTACTTGTACATATCTATTCTATTTATTTTATTTTGTTAGTATGTTTGGTTTTGTTCTCTGTCTCCCCCCTTTTAGACTGTGAGCCCACTGTTGGGTAGGGACTGTCTCTATATGTTGCCAACTTGTACTTCCCAAGCGCTTAGTACAGTGCTCTGCACAAAGTAAGCGCTCAATAAATACGATTGATTGATTGATTGATTCTAAGCGCTGGGGTAGATACAGGATAATCAGGTTGTCTCGCATGGGGCTCACAGTTTTAATCCCCGTTTTACAGATGAGGTAACTGAGGCACAGAGAGTTAAGTGACTTGCCCAAGGTCACACAACTGATAAGTGATGGAGCCGGGATTAAAACTCACGACCTCTGATTCCCAAGCCCAGGCTCTTTCCACTGAGCCACGCTGGCGTTGTGGGGAGGGAGATGGAGAGGAGAACCTGGACTGGACTGTTTTGTTCTCTGTTTCCCCCTTCTAGACTGTGAGCCCACTGTTGGGTAGAGACCGTCTCTATATGTTGCCAACTTGGACTTCCCAAGCGCTTAGTACAGTGCTCTGCACACAGTAAGCGCTCAATAAGTACGATTGATTGATTGATTGATTGGAGGAAGGGGAAGAGTCCAGGCTGGAGAAGAGGGGAGAGCCTGGGCTGGAAGAGAGGAAGAGTCCAGGCCGGAGGAAAGGGGAGAACCCAGGCTGGAGGAAGGGGAGAGTTTGGGCTGGAAGAGGGGGAAGAGCCCAGGCTGGACGAGGGGGAAAAGCCTGGGCTGGAGGAGAGGAGTAGGGTGGATTGGGGCTGGAATTTGAAGATTCTAATAGCCCAGGCTTCTTGCAGCATCCAAATTCCAAAAGGATCTTCCCTGTCCCCCTTCCTAGCTGACCCAGAAATGATGGAAAAATTTGTGAAATGTAACTGATTGCGTCACTGGTCTAGTGAGGTTTGATCAGCACTATCTTTGACATTACTTGGAGAAGCAGCGTGGCTCAGTGGAAAGAGCCCGGGCTTTGGAGTCAGAGGTCATGGGTTCAAATCCCAGCTCCGCCAATTGTCAGCTGTGGGACTTTGGGCAAGTCACTTAACTTCTCTGGGCCTCAGTTACCTCATCTGGAAAATGGGGATTAAGACTGTGAGGCCCCCGTGGGACTACCTGATCACCTTGTAACCTCCCCAGTGCTTAGAACAGTGCTTTGCACATAGTAAGTGCTTAATAAATGCCATTATTATCATTATTACTTCACATGCCCAAGCTTGGAAACCAGCTGGTGAAGTGTGATGGACGCTTCCGTTCCCTTGTCTTGTCCTGAAGAACATCCATGCTTTTTTTTTTTTTATGGTATTTGTTAAGCACTTACTATGTGCCAGGCACTGTAGTAAGCACTGGGTAGGTAGAAACTAATCAGGTTGGACACAGTCACTGTCCTACATAGTGGATAGTAGGGGATAACGCCTCCGACATGAAACTCCCTCCCTCCTCAAATCTGACAGACAGCGACTCTCCCCCCATCATCAAAACCTTATTGAAAGGTTTTGACTGTGAGCCCACTGTTGGGTAGGGACTGTCTCTATATGTTGCCAATTTGTACTTCCCAAGCGCTTAGTACAGTGCTCTGCACATAGTAAGCGCTCAATAAATACGATTGATGATGATGAAAGCCCATCTCCTCCAAGAGGCCTTCCCAACTAAGCCCCCCATTCCTCTTCTCCTGCTTTCTTCTGGATCGCCCTGACTTGCTCTTTTTGTTCTTCCCACCTGCCAGCCCCACAGCACTTATGTACCGATCTGTAATTTATTTATATTAATGTATTATATAATTAATTATATAATTACATAATGTCTCTCTCCCGGCCCCAGACTACTCGTTATGGACAGGGAATATTTATTGTTGTATTGTACTCTTCCAAGCGCTTTTATGTAGTGCTCTGCGCACTGTAGGTGATCAGTAAATATGATTGAATTGAATACTGCTTCTTTGACTTGTCCTGCAGACAAGTGGTGGAGCCGGGATTAGAACCCAGGCCCTTCCAACTCCCAGGCCTGGGGTCTATCCACTAGGCCATGCTGTGTCTCCCCAGAGCTGTTGTGCCCTAAATCATTTTAAATGGATCAACCCAGGACATTTATCAAGCACTTATTGTGTGCAGGGCGCTGTACTAAACGCTTGGGAGAGTCCATTACAGTGGAGTTGGTGGACACTTTCTCTGCCCATCCGTCTCCCCTCTCCGCACTTAGGGAAGCAGCATGGCGTAATGGATAGAGCATGGGACTGAGAGTCAAAAGGTCATGGGTTCTAATCCCGGCTCCACCACTTGTCTGCTGAGGGACCTTGGGGAAGTCACTTCACTTCCCTGGGGCCTCAGTTACCTCATCTGTAAAATGGGGATGAAGACTATGAGTCCCAACCTGATCTGTTTGAATCAATCAATCATATTTATCGAGCGCTTACTGTGTGCAGAGCACTGTACTAAGCGCTTGGGAAGTACAAGCTGGCAACATATAGAGACAGTCCCTGCCCAACAGTGGGCTCACAGTCTAGAAGGGGGAGAATCCACCCCAGTGGAATCCACCTTGAATCCACCCCCGTGCTTAATACAGTGCCTGGAACATAATAAGCGCTTAACAAATACCATAGTTATTATTACTACTCGCAACCTCTGTCCCTTGTTCTGCCCCTGTCTTGGAAAGCCCTCCCTCCTCAAGTCTGCCCGACAATGACTCTCCCCTGCTTCAAAGCCTTACTGAAGGCACATCTCATCATCAGTCGTATTTATTGAGCGCTTACTATGTGCAGAGCACTGTACTAATAGCACCGTACTCCTCCAAGAGGTCTTCCCCGACTAAATCCCTTATTTCCTCTTCTCCCACTTCCTTTGGTGTCACACTTGCACTTGGATTTGCATCCTTTATTCACCCCTCCCTCAGCCCCACGGCACTTACATCCATATCCGTAGTTTACATTAATGTCTCTCTCCGCCTCAAGCCTGGAAACTCCTTGTGTGGCAGGGAATGTGTTGTTCTACTATACTCTCCTAAGCACTTAGTACAGTGCTCTGCACTCAGTAAGCCTTCAATAAATTTGATTGATTTGTTAAGTGCTTGCTGGGTGTCAAGCACTGTGCTAAGCAGTGGGGTAGATACAATACAATGGGTGCAGATGTAATCCTAGTCTCACATGGGGGTCTCAGTTTAAGGGGGACAGAGAAGCACCACTGCCACTTAGCTGTGTGACTTTGGGCAAGTCACTTCACTTCTCTGGGCCTCGGTTCCCTCATCTGTAAAATGGGGATGAAGACTGTGAGCCCACCTGGGACAACGTGATCACCTTGTATCTCCCCCAGCTCTTAGAACAGTGCTCGGCATAGAGTAATCAATCAATCAATCAATCGTACTTATTGAGCGCTTACTGTGTGCAGAGCACTGTACTAAGCACTGGGGAAGTACAAGTTGGCAACATATAGAGACAGTCCCTACCCAAAAGTGGGCTCACAGTCTAAAAGCGCTTAACAAATACTGTCATCATCATCAACAGGTATTTCATCCCTACTTTACAGATGAGGTAACTGAGGCACAGAGAAGTGGTGACTTGCCTAAGGTCACACATAGGGAGACTACAGGAGAGTTGGAGAAGCAGCGTGGCTTAGTGGAAAGAGCAAGGGCTTGGGAGTCAGAGGTTGTGGGTTCTAATCCTGCTCCGCCACTTCATCATCAT
Source organism: Tachyglossus aculeatus (assembly GCF_015852505.1). Classification (NCBI taxonomy): domain Eukaryota; kingdom Metazoa; phylum Chordata; class Mammalia; order Monotremata; family Tachyglossidae; genus Tachyglossus; species Tachyglossus aculeatus. Next base: position 226,375 of record NC_052072.1, read on the forward strand.
CATCAATCATATTTATTGAGCGCTTGCTATGTGCAGAGCACTGTACTAAGTGCTTGGGAAGTACAAATTGGCAACATATAGAGACAGTCTATCAGCTTTGTGACTTTGGGCAAGTCACTTAACTTCTCTGTGCCTCAGTGACCTCATCTGTAAAATGGGGATGAAGACTGTGAGCCCCACGTGGGCAACCTGATCACCTTGTATCAACCCCAGCACTTTGAACAGTACTTTGCACATAGTAAGCACTTAACAAATACCATAACTATTATTATTATTGGCATTAGTAGACCTGATTCTTGCCTTCAAGGACCTTACAGGCTACTGCATGTAGAGCAATCATTCATTCAATCACATTTATTGAGCGCTTACTGTTTGCAGAGCACTGTACTAAGCACTTGGGAAAGTACAATAAAGCCTCATCTTGAGCGCTTGAGAGAGTACAAAAGAGTTAATTGACATGATCCCTGCCCTCATGGAGCATATAGTCTACTGTGTGCAGAGCACTGCCTGAGCACACGAGAGTATAATAAGTAGTAATAATTGTGGTATTTAAGTGCTTACTGTGTGGCCGACACGGAACTAAGCTCTGGGGCAGATACAAGCAAATCAGTTTGAATGCAGTCGTCTCTTTCCCACATCAGGCTCACGGTCTCAATCCCCATTTTACAGATGAGGGAACCGAGGCCCAGAGGAGTGAAATCACTTGCCCAAGGTCACGAGTGGCAGACCTGGGATGAGAATAATAATGATAATAATGGCATTTATTAAGTGCTTATGATGTGCAAAGCACTGTTCTAAGTGCTGGGGAGGTTACAAAGTGATCAGGTTGTACCAGGGGGGCTCACAGTCTTAATCCCCATTTTACAGATGAGGGAACTGAGGCCCAGAGAAGTGAAGTGACTTGCCCAAGGTCACACAGCTGACAATTGGCAGAGCCGGGGTTTGAACCCATGACCTCTGACTCCAAAGCCCGGGCTCTTTCCACTGAGCCACGCTGCTTCTCTAAGCAGTGCTGATAAGACGCTGAGTGTAGATTGGTAGCTCCTAGCCGGGGACCAGGTCTTCTTCCATTAATAATAATAATAATAATAATGGCATTTATTAAGCACTTACTATGTGCAAAGCACTGTTCTAAGTGCTGGGGAGGTGACAAGGTGATCAGGTTGTCCCACGTGGGGCTCACAGTCTTAATCCCCATTTTCCAGATGAGGTAACTGAGGCCCAGAGAAGGTAAGTGACTTGCCCAAGGTCACACAGCTGACAGTTGGCGGAGCCGGGGTTTGAACCCATGACCTCTGACTCCAAAGCCCGGGCTCTTTCCACTGAGCCATGCTGCTTCTCTAAGCAGTGCTGATGAGACGCTGAATGTAGATTGGTGGCTCCTAGCCGGGGACCAGGTCTTCTTCCATTAATAATAATAATAATAATAATGGCATTTATTAAGCACTTACTATGTGCAAAGCACCGTTCTAAGCGCAGGGGAGGTTACAAGGTGATCAGGTTGTCCCACGTGGGGCTCACAGTCTTAATCCCCATTTTCCAGATGAGGTAACTGAGGCTCAGAGAAGTTAAGGGACTTGCCCAAGGTCACACAGCTGACAATTGGCAGAGCTGGGATTTGAACCCATGACCTCTGACTCCAAAGCCCGGGCTCTTTCCACTGAGCCACGCTGCTTCTCTAAGCAGCGCCGATGAGACGCTGAGTGTAGATCGGTGGCTCCTAGCCGGGGACCAGGTCTTCTTCCATTAATAATGATGGTATTTGTTAAGCGCTTACTATGTGCCGAGCACTGTTCTGAGCCCTGAGCACCCAAGCGCTTAGTACCCTGCTCTGCAGACAGTGGGCCCTCGTATATCATTAAAGAAGCGGCGTGGCTCAGTGGAAAGAGCCCGGGCTTTGGAGTCAGAGGTCATGGGTTCAAATCCCGGCTCCGCCAACTGTCAGCTGTGTGACTTTGGGCAAGTCACTTCACTTCTCTGTGCCTCAGTGACCTCATCTGTAAAATGGGGATTAAGACTGTGAGCCCCCTGTGGGACAACCTGATCACCTTGTAACCTCCCCAGTGCTTAGAACGGTGCTTTGCACGTAGTAAGCACTTAATAAATGCCATTATTATTATTATTATTAACTGATCAGAGAGCTTCACCCTTCGTTGGCAGTCACCTCTCGACTGAAAGCTGGTTGTGGGCAGGGAACACGTCTGCTATACTATTGTGCTGTACTCTCCCAAGCGCTCATCATCATCATCATCAATCGTATTTATAGAGCGCTTACTGTGTGCAGAGCACTGTACTAAGCGCTTGGGAAGTACAAGTTGGCAACATATAGAGACAGTCCCTACCCAGCAGTGGGCTCACAGTCTAAAAGGCTCAGTACAGTGCCCTGCACACAGTGAGAGCTCAGTAATAGAACCCAGGTCCTTCTGGCTCTCAGGCCCGGGCTGTATACTGGACGTTATCCTCAAGTGGTCCAGGGTTCGGGGAGGCGGGGGGATGTTGGGACTAGGTGAGTGGTCCCGGAGCGGAGCGTTTTGTTGCGGGCCGCCCGGGCCGTCTCAACCGCGGGGGCGTCTAGGCAGTAGGACTGGAGCCGCCAGTTGTACTGACACATTCTGAAACCTCTGGTGAGTCATCTCGGCCTCGGCCTGCACGGGGGAGTCTTGGGAGTCTGGCAGAAAACGCCATGTCCAACGCCCACACACAAGCTCCAGCAGGCTCTGCCCGGAGGCTCGCCTTCCCGGCACGGCCCTGTCACGTCCGCCCCAGCTGAAGGCTCGGGGGATGTAATGATAATAAGAATAATGGCATTTATTAAGCACTTACTACGTTCAAAGTTCCTCGTCCCCACTTTACAGACGAGGGAACCGAGGCACAGAGAAGCCAAGTGACTTGCCCAAGGTCGCACAGCGGGCAAGTGAAGGAACTGGCGTTAGAACCCATGACCTTCTGACGCCCGCCCCGGGGCTCCAGCCACTAGGCCATGCTAGAGGGGGGACCATGAAGCAATAATAGTAATAATAATGATGGTATTTACTAAGCGCTTACTATGTGCAAAGCACTGTTCATTCATTCATTCATTCATTCAATCGTATTGCGCGCTTACTGTGTGCACAGCACCGGACTAAGCGCTTGGGAAGTACAAGTTGGCAACATCATCAATCATCAATTGTATTTATTGAGCACTTACTGTGTGCAGAGCACTGTACTAAGCGCTTGGGAAGTCCAAGTGGGCAACATATAGAGACAGTCCCTACCCAACAGTGGGCTCGCAGTCTAAAAGGGGGAGACAGAGAACAAAACCAAACATACTAACAAAATAAAATAAATAGAATAGATATGTTGCTGACTTGTGCTTCCCAAGCGCTTAGTACAGTGCTCTGCACACAGTAAGCGCTCAATAAATACGATTGAATGAATATTTATTCTATTTATTTTATTTTGCTATTATGTCCTGTTTTGTTGTCTGTCTCCCCCTTCTAGACTGTGGGCCCGCTGCTGGGTAGGGACCGTCTCTGTATGTTGCCGACTTGTGCTTCCCAAGCGCTTAGTACAGTGCTGTGCACAGAGTAAGCGCTCAATAAATATGATTGAATGAATGAATGACTATGTACAAGGAAAATAAATAGAATAATAAATATGTACAAACATATATACATATATACAGGTGCTGTGGGGAAGGGAAGGAGGTAAGATGGGGGGGGGATGGAGAGGGTTCTAAGCGCTGAGGAGGTTAAAAGGAGATCAGGTTGTCCCACAGGGGGCTCACAGTCTTCATCCCCATTTTCCAGATGAGGTAACTGAGGCCCAGAGAGGTGAAGTGACTTGCCCAGAGTCACACAGCCGACAAGTGGCAGTGGTGGGATTAGAACCCACAACCTCTGACTCCCAAGACTGGGCTCTTGCCACTGAGGCACACAGTGGGGAGCCGATCTGGGGAAGGGGAGCGCTCCGGGAGCTCCCCCGTGGGCGAAGCTTCCGGGCAGCTCCCCTCGGGGAGGTGGGCGGGTGGGATCGGGGTTCAGAGGTCAAAGGTTGGAGTTGGGGTGGTGCCCCTTCCCCCTGTGGAGGGACCACAGGCCCCTTGGAGGGGAGATGAAGCAGCGTGGCCTAGTGGATAGAACCTCGGGCCTTGGAGTCAGAAGGACCTGGGTCCTAATCCTGCTGCGTGACCTTAGGCAAGTGTCTTTGCATCTCTGGGCCTTAGTTACCTCATCTGTAAAATGGGGATTAAAATTGTGAGCCCCATGTGGGACAGGGATTGGGTCCAACCTGATTAGCTCTATCTATCCCAGTGCTTATCCATTCACTCATTCATTCATTCAATTGTATTTATTGAGCCCTTACTGTGTGCAAAGGCACTGTACTAAACGCTTGGGAGAGGACAGCTTGTACTTCGCAAGCACTTAGTACAGTGCTCTGCACAGTAAGCGCTCAATAAATACGATTGATGATGATGATTAGCTCTATCTATCCCAGTGCTTATTCATTCACTCATTCATTCAATCAGTTGTATTTATTGAGCCCTTAATGTGTGCAAAGGCACTGTACTAAGCGCTTGGGAGAGGACAACTTGTACTTCCCAAGCGCTTAGTACAGTGCTCTGCACACACTAAGCGCTCAATAAATACGATTGATGATGATGATGATGATGACAATACAACAGTAGACACATTCCCTGCCCACAACAAGCAGCGTGGCTCTGTGGAAAGAGCCCGGGCTTGGGAGTCAGAGGTCGTGGGTTCTAATCCCGGCTCTGCCACTTGTCAGCTGTGTGACTTTGGGCAAGTCATTTCACTTCTCAGGGCCTCAGTTACCTTATCTGTAAAATGGGGATTAAAACGGTGATTACCTTGTATCTACCCCAGGGCTTAGAACAGTGCTTGTTGTTGCCAATTTGTACTATATGTTGCCAATTTGTACTTCCGAAGTGCTTAGTACAGTGCTCTGCACATAGTAAGCGCTCAATAAATACAATTGATGGTGATGATGATGCTTGGCACATCGTAAGCATTTAACAAATACCACCATTATTATTATGATTATTAGAGGGGAAGACAGACATTGATATAAACAAATGAAATACAGTTTTGTATCTAAGTGCTGTGGGGTTGGGAGTGGGGAAGAACAAAGGGAGTGATGCAGAAGGGAGTGGGAGAAGAGGAAAGGGGCCTTAATCGGGGAAGGTCTCTTGGAGGAGATGGGCCTTCAATAAAGCTTTGAATGTGGGGAGAGTAATTGTCTGTCAGATTTGAGGACGGAGGGTGTTCGAGGCCAGAGGTGGGACGTGGGCGAGGGGTTGGCGGTGAGATAGATGAGATCGAGGCACAGTGAGAAGGTTAGAGGAGCGAAATGTGCGGGCTAGTTTGTAGAAGGAGAGAAGCGAGGTGAGGTAGGAGGGGGCAAGGTGACTGAGGGCTTTAAAATGAAGGATGAGGAGTTTCTGTTTGATGCGGGGGTGGATGGGCAACCTCTGCAGTTTTCTGAGGAGTGGCGAAACATGCCCTGAACATTTTTGTAGAGAAAAAAATCTCCATCTCCAGCCCTGATCTCTCTCCTGCTCTGCAGTCTCGCATTTCCTCCTGACTTCAGGAGGAAATAAAAATAATAATAACGGCATCTAATAATAATAATGGCATTTATTGAGCGCTTACTATGCGCAAAGCACCGTTCTAAGCGCAGGGGAGGTTACGAAGTGATCAGGTTGTCCCGCAGGGGGCTCACAGTCTTAATCCCCGTTTTCCAGATGAGGTAACTGAGGCCCAGAGAAGTGAAGTGACTTGCGCAAAGTCACACAGCTGACAGGTGGGGAGCCGGGATTTCAACCCATGACCTCTGACTCCAAAGCCCGGGCTCTTTCCACTGAACCACGCTGCTTATTAAGCGCTTACTATGTGCAAAGCACTGTTCTAAGTGCTGGGGAGGTTACAAGGTGATCAGGTGGTCCCACGGGGGGCTCACAGTCTTAATCCCCATTTTACAGACGAGGTAACTGAGGCAAAGAGAAGTTGCCCAAAGTCACATAGCTGACAAGTGGCAGAGTCAGGATTTGAACCCATTACCTCTGACTCCAAAGCCCGGGCTCTTTCCACTGAGCCACGCGGCTTTTCCCAGAATTATGTATTTGGACAAAAGGGCTGTGGGGCTGATGATCTTCTTGACAAACCCAAGAAGGTTTCCCATTGACACCTCAAACTGAACATGTCCAAAACGGAACTCCTTATAATAATAATAATAATGGCATTTATTAAGTGCTTACTATGTGCAGAGCACTGTTCTAAGCGCTGTGGAGGTTACAAGGTGACCAGGTTGTCCCACATGGGGATCACAGTCTTAATCCCCATTTTACAGATGAGGTAACTGAGGCCCAGAGAAGTGAAGTGACTTGCCCAAAGTCACCCAGCTGACAATTGGTGGAGCCGGGATTTGAGCCCATTACCTCTGACTCCAAAGCCCGTGCTCTTTCCACTGAGCCACGCTGCTTCTGGAGTAGGGCACAGTGCTTTGCACATAGTAAGCGCTTAATAAATGCCACTATGATTATTATTAGGGAGAGATAGGCGGCTGGGAGGTCAGCAAGGAGGCTGATGTAGTAATCCAGGCAGGATAGGATGAGTGATTGGATTGATGTGCTTAGAACAGTGCCTGGCACATTTTTTAATGCTATTTGTTAATAATAATAAGAATTTTGGTATTGGTTAAGCGCTTACTATGTGCAAAGCACTGTTCTAAGCACTGGGGTGGATACAAGATGATCAGGTTGTCCCATGTGAGGCTCACAATCTTAGTCCCCATTTTACAGATGAGGTAACTGAGGCTCAGAGAAGTGAAGTGACTTGCCCAAAGTCACACAGCTGACAGTTGGCAGAGCCGGAATTTGAACCCATGACCTCTGACTCCAAAGCCCGGGATCTTGCCACTGAGCCACGCTGCTTCTCTAAGCAGCGCTTCGTAAGTTAAGCGCTTACTATGTACCAAGTTAAAAAAACCCACCTCGCGGATCTCTTCCGACATGGTGGCCAGGAGCGGGCTTGCCATCCCTCTCTGGGGCGGGAATGCTGGAGCCCCAGAGGGACACGGGATGGTCAGGCAGGACAGGAGCGGTCAGGCCTGATTCCCATATCCCACTCCTGGGGGTGGCAGTTTCAGAACAAGCCGCAGAGAGCACGTCTTCCCCCATGACCGGGGGCAGAGCATTTGGAGTCCATTCCATCCCCACTGGAAGCCGGGAAGCCCGAAACACCCGCAGGGCCAGACCCATGGACCAACCGTCCGAGCTGGGTCACTGAGGGAGAGTCAGGGGGTGGGAGGGTCTGTGCTGGGTCATGGAGGGAGAGTCAGGGATTATTATTATTATTAATAATAATAATAATAATAATAATAATACTGTTGGTATTTATTAAGCGCTTACTATGTGCAAAGCACTGTTCTAAGCGCTGGGGTAGATACAAGGTAATCAGGTTGTCCCATGAGGGGCTCACAGTCTTCATCCCCATTTTACAGATGAGGGAACTGAGGCCCAGAGAAGTGAAGTGCCTTGCCCAAAGTCACACAGCTGACAAGTGGCGGAGCCGGGATTTGAACCCACGGCCTCTGACTCCAAAGCCCGGGCTCTTTCCGCTGAGCCATGCTGCATTCCCCTTATTAATAATAATGATGATAATAATTCCGGAATTTGCTAAGCACCTACTATGTGCCAGGCACTGTACTAAGCACTGGTGTGGATACAAGCAAATCATCATCATCAATCGTATTTATTGAGCGCTTACTGTGTGCAGAGCACTGTACTAAGCGCTTGGGAAGTACAAATTGGCAACATATGGAGACAGTCCCTACCCAACAGTGGGCTCACAGTCTAAAAAGCGGGTTGAACACAGTCCCAGGAGGGGCTCACAGTCTCAATCCCCATTTTGCAGATGAGGAACTGGGGTCCAGAGAAGTGAAGCGACTTTCATTCATTCATTCATTCATTCATTCAGTCGTATTTATTGAGCGCTTACGGTGGTCAGAGCACCGTACTAAGCACTTGGAAAGTACAATTCGGCAACAAATAGAGACAATCCCTTCCCAACAATGGGCTCACAGTCTAGAAGGGGGACTTGCCCAAGGTCACACAGCAGACAAGTGGCGGAGCCAGGATTAGAACCTTCTGACTCCCAGACTGGGCTGTATTCAATAGACTGTGCTGCTTCTCATGGACCATAGTCCAGTCATAGTCCTTTTAGACTGTGAGCCCACTGTTGGGTAGGGACTGTCTCTATATATTGCCAACTTGTACTTCCCAAGCGCTTAGTACGGTGCTCTGCACACAGTAAGCGCTCAATAAATACGATTGATTGATTGATTGATTGACCAATGTCTGAGCTGGGTCACCAGGGGTGAGTCAGGGATGGAGAGCAGAGCTTGAGAGGTGTTGGATGGTCCATGCTGGGTCACTGGGGAGAGTCAGGGGTGTGGGATAGCCCGTTCTGAGGGACAGTCAGGGATGGAGAGGAGTGGGTCAAGGGGGTGGGATGGTCTGTGGTTGGTCACTAGGGGAGAGTCAGGGTTGTGGGGTGGGGAGCACTTACTATGTGTAGAGCACTGGACTAAATGCTTGGGAGAGGACAAAAGAGCAAAGTTGGACATGTCCACTGCTCAGAAAGAGCTTAAAGTCTGGGGGTGGCAGGGAGCGGGGGGACTTTAATATGAATAAATAAATTATGGATATGGACAAAAGTGATGTGGGACCAATGACCTCCTTGACAAATCCAACGTTCTCTACTCCATCCTAATCCTCCTCGACTTCTCAGGAGACACTGTCAACCCCTCCTTTATCTTGGCAAGATTATCCAACCTTGGCTTCAGTGATACAGTCCTCTCCTGGTTCTCTTCCTATTTCTCTGGCTGCTCATTCTCAATCTCTTTCAAGGGCTCCCCCTCTACCTCCCACCCCCTAACTGTGGGGATCCCTCAAGGATCAGTTATGGGTCCCCTTCTGTTCTCCATCTACACCGACTTTCTTGAAGAACTCATTCCTCTCGTGACTTCAAGTACGTGGATGATTCCCAAACCTCCATCTCCAGCCCTGATCTCTCTCCTTCTCTGCAGTCTCACATTTCCTCCTGTCTTCAGGAGGAAATAATAATAATAATAATAATGGCATTTATTAAGTGCTTACTATGTGCAAATCACTGTTCTAAGCACTGTGGAGGTTACAAGGTGATCAGGTTGTCCCACAGGGGGCTCACAGTCTTAATCCCCATTTTACAGATGAGGTAACTGAGGCACAGAGAAGTTAAATGACTTGCCCAAAGTCACACAGCTAAGTTGCATAGCGAGATTTGAACGCATTACCTCCGGCTCAAAAGCCCGGGCCCTTTCCACTGAGTCACGCTGCTTCTCCCAGAATTATGTATTTGGACAAAAGGGCTGTGGGGCCGATGATCTTCTTGACAAACCCAAGAAGGTTTCCCACCAACACCTCAAACTGAACATGTCCAAAACAGAACTCCTTATCCTCTTTCCTAAACCCTGCCCTCCCACTGACTTTCCCATCACTGTAGACAGTACCACCATCCTCCCTGTCTCACGAATCTGCAAGCTTGGGCTAGCCTCAAATCATCTCTCTCATTCAACTCACATATTTCAATCTGTCACTAAATCCCTCCCTGTTTTACCTTCATAACATTGCTAAAATCCACCATTTACTCTCCTTTCAAACTGTTAGTTACCCTGCTGATTCAAGCATTTATCCTCTCTCACCTTGATTACTGCATCTGCCTCCCAGGTGACCTCCCAGACTCCCATCTCTCCCCTTTATAGTCCATTCTTCACTCTCCTACATGGATCATTTTTCCACAAAAACATTCTGTCCGTGTCTTCCCACTCCTTGGGAACCGCCGGTGGTTGCCCATCTACCTCCGCATGAAAGAGAGACTCCTCTCTTTAAAGCCCTCAATCACCTTGCCCCCTCCTCGCTGCCCTTCTACAGCCCAGCCCGCACACTGTGCTTCTCTAATGCCATCCTACTCTCCGTACCTCGATCTCGTCACTCTTGCCGCCAACCTCTCGCCCATGTCCTGCCTCTGGCCTCGAGCTCCCTCCCTCTTCATATAATAATAATAATGATGATGGCATTTATTAAGCACTTACTATGTGCAAAGCACTGTTCTAAGCACTAGGGAGGTTACAAAGTGATCAGGTTGTCCCACGGGGGGCCTCACAGTCTTCATCCCCATTTTACAGATGAGGGAACTGAGGCACAGAGAAGTGAAGTGACTTGCCCAAAGTCGCCCAGCTGACAATTGGCAGAGCTGGGATTTGAACCCAGGACCTCTGACTCCAAAGCCCGTGCTCTTTCCACTGAGCCACGCTGCTTCTCATATCTGACAGACACTCCCTCTCCCCACCTTCAAAGCCTCATTCAAGGCACATCTCCAAGAGGCCTTCCCTGATTTAGACCCCCCTTTCCTCTTCCCCCACCCCCTTCCAAGTCGTCCTTGCCCTTGGATTTTCATCCTTTATTCACCCTTCCATCAGCCCCGTGGCACTTACATCTATCTCCCTAATTCAGTTATGCTAATGTCTGTCTCCTCCTCTATACTGTAAGCTTGTTGCAGGCAGGGGTCACGTGTACCGACTTTCCTCTCCCAAGCACTTAGTACAGTGCCCTGCACACTGTAAGCGCTCGGTAAATATGAGTGTTAGATAGGGGCTGACAAAACAATCCAAGTGAATAATAATAATAATGGCATTTATTAAGCGCTTACTACGTGCAAAGCACTGTTCTAAGCACTGGGGGGGATACAAGGTGATGAGGTTTTGTCCCACGTGGGGCTCACAGTCTTCATCCCCATTTTACAGATGAGGGAACTGAGGCACAGAGAAGTTAAGTGACTTTGCCCAAAGTCACAGGGCTGACAAGTGGGCAGAGCTGGGATACGAACCCATGACCTCCATGACTCCAAAGCCCGGGCTCTTTCCCACTGAGCCACGCTGCTTCTCTAAATAATAATTATGGTATTTGTTAAGCGCTTACTATGTGCCAGGCCCTGTTCTAAGCGATGGGGTAGATAATAATAAATAATAATAATGATGGCATTTATTAAGCACTTATTATGTGCAAAGCACTGTCCTGCAAAGCACTGGGGAGGTTACAAGGTGATCAGGTTGTCCCACGCGGGGGGCTCACGGTCTTAATCCCCATTTTACAGATGAGGGAACTGAGGCTCGGAGAAGTGACTTGCCCAAAGTCACACGGCTGACAATTGGCGGAGCCGGGATTTGAACCCATGACCTTTGACTCCAAAGCCCGGGCTCTTTCCACTGAGCCACGCTGCTTCTCTGAAGAGTGATGCACTGGAGTGGAAGCTCATTGTAGGCAAGAAAGGTGTCACTTCTTTGTGTTGTCCTTTCCCGTCTGCCTTGCGACCAGAAGGTGTTCATTATATGCCATAGAACCTCCGGTCTCTCTCTCTGCCCAGGCATTTTTCCTAATGGGGGATATGATGGGGGCCTCTAGTCCACGCCGAGCTTGGCAGTTGTAGTGGCTGTAGTCTCACTCTCGTTGGGTACCTCAAGTAGAGGAGGTGAGAGCAGCTCCTGAAATGGATAAGGAGCAAGCAACTCATGAAGTAAACGCACTTGGATCTGTGTTCTTGGGAGAGTTGATATTCGTCCCACCCCCATATCTTTAAATTATAGATTGTAAATTATTTTTATTAGTGTCTGTCTCCTCCTCTAGACTGCAAGCTAATTAAAGGCAGGAAAAGTGTCTGCTAATTCTGTTGTACTCTCCCAATTGCTCTGTACATAAGAAGAGCTCAATAAATACCACTGATGGATTGTTGAGGAGCGAGAAACTTGTGAAGCGGAGATGGAGCGTGGACAGGATTGAATTTATGTGCCGGAGGTGGGTTTGGATTTTTCTGGAGGGGATGTGTGCTTGCCTTCTAATGCTGTTACAGAATTAAAGGCCAGGGCCAAGCCCTGGAGCTAGGGAAGGAAACCTGCGGCTAAAACCATGCCTCGCCCTTGGAAAAGGTTCCACTGACCATCCTGGTCACCAGCGGGTGTAGGCTGGACTAAAAAGGCCAAGGCAGAGGCCAATCAATCAATCGTATTTATTGAGTGCTTACTGTGTGCAGAGCACTGTACTAAGCGCTTGGTACTAGGTACTAAGGCCAGTTCTGGCAGGTCCTGCCCCTAGGAACCAATTACCTACAGGCACAAGTCTGTAGCCTCGTGGGCAAAGGCTGTGTCTGTTATATTGTTCTATTAATAATAATGGTGGTTTTTGTTAAGCGCTTACTGTGTGCCAGCCATCATACTAAGTGCTGGGGAGGATACAAGCCAATCGGATTGGACACAGTCCCTGTCCCACACTGGGCTCACAGTCTCAATCCCCATTTTCTAAATGAGGGAACCGAGGCCCAGAGAAGTGAAGTGACTTGCCTAAGGTCACACAGCAGGCAAAGGGCAGACCTGGGATTAGAATCCGTCCCTGATTCTCCCCGGTGATGCAGAATGAACCATCCCACCCCCCGACTGTCCCCTCTCCAGCCCTGACTTTCCCCCGATGATCCAGAATGGACCATCCCATCCCCCTGACTGTCCCCTCTCAGTTCCAGACTCTCCCCCAGTGACCTAGCACGGACCATCCCAAAGCCCTAACTCCCTCTGTTCCGGCAAATCCCGCCCAAAGCTGTCCCTGCGTAACGGGACGGCCCAGGAATTCTGAAGAAGAAGGCAGAGCACACCAGTTGGCTGAGTTATAGAGGTTTAATAATAATAATGATGGCATTTATTAAGCGCTTACTATGTGTAAAGCACTGTTCTAAGTGCTGAGCACTGTTCTAAGCACTGGTTTATTATGGGGAAGTATACTCACAGACCAGCCCTGGGTGTCCACAGGGCCCCGAACAGCACATCACCACCCCCCGGTTCAATGGGTGGGGTTTATATAGACTCCGCAGACTATGAGCTCGCAATCAGTTCTTTATAGCTACATCCTGGGAGCACAGGGAGGGCTAACCGATACGAGGGGGCTTCATATAAGCAAACCACAGCAAGGCTACAGTACAGGGTTGCGAAGGGGGAACTGTTCCCAGTCAGGTAGATATCCTGGGAAAATGACCCGCTCACCCAGAGGGATGAAACAGCATTCTAGGGATGTATACTAAGGAGTAGAACAAGGAAGAGCAGGTTGGGGCATTACTACTATACCCTCCTCTCCTTTCTTGAATCTCCCCCAGTGACCCAGCATCTTCAGATCACAGTACATTCCCAATTGCTCTCCCTTAGACTCTCTATCACTCTTGACAACACTACCATCCTCCCCGACTCAAAAAACTGCAAACTTGGCATTATCGGGGACTCATCTCTTTCATTCAGCCCAAATATTTAGTCAGTCACCAAATTCTGTCAGTTCTCCACAGCATTTCTAAGATCCACCCCACCCTCTCCTTCCAAACTTCTACCACACTGGTCCAAGCTCTCATCCTAGCCTGCCTTGACTACTGCATCAGCCTCCTCGCTGACTTCCCTGCCTCCAGTTTCTCCCAACTCCAGCCCATCCTTCACTCTGTTGCCCGGATCGATTTTCAATAAAACCGTTCAGTCCACATCTCGCCACTCTTCAAGAACCTCCAGCGCTTCCCCTTCCACCACCACATCCAACAGAAACTCCTTACTATCGGCCTTAAAGTCACTCAGTCAGCTCTCTCCTTGATTTTATCCTCGCTCCTCTCCCTCTACAACCCAGATCATACTCTTTCCTCTAAGACCAGCCTACTTTCTCTTCCTGGATCTCACCTCTCTCACTGCCAACCTCTGGTTCACGCTTCTGACACAGACGAGCTTTGGTTCTTTAATCAGCTAGTTACTAGAGGGCAAGCTACTTAATGATTGTGGTATTTTTTAAGAGCTTACTGTGTACCAGGCACTGTATTAAACCCTGGGGTAGCTACAAGCAAATCGGGTCGGACACAGTCCCTGTCCCACAGGGGGTTCACAGCCTCAATCCCCATTTTATAATAATAATAATAATAATTCATTCATTCATTCAATCGTATTTATTGAGCGCTTACCGTGTGCAGAGCACTGTACTAAGCGCTTGGGAAGTACAAGTTGGCAACATATAGAGACGGTCCCTACCCAGCAGTGGGCTCACAGTATAGAAGACTGCTAATGACCCCATAAACTGGTTTCTCCTCCCCTTCACCTAGTTTTCCCAAAAAACATGAGTGGTTCCCCAGTGGAAACGATTTGATTCTAATAATAATAATAATGGCATGCAAGTGCTTACTATGTGCCAAGCACTGTTCTAAGCACCTGGGGAGATTCAAGATATTCAGCTTGTCCCACATGGGGTTTACCGTCTTAATCCCCATTTTCCAGATGAGGTAACTGAGCCCCAGAGAAGTTAAGCGACTTGCCCAAAGTCACAGAGCTGACAAGTAGCAGAGGCAGGATTAGAACCCACAACCTTTGACTCCCAAGCCCGGGCTCTTTCCACTAAGCCACGCTGCTTCTCTGGATTTTACAGATGAGGTCACCGAGGCCCAGAGAAATGAAGCGACTAGCCCAAGGCCACACAGAAAGAGAAGTGGCTGAGCCGGAGTTAGAACCCATGACCTTCTGACACCCAGCCCCAGGCTCTTTCCACTATGCCATGCTGCTTTCCTGTGGGTAGGGATCTCGTCTACCAACTGTTTGACCCTTTCCCAACTGCTTAGTACAGTGCTCTGCACATGGTAAGCGCTCATCATCATCATCAATCGTATTTATTGAGCGCTTACTATGTGCAGAGCACTGTACTAAGCGCTTGGGAAGTACAAATTGGCAACATATAGAGACAGTCCCTACCCAGTAAACCCACTGATTGATTAATTGATTGGCTCCCTCCCCACTGCCCGGCCCACCTTCCACTTCCGTCAATCCATTGCTCTCCCCATCTTCAAAGCCCTTCTGATATAATAATAATGATGGCATTTATTAAGCGCTTACTATGTGCAAAGCACCGTTCTAAGCGCTGGGGAGGTTACAAGGTGATCAGGTTGTCCCATGGGGGGCTCACAGTCTTAATCCCCATTTTACAGATGAGGGAACTGAGGCTCAGAGAATTGAAGTGACTTGCCCAAAGTCACCCAGCTGACAATTGGCGGAGCCAGGATTTGAACCCATGACCTCCGACTCCAAAGCCCGGGCTCTTTTCCACTGAGCCACGCTGCTTCTCACATCACATATCACATCCCTCCCTTGATAAACCTCTCATCTCAAGCGCTTAGTACAGTGCTCTGCACATAGTAAGCGCTCAATAAATATGATTGATGATGATGATCTCCCCTCCCCTACTGCCATTTCAACCCACCGGGGTCGCCTACCCACTGAAGTACCCGCCCCCTCAATCAATCAAGCAATCAATCAATCAGTGGTACATACTGAGGGTTTACTGTGTGCAGAGCACTGTACTGAGCACGGCTTTGTGGTTAGAGCCCAGGCTTGGGAGTCAGAAGGACCTGGGTTCTAATCCTGACTCCGCCATTTGTCTGCTGGGTGACCTTGGGCAAGTCACTTAACATCTCTGCACTTCAGTTACCACATCTATTAAATGGGGATTGAGACTGGGAGCCCCGTGAGGAGCAAGAGTTATGTCCCACCTGATTAGCTTGTGACTACCCCAGTGCTTTGAATGGTGCTTCATACAAAGTAAACACTTAATAAATACCATTATTATTATTATTGTTACTGGAAGAGGACAATATGACACACTTGTAGTGATAATAATAATTATGGTATTTGTTAATAATAATAATAATGGCATTTATATGTTGCCAACTTGTACTTCCCAAGTGCTTAGTACAGTGCTCTGCACACAGTAAGCGCTCAATAAATGCAACTGATTGATTGATTAAGCGCTTACTATGTGCAAAGCACTGTTCTAAGCGCTGGGGGAGATACAAGGTGATCAGATTGTCCCACGGGGGGCTCACAGTCTTCATCCCCATTTTACAGATGAGGGAACTGAGGCCCAGAGAAGTTAAGTGACTTGCCCAAAGTCACACAGCTGACAAGTGGCGGAGGTGGGATTTGAACCCATGACCTCTGACTCCAAAGCCCGGGCTCTTTCCATTGAGCCACGCTGCTTCTTAAGCACTTACTATGTGCCAAGCACTGGGGTAGATACAAAGTAATCAGGTTGTCCCATGTGGGGCTGACAATTTTAATCCCCATTTTACAGATGAGGGAACTGAGGCACAGAGAAGTGAAGTGACTTGCCCAAAATCGCACAGCAGAGAAGTGGCAGAGCCGGGATTAGAACCCAGGTCCTCTGCCTCCCAAGCCCGGGCTCTTTCCACTAAGCCACGCTGCTTCTCGACTTCTCTCTATATGTTGCCAACCTGTACTTCCCAAGTGCTTAGTACAGTGCTTTGCACACAGTAAGCGCTCAATAAATACGATTGATTGATTGATTGACTCTCACCGTGTCTTCATACTTGACTACTTCCCCTGTCACTCGGGTGATGGCCACCATTTTATAAGCAGCATGGCTTAGTGGGTAGAGCACGGGCTTGGAAGTCGGAAGGTCCTAACCCCGCTCCACTACTTGTCTCCTGTGTGTCCTTGGGTAAGTCACTTCACTTCTCTGTGCCTCAGTTCCCTCCAGTGTAAAATGGGGATTGAGACTAGGAGCCCCATGTGGGACAGGGACTGAGTCTCACCCGATTAGCTCGTATCTAACCTAATCTAATCCAAGAGAAGCAGCGTGGCTCAGTGGAAATCAATCAATTAATCAATCAATCGTATTTATTGAGCGCTTACTGTGTGCAGAGCACTGTACTAAGCGCTTGGGAAGTACAAATTGGCAACATATAGAGACGGTCCCTACCCAACAGCGGGCTCACAGTCTAAAAGGGGGAGACAGAGAACAAAACCAAACATCCTAACAAAATAAAATAAATAGAATAGATATGTACAAGTAAAATGCAGTCAAACCATAATCAATGCCAAGTGTACTTACAGAAATCCAAAAGTTTTAGAGCCCGGGCTTTGGAGTCAAAGGTCACGGGTTCAAATCCCGGCTCCGCCACTTGTCAGCCGTGTGACTTTGGGCAAGTCACTTCACTTCTCCGAGCCTCAGTTCCCTCATCTGTCAAATGGGGATTAAGACTGTGAGCCCCGCCGTGGGACAGCCTGATCACCTTGTAACCTCGACAGTGCTTTGCACATAATGAGCGCTTAATAAATGCCATCCTTATTATTATTTATTATTATCTACCCCATCGCTTAGAACAGGGCCTGGCACATAGTAAGCGCTTAACAAATACCATGATTATTATTGTGATTTCACTGGAGAGGGCCAGGGCCAGCTCCAACAGGGCTGACAAGCAACGACAACCCCAGAGGTGGTTGAACGTGAAGAACTGAGGGTGGCCTCCTCCTCCTCCTCCTCCTCCTCCTCCCGTCCCTGGTCATCATCATCATCATCATCAATAGTATTTATTGAGCGCTCCTCCAAGGGCCAGGATGGCTGTGGGCATGGGCGAGGGCACAGAGTGAGTAGGATGGAGGCGGGTGTCGGGCCAGGGTGAGTAGGCCGGGGGCGGACGGGTGCTGCAGGTCTGAGTCAGTGCGTGTGTGTGGGGGCGAGGGTGTGTGTGCCGCAGGAGATGTGGGGGACCGTGAATCAGGATGCGAGTGAGTCAGGGTTGGGGGGGTCGCCGTGGGAAGTGTGAGTCAGGGGGTGGAGAGGGATCCGGGAGAGGTGGGGGAGAAAGCCGGCAAACAGGGCGCCTGTGGGCGAGGGGTGCGGCGGCGGGGAGACCGGAGGTGAGGGTGGAGGCCCAGGGAGGGAGGCCAGGAGGAGCAGCGAAGGAGAGGCGACAGGCAGAGGAGGACAGGAACCCAGGCGGTGGGGGGTAGAAGAAGGACCAGGGGGATGTGGCAAGACCGGAAAAGCAGGGGAGAGGCTGAGGGAAAAGCATCCACAAAACAATAATAATTGTGCTATTATTAACACAATTGTGTGTTGTGTTGTGTGTTGTTGTTGTTATTGTTAAGTGCCAGGCACTGGGGCAGATACAAGCTAATCGGGTTGGACACAGTCCCTGTCCCACTCTTAATCCCCATTTTCCAGGTGAGGTGACTGAGGCCCAGAGAAGCGAAGTGAGTTGCCTGAGGTCACCAAGCGGGTATGTGGCAGAGCTGGGATTAGAATCCAGGTCCTTCTGACTCATTCATTCACTCGTATTTATTGAGCGTTTACTGTGCAGAGTACTGTCTCCCTGGCCCGTACTCTGTCCACTAGTAGAGAAGCAGCGTGGCTCAGTGGAAAGAGCCCGGGCTTTGGAGTCAGAGGTCATGGGTTCAAATCCCGGCTCTGCCAATTGTCAGCTGTGTGACTTTGGGCAAGTCACTTCTCTGGGCCTCAGTTCCCTCAACTGGAAAATGGGGATAAAGACTGTGAGCCCCCCAAGGGACAACCTGATCACTTTGTAACCTCCCCAGTGCTTAGAACAGTGTTTTGCACATAGTAAGTGCTTAATAAATGCTATTATTATTATTATTTAGCATTTACTGTGTGCAGAGTACTCTCTCCCTGGCCCCTACTCTATCCACTAGTAATAGTAATAGAGAAGCAGCGTGGCTCAGTGGAAAGAGCCCAGGCTTTGGAGTCAGAGGTCATGGGTTCAAATTCCGGCTCCGCCACTTGTCAGCTGTGTGACTTTGGGCAAGTCACTTAACTTCTCTGAGCCTCAGTTCCCTCTACTGTAAAATGGGGATAAAGACTGTGAGCCCCCCATGGGACAACCTGATCACTTTGTAACCTCCCCAGTGCTTAGAACAGTGCTTTGCACACAGTAAGTGCTTAATTAATACTATTATTATTATTATTATTATTTAGCGTTTACTGTGTACAGTGTACTGTCTCCCTGGCCCGTACTCTATCCACTAGTAATAGTAATAGAGAAGCAGCGTGGCTCAGTGGAAAGAGCCTGGGCTTTGGAGTCAGAGGTCATGGGTTCAAATCCCGGCTCTGCCCATTGTCAGCTGTGTGACTTTGGGCAAATCACTTCACTTCTCTGGGCCTCAGTTACCTCATCTGCAAACTGTGAGCCCACTGTTGGGTAGGGACTGTCTCTATGTGTTGCCAATTTGTACTTCCCAAGCGCTTAGTACAGTGCTCTGCACATAGTAAGCGCTCAATAAATACGATTGATTGATTGATTGATTGATTAAGACTGTGAGCCCCCAGTGCGACAACCTGATCACCTTGTAATCTCCCCAGTGCTTAGAACAGTGCTTTGCACATAGTAAGCGCTTAATAAATGCCATTAAAAAAATAATAATGATGGTATTTGTTAAGTGCTTACTACGTGCCAGGCAATGTATTAAGCGCTGGGGAGGATACAAGCAAATCAAGGTTGGACACGGTCTCTGTCCCACATAGGGATCACAGTCAATCCCCATTTTCCAGATGAGGTAACTGAGCCCCAGAGAAGTTAAGTGACTTGCCCAAGGTCACAGAGCAGACAAGTGGCAGAGCCAGGATTAGAACCCATGACCTTCTGACTCCCAAGCCTGTGCTCTATCCACTATGCAGTCCCTCACTGGCTATGAAGGGAGTGGGGAGCCAGCAGGGCATCTCCCACCTGATTCCTGCAAATAATCATAAAAATTATAATAACCGTGGTAGTCATTAGCGTTTACTATGTGCCCAATACTGTACTAAACGCTGGGGTAGATGTAGGATAAATCAGACCCAATCCCTTCCTACAAAGGGTTTACAGTCTAACTAGGAGGGACTAGGATTGAATCCCCATTTCACAGTTGAGGAACCTGAAGCCTAAAGAAGTGAGGTGACTCACCTAAGGTCACACAGCATTCATTCATTCAGTAGTATTTATTGAGCACTTACTGCGTGCAAAACACTGTATTAAGCACTTGGGAGAGTACAACAGCGAACAGACACATTTCCTGCCCACAGTGAGCTCACAGCCACAGCAGACAAGTAGTGGAACCGGGATTAGAACCCAGGTCCTTCTGACATCCAGACCGGGGCTCTTTCCACTAGGCCACATTGCTTCTTTGCATTCATTCGTTCGGTCGTATTTATTGAGCACTTACTGTGTGCAGAGCACTGTACTAAGTGCTTGGGAAGTACAAGTTGGCAACATATAGAGACCCAACAACGGGCTCACAGTCTAGAAGGGGGACTGTCCTGATGCCACTTGGGCTGGACAGGCCGTGAGGCAAACTCAGAGTATTGTTTTATCTTTTTGACTCAGTTTGATAGAATTATTGAGCACCTACTATCCTGGATGCCTACTGTGGGCTGAGCACTGAGCCGGCTATCTGTCATGTGCAGAGCACTCTGCCGGGCAGTGGCCGAGTACAGAGCACTGATCTGAACACCTGATCAATGCGGAGTATTGTCTGGGGCACCAGCTGAGGTCAGAGGACTGTTCTGGACGCTCGCTGAGGGCAGAGTTGTGTACTAAGGGTGTGGGAGCGAATAATAATAATAATGGCATTTGTTAAGCGCTTACTGTGTGCAAAGCACTGTTCTAAGCACTGGGGGGGATACAATGTGATCCCGACTCTGCCAATTGCCTGCTGTGTGACCTTGGGCAAGTCACTTAACTTCTCTGTGCCTCAGTTGCTTCCTCTGTAAAATGCGGGTTAAGACTGTGAGCCCTCCCGTGGGATAACCTGATCAACTTGTAACCTCCCCAGATGTGACTGAAGTCACATCCCCTCCAAGTGGCCTCCCTGATTTAGCCCTCCTTTCCTCTTTCATTCATTCATTCAGTCTTATTTATTGAGCGCTTACTGTGTGCACAGCACTCTACTAAGCGCTTGTACAATGCAACAATAGACACATTCTCTGCCCGCCACAAGCTTGCGGTCTAAAGTGAGGAAGACAGATGTGAATACAAATAAACAACATTACAGCTATTCATTCATTCAATCATATTTATTGAGCGCTTACTCTGTGCACAGCACTCTACTAAGCGCTTGTACAACGCAACAATAGACAAACATATTCTCTGCCCGCCACAAGCTGGAGGCCTAAAGTGGGGGAGACAGGCGTGAATACAAATAAACAACCTAACAGCTATTCATTCATTCAATCATATTTATTGAGCGCTTACTGTGCGCAGAGCACTGTACTAAGCGCTTGGAAAGTACAAGTTGGAGACATATAGAGACGGTCCCTACCCAACAGCGACATAAGTGGTGTAGGGCTGGGAGGGGACATGAACAAAGGGAACAATTCGGGGTGATGCAGAAAGGAGTGGGAAAAGAGGAAAGGAGGGCTTAATCTGGGAAGGCCTCTTGGAGGAGATGGGCATTCAGTAAGGTTTTGAAGTGGGGGAGAGTCATCGTCTGTCGGTTTGATTGATTGATTGATCAAATGCGATTGATTGATTTTGAGAAGGGAGGGCGATCCAGGCCAGAGGCAGGACACGGGCTAGGGATTGGCGGCGAGATAGGCGAGCTGGAGGCCCAGTGAGAAGGAAAGTAGGGACTGTCTCTATATGTTGCCAACTTGTACTTCCCAAGCGCTTAGTACAGTGCTCTGCACACAGTAAGCGCTCAATAAATACGATTGATGATGATGAAAGTGGCACCAGAGGAGCGGAGCCTGCTGGCTTGATTGCGGACGGAGAGCAGCGAGGTGAGGTAAGAGGGGGCAAAGTGGTGGAGGACTTTAAAGCCAATGGAGAGCCGTTTTTGTCTGATGCGGAGGTAGATGGGCCACAACTGGAGTTTTCACTTGCTCCCTTTGTTCATCCCTGCTCCCAGCCCCGCAGCACTTGCGTCCACAGGTGATATTTTTTCAAATATATATTAATGTCTGTTTCCCCCTCTAGACTGTAAGCTTGTTGTGAGCAGGAAATGTGTCTGTTTAGTGTTGAGTTGTACTCTCCCAAGTGCTTAGTAATAATAATAATAATGATAGCATTTATTAAGCGCTTACTATGGGCAAAGCACCGTTCTAAGCGCTGGGGAGGTTACAAGGTGATCAGGTTGTCCCGCCGGGGGCTCACAGTCTTCATCCCCATTTTGCAGATGTGGTAACTGAGGGGCAGAGAAGTGAAGTGACTTGCCCAAAGTCACCCAGCTGGCAGTTGGTAGAGTCAGGATTTGAACCCATGACCTCTTACTCCAAAGCCCGGGCTCTTTCCACTGTGCCACGCTGCTTCTCCACAGTTGAATTGACACTTTTCCTCTGCTTTTCCCCTTTTCCTCTGCTCCCCCTCCCCTCCCCATCACCCCGACTCCCTCCCTCTGCTCTATTCCCCTCCCGCCCCACAGCACTTGTGTATATATGCACATATTTATAATTATAATTCTATTTATTTTTATTAATGATGTGGATATATCCATAGTACTTTTTATTTATAATAATGCTACTGATGCCTGACTATTGAGCAGTTACTGTGTGCAGAGCACTGTACTAAGCACTTGGAAGAGTACAACACAATGATATATATATATGTATATATGTTTGTACATATTTATTACTCTATTTTACCTGTACATATCTATTCTATTTATTTTATTTTGTTAATATGTTTGGTTTTGTTCTCTGTCTCCCCCTTCTAGACTGTGAGCCCACTGTTGGGTAGGGACTGTCTCTATATGTTGCCAACTTGTACTTCCCAAGTGCTTAGTACAGTGGTCTGCACACAGTAAGCGCTCAATAAATACGATTGATGATGATGATGATGATGACATAACTGACACATTCCCTGCCCAAAATGAGCTTACAGTCTAGAAGAGGAGAATGTGACCAATGAAAGCTCGTTATGAGCAGAGCACGTGCCTGCTAATTCTGTCGGATTGTACTCTCCCAAACACTTAGTTCAGTGCTCTGTGCATAGTAAGTGCTCAATAAATATCGATTGATTGATTGATGTGGCACCCCTCCTTGACGTTTTTTTTTTTGTGGTATTAGTTAAAGGCTTACCAAGTGCCAGGTATTATACTATTTTATTACCCTATTTATTTATTTATTTATTTTACTTGTACATATCTATTCTATTTTATTTTGTAGTATGTTTGGTTTTGTCTCCCCCATTTAGACTGTGAGCCCACTGCTGGGTAGGGACTGTCTCTATATGTTGCCAATTTGTACTTCCCAAGCGCTTAGTACAGTGCTCTGCACACAGTAAGCGCTCAATAAATATGATTGATGATGATGATGATACTAAGCGCTGGGGTAGATACAAGCTAATCAGGTTGGACCCAATCCCTGTCCCACATGGGGCTCACAGTCTTAATTCACTCACCTCCTCCAAGAGGCCTTTCCAGACTAATAATAATAATAAAAATGGTATTTGTTAAGTGCTTACTATGTGCAAAGCACTGTTCCCCTTTTCCTCTGCTCCCCCTCCCCTCCCCATCACCCCGACTCCCTCCCTCTGCTCTATCCCCCTCTCCGCCCCACAGTACTTGTGTATATACGTACATATTTATAATTATAATTCTATTTATTTTCATTAATGATGTGTATATATCCATAGTTCTTTTTATTTATAATAATGCTACTGATGCCTGTTTACTTGTTCTGATGTCTGTCTCCCCCCTTCTAGACTGTGAGCCCGTTGTGGGCAGGGATTGTCTCTATTTGTTGCCTCATTGTACTTCCCAAGCACTTAGTCCAGTGCTCTGCACACAGTAAGCACTCAATAAATACAATTGAATGAATGAATGAATGAACTCCCATTGTACAGATGAGGTAACTGAGGCCCAGAGAAGTGAAATATCTTGCCCGAGGTCACACAGCAGGCAAGTAGTGAAGGCGGGATTAGAATACAGGTCAGTCAGTCAATCGTATTTATTGAGTGCTTACTGTGTGCGGAGCACTGTACTAAGTGTGGGGAGAGTGCTTCTGATTCCCAGGCCTGTGTTTTATCATCATCATCAATCGCATTTATTGAGCGCTTACTGTGTGCAGAGCACTGTACTAAGCGCTTGGGAAGTACAAGTTGGCAACATATAGAGACGGTCCCTACCCAACAGCGGGCTCACAGTCTAGATGGGGGAGACAGAGAACAAAACCAAACATACTCACAAAATAAAATAAATAGAATAGATATGTACAGGTAGAATAAATAAATAAATAAATCCACTAATCCATGCTGCTTCTCAATTTTGGCGAGAAATATGGCAATGAACGAATAAATAAATATGTTGCAATAAAGATGCAATTGCTGCTCTGAGGACCTCCTCATTGGAGTCTTGTGGCGTTCCCCTCACACCCGCCCACCACCAGAGAATAAGCTGCTTCTGTGCACATAATAATAATAATAATAATAATAATAATAATAATAATAATAATAATAATAATAATGGCATTTGTTAAGCATTTACTATGTAACATTTATGCTACTATGTAGCATTTAGAGAAGCAGCGTGGCTCAGTGGAAAGAGCCCGGGCTTTGGAGTCAGTGGTCATGGGTTCAAATCCCGGCTCTGCCGATTGTCAGCTGTGTGACTTTGGGCAAGTCACTTTAATCAATCAATCGTATTTATTGAGCGCTTACTATGTGCAGAGCACTGTACTAAGCGCTTGGGAAGTACAAATTGGCAACACATAGAGACAGTCCCTACCCAACAGTGGGCTCACAGTTTAACTTTACTTCTCTGTGCCTCAGTTCCCTCATCTGTAAAATGAGTCTTAAGACTGTGAGCCCCCCGTGGGACAACCTGATCACCTTGTAACCTCCCCAGCGCTTAGAACAGTGCTTTGCACATAGTAAGCGCTTAATAAATGCCATAATAATAATAATAATAATAATAATAATGTGCCAAGCACTGTTCTAAGCACTGGCGGGGGATACAAGGTACATCCAAGCATTGCACCATCTCAGTGTAACTTTGCAGCATTAGCCTTCTGGGGGGCTATAAAGCCAACAATGAGGAGTTTCTGTTTGATGTGGAGATGGATGGGTGACCACTGGAGGGTCTTGAGGAGCGGGAAGATGTTTGTAGAAAAATGTTTCCTTGAAAAATGATCTGGAAAGCAAATCAGGACCCCTTCCTGCGGCCACAAGAGCTGGTGGCCCCCCCGATGTGGGAGACAGGCCGAGAAATCTTTACAAATGGAGCGATTGGAATAAATCGAATAATAAATAATGAAATAAATTCATTCATTCATTCAATTGTAGTTATTGAGCGCTTACTGTGTGCAGAGCACTGTCCTAAGCGCTTGGGAAGTACGAGTCAGCAACATATAGAGACGGTCCCTACCCAACAGCGGGCATATATACAATACATTGTATATTCATTCAATTCATTCAATCGTATTTATTGAGCGCTTACTGCGTGCAGAGCACTGTCCTAAGCGGTTGGGAAGTACAAGTCGGCAACATATAGAGACGGTCCCTACCCAATAGCGGGCATATATACAATACGTTGTATATTCATTCAATTCATTCAATCGTATTTATTGAGCGCTTACTGTGTGCAGAGCACTGTACTAAGTGCTTGGGAAATCCAACTTGGCAACATATAGAGACGGTCATTTATTCATTCATTCAATCGCATTTATTGAGCGCTTACTGTGTGCAGAGCACTGTACTAAGCGCTTGGGAAGTCCAAGTTGGCAACATATAGGTCCCTACCCAACAGTGGGCTCACAGTCTAGAAGAGTGGGCTCACAGTCTAGAAGACCATCACCTGTCTGATCACCTGGTAACCCCCCCAGCGCTTAGAACGGTGCTTGGCACATAGTAAGTGCTTAACAAATGCCATCATTATATATATATATATATATATATATATATATGTATATGTATGTGTGTGTGTGTATGTGTTGGAAGTGTGGGTCTCCTTGTAACCTCCCCAGCGCTTCTCCTTGTAACCTCCCCAGTGCTTAGAACAGTGCTTTGCACATAGTAAGTGCTTAATAAATGCCACTATTATTATTATTATTATTGTGTGCACTTAAGACCGTCTTTTGTCTTGTTTATCTTGGGAAACTGGAAGATAGTACAACTTCCTGATTAGCTCAGTTTGAATCTTGCAACCTTTCCGTTCTCCGTCCGTGAACTGTACATTTTTTGTGCCTTTTCTTCATTAGCGAGGATATCTTCTAGGTCCCTTAATTCAAGCACTATTTCTTGAGGTGCGGCATTGTGTGTGTGTGTGTGTGTGTGTGTGTGTCTGTGTGTGTTGGAGGTGTGGGTGGATTTAAGACGGCAGCTCTGTGTGTATATGTGTGTGGGGGCGTGTGGGCGAGATGGCAGCTTGTGTGTGTGGGTTTGTCAGGCGGCAGCTGTGTGTGTGTGTGTGCACAAGTGTATGTGCACACGTGTGTGTGTGTGTGTGTGTGTGTGTGTGTGGGCGGTGAGCAAGGCCTGCTGTGTGACTGCAGCAGCTGCTCCCCACCGTTTCCCCCACTATCCTCCAGGCCTCGCAGCCGGGACAACTGTTTGACCGCTCGGGAACTCCTGGGGGTGTGTAGCTGGGCACCGTGGTTGGGAGGGATAATAATAATAATAATAATGGCATTTGTTAAGTGCTTACTATGTGCAAAACACCGTTCTAAGCGCTGGGGGGGGGATACAAGGTGGTCAAGTTGTCCCACGTGGGGCTCACAGTCTTCACCCCCATTTGACAGATGAGGGAACTGAGGCCCAGAGAAATTAAGTGATGACTTGCCCAAGGTCACACAGCTGACAAGTGGCGGAGGCAGGATTAGAACCCATGACCTCTGACTCCAAAGCCCGGGCTCTTTCCACAGAGCCACGCTGCCCCTCCGGCCCTCAGCCCACAACGGGCACCTCACCATCGCCAGCCAAGCTGTTGATCATCATCATCATCAATCGTATTTATTGAGCGCTTACTATGTGCAGAGCACTGTACTAAGCGCTTGGGAAGTACAAATTGGCAACATATAGAGACAGTCCCTACCCAACAGTGGGCTCACAGTCAGTTGATGGCAGAGAAGCAGCGTGGCTCAGTGGAAAGAGCGCGGGCTTGGGAGGCAGAGGTCATGGGTTCGAATCCCACCTCCCCCACATGTCTGCTGTGTGACCTCGGGCAAGTCACTTCACTTCTCTGGGCCTCAGTTCCCTCATCTGTAAAATGGGGATGAAGACCGTGAGCCCCACATGGGACAACCTCATCTCCTTGTGTTGCCCCCAGCGCTTAGAACAGTGCTTTGCACATAGTAAGCGCTTAACAAATACCAACATTCTTATTATGAGAAGCAGCGTGGCTCAGTGGAAAGAGCCCGGGCTTTGGAGTCAGAGGTCATGGGTTCAAACCCCAGCTCTGCCAATTGTCAGCTGTGTGACTTTAGGCAAGTCACTTAACTTCTCTGGGCCTCAGTTCCCTCATCTGCAAAATGGGGATTAAGACTGTGAGCCCCCCGTGGGACAACCTGATCACCTTGTAAACTCCCCAGCGCTTAGAACAGTGCTTTGCACATAGTAAGTGCTTAATACATGCCATTATTATTAGGAGGCCCTACTGGATGCCTGTGGAGCACAGGGTGCTGTACTGAGTGCCTACGGGGGGCAGAGCTCCACGCCAAATGCCTGTGGGGTGCAGGGAGCTGTACTGAGACGCAGCATGGCTTAGTGGCTACGGCATGAGCCTAGCAGTCAGAAAGTCATGGGTTCTAATTCTGGCTCCGCCTCGTCTGCTGTGTGATCTTGGACAAGTCACTTGACCTCTCTGGACCTCAGTCCCCTCATCTGTAAAATGGAGAGTAAGAGGGGGAGCCCCATGTAGGACAGGGACAATGTCCAACTTGATTAACGCATATCTAACCTAGTGCTTAGAACAGTCGTTGGCACGTAGTAAGCACTTAACAAGTACCATACTTACTAATATCATCATTATTATTATTATTGAGAAGCAGCATGGCTTAGTGAGAATAATAATAATAATAATAATGGCACTTATTGAGCACTTACTATGTGCAGAGCACTGTCTAAGCGCTGGAGAGGTTACAAGTTGAGGAAGTTGTCCCATGGGGGGCTCACAGTCTTAATCCCCATTTTACAGATGAGGGAACTGAGGCCCAGAGAAGTGAAGTGACTTGCCCAAAGTCACACAGCGTGGTTCAGCGGAAAGGGCACGGGCTTGGGAGTTAGAGGACGTGGGTCTGAATTCCAGCTTCGCCACTTGTCTGCTGTGTGACCTTGGGCAAGTCACTTAACTACTCTGTGCCTCAATTACCTCATCTGGCAAATGGGGATTGAGACTGAGCCCCACGTGGGACAACCTGATTACCCTGTATCTACTCTAGGGTTTAGAACAATGTTTGGCACATAGTAAGCACTTAACAAGCGCTTAGTCCAGTGCTCTGCACACAGTAAGCGCTCAATAAATACGATTGAATGAATGAATGAATGAGCAAATACCATAATAATAATTATTATAGAGAAGCAGCGTGGCTCAGTGGAAAGAGCCCGGGCTTTGGAGTCAAATCCCGGCTCTGCCAATTGTCAGCTGTGTGACTTTGGGCAAGTCACTTCACTTCTCTGTGCCTCAGTTACCTCATCTGGGAAATGGGGATTAAGACTGTGAGCCCCACGTGGGACAACCTGATCACCTTGTAACCTCCCCAGCGCTTAGAACAGTGCTTTACACATAGTAAGCGCTTAATAAATGCTATTATTATTATTATTATTAATAATAATAATAAATATTACCGATTGATTGACGGAATCTCAGGCGTGACTGCCCCCGGCTGTCACTGATAGAATCGCAGGCTCTCCCCAGCGCTTAGAACAGTGCTTTGCACATAGTAAGCGCTTAATAAATGCTATTATTATTATTATTATTAATAAATATTACCGATTGATTGACGGAATCTCAGGCATGACTGCCCCCTGGCGGTCACTGATAGAATCGCAGGCTCTCCCCAGCGCTTAGAACAGTGCTTTGCACATAGTAAGCGCTTAATAAATGCTATTATTATTATTATTATTAATAAATATTACCGATTGATTGACGGAATCTCAGGCATGACTGCCCCCTGGCGGTCACTGATAGAATCGCAGGCTCTCCCCAGCGCTTAGAACAGTGCTTTGCACATAGTAAGCGCTTAATAAATGCTATTATTATTATTATTAATAATAAATATTACCGATTGATTGACGGAATCTCAGGCATGACTGCCCCCTGGCGGTCACTGCTAGAATCGCAGGCTCTAGAGAAGCAGCGTGGCCCAGTGAAAGTAACTCAGGATTGGGAGTCAAAGGACCTGGGTTAATAATAATAATAATAATCATAATAATAATAATAATAATAATAATAATAATAATAATAGTAATGGTATTTGTTAAGTGCTTACTATGTGCAAAGCACTGTTCTAAGCACTTGGGGGAATACAAAGTTCTAATCCCGACTCCACCATTTGTGTACTGTGTGACCTTGAGCAAGTCCCTTCACTTCTCTGGGCCTCAGTTCCCTCATCTGTAAGATGGGGATTCAAACCCTTGTTCTCCCTCTCAGACTGTGAGCCCCACGTAATAATAATATTAATGATGGCATTTGTTAAGCGCTTACTATGCGCAAAGCACTGTTCTAAGCGCTGGGGAGGTTACAAGGTGATCAGGTTGTCCCACGGGGGGCTCACAGTCTTCATCCCCATTTTACAGATGCGGTAACTGAGGCCCAGTGAAGTTAAGTAACTTGCCCAAAGTCACACAGCTGACAGTTAATAATAATGTTGGCATTTATTAAGTGCTTACTATGCACAAAGCACTGTTCTAAGCGCTGGGGAGGTTACAAGGTGATCAGGTTGTCCCACGGGGGGCTCACAGTCTTGATCCCCCTTTTACAGATGAGGTAACTGAGCCCCAGAGAAGTTAAGTAACTTGCCCAAAGTCACACAGCTGACAGTTAATAATAATGATGGCATTTATTAAGCGCTTACTATGTGCAAAGCACTGTTCTAAGCGCTGGGGAGGTTACAGGGTGATCAAGTTGTCCCACGGGGGGCCCACAGTTTTAATCCCCATTTGACAGATGAGGTCACTGAGGCACGGAGAAGTCAAGTGACTTGCCCAAAGTCACACAGCTGACAATTGGCAGAGATGGGATTTGAACCCATGACCTCTGACTCCAAAGCCCGGGCTCTTTCCACTGAGCCACACTGCTTCTTCAGTGCTTAGTACAGTGCTGGACACATGGTAAGCACTGTAAGAGAAGCAGCGTGGCTTAGTGGAAAGAGCCCGGGCTTGGGAGTCAGGGGTTGTGGGTTCTAATCCGGCCCCTGCCGCTTGTCAGCTGGGTGACTTTGGGCAAGTCACTTCACTTCTCTGTGCCTCAGTTACCTCATCTGTAAAATGGGGATGAAGACTGTGAGCCCCACGTGGGACAACCTGATTACCTTGTATCTACCCCAACTCTTAGAACAGTGCTTGGCACATAGTAAGCGCTTAACAAATGCTATCATTATTATTATAGTAAGCGCTTAACAAACACCAACATCATTACTATTAAGCACTAAACAAATACTATAAATGAATGAACAGTAATTATTATTATTAGGTTAATTAGGAGTAATTGTCGGCATTGAGATAGACTGTAAACTGTAAGTTCCCTTTGGGCAGGGAATGTGTCTATTATAACGTTCTAGTGTTCTCTCCCAAGCGCTTAGTACAGTGCTCTGCACACAGGAAGACAGTAATTATTATTATTAGGTTAATTAGGAGTAATTGTCGGCATTGAGATAGACTGTAAACTGTAAGTTCCCTTTGGGCAGGGAATGTGTCTATTATACCGTTCTAGTGTTCTCTCCCAAGCGCTTAGTACAGTGCTCTGTACACAGGAAGACAGTAATTATTATTATTAGGTTAATTAGGAGTAATTGTCGGCATTGAGATAGACTGTAAACTGTAAGTTCCCTTTGGGCAGGGAATGTGTCTATTATACTGTTCCAGTGTTCTCTCCCAAGCGCTTAGTACAGTGCTCTGCACACAGGAAGACAGTAATTATTATTATTAGGTTAATTAGGAGTAATTGTCGGCATTGAGATAGACTGTAAACTGTAAGTTCCCTTTGGGCAGGGAATGTGTCTATTATACTGTTCTAGTGTTCTCTCCCAAGCGCTTAGTACAGTGCTCTGCACACAGGAAGACAGTAATTATTATTATTAGGTTAATTAGGAGTAATTTTCGGCATTGAGATAGACTGTAAACTGGAAGTTCCCTTTGGGCAGGGAATGTGTCTATTATACTGTTCTAGTGTTCTCTCCCAAGCGCTTAGTACAGTGCTCTGCACACAGGAAGCTCTTAATAAATACGCTTGCTGACCCCACTGGCTCGGGAAGGTCAGGATGGTGTCAACTCCCGCACGCCGGGGTGGCCGTTGGACTTCCAGGGCTCGGGCATGGGATAAATCAATAAATACGATTGATTGATTGATTGATTGATGGCAGTCAATCACGGAAGGCTACCTAGAGGAGGCAGGATTGGAGGAGGGCTGACAGTAATCTCAGCTACAAGCCTGGCCATGGAAGCCCCTAAAGGATGGGTCGGAGATGCCGGCCGGAATTTCCCGGAGGACCGGGAGCTGGGGAAGAGGGCGGGAGGCCGGAATGTGATTCATATTCCGTAATGCCTGATTTTTTCTTAGAGAAGAAATCATGGTGGAGTCATCCGCCTGACTTGTTGCATCTTGTTCGGGGAGCAGGGAGCAAGGGAGGAGAGGGCTGCGCTGCAGCAGGAGGGAGGGAAGAAAGGACTGACCCCCATCCCCCCATCTTACCTCCTTCCCTTCCCCACAGCACCTGTATATATGTATATATGTTTGTACAGATTTATTACTCTATTTATTTTACTTGTACATAGCTATTCTATTTATTTTATTTTGTTAGTATGTTTGGTTCTGTTCTCTGTCTCCCCCTTTTAGACTGTGAGCCCACTGTTAGATAGGGACTGTCTCTATATGTTGCCAACTTGGACTTCCCAAGCGCTTAGTACAGCGCTCTGCACACAGTAAGCGCTCAATAAATACGATTGATTGATTGATTGATTGATTTTGTTCTCTGTCTCCCCCTTTTAGACTGTGAGCCCACTGTTGGGTAGGGACTGTCTCTATATGTTGCCAACTTGGGCTTCCCAAGCGCTTAGTACAGTGCTCTGCACACAGTAAGCGCTCAATAAATACGATTGATTGATTGATTGATTGATTGACCCTAGGGCCACCCCCCACCCACTGGCCCAGGGCTCCAAGTGCTGGGTGCTTACTATGTGCAGAGCACTGTACTAAGTGCTTGGGAGAGTCCAATACAACAGAATTAGTGGACGCGTTACCTGACCAAAACAAGCAATATGGCCTAGCGGATAAACCCCAGGCCTGAGAGCCAGATGAAGCTCTCCCCCTCCTCCCCCTCCCCATCCCCCCCACCTTACCTCCTTCCCCTCCCCTGTATATATGTATATATGTTTGTACGGATTTATTACTCTATTTATTTATTTTATTTGTACATGTTTATTCTATTTATTTTATTTTGTTAATATGTTTGGTTTTGTTCTCTGTCTCCCCCTTCTAGACTGTGAGCCCGCTGTTGGGTAGGGACCGTCTCTATATGTTGCCAACTTGTACTTCCCAAGTGCTTAGTAATGATGATGATGATGATGGTGGTATTTGTTAAGCGCTTACTATGTGCAAAGCACTGTTCTAAGCGCTGGGGAGGTTACAAGGTGATCAGGTTGTCCCATGGGGGGGGCTCACAGTTTCAATCCCCATTTTATAGATGAGGTAACTGAGGCACAGAGAAGTTAAGTGACTTGCCCAAAGTCACACAGCTGACAGTTGGTGGAGTCGGGATTTGAACCCATGATGTCTGACTCCAAAGCCCGGGCTCTTTCCACTGAGCCACGCTGCTTCACAGTACAGTGCTCTGCACACAGTAAGCGCTCAATAAATACGATTGAATGAATGAATGAATGGAGCTGGGTTCTAATCACAGCTCCACCACTTGCCAGC
This sequence comes from Tachyglossus aculeatus, assembly GCF_015852505.1. Lineage (NCBI taxonomy): Eukaryota > Metazoa > Chordata > Mammalia > Monotremata > Tachyglossidae > Tachyglossus > Tachyglossus aculeatus. Next base: position 259,321 of record NC_052072.1, read on the forward strand.
TTTGTTACCTTGGGCAAGTCAATCAATCAATCAATCAATCAATCAATCGTATTTATTGAGCGCTTACTATGTGCAGAGCACTGTACTAAGCGCTTGGGAAGTACAAATTGGCATCACATAGAGACAGTCCCTACCCAACAGTAAGCGCTTAACAAATGCCATTATTATTATTATATGAAGGGGGAGGGCATTCCAGGCAAGAGGCAGGACATGATACATCTTACCTCCTTCCCTTCTACACAGCACCTGTATATATGTATATATGTTTGTACATATTTGTTACTCTATTTATTTATTTATTTATTTTACTTGTACATATCTATTCTATTTATTTTATTTTGTTAGTATGTTTGGTTTCGTTCTCTGTCTCCCCATTTTAGACCGTGAGCCCACTGTTGGGTAGGGACTGTCTCTATATGTTGCCAATTTGTACTTCCCAAGCGCTTAGTGCAGTGCTCTGCATATAGTAAGCGCTCAATAAATACGATTGATGATGATGATGATGATAACCTAGTGGAAAGCCCTGTGAGTCAGAAGGACCTGGGTTCTAGTTCTGGCTCTGCCACATTCATTCATTCATTCATTCAATCGTATTTATTGAGCGCTTACTGTGTGCAGAGCCTGTCCTAAGCGGCCATGTCTGCTGTGTGACCTTGAGCAAGCCACTTCACTTCTCTGTGCCTCAGTTACCTCATCTGTAAAATGGGGATTAAGACTGTGAGCCCCACGTGGGACTGCATCCAACCCAATTTGCTTGTATCCACCCCAGTGCTTAGTACAGTATTTGGCACATGGTAAGCCCTTAACAAATACCACTATTCTTATTAGTAGTAGTAGTAGAAGAGAAGCAGCGTGGCTCAGTGGAAAAAGCACGGGCTTTGGAGTCAGAGGTCATGGATTCGAATCCCGGCTTCACCACTTGTCAGCTGTGTGACTTTGGGCAAGTCACTTAACTTCTCTGGGCCTCAGTTCCCTCATCTGTAAAATGGGGATGAAGACCGTGAGCCCCACGTGGGATAACCTGATCACCTTGTAAGTTCCCCAGTGCTTAGAACAGTGCTCTACACATAGTAAGGGCTTAATAAATGCCATTATTATTATTATTAGTAGTAGTAGTAGTAGTAGTAGTAGTAGTAGTAGTAGTAGTAGTAGTAGTAGTAGTATTACTCTCCCAAGTGCTTAGTGCAGTGTTCTGCATATGGTAAGTGCTCAATAAACACCATCGATTGATTGATTGATTGAGAAAGTCAGAGGTGTTGGATGGTCCATGTTGGGTCACTGGGGAGAGTCAGGGGTGGAGAGGGGAGAGTCAGGGGTGTGAGGTGGTCTGCGCTGGGTCACTGGGGGAGAGTCAGGGATGGAGAGGGGAGAGACGGGGGGTGGGATGGACAGTGGGGGGACAGTCAGGGATGGAGAGGGGAGAGACGGGGGGGTGGGATGGACAGTGGGGGGACAGTCAGGGATGGAGAGGGGAGAGTCAGGGGAGTGGGATGGTCTGTGCCGGGTCACTGGGGGACAGTCAGGGGTTGGAGAAGGGAGAATCAGGGGGGTGGGATGGGGGTCCTGTCAGGGACTGACTGCCGGGCCGGAAAGCCGGTGGCTGAGAGCCAGGCCCTCCTGGCCTGTTTTCTGGAACAGGACCAGGGACATCTAATAGGTCTTTGACAAATTCCCAGTTCTGAAAAGATGCCTGCGGGGAGACGGCCTGCCCTGTTTAGTCCCCCGTTCCCATGTAAACACCTCAGCCAACTTGCCTTTCACGGGGAATTCGTTCAAGATTTTTTTTTATATATAATTGCTCTTAAAGTAGATCAACAAGTGATTGCCAGAGCTTGGGCGGAGGCAGGCAGGCAGGCAGGCAGGCCGGCCTCCCGCCCCCCGGCCCCCCCCGCCAAGTACCGTAATGCCGCTAGGTCTGCGCTGCCAAATTTGCGCATCACCTGGGCTGGCTCCTCAAGCCGCCCCCTCTTCATCCCCCTCCCTAACCCCCGCGGCGGCGTCAGTTGCCCGGGTTAATTAGGAGATAGCTAATTAATCTGTAGAAGCCTCCAGTGGCGGGTATTTTCAGCCCTCCCGCCCAGAAACGATTCCTAAATTTTGAGCGAGAGCAGATAGTGCGCCTTTCCAGCCATCCTCTCCTCCTCCATCCTCACCCATCCTCTCCTCCTCCATCCCCACCCATCCTCCCCTCCTCCATCCCCACCCATCCTCCCCTCCTCCATCCCCACCCATCCTCCCCTCCTGCATTCCCACCCCTCTTCCCGGGATCCAACCCCTCTCCCTCCCAGCAGCCCCCCTCCCCCTGATGACTCAGTTCCCCTCCGGGACAGCTCCGGCCTTAAACGGGGACACCGCCCTTTCCCTTCGATAACGCTCCTACCCACCGCCAAAGCAGTCACGGCCCTCTTAAAACACCACCACCCTACCCGGCATATTCATTCATTAATTCAATCGTATTTATTGAGCGCTTGCTGTGTGCTGAGTACTGTGCTAAGCGCTTGGGAAGTCCAAGTTGGCAACATGTAGAGACGGTCCCTACCCGCCAACGGGCTCACAGCCTTAGAAGGGGGAGACAGATATCAAAACAAAACATGTGGACAGGTGTCAAGTCGTCAGAACAAACAGAATTAAAGCTAAATGCACGTCATTAACAAAATAAATAGAAAAGTACCCTCCCTCTTCCCCCACCTCTCCACCTCCCACTCCCTCCTTTTCCCCTCCAGGACTCTCTGCCCCACTCCTCATCTCCCTCCTTTTTCCTCTCCCCCTTTCCCATCTCCCATTTTCTTCATCTCCCCCTTCTCCATCTCCCCCCTTTCCATCATCATCATCAATCGTATTTATTGAGCGCTTACTATGTGCAGAGCACTGTACTAAGCGCTTGGGAAGTACAAATTGGCAACATATAGAGACAGTCCCTACCCAACAGTGGGCTCACAGTCTAAAAGACTTCATCTTCTCCCTTCTCATTCATTCATTCATTTGTTCGTTCAATCGTATTTATTGAGCGCTTACCGTGTGCAGAGCACTGTACTAAGCGCCCGAGAGACTACAATACAACAATAAACAGACACATTCCCTGCACACAACGAGCTTACAGTCTGGGGGACGGAGGGAGACAAACATCGATACAAATAAATAAAATTACAGATCTGTACTTAAGTGGTGTGGGGCTGGAAGAGGGGATGAACAAAGGGAGCAAGTCAGGGCAACTCAGAAGGAAGTGGGAGAAGAGGAAAATGGGTTTTAATAAGGGAAGGCCTCCTGGAGGAGGTGTGTCTTCAGTAAGGCTTTGCAGTGGGGGTAGAGTGATTGCCTGTTGGATTAGAGAAGCAGCATGGCTCAGTGGAAAGAGCACGGGCTTTGGGGTCAGAGGTCATGGCTCCACCAATTGTCAGCTGTGTGACCTTGGGCAAGTCACTTAACTTCTCTGTGCCTCAGTTACCTCAGCTGTAAAATGGGGATTAAGACTGTGAGCCCTCCGTGGGACAATCTGATTGCCTTGTATCCTCCCCAGTGCTTAGAACAGTGCTTTGCACATAGTAAGTGCTTAATAAATGCCATCATTATTAAGTATGGACTGCAGTAGGGAGAGACAGGAGGCTGGGCGGTCAGCGAGGCGGCTGATGCAGTAATCCAGGAGGAATAGGAGGATTGATTGTATTAATGTGGTAACAGCTTGGATGGAGAGGAAAAGGAGGATTTTGCTGATGTTGTGAAGGTGGGACCGACAGGATTTACTGATAGATTAAATAAATGGGTTGAATGAGAGAGAAGAGTCAAGGATAATGCCAAGTTTATGGGCTTGTGATATGGGAAGGTTGGTGGTGCAGTCTACGGTGATAGGAAACTCAGGGGAGGACAGGGTTTGGGCAGAAAGATAAGGAGTTCTGTTTTGGGCATGTTTAGCTTGAGAGGATGGGAGGACATCAAAGTCGACTTGTCTTGAAGGCAGGAAGAAATGCAAGACTGCACTGAGGGAGTGAGATCAGGGCTGGAGAGGTAGATTTGGGAATCATCTGCAGAGAGGTGGTAATTAATAATAATAAAAATAGCATTTATTATGTGCTCACTATGTGCAAAGCACTGTTCTAAGCGCTGGGGAGGTTACAAGGTGATCAGGTTGTCCCATGGGGGGCTCACAGTCTTAATCTCCATTTTATAGATGAGGGAACTGAGGCACAAAGAAGTTAAGTGACTTTCCCAAAGTCACATGGCTGACAATTGGCGGAGCTGGGATTTGAACCCATGACCTTTGACTCCAAAGCCTGTGCTCTTTCCACTGAGCCACACTAATTGAAGCCATGTGAGCAAACAAGTACTCCAAGGGAGTGGATGTTGATGGAGAATTGAAGGGGACCCAGAACTGACCCTCGAGGGATGCCCACAGCTGGGGGTGGAGGCGGGGGGGGGGGGGGGCGAGGAGGAGCCCATGAAGGAGACCAAAAATGAGTAGTCCAAAAAATAAGAGGAAAACCGGGAGAGGACAGTATTGGTGAAGCCAAGGTTGGATAATGTTTCTAGAAGAAGGGGGTGGCCGACAGTGTTGAAGGCAGCTGAGAGGTGGAGGAGGATTAGGATGGAGTAGAGGCCTTTGGATTTGGCAAGAAAGAGATCATCGGTGACCTTTAAGAGGGAGGTTTCTGTGAAGTGAAGGGAATAGAAGTCAGATTGGAGGGGGGCCAGGAGAGAATTGGAGGAGAGGAATTTGAGACAGCAGATGTAGACAACTCACTCAAGGAATTTGGAAAGGAATAATAAGAGAGAGATGGGGTGATAACTAGAGGTAGCCATGGGGTCAAGGGAGCGTTTTTTAAGGATAGGGAAGACATGGGCGTGTTTGAAAGCAGTGGGGAAGAAGCCACTGGAGAGTGAATGGTTGAAGATGGATGTTGGGGAGGGAAGAAGGAAGGAGGCAAGTATTTTGATAAAGTGCAGAGGAATGGGGTCGGATAATCAGGTGGATGGAGTGGGTTTTGAGAGGAGGCAGGAGATCTCCTCTAGAGATACTGCTGGGAAAGATGGGAGAGTTGAAGAGGGGGCAGGAGTGGGGAGGGACTGAGAAGAAACAGGGGAGATTTTAGGGAGATCACACATGATAGTGTCAATGTTCTTAATAAAGTAGGTGGCCAAGTCAATGGGGGAAAGGGATGGTGGAGGTGTGGGGACAGGGAGCCTGAGGAGGGAGTTAAATGTCTGGAACATTTTTCAAGGGCAATGGGCGTGGGTGTCAATAAGGGTGAAAAAATAATTTTGCCAGGCAAAGGAGAGGGCAGAGTTAAATCGTGCAAGGATAATCTTGAAGTGGATGAAGTTGGCCTGATATTTAGATTTCCTCCAGCAGCACTCTTGGCTCATGCACAAGAGCAAAGGAAGCAGACTGCGCAGATGATCCAGGGCTGCGGTTTAGTGGTATGGGATTGATGAAGGGATAGGAGAGCAAGTGAGTTGAGTTCAGTAGAGAGGGTGGTGTTGAGAAGAAGTGGTGTAGAGAAGCAGCGTGGCTTAGTAGAAAAGAGCCTGGGAGTCAGAGGTCATGGGTTCTAATCAATCAATTGTATTTATTGAGTGCTTACTGTGTGCAGAGCCAGCTCCACTGGCTCCCGGCTCCACCACTTATCAGCTATGTGACTTTGGGCAAGTCACTTCACTTCTCTGTGCCTCAGTTACCTCATCTGTAAAATGGGGATTAAGACTGTGAGCCCCACGTGGGACAACCTGATTACCTTGTATCTACTCCAGCGTTTAGAACAGTGCTTGGCACATAGTAAGTGCTCAACAAGTACATCATTCGTATTATTACTATTATTATTGAGAGCATCAGTTTGGTCATCAAGAAAAGGTAGTTTGGGTCTGGAGGCTATGACTAGGCACCCCCCCCTTTCCTCTTCTCCCAATCTTTTCTGTGTTGCCCTTGACTCTTCGCCCCCCTCCTAGGTCCACAGCATTTATATACATACATGCAATTATTTACATTGATGTCTGTCTCCCCACTCAAGACTGAAAGGTCGTTGTGGACAGGGAATGTGTCTGTTTATTGCTGTACTTTCTCAAGCCTTAGTATAGTGCTCTGCGCACAGTAAATGCTCAATAAATGCTATTGAATGAATGAATGAGCTGAGAAATTGGATGGGGTCAAAAGATCGGAGGTCTCTTTGGGGGAATAGTACAATTTAGGGGGAGAAAGTGTATGGCAGAGGAGGCAAGTGAGGAGGTTGTGGTCAGATAAGTGCTTAGTACAGTGCTCTGCACACAGTAAGCGCTCAGTAAATATGATAGAATGAAAGGACAGAGGGATTTCAGAGTTGGTGAGGGTAGAGATTGTGCAGTGGCTAGAGGTGATGAGATTGAGTGTGTGTCCAAGTTGGTGAGTGGGTGAGGTGGGGTGGAGCAGGAGGTCAGTGGAGTTGAGGGGTGATTGAAAGCGGTCTGCAGAGGGTCATCAGGAACATCTATGTGGATATTGAAGTCCCCGAGGATCAAGGTAGGTGTGAAGAAAGAGAGAAGGAACGTGAGAAAGGAATCAAAATGGTTAAAGAAGTTGGAGGTGGGACTTGGGCGGTGGTAGGTGACAGTTACTAGAATCTGGAGGGGGTGGGAGAGGCGGATAATATGGGCTTTAAAGGAAGGGAAAGAAAGGGATGGGGGAGGTGGAATGGTGCGAAAGTGACATTGGGGAGCGAGATGGAAACCAACACCTCCTCCTTTCCCAGTGAGTCTGGGGGAGTGGGAGAAGATGAGGCCCCCCTCTGCAGAGAGCAGCAGGGGAGATTGTGTCATCTGGGGAGAGCCAGGTTTCAGTAATGGCAAGGAGGAGGAAGAGTGACTAAGATAGGAACAGGTCAAGGATGAAGGGATGCTTCCCCTCCGATGGAGCGATGGAGCGGGAGTTCTAAAGGCCACACTTGGCTGAAGCTGGCGGCGGGAGGTAGTCGGGGAGGGGACAGTGTGAAAGCGTGGGGAGGGTTTGGATGGGAGTGAGTTGACTGGGGCCGGCAGGGAGGGGGGGAAGATGTCGAGGACATGCACAGGAGGACAAGGATGGGGCAGGGAGGACATATAATAATAATAATAATAATAATCGATAGCATTTATTAAGCGCTTACTATGTGCAAACCACTGTTCTAAGCGCTGGGGAGGTTACAAGGGGATCAGGTTGTCCCACGGGGGGCTCACAGTCTTAATCCCCATTTTACAGATGAGGTAACTGAGGCCCAGAGAAGTGAAGTAACTTGCCCAAAGTCACACAGCTGACAGTTGGCGGAGCCGGAATTTGAACCCATGACCTCTGACTCCAAAGCCTGGGCTGTTTTCCACTGAGCCATGCTGCTTCTCCATATGGGGGTGGCGCAAGGGATGGGGAGAAGTTGGGTGGTATTCTCCATCTCCCCCCTTTCCATCTTTTCCCTTCTCCTCTCCCCCTTCTCCATCCCCTCCCTATCCGTCTTCTCCCTTTTCCATCTCACCCCTTCTCCATGTCTCCCTTTCTCCGTCTCCTTCTCGCTCTCCAGCTCTTCATCTCTCTATCTCCTCTCCCAGACTCCCATCAGCGCACATTTCTGGTAATAATGAAAGCTCGTTTGGGATGTAATTACTTGTTTCACCTGCCTCTTGCATGTTTAATCATTACTGTATTGATCCAGCTCTTCCAGAAAAGAGTCAGGAGAATAATAATAATAATGATGGCATTTATTAAGTGCTTACTATGTGCAAAGCACTGTTCTAAGCAGTGGGGAGGTTACAAGGTGATCAGGTTGTCCCACTGGGGGCTCACAGTCTTCATCCTCCTTTTACAGATGAGGGAACTGAGGCCCAGAGAAGTTAAGTGACTTGCCCAAAGTCACACAGCTGACAATTGGCAGAGCCGGGATTTGAACCCATGACCTCTGACTTCAGAGCCCGGGCTCTTTCCACTGAGCCACGCTGCTCTCTTAGGAGAAGTAGCAGGGCCTAGAGGAAAGAGCCTAGGCTCGGGAATCAGAGGACCTGGGATCTAATCCCGACTCTACCACCTGTCTGCTGTGTGACCTGGGGCAAGTCACTTCATTTCCTGTGCCTCAGTTTCCTCATCTGTAAATTGGGGATTAAATACTTGTTCTCTTTCCTTCTTAGGCTGGGAGCTCCATGTGGGTCTGGTCTGATTGTATTGTGTCTACCCCAATGCTTAGTACAATGCTTTTTTTCCTCATTTTTTTAATGGTATTTCTTAAGTGCTCACTCTGCACCAATCACTGTACTAAGCACTGGGATAGATACAACACAATCAGACCAGACCCACATGAAGCTCAGCATCTGAGGGAAAGAAAACAAAGTATTTAATCCCCAATTTACAGATGAAGAAACTGAGGCACAGAAAAGATACAGGCTAATCAGGTTGGACACACAGGAGGTTCATAGTCTTAATACCATTATTGTTAATAATAATAACAATAATAATAATGAACAATAATAGTATTAAGACTGTGATTATTATTATTAGGATTTATTAATTACTATTAGTGGTTTTATCAGGAAACCCACACCACTGGTCTGTGGTGTGACATCAAACAACTTAACTTCTTGGTGCCTCAGTTTCCTTATCTATAAAATGGGGATAAAATGCCTATTCGCTTGCCCTCTTAGACTGTGAAACAGGGACAGGGTCCAATTTGCACATCACATAGTAAGTACTTCATCATCAATCGTATTTATTGAGCACTTACTATGTGCAGAGCACTGTACTAAGCGCTTGGGAAGTACTTAATACACAGTCATTTAATCCAGGACCTGTCAGTGGCCACTGGGACCACAACCCGGGGCCGACTCAGGGCCACAGAGCCCTGACCAGGAGGCATTTGCCTTGGTAGCCCCTGTGGCCTTCAAGGCCTTCATTCATTCATTCATTCATTCATATTTATTGTGTGCTTATTATGTGCAGAGCACTGTACTAAGTGCTTGGAAAGTACAATTCAGCAATAAAGAGAGACAATTCCTGCCCACACCGGGCTTACAGTCTAGAAGGGGGAAGACGGACATCAAAACAAATAAACAGGCATTAATATAAATAAATAGAATTATAGATATAGACATAAGTTATATATCAGAGTTAGCCTAGGAAGGCCTCTTGGAGGAGGTGAGCCTTCAGTAGGGCTTTGAAGTGGGGAGGAGTGATTGTTTGGCTGATTTGAGGAGGGAGGTATTCCAGGCCAGGGGTAGGAGGGGGGCCAGGGGTCCACGGCAAGACAGGCAAGATGGAGTGAAAAGGTTAGCAGCACCAGAGGAGCGGAGCGTGTGGACTGGGATGTAGAAAAAGAGAAGGGGCTTTGGAGTCAGAAGTCATGGGTTCAAATCCCGGCTCCGCCAATTGCCATCTGTGTGACTTTGGGCAAGTCACTTGACTTCTCTGGGCCTCAGTGACCTCATCTGTAAAATGGGGATGAAGACTGTGAGCCCCCCGTGGGACAACCTGACCACCTTGTAACCTCCCCAGCGCTTAGAACAGTTGTTTGCACATAGTAAGCACTTAATAAATGCTATCATTATTATTATAGGTAAGGAGGGGCAAGGTGATGGAGAGCTCTGAAGCCAATAGTGAGGAGTTTTTGCCCCCTGATGTCAGGCAGCTGTTTCCAGGCAACCTGCTGGGCCTGTCCACCAGCCACTGGAAAGCAAGGGGTGAATCTGGCCCAAGGGGATACTTCAGACAGAACCCTTCCCCACTGGTGGCTTCCAGAGGCAGAAACAGGATTGGAACCCAGGTCCCCAGGTCCCAGAGTCACGCTCTGACCACTGGACCTCCACAGGGTGACTCTATTGTACCTTAATCCTACAGACAATGACTCTCCCCCTCTTCAAAGCCTTTCTGAAGGCGCATCACCTCCAAGAGGCCTTCCCAGACTAAGCCCCACTTTTCCTCATCTCCACTCCCTTCTGCATTGCCCTGGCTTGCTCCCTTGGCTCTTCCCATCTCCCAGCCCCACAGCACTTATGTCTATATCTGTAATTTTATTTGATGATGACGATGATGATGATGACGATGGTATTTGTAAAGCGCTTACTATGTGCAAAGCACTGGGGAGGTTACAAGGTGATCAGGTTGTCCCACAGGGGGCTCACAGTGTTCAACCTCATTTTACAGAGGAGGGAACTGAGGCCCAGAGAAGTGAAGTGACTTGCCCAGAGTCACATAGCTGACGAGTGGCGGAGCTGGGATTTGGACCCATGACCTCTGACTCCAAAGCCCGGGCTCTTTCCACTGAACTACGCTGTTTCTCCTGTATAAATAATATATAAATATTTATTTGTATTGATTCCTGTCTCTCTCTTCCCTGCGCCCCAGACTGTGAGCTCGTTGTGGGCAGGGGTTGTCACTGTTTATTGTTGTATTGTTCTTTACCAAGGGCTTAGTACACTGATCTGCACACAGTAAGTGCTTAATAAATATGATTGAATGAATGAATGACCCTCTTCAGGGCAGCTCTATTGTATATTACATATACACGGCCTAGTGGTTAAAACCCGGGTCCTGGGAGTCAGAAGGTCATGGGTTCTAATCTGACTCTGCCACTAGTCTGTTGTGTGACCTTGGACCAGTCACTTAATAATAATAATAATAATGGCATTTATTAAGCACTTACTATGTGCAAAGCACTGTTCTAAGTGCTGGGGAGGTAACCAGGTGATCAGGTTGTCCCACTGGGGGGTTCACAGTCTTAATCCCCATTTTACAGATGAGGTAACTGAGGCCCAAAGCCACACAGCTGACAATTGGCAGAACCGGGATTTGAACCCATGACCTCTGACTCCAAAGCCCGTGCTCTTTCCACTGAGCCACACTTCACTTCTCTGGGCCTCAGTTCCCTCATCTGTAAAATGGGGATTGAGACTGTGATCCCCATGTGGACAGGGACTGTGTTTAACTTGATTTGCTTGCATCTACCCGAGTGCTTAGTACAGTGCCTGGCACATAGTAAGCACTGACCAAATACTATTATTATTATTGTTATTATTATTATTGTTCGGACCTACTGCGGGGTGGCTGTATTGTACATTATATGGGGAACCCACTGAAGGGCTGCCGTGGCTCAGTGGAAAAAGCCCGGGCTTTGGAGTCAGAGGTCGTGGGTTCGAATCCCGGCTCCACCACAAGTCTGCTGTGTGACCTTGGGCAAGTCACTTAACTTCTCTGAGCCTCAGTTACCTCATCTGTAAAAATGGGGATTAAGACTGTGAGCCCGACGTGGGACAACTTGATCACATTGTATCCCCCCCAGCGCTTAGAACAGTGCTTTGCATGTAGTAAGCGCTTAACAAATGCCATTATTATTATTATATTACATATGGACCCTCTGCAGGGCATCTGCACTGTATATTACATATGGACCCTCTACAGAGCAGCTGTATTGTACATTACATACGGACTCGCTTCAGGGTTCTTCCTTTGCACCCCACATGAGGCTAGCGGTGCCCTTTGAGTGGACTTAAATTTCAGTGGGAAAAGCTCAGGCTTTTGTTCATCAGCTTGCAATAACGGAGTGAAAAACACAGTAGGAACTCTGGAGAACAAACCCCTAGGCTAAGAAAAACTCTGGTAAGAGGGAGGGAATAGCGGGGTTGTTTTTTGAGAAGGCCCCTGCCTCCGTTACTACCCGACTGCCATTCAGGGCCACGTCCCGTCAGGAAATCCAAGCCGGCGTTTTCCTGGCGCTTCCTCCCACGGCCCACTGCGGCCCCTTCTGCTCCCTAAGAGCCCCTTCCTGAGTTCCTCCTCTGCCCCCTCCCAGATCGACTCCACGGTGTCCGTGCTGTGTGGCTGTGCCGCAGCAGGCCACGGGATCATCATCATCATCATCAATCGTATTTATTGAGCGCTTACTGTGTGCAGAGCACTGTACTAAGCGCTTGGGAAGTACAAATTGGCAACATATAGAGCCAGTCCCTGCCCAACAGTGGGCTCACAGTCTAAAAGGGGGAGACAGAGAACAAAACCAAACATACTAACAAAATAAAATAAATAGAATAGATAGGTACAAGTAAAATAAATAAATAAATAGAGTAATAAATATGTACAAACATATATACAGGTGCTGTGGGGAAGGGAAGGAGGTAAGATGGGGGGGATGGAGAGGGGGACGAGGGGGAGAGGAGGGAAGGGGATCAGTCTGGGAAGGCCTCCTGGAGGAGGTGAGCTCTCAGTAGGGCCTTGAAGGGAGGAAGAGAGCCAGCTTGGCGGATGGGCAGAGGGAGGATCAAACACACGGGCCAGCTGGGATCTGGAAGGAGACACCCAAGCCAGTGGGCAAACCAGCCTGGCAGCCAGAAATCCGGACAGGGTTTGCTCCCCGGCTTTCCAGGCTTCCCAGGGCTCCGAGTGCAAAGAGGCAGGGGCAAAGACGGAGACGGGTCCAGTATGGGGTGAACCCATTATACAGCAAAGTCGGGGATAAAGAGCCAGGGGTGTTGGGTGGTCCGTGCTGGGTCACTGGGGAGAGTCAGGAATGGAGAGGGGTGTGGGATAGTCCTTTCTAATAATAATAATAATAATAACGGCATTTATTAAGTGCTTACCATGTGCAAAGCACTGTTCTAAGCGCTGGGGGGGCTCACAGTCATAACCCCCATTTTACAGATGAGGGAACTGAGGCGCAGAGAAGTGAAGTGACTTGCCCAAAGTCACCCAGCTGACAAGTGGCAGAGCCGGAATTTGAACCCGTGACCTCTGACTCCAAAGCCCGGGCTCTTTCCACTGAGCCCCGCTGCTTCCCTGTGTGCCAAGCGCTTACCGTGTGCCGAACACTGTTCTAAGAGCTTGGGAAAAGACAAGACAGTGATAAACGGTGACATTCTCTGCCCGCGAAGAGCTTGCAGTCTGATCAATTCACACTATTGAACACAACCTGAGAGTCCAAGGGTATGGGTGGCTGAGTGGAAAAGAGCATGGGCTTTGGAGTCAGAGGTCAGGGGTTCAAATCCCGCCTCTGCCAATTGTCAGCTGTGTGACTTTGGGCAAAGTCACTTCACTTCTCTGGGCCTCAGTTCCCTCATCTGGAAAAGGGAGATGAAGACTGTGACCGCCCCCGTGGGACAACCTGATCGCCTTGTAACCTCTCCAGCGCTTAGAACAGTGCTTTGCACATAGTGAGCGCTTAATAGATGCCATCATTATTATTATTATGGCTCACTGGGGGAGAGTTAGGGATGCGGGATGGTCTGTGTTGTACGTGTGAGCACTTGGTTCCTCTAAGCATCCCAGATCTCATGTGGGATACAGAGTCCCGAGCTGCGGGGACTAGGCCGGTGCCGGGACCTCGGCTCTTGGACAAAATCTGGACTGACTGCGGGACAGGTAATTCAGGAAGAAGTGTGGCTTAGTGGATAGAGCACGGGCCTGAGAATCAGAAGGACCTGGGTTCTAATCCCAGCTCCCCCACTTGTCTGCTGGTTGACTTCAGGCAAGTCACTTCGCTTCTCTGGGCCTCCATTTCCTCATCTGTAAAATGGGGATTAAGACTGTGAGCCCCATGTGGGACAGGGACTGTGTCCAATCCTATTTGCTTGTATCTACCCCAGAGCTTAAGACAACCTGATCACCTTGTAACCTCCCCAGCGCTTAGAACAGTGTTTTGCACATAGTAAGCGCTTAATAAATGCCATCATTGTTGTTATTGATGCCTGGCACATAATAAGCTTTTAACAAATGCTCGGCACATAGTAAGTGCTTAACAAATACCACTATTATTATTAACAAATAGCACCACTGTTATTATTATTATATATTATGATTCTATTATATTATTATGAGAAGCAGCATGGCTCAGTGGAAAGAGCACAGGCTTGGGAGCCAGAGGTCATGGGTTCTAATCCCGGCTCCACCACTTCATTCATTCATTCATTCATTCAATTGTATTTATTGAGCGCTTACTGTGTGCAGAGCACTGTACTAAGCGCTTGGGAAGTACAAGTTGGCAACATATAGAGACGGTCCCTACCCACCAGCGGGCTCACAGTCTAGAAGGGGGAGACAGACAACAAAACAAAACATATTAACAAAATAAAATAAATGGAATAAATATGTACAAGTAAAATAAATAAATAAATAGAGTAATAAATACATACAAACATATATACATATATGCAGGTGCTGTGGGGAGGGGAAGGAGGTAAGGTGGGGGATGGGAAGGGGGAGGGGGAGAGGAAGGAGGGGACTCAGTCTGGGAAGGCCTCCTGGAGGAGGTGAGCTCTCAGTAGGGCTTTGAAGGGAGAAAGAGAGCTAGTTTGGCGGATGTTCGGAAGGAGGGCATTCCAGGCCAGGGGGAGGACGTGGGCCGGGGGTCGACAGCAGGACGGGCGAGAACGAGGTACGGTGAGGAGGTGAGCAGCAGCAGAGGAGCGGAGGGTGCGGGCTGGGCTGGAGAAGGACAGAAGGGAGGTGAGGTAGGAGGGGGCGAGGGGATGGACGGCCTTGAAGCCCAGGGTGAGGAGGTTTTGCCTGATGCATAGGTTGACTGGTAGCCACTGGAGATTTTTGAGGAGGGGAAAAACATGCCCAGAGCGTTTCTGCACAAAGATTATCTGGGCAGCGGCGTGAAGTATGGATTGAAGTGGGGAGAGACAGGAGGATGGGAGATCAGAGAGGAGGCTGATGCAGTAATCCAGTCGGGATAGGATGAGAGCTTGAACCAGCAGGGTAGCGGTTTGGATGGAGAGGAAAGGGCGGATCTTGGCAATGTTCTGGAGGTGAGACCGGCAGGTTTTGGTGACGGCTTGGATGTGAGGGGTGAACGAGAGAGCGGAGTCGAGGATGACACCAAGGTTGCGGGCTTGTGAGACGGGAAGGATGGTAGTGCCGTCAACAGTGATGGGAAAGTCAGGGAGTGGGCAGGGTTTGGGAGGGAAGATAAGGAGTTCGGTTTTGGACATGTTGAGTTTTAGGTGGCAGGCAGACATCCAGATGGAGATGTCCTGAAGGCAGGAGGAGATGCGAGCCTGGAGGGAGGGAGAGAGAGCAGGGGCAAGAAATGTAGATTTGGGTGTCATCAGTGTAGAGATGATAGTTGAAGCCGTGGGATCGAATGAGGTCACCAAGGGAGTGAGTGTAGATAGAGAACAGAAGGGGACCAAGAACTGACCCTTGAGGAACCCCTACAGTAAGGGGATGGGAGGGGGAGGAGGAACCTGCAAAAGAGACTGAGAATGAACGGCCGAGAATGAGCCACTTGTCAGCTGTGTGACTTTGGGCAAGTCACTTAACTTCTCTGGGCCTCAGTGACCTCATCTGTAAAATGGGGATTAAGACTGTGAGCCCCACATGGGTCAACCTCATCACCTTGTATCCCCCCCCAAGCGCTTAGAACAGCGCTTCGCACATAGTAAGCGCTTAACAAATGCTATTATCATTATATATTAATAATAATAGCATATATCATTATATAATAATAATAATAATAATAATAATAATAATAATAATAATAATAATAATAATAATAATAATGGAGCATGGTGACACCTGCTGACAGAATGCTGGAATTGCCTTTCTTTGTCAGAGGGTTAGCCTGGCCTGGAAGTCGGCCAGCCAGTAAATTCCTTTTACTGAGTGCTTACTTTGCGCAGAGCACTGTAGTAAGCGCTCAGTACAACAGAAGAGTACAACAGAATAATATAAAAGACACACTCTCTGCCCACAATGAGCTCCAGGCCAGAGGTGGAGTGCATCGGTGCGCCAGTGCCCAATGATGGGGGTCAGGAATTAATCAGGGAAGGCTTCCTGGAGGAGGCGGGCTGTCAGGAGGGCTTTGAAAGTGAGGAGACAAAGCAATAATCCTGGTATTATTTCTATGAATGTCTGTCTCCGCCTCTAGACTGTAAGCTGTTGCGGGCAGGGAGCGAATCTACCAATTCTGTTATATTTTACTCTCCCAAGCACTTAGTACAGTGCTCTGCACTCAGTAAGCACCCAATAAATACAACTGACTGATGGGTACCTCACTCTCCGTTCCTGGAACACTTTTGACTTCAGAGGGGTCGGCCTCCCTGCTGCCCCTTCTCCCTTTGGGGCCCCTCCTCCAGGCTACATTCATTCATTCATTCATTCAATCGTATTTATTGAGCGCTTACTGTGTGCAGAGCACTGTACTAAGCGCTTGGGAAGTCCAAATTGGCAACATATAGAGACGGTCCCTACCCAACAACGGGCTCACAGTCTAGAAGGTTTGACCAGCTCCGTGGCCTCTGCTGTGGATTCATTCATTCATTCATTAAATCGTATTTATTGAGCTCTTACTTCATTCTTTCATTCATTTAATCATATTTATTGAGCGCTTACTGTGTGCAGAGCACTGTACTAAGCGCTTGGGAAGTACAAGTCGGCAACATATAGAGACGGTTCCTACCTAACAATGGGCTCACAGTCTAGAACATGAGCTCCTCACACTTAAATCCCAAGTGCTTGATACAATCCTCTGTCCTTAGCAGGCATTCACCCAGTGCTACTAACAGGCTGACTTTGTCTCTCCCAAGCGCTTAGTACAGTGCTCTGCTCTCAGCAGATGCTCAATTAATTCTACTGACAGGCTGATTGTCTCCTCCAAGTACTTAGTACAATACCCTGCTCTCACTGGGCACTCAGCGGTATTGAGAGGCTGACTTTGTCTCTCCCAAGCGCTTAGTACAGTGCTCTGCTCTCAGAAGGTGCTCAATTAATTCTACTGACAGGCTGATTGTCTCCTCCAAACACTCAGTACAATACCCTGCACTCACCGGGCACTCAGCAGTATTGACAGGCTGATTCTTGTCTCTCTCAAGCGTTTAGTTCAGTGCCTTACACACGGGCACTCAGTAAATAGCACTGACTGATGGCTTAAATCAAAACCCTTCCATGATGATCACCTACCTGAGACCTAGGCCCAAAGCATGTCATCGTGCAACTAATTGAGCGGACGATTTACACTGTAAGCTTGGATTTTTTATGGTATTTTTTTAAGCAGTTACAATGTGTAAAGCACTGTTAATAATAATAATAATGTTGGTATTTGTTAAGCGCTTACTATGTGCCAAGCACTGTTCTAAGCCCTGGCGTAGAAACAAGGTAATCGGGTTGTCCCACGTGGGGCTCACAGACTTAATCCCCATTTTACAGGTGAGGCAACTGAGGCATAGAGAATAATAATAATAATGATGGTATTTGTTAAGCGCTTACTACGTGCAAAGCACTGTTCTAAGCGCTGGGGAGGTTACAAGGTGATCAGGTTGTCCCACGGGGGGCTCACAGTCTTAATCCCCATTTTACAGATGAGGGAACTGAGGCACAGAGAAGTCAAGTGACTTGTCCAAAGTCACACAGCTGATAAGTGGTGGAGCCGGGATTAGAACCCACAACATCCGACTCCCAAGCCCGGGCTCTTTCCACTAAGCCATGCTGCAGATACAAGTTAATCAGGCAGGATACAGGTCCTGTCCCACATGGGGCTCCCAGTCTAAGGTATTGAATCCCGGTTGGGCAGTTGAGGAAACTGAGGCACAGAAAATTGAAGCGACTTGCCTAAGATTACACAAGAGACAAGTGGCAGAGCTGGGATTAGAACCCAGGTCCTACGTCTCCCAGGCCCCGTCTCTATAATAATAATAATAGCATTTATTAAGCGCTTACTATGTGCAAAGCACTGTTCTAAGCACTGGGGAGGTTACAAGGTGATCACGTTGTCCCACGGGGGGCTCAAAGTCTTAAGCCCCATTTTACAGATGAGGTAACAGGCACAGAGAAGTGAAGCGACTTGCCCAAAGTCACACAGCTGACAAGCGGTGGAGCCGAGATCTGAACCCACGACCTCTGACTCCAAAGCCCGGGCTCTTTCCACTGAGCCACGCTGCTAGTCCACGCTGCTTCCCGTTGTGGGCAGCGAACAAGTCTCCCAATTCTGTAGTCTTGTACTCTCCCAAGCGCTTAGTACAGCGCTCTCCACCCAGGAAGTGCTCAAAAAATTTGATTGATTTTTTTTGATGGCATTTATTCAGCGCTTACCATGTGCAAAGCACTGTTCGAAGCCCTGGGGAATTTACAAGGTGATCAGGTTGTCCCGCGGGGCGGCTCACAGTCTTCATCCCCATTTTCCAGATGAGGGAACCGAGGCCCAGAGAAGTGAAGTAACTAGCCCAAAGTCACACAGCTGACAATTGGCAGAGGCGGGATTTGAACCCGTGACCTCTGACTCCAAAGCCCGGGCTCTTTCCACTGAGCCACGCTGCTTCTCTTTCATTGATTGACTCTTGCGACAGTCTTTCCATTTTCTTTGCTACACTCAGTCATGTTGTACCCTCCTCTCCGGCTCTTTCAGATGTCAGTATATAAACAGTTTCTGAGCCTCTTCACCTCAGGGAAAATCTCTCCCCTAAAAGGTTTCTTTGTCAGGCAGTCATTAAAGAAGATTTCTCATCTAAATGATGATCCCCGATATAGCGGCAACCTCTTACCTGGTTTTCAGTGTCTGCCACCAAGTCGGATACGGAGTCTATTTATAATTTCACCTCTGCAGGATGAAAATATTTTCAGGGAGTCTTTACACCGTTAATTACCCCCCACCTCACGTTTCCTGAAAACGAGATTGCTTCGGGAAGCGGAGCGGGATGGAGTTTTGTGAAATATGACAAGAGGATGGATCCCAGACAGAAAACAGGCAGAGGAATGTGAGTCAGGGGGAGTTTCCAGATTCACGGAATACAATCAATCAACGCCCCCCCCCCATCTTACCTCCTTCCCTTCCCCACAGCACCTGTATATATGTATATATATGTTTGTACATATTTTTTACTCTATTTATTTATTTTATTTGTACATATCTATTCTATTTATTTTATTTTGTTAGTATGTTTGGTTTTGTTCTCTGTCTCCCCCTTTTAGACTGTGAGCCCACTCTGTCTCCCCCTTTTAGACTGTGAGCCCACTGTTGGGTAGGGACTGTCTCTATATGTTGCCAATTTGTACTTCCCAAGCGCTTAGTACAGTGCTCTGCACATAGTAAGCCCTCATTAAATACGATTGATGATGATGATGATGATGGTGATTTATTGAGCGCTTACTGTGTGCAGAGCAGACAGTACATGCGCCCTGTACAGAGCGCTTGTCTCCCCCTTTTAGACTGTGAGCCCACTGTTGGTTAGGGACTGTCTCTATATGTTGCCAATTTGTACTTCCCAAGCACTTAGTACAGTGCTCTGCACATAGTAAGCGCTCAATAAATACAATTGATGATGATGATGATGGACTAGGAGCTTAGAGGAACCAGGTGCCGGTTGCCCCCCACAACCCCGGCGCCCACCTTCATGGCGAAGGAAGGATCATCCCACCCCCCGACTCTCCTCTCTCCATCCTTGACTCTCCCCCATTGATCCAGCACTGACCATCCCACACTCCTCACTCTCCCCTCTCCAATCAATCAATCGTATTTATTGAGCGCTCACTGTGTGCAGAGCACTGGACTAAGCGCTTGGGAAGTCCAAGTTGGCAACATATAGAGACAGTCCCTACCCAACAGTGGGCTCACAGTCTAAAAGTGGGAGACAGAGAACAAAACCAAGCATACTAACAAAATAAAATAAATAGAATAGATATGTATAAGTAAAATAAATAAATAAATAGAGTAATAAATCTGTACAAACATATATACATATATACAGGTGCCGTGGGGAAGGGAAGGAGGTAAGATGAGGGGGATGGAGAGGGGGATGAGGGGGAGAGGAAGGAAGGGGCTCAGTCTGGGAAGGCCTCCTCATCCTATCCATCCACTAAACTGGCAGAGAAGCAGCGTGGTTCATCATCATCATCATCATCAATCGTATTTATTGAGCGCTTACTATGTGCAGAGCACTGTACTAAGCGCTTGGGAAGTACAAATTGGCAACATATAGAGACAGTTCCTACTCAACAGTGGGCTCACAATCTAAAAGGGGGAGACAGAGAACAAAACCAAACATACTAACAAAATAAAATAAATAGGATAGAGATGTACAAGTAAAATAAATAAATAAATAAATAGAGTAATAAATATGCACAACCATATATACATCTATACAGGTGCTGTGGGGAAGGGAAGGAGGTAAGATGGGGGGGATGGAGAGGGGGGCGAGGGGGAGAGGAAGGAAGGGGCTCAGTCTGGGAAGGCCTCCTGGAGGAGGTGCGCTCTCAGCAGGGCCTTGAAGGGAGGAAGAGAGCTAGCTTGGCGGATGGGCAGAGGGAGGGCATTCCAGGCCCGGGGGAAGACGTGGGCCGGGGGTCGATGGCGGGACAGGCGAGAACAGGTTCAGTGGAAAGAGCGCGGGCTTTGGAGTCAGAGGTCATGGGTTCAAATCCCGGCTCTGCCACTTGTCAGCTGGGTGACTCTGGGCAAGTCACTTGACTTCTCTGTGCCTCAGTTCCCTCATCTGGAAAATGGGGATTAAGACTGTGAGCCCCATGTGGGACAACCTGATCACCTTGTATCCCCCCTGCGCTTAGAACAGTGCTTTGCACATAGTAAGTGCTTAATAAATGTTATTATTATTATTATTATTAAACACGGCTTAGTGGCAAGGCTTGGGAGTCAGAGGTCGTGGATTCTAATCCTGGCTCTGCTACTTGTTAGCTGTGTGAATTTGGGCAAGCCGTTTCGTTACCTCTTCTTTAAAATGGGGATTAAAACTGTGAGCCCCACATGGGACAACCTGATTACCTTGTAATCATGAGAAGCAGCATGGCTCGGTGGAAAGGGCATGGGCTTCGGAGTCAATCAATCAATCAATCATATTTATTGAGTGCTTCCTGTGTGCAGAGCACTGTACTAAGCGCTTGGGAAGTACAAGTTGGCAAGTCAGAGGTCTTGGGTTCAAATCCGGCCTCTGCCACTTGTCAGCTGTGTGACTTTGGGCAAGTTACTTCTCTGTGCCTCAGTGACCTCTTCTGTAAAATGGGGATTAAGACTGTGAGCCCCACGTGAGACAACCTGATCACCTTGTATCCTCCCCAGCGCTTAGAACAGTGCTTTGCACATAGTAAGCGCTTAACAAATGCCATTATTATTATTATTACTGCAGTAAACAAGGCGGGATAGGATAAGTGCTTGGACTAATGTGGTAGCTGTTTAAAATAGAGAGGAAAGGGAGGAGTTTATTCATTCATTCATTCAATCATATTTATTGAGCGCTTACTGTGTGCAGAGCACTGTACTAAGCACTTGGGAAGTACAAGCCGGCAACATATAGAGACGGTCCCTACCCAACAGTGGGCTCAGTCTAGAAGAGTTTAGCGATGTGAAGGTTGAACGGACAGGATTTAGTTACAGATTAAACGTGTGTTGAATGAGAGAGAGATGTTGAGGATCATCATCATCATCAATCGTATATATTGAGCGCTTACTATGTGCAGAGCACTGTACTAAGCGCTTGGGAAGTACAAATTGGCAACATATAGGGACAGTCCCTACCCAACAGTGGGCTCACAGTCTAAAAGGGGGACACAGAGAACAAAACCAAACATACTAACAAAATAAAATAAATAGGATAGATATGTACAAGTAAAATAAATAAATAAATAAATAGAGTAATAAATATGTACAACCATATATACATATATACAGGTGAGGGTCCTATGGGCCTTGTGGGGTGGGATCGGAGGCCAACAAGACCTTGTTCACCCTCCGCCCACCCCTTCCTGGTTCTGAAAACTCCAGCCAAATCTATCTCTCCAGACTTCAGAGCCCCCCTCCACCCTGGCCACTTTGTGTAGAATAATAATAATAATAATAATAATAATAATAGCATTTATTAAGTGCGTACTATGTGCAAACCACTGTTCTAAGCGCTGGGGTAGATACAAGGTAATCAGGTTGTCCCACGTGGGGCTCACCGTCTTAATCCCCATTTTACAGATGAGGGAACTGAGGCCAAGAGAAGTGGAGTGACTTGCCCAAAGTCACACAGATGACAAGTGGTAGAGCCAGGATTTGAACCCATGACCTCTGACTCCAAAGCCCGGGCTCTTTCCACTGAGCCTGGCTGCGAAGCAGTATGGCCTAGTGGATAGAACCCAGGCCTGAGAGTCAGAAGGATCTGGGTTCTAATTCTGACTAAGCCACCTGTCTGCTGGGAGATCTTGGGCAAGTCACTTCACTTCTCGCTTAGCACAGTGCCTGGCACATAGTAAGCGCTTAACAAATACCATAATTATTATTCTCTGGACCTTGGTTCCCTCATCTGCAAAATGATGATTCAATATTTGCTCTCCTACTTAGTGAGCCCCATGTAGGACTTGATTATGAGAAGCAGCGTGGCTCAGTGAAAAGAGCGCGGGCTTTGGAGTCAGAGGTCATGGGTTCGAATTCCGACTCCACCACATGACGGCTGTGTGACCTTGGGCAAGTCACTTAACTTCTCTGAGCCTCAGTTACCTCATCTGTAAAATGGGGATTGATTGTGAGCTCCACGTGGGGCAACTTGATCACCTTGTATCCCCCACCAGCGCTTAGAACAGTGCTCTGCACATAGTAATCAATCAGTCATATTTATTGAGCGCTTACTGTGTGCAGAGCACTGTACTAAGTGCTTGGGAAGTACAAGTTGGCAACATATAGAGACAGTCCCTACCCAGCAGTGGGCTCACAGTCTAAAAGGGGGAGACAGAGAACAAAACCAAACATACTAACAAAATAAAATAAATAGAATAGATATGTACAAGTAAAATAAATAGAGTAATAAATATGTACAAACATATATCCATATATACAGGTGCTGTGGGGAAGGGAAGGAGGTAAGATGGGGGGATGGAGGGGGGACGAGGGGGAGAGGAAGGAAGGGGCTCAGTCTGGGAAGGCCTTAACAAATGCCATCATTATTATTATTATCGTGAATTGATCCCTATTACTCTATTTATTTATTTATTTTACTTGTACCTATCTATTCTATTTATTTTATTTTGTTAGTATGTTTGGTTTTGTTGTCTGTCTCCCCCTTCTAGACTGTGAGCCCACTGTTGGGTAGGGACCGTCTCTATATGTTGCCAGCTTGTACTTCCCAAGCGCTTAGTACAGTGCTCTGCACACAGTAAACGCTCAATAAATACGATTGATTGATTGATTGATCCCAGCACTTAGTACAGTGCTTAACAAATATTATTATTATTATGTCCTCTGACTCCCAAGCCCCAGTTCTTTCGACTAGTCCACCTTTCTTCCCTAAAGTGGGAGAAGGATGTGAAATCTTCATCCCTCTCCATAAGAGAAGCAGCGTGGCTCAGTGGAAAAGAGCCCGGGCTTTGGAGTCAGAGGTCAGGGGTTCGAATCCCGCCTCTGCCACATGTCTGCTGTGTGGCCTTGGGCAAGTCACTTCCCTTCTCTGAGCCTCAGTTCCCTCATCTGTAAAATGGGGATTAAGACTGTGAGCCCCATGTGGGACAACTTGATCACCTTGTATCCACCCCCAGCGCTTAGAACAGTGCTCTGCACATAGCAAGTGCTTAACAAATGCCATCATCATCATCATCAATTGATCCCAGCACTTAGTACAGTGCTTAACACGTAGTAAGTGCTTAACAAATATTATTATTAGAGAAGCAGCGTGGCTCAGTGGGAAGAGCACGGGCTTGGGAGTCACAGGTCATGGGTTCAAATCCCGGCTCCACCACTTGTCAGCTGTGTGACTTTGGGCAAGTCACTTAACTTCTCTGTGCCTCAGTTGCCTCATCTGTAAAATGGGGATTAAGATTGTGAGCCCCACATGGGACAACCTGATCACCTTGTATCCTCCCCAGCGCTTAGAACAGTGCTTTGCACATAGTAAGCGCTTAACAAATACCAAAATTATTATTATTATTATTATTATTATGTCCTCTGACTCCCAAGCCCTAGTTCTTCCAACTAGTCCACGTTTCTTCCCTAAAGTGGGAGAAGGATGTGAAATCTTCATCCCTCTCCATCCCAACCGGATCTCCCGATCTGGCCGGCCCCTCCCAGGCTGGGAAACGGCTGTGGGAATGATGGTCCAGGAGAGCGGCTGCCATGGCAACTGAGGAAACCCCCGCTGATTGGTTCGACACTAGCCTTGGGATATGAAGGATGGGGAGAAGCTGGCCCTCCCTCCTGCCTCCAGGAACTGCCTCGGGAAGCAGTTTGGGAAGGGGGCTTCCCCTTGGGAGTCTCCACGGGGGCTTCTCATCAACCAGGATTTGACACTTCTCCCCTCCCACTCCCCCACCAAAGACAGCCCTTGACCGGGATGACGTTAACAGTTGCGTGACCTTCTGGCATCTTCCAGGAATAATAATCAGTCAAACAATCAATCAATCAGTGGTATTTATTAAGTGCTTGCTAGGTGCAGAGCACTGTACTAAGCGCTTGGGAGCGGACAATGCAACAGAATTAGCAGACCTGTTTGCTGCCCATAACCAGCTGAAAGTCTAGACGGGGAGAAAGACCTTATTATAAATAAATAATTTATAATACATAAAACCCATCTCCAGTAGTAAATAGTCCCCTAATCCCACACAGACACCCTCCAAAGGGGGAGAACCAGAATTTCCTCAGAGATCCGACTTTACGGCTCAATCAATCAGAATCAATCAGCTCAAACAGTTAGTCCAAGCACTTAGTACAGTGCTCTGTAAACGCTCAATAAACATGGTTGAATAAATGAATGAATGAATGAAAGGGCCTGGGTTCATTCATTCAATCGTATTCCCTTCAAGGCCCTACTGAGAGCTCACCTCCTCCAGGAGGCCTTCCCAGACCTTCCCAGACTGAGCCCCTCCTTCCTCTCCCCTTCCTCCCCCTCCCCATCCCCCCGCCTTACCTCCTTCCCCTCCCCACAGCACCTGTATATATGTATATGTGTTTGTATATATTTATTACTCTATTTTATTTGTACATATTTATTTTATTTTGGTAATATGTTTTGTTTTGTTCTCTGTCTCCCCCTTCTAGACTGTGAGCCCACTGTTGGGTAGGGACCGTCTCTCTATGTTGCCAACTTGTATTTCCCAAGCGCTTAGTACAGTGCTCTGCACACAGTAAGCGCTCAATAAATACGATTGAATGAATGAATGAATTTATTGAGCGCTTACTGTGTGCAGAGCACTGTGCTGAGCGCTTGGAAAGTACAATTCGGCAGCACATAGAGACAATCCCTATCCAGCAACAGGCTCACAGTCTAGAAGGGGATAACAATGGTATTTGTTAAGCGCTTACTATGTGCCAAGCACTGTTCTAAGCGCTGGGGTAGATACAAGGTAATCAGATTGTCCCACGTGGGGCTCACAGCCTTAATCCCCATTTTACAGATGAGGTGACTGAGGCACAGAGAAGTTAAGCCACTTGCCCTAAGTCACAAAGCTGACAAGGAGCAGAGCTGGGATTAGAACCCACAACCTCTGACTCCCAAACCCGTGTTCTTTCCGCTAAGCCACATTCCAATCACGATTCCACCACTTGTCTGCTGTGTGACCCTGGGCAAGTCACTTCACTTCTCACTTCACTTCTCTCCATTACCTCAACTGTAAAGTGGAGATTAAGACTATGACTCCCATGTGGGACATGGATTGTGTCCAACCTGACTCTCAGTGGAAAGAGCCCGGTCTTTGGAGTCAGAGGTCATGGGTTCAAATCCCGGTTCCGCCAATTGTCAGCTGTGTGACTTTGGGCAAGTCACTTCACTTCTCCTGGCCTCAATTCCCTCATCTGTAAAAAAATGGGGATGAAGACTGTGAGCCCCACGGGGGACAACCTGATCACCTTGTAACCTCCTCAGCACTTAGAGCAGTGCTTTGCACATAGTAAGTGCTTAATAAATGCCACTATCATTATTATTATTCTCTGTGCCTCAGTTCCCTCATCTGTAAAATGGGGATTCAAACTGTGATCCCCCGGGGGACAACCTGATCATCTTATAACCTTCCCAGCGCTTAGAACAGTGCTTTGCACATAGTAAGTGCTTAATAAATGCCATTATCATTATTATTATTCTCTGTGCCTCAGTTCCCTCATCTGTAAAATGGGGATTCAAACTGTGATCCCCCGGGGGACAACCTGATCACCTTATAACCTCCCCAGCGCTTAGAACAGTGCTTTGCACATAGTAAGCGCTTAATAAATGCCATTATCATTATTATTATTCTCTGTGCCTCAGTTCCCTCATCTGTAAAATGGGGATTCAAACTGTGATTCCCCCGGGGGACAACCTGATCACCTTATAACCTCCCCAGAGCTTAGAACAGTGCTTTGCACATAGTAAGCACTTTATAAATACCATCATTATTATTATCTACCCCAGCGCTTAGTGCAGTGCCTGGCACTTGCACTTCCCAAGCGCTTAGTACAGTGCTCTGCACACAGTAAGCGCTCAATACAATTGAATGAATGCGTTGACTACGCGCTTGATGTTTGTACAGATTTATCACTCTATTTATTTTACTTGTACTTTATTTATTTTACTTAGAGAAGCAGCATGGCTCAGTGGAAAAGAGCATAGGCTTTGGAGTCAGAGGTAGTGGGTTCAAATCCCGGCTCCACCAATTGTCAGCTGTGTGACTTCTCTATATGTTGCCAACCTGTACTTCCCAAGCGCTTAGTACAGTGCTCTGCCCACAGTAAGCGCTCAATAAATACGATTGAATGAATGAATGGCCGTTGTAGTTGGTGCATAACAAATACCATTTTTAAAAATCCATCAGTCCAGATAACAGATCACTGTGAAGAATGTGGAATGTCTGTGTGCTAATAATAATAATAATAATAATAATTGTGGTATTTGTTAAGCACTTGGTATGCGACAGGTATTGTACTAAACTGAGGCCCAGAGAAGTGAGATGACTTGCCCAAGGTCACACAGCAGTGGAGCAGAGATAAGAATCCAGGTCCTTGTAACTCCCAAGCCTGGGCTCTACCCACATGTTGCATTTTTTTTGATAGCATTTAATAAGCGCTCACTATGTGCAAAGCACTGTTCTGAGCGCTGGAGAGGTTACATGGTGATCAGGTT
This sequence comes from Tachyglossus aculeatus, assembly GCF_015852505.1. Lineage (NCBI taxonomy): Eukaryota > Metazoa > Chordata > Mammalia > Monotremata > Tachyglossidae > Tachyglossus > Tachyglossus aculeatus. The sequence continues at coordinate 286,291 of NC_052072.1, forward strand.
GTCCCACGTGGGGCTCACAGTCTCAATCCCCATTTTCCAGATGAGGAAACTGAGGCCCAGCGAAGTGAAGTGACTTGCCCAAAGTCACCCAGCTGACAATTGGCGGAGCCGGGATTTGAACCCATGACTTCTGACTCCAAAGCCCGGGCTCTTTCCACTGAGCCACGCTGCTTCTCCATAAGCAGCGTTTCTTATGGATTTCTTATGCATTTCTTATTTCTTATGCATTTCTTTGCCAACTTTATATATGTTGCCAACTTGAGAACAAGAGGACAAAACCGAACACATTAACAAAATAAAATAAATCGACTAGATATGTACAAGTAAAATAAATAGAGTAATAAAGCTGTACAAACATATATACAGGTGCTGTGGGGAATCAATCAATCAATTGTATTTATTGAGTGCTAACTGTGTGCAGAGCACTGTACTAAGCGCTTGATAATAAGGATGGCATTTGTTAAGCGCTTACTATGGGCAAAGCACTTTTCTAAGCGCTGGGGTCGGGGGGGGGGGTATACAAGGTGATCAATTTGTCCCATGTGGGGCTCACAGTCTTAATCTCCATTTTCCAGATAATAATAATAATAATAATAATGGCATTTATTAAGCGCTTACTATGTGCAAAGCACTGTTCTCAGCGCTGGGGAGGTTACAAGGTGATCAGGTTGTCCCACGGGGGGCTCACAGTCTTCATCCCCATTTTCCAGATGAGGTAACTGAGGCCCAGAGAAGTGAAGTCCCCTCCTCCCCCCTCCACCCCCACACCTTACCTCCTTCCCTTCCCACAGCACCTGTATATATGTATATATGTTTGTACGTATTTATTACTCTATTTATTTATTTATTTTACTTGTACATATCTATTCTATTTATTTTATTTTCTTAATATGTTTTGTTTTGTTCTCTGTCTCCCTCTTCTAGACTGTGAGCCAACTGTTGGGCAGGGACCGTCTCTATATGTTGCCGACTTGTACTTCCCAAGCGCTTAGTCCAGTGCTCTGCACACAGTAAGTGCTCAATAAATACGACTGATTGATTGATTGATTGAAGTGACTTGCCCAAGGTCACACAGCAGACATAATAATGATAATAATAATAATAGCTTTAGACTGAGCCCAGTCTTTTAGACTGTGAGCCCACCGTTGGGTAGGGACCGCCTCTATATGTTGCCAACTTGTACTTCCCAAGCGCTTAGTCCAGTGCTCTGCACACAGTAAGCGCTCAATAAATATGACTGATTGATTGATTGATTGAAGTGACTTGCCCAAGGTCACACAGCAGACATAATAATGATAATAATAATAATAGTTTTAGACTGTGAGCCCACTGTTGGGCAGGGACCGTCTTTATATGTTGCCAACTTGTACTTCCCAAGTGCTTAGTACAGTGCTCCGCACACAGTAAGCGCTCAATAAATACGGTTGATTGATTGATTGATTGAAGTGACTTGCCCAGGGTCACACAGCAGACATAATAATGATAATAATAATAATAGTTTTAGACTGTGAGCCCACTCTTTTAGACTGTGAGCCCACTGTTGGGTAGGGACTGCCTCTATATGCTGCCAACTTGTACTTCCCAAGTGCTTAGTCCAGTGCTCTGCACACAGGAAGCGCTCAATAAGTACGACTGATTGATTGATTGATTGAAGTGACTTGCCCAAGGTCACACAGCAGACATAATAATGATAATAATAATAATAATTTTAGACTGTGAGCCCACTCTTTTAGACTGTGAGCCCACTGTTGGGTAGGGACTGCCTCTATATGTTGCCAACCTGTATTTCCCAAGTGCTTAGTCCAGTGCTCTGCACACAGTAAGCGCTCAATAAATACGATTGATGATGATGATAATAATGATAGCATTTATTAAGCACTTACTATGTGCAATGCACTGTTCTAAGCGCTGGATGTGGCGGAGCCAGGATTCGAACCCCTGACCCCGGACTCCAAAGCCCGGGCTCTTTCCACTGAGTCACGCTGCTTCTCTACCGTGTGCAGAGCACTGTACTGGGTGCTTACTATGTGCAGAGCACTGTACTAGATGCCTACTATGTGCAGATTGCTGTACTGGGCGTCTATGGTGTGCCAAGCACTCTACAGGGGCCCCACTAGGTGTGAAGCACAGCGCTGGCCTAGTGGAATCAGAATCAATCAATCAATCAATCGTATTTATTGAGCGCTTACTGTGTGCAGAGCACTGTACTAAGCGCTTGGGAAGTATAAGTCGGCAACACATAGAGACAGTCCCTGTGACGGAAGGTCACGGGTTCTCATCCTGGCTCCGCCACTTCACTCAATCGTATTTATTGAGCGCTTACTACGCGCAGAGCGCCGTACTAAGCGCTTTGTCCTGTCTTCTCTGTGACCTTGGGCAAGTCGCTTCACTTCTCTGTACCCCAGTTTCCTCATCTGTAAAATGGGGATGAAGACTGTGAGCCCCATGCAGGACAGGGACTTTATATGCCAGCGCTTAGAACGGTGCTTTGCACATAGTAAGCGCTTAATAAATGCCATCATTATTATTATTATTATTATTATTATTATTATTATTATTATTATTATTATTATTATTATCCAGCACGATATGCTTGTGTCCACCTCAGCGCTTAGTACAGTTCCCAGCACATAGCAAGTGCTTAAAAAATGTCACAATTATTATTATCATCACTAATGGTAATAGTACGTTTAGAAGTAGCCACATCTTCTAGACTGTGAGCCCGCTGTTGGGTAGGGACCGTCCCTATATGTTGCCAACTTGGACTTCCCAAGCGCTTAGTACAGTGCTCTGCGCACAGTAAGCGCTCAATAAATATGATTGAACGAATGAATGAATGAATTACTGTGTTCAGAGCACTGTACTGGGCTCCTACTACGTGCCAGGCACTGAACTGGGCCCTTACTGTGTGCAGAACACTGTACTGAGCGCCTACTTTGTTCAGAACACTATACAGGGTGCCTACTGAATCAGGATGGCTTAGTGGAAAGAGCCCGGGCTTGGGAGTCAGAGGTCTTGGGTTCAAATCCCAGCTTCGCCACTTGTCTGCTGTGTGACCTTGGGCAAGCCGCTTAACTTCTCTGTACCTCAGTGACCTCATCTGTAAAATGGGGATTAAGACTGTGAGCCCCACATGGGACGACCTGATCACCTTGTATCTACCCCAGTGATTAGAACAGTGCTTGGCACATAGTAAGCGCCTAACAAATACCATAGTAATAATAATGATAAAAATGATGGCATTTGTTAAGCGCTTACTATGTGCCAAGCACTGTTCTAAGCACTGGGGGGGATACAAGGTGATCAGATTGTCCCACGTGGGGCTCACATCCCCATTTTCCAGATGAGGTAACTGAGGCCCAGAGAAGTTAAGTGACTGGCCCAAAGTCACACAGCGGACAATCCTCCACATGTCTGCTGTGTGACCTTGGGCAAGTCACTTAACTTCTCTGGGCCTCAGTTCCCTCATTTGGAAAATGGGTATGAAGACTGTGAGCCCCACGTGGGACAACTTGATCACCTTGTATCACCCCAGTGCTTAGAACAGTGCTTTGCACATAGTAAGCACTTAACAAATGCCATTATTATTATTATTATTATTATTATTATTATTATTATTAATTGGCGGAGCAGGGATTTGAACCCATGACCTCTGACTCCCAAGCCCGGGCTCTTTCCATTGAGCCACGCTGTTTCTCTAGTAGTAGTTATTATCTATTATTATTATTATTATCTAGTAGTTATTATTATTACTGCATGCAGTAATATCAGCAGCGTGGCTCGGTGGAAAGAGCCCGGGCTTTGGAGTCAGAGGTCGTGGGTTCAAATCCTGGCTCCACCGCTTGTCAAGCTGTGTAACTTTGGGCAAGTCACTTCACTTCTCTGGGCCTCAGTTCCCTCATCTGGAAAATGGGGATGAAGACTGTGAGCCCCCCGTGGGACAACCTGGTCACCTCATATCTACCCCAGCGCTTAGAACAGTGCTTTGCACATAGTAAGCGCTTAACAAATACCAACATTATTATTATTATTATTATGCAGAGCGCTGCACTGGGTTTTGAGGAAACGTAGGACTGGAGTGAACTCCACGGTCACTCCATATTCACTGAGCGCTTAGTGGGTGCAGAGCACTGTACTAAATGCTCGAGAGCGTCCAATAGAACAATAAAACTTTTAGACCGTGAGCCCACTGTTGGGTAGGGACTGTCTCTATATGTTGCCAACTTGTACTTCTCAAGCAATCAATCAATCGTATTTATTGAGCGCTTACTGTGTGCAGAGCACTGTACTAAGCGCTTGGGAAGTACAAATTGGCAACCTATAGAGACGGCCCCTGCCCAACAGTGGGCTCACAGTCTAAAAAGCACTTAGTACAGTGCTCTGCACACAGTAAGCGCTCAATAAATACGATTGATTGATTAAAACGGACACATTCCCTGCCCCCAGTGAGCTTGCGGTCTAGACGGGGTGGTCTACAGGGGCAAGGGGATGGGAAGCATGGAGGATTGGGGGTGGCGGGAGGTACAGCCCGAAGCCCACCCTCACCTTTGAGACCCCGAACCTCTGACACGGGGGTTTGTGACATCTATTCTATTTATTTTATTTTGTTAATATGTTTGGTTTTGTTGTCTGTCTCCCCCTTCTAGACTGTGAAGGTGGAAAGAGCCCAGGCTTTGGAGTCAGAGGCTGTGGGTTCAAATCCCGGCTCCACCGCTTGTCAAGCTGTGTGACTTTGGGCAAGTCACTTCACTTCTCTGGGCCTCAGTTCCCTCATCTGGAAAATGGGGATGAAGACTGTGAGCCCCCCGTGGGACAACCTGATCACCTCATATCTACCCCAGCGCTTAGAACAGTGCTTTGCACATAGTAAGCACTTAACAAATACCAACATTATTATTATTATTATTATGCAGAGCGGTTGGGTAGGGACCGTCTCTATAGGTTGCCAACTTGGACTTCCCAAGCGCTTAGAGAAGCAGCGTGGCTCAGTGGAAAGAGCCCGGGCTTTGGAGTCAGAGGTCATGGGTTCAAATCCCTGCTCCGCCAATTGTCAGCTGTGTGACTTTGGGCAAGTCACTTCATCATCATCATCATCATCATCAATCGTATTTATTGAGCACTTACTATGTGCAGAGCACTGTACTAAGCGCTTGGGAAGTACAAATTGGCAACATATAGAGACAGTCCCTACCCAACAGTGGGCTCACGGTCTAAAAGGGGGAGACAGGGAACAAAACCAAACATACTAACAAAATAAAATAAATAGGATAGATATGCACAAGTAAAATAAATAAATAGATAAATAAATAGAGTAATAAATATGTACAAACATATATACATCTATACAGGTGCTGTGGGGAAGGGAAGGAGGTAAGATGGGGGGATGGAGGGGGGAAGAGGGGGAAAGGAAGGAAGGGGCTCAGTGTGGGAAGGCCTCCTGGAGGAGGTGAGCTCTCAGCAGGGCCTTGAAGGGAGGAAGAGAGCTAGCTTGGCGGATGGGCAGAGGGACTGGGGGCATTCCAGGCCCTCTCTGGGCCTCAGTTCCCTCATCTGGAAAATGGGGATGAAGACTGTGAGCCCCCCGTGGGACAACCTGATCACCTTGTAACCTCTCCAGTGCGTAGAACAGTGCTTTGCACATAGTAAGTGCTTAATAAATGCCATTATTATTATTATTATTAGTATAGTGCTCTGCACACAATGAGCGCTCAATAAATACAATTGATTGATTGATTGATTTTGTGTGTTCTTCTGTTCACCTGTGCATTCCGCATTGCACAATAAACCTGCTTAAAGATAAGCGGGCGGACCCTTCGCCATCCCAACTATAAATACTGTCTGGGCGGAGGTCATTCGGTCAGTCAATCGTATTTTTTGAGCGCTTACGGTGTGCAGAGCGCTGTACTTTGCGCTTGGGAGAGGAAACGTCACCGCTTATTTATTTATTTTTTTAATGGCATTTATTAAGCGCTTACTATGTGCAGAGCACTGTTCTAAGCTCTGGGGAGGATACAAGTCGATCAGGTTGTCCCACGAGGCGCTCACAGTTTTAATCCCCATTTAACAGAGGAGTCAACTGAGGTGCGGAGAAGTGACTTGCCCAGAGTCACACAGCTGACAGGGATTTGAACCCATGACCTCTGACTCCAAAGCCCGGGCTCTTTCCACTGAGCCACGCTGCTGTTCTGCTTATTGTTGCATTGTACTTTCCCAAGCGCTTAGTATAGTGCTTAGTACAGAGCTCTGCACACAGTAAATGCTCAATAAATACGATTGATTGATTGATTGATTGATTGCTTTGCACACAGTAAGTACTCACAGGCTTAGTCCCATTTTACACATGAGGTCACTGAGGCACATTCATTCATTCATTCATTCAATCATATTTATTGAGCGCTTACTGTGCGCAGAACACTGTACTAAGCGCTTGGGAAGTACAAGTTGGCAACATATAGAGATGGTCCCTACCCAACAGTGGGCTCACAGTCTAGAAGGGGGAGACAGACAACAAAACAAAACATATTAACAAAATAAAATTTTGTTGTATATGTATATATGTATATCATCTGTATATATGTATATATGTTTGTACATATTTATTACTCTATTTATTTATTTTACTTGTACATATCTATTCTATTTATTTTATTTTGTTAATATGTTTGGTTTTGTTCTCTGTCTCCCCCTTCTAGACTGTGAGCCCACTGTTGGGTACTGTTGCCAACTTGTACTTCCCAAGCGCTTAGTCCAGTGCTCTGCACACAGTAAGCGCTCAATAAATACGATTGATTGATTGATTGCTACTCTAGACACGATAGTCTAGATATGGTTGTAGTTCATTCAATCGTACTTATTGAGCGCTTACTGTGTGCAGAGCATTGCAGTGGAGAGAACCCAAGCTTGGGAGTCAGAAGGTCATGGGTTCTAATCCCGTCTCCCCCACTTGTCTGCTGTATGGCCTTGGGCAGGTCATTTCATTTCTCTGGGCCTCAGTTCCCTCATCTGTAAAATGGGGATTAAGACTGTGAGCCCTATGTGGGACAGGGACTGTGTCCAACCTGTTTGGCTGTGTCCACCCCAGCACTTAGTACAGTGCCTGGCATATAGTAAGCGATTAACAAATACCATGATCATTATTCTTACTGATTGATTGATTGATCGAGAGCCACGAGAAGCAGCGTGGCTCAGTGGAAGGAGCCCGGGCTTTGGAGTCAGAGGTCATGGGTTCAAATCCTGGCTCCACCACTTATCAGCTGTGTGACTTTGGGCAAGTCACTTCGCTTCTCTGGGCCTCATCTGGAAAATGGGGGTGAAGACTGTGAGCCCCCTGTGGAACTTGTAACCTGTAAGACCTGAAGTGAAGTGATCAGGTTACAGGTGATCACCTTGTAACCTCCCCAGCGCTTAAAACAGTGCTTTGCACATAGTAAGCGCTTAATAATAATAATAGCAATAATAATAATGATGGCATTTATTAAGCACTTACTATGTACAAAGCACTGTTCTAAGTGCTGGGGAATTTACAAGGTGATCAGGTTGTCCCACGTGGGGCTCACAGTCTTAATCCCCATTTTCCAGAGGAGGTAACTGAGGCCCAGAGAAGTGAAGTGACTTGCCCAAAGTCACACAGCTGACAAGTGGCGGAGCTGGGATTTGAACCCATGACCTCTGACTTCAAAACCCGGGCTCTTTCCGCTGAGCCACGCTGCTTCCCTTTAATTATCAAATGATGGCTTGATAAATGCCATCATTATTATTATTATTATTATAAACAGCTGTGTGACTTGGGGCAAGTCACTTCACTTCTCTGGGCCTCAGTTACCTCCTCTGGAAAATGGGGATTAAGACTGTGAGCCTCATGTGGGACACTGTGATTACCTTGTATCTACCCAGCGCTTAGAACAGTGCTTGGCACATAGTAGGTGCTTAACAAATACCAAAATTATTATTATTATTATTAATGAGAAGCATTGTGGCTCAGTGGAAAAAGCCCGGGCTTTGGAGTCAGAGGTCATGGGTTCAAATCCCAGCTCTGCCAATTGTCAGCTGTGTGACTTTGGGCAAGTCCCTTCACTTCTCTGGGCCTCAGTTCCCTCATCTGGAAAATGGGGATTAAGACTGTGAGCCCCCCGTGGGACAACCTGATTACCTTGTAACCCCCAACCCCGGGGCTTAGAACAGTGCTTTGCACATAGTAAGCGCTTAACAAATGCCATTATATATATATATGTATATATACATATATATATACACACACATATATATATACACACACATATATATACACACATATATATATACATATATACATATATATATATATATAATTATTAGCTGGTTGGTGGTGAGGGGCGGGTGCCGGTGCATTCCTCCGGACGGTAGATGGCGCTGTGGGTCCCCCTCCCCGGCCTGCTCCGCCCCGTCTTGCCCGCCAGGGGGCACCCGCGACCCCAGACCGTCTCGCCTTGTCTTCCGCTCCCTTCGGCCGCCCCCTAGCGTTTGCATCGGCACCCTGCATTCAGTCATCCAATTCCTCATTCATTCATTCATTCATTCAATCGTATTTATTGAGCGCTTACTGTGTGCAGAGCACTATACTAAGCGCTTGGGAAGTCCAAGTTGGCAACACAAAGAGACGGTCCCTACCCAACAACGGGCTCACAGTCTAGCAGCGTGGCTCAGTGGACAGAGCCCGGGCTTTGGAGTCACAGGTCGTGGGTTCAAATCCCAGCTCCTCCACTTGTCAGCTGTGTGACTTTGGGCAAGTCACTTCACTTCTCTGGGCCTCAGTTCCCTCATCTGTAAAATGGGGATGAAGACTGTGAGCCCCTCGTGGGACAACCTGATTACCTTGTTTCTACCCCATCGCTTAGAACAGTGCTTTGCACATAGTAAACACTTAACAAATACCAACATTATTATTATTATTATAATGATGAAGTCCAGAATGATGAATTCATCCAATTAATCATTCATTCATTCATTCAATTGTATTTATTGAGCACTTACTGTGTGCAGAGCACTGGACTAAGCACTTGGGAAGTCCAAGTTGGCAACACATAGAGACGGTCCCTGCCCACCAATAGGCTTTCAGTCTAGAAGTCTAGAATGATGAAGTCTAGAATGATGAATTCATCCAATTAGTCATTCATTTATCTCATTCATTCATTCATTCGTATTTATTGAGTGCTTACTGTGTGCAGAGCACTATACTAAGTGCTTGGGAAGTCCAAATTGGCAACACATAGAGACGGTCCCTGCCCAACAATGGGCTCACAGTGTGGAAGTCTAGAATGATGAAGTCCAGAATGATGAATTCCTCCAATTCCTCATTCATTCATTCATTCGTATTTATTGAGCGCTTACTGTGTGCAGAGCACTGTACTAAGCGCTTGGGAAGTCCAAGTTGGCAACACATAGAGACGATCCCTACCCAACAACGGGCTCACAGTCTAGAATTCTAGAATGATGAATTCATCCAATTCATCATTCATTCATTCATATTTATTGAGCGCTTACTGTGTGCAGAGCACTGTACTGAGCGCTTGGGAAGTCCAAGTTGGCAACACATAGAGACGGTCCCTACCCAACAACGGGCTCACAGTCTAGAAGGGGGAAACAGACAACAGAACAAAACATGTGGACAGGTGTCAAGTCATCAGAACAAATAGAATTTAAGCTAAACTCATTCATTCATTCAATCGTATTTATTGAGCGCTTACTGTGTGCAGAGCACTGTACTAAGCGCTTGGAAAGTCCAAGTTGGCAACATATAGACACGGTCCCTACCCAACAGCGGGCTCACAGTCTAGAAGGGGGAGGCCGTCTAGAATGCACATCATTAACAAAATAAATAGAATAGTAAATATGTACAAGTAATAAATGGAGTGATAAATCTGTACAAACATATATACAGGTGCTGTGGGGAGGGAAAGGAGGTAGGGCCGGGGGGATGGGGAGGAGGAGAGGAAAAAGTGGGCTCAGTTTGGGAAGGCCTCTTGGAGGAGGTGAGCAGGCGGGGATACTTACCACTATATATTTTTACATTTTATAGCACATCCATACATATCTATGAATTATATATTATAAATTATTTATTCATATTAATGGCTGTCTCTCCCTCTAGACTGAAAGGTCATTGAGGTCAGGGAACATTTCTGCTAACTCTGTTGAGTGAACCCTCCCAAGCTCTTAACACAGCGTTTGGCACATAGTAAGTGCTCAATAAATACCCTTGATCCTCATCCAATTCATTCATAATAATAATAATAATTCATCCAATCCATTCATAATAATAATAATAATAAGGTATTTGTTAAGCGTTTACTATGTGCCAAGCACTGGTCTAAGCGCTGGGGAGGGGCATACAAGGTAATCAAGGTCGTCCAACGTGGGGCTCACAGTCTTAATCCCCATAATAATCATAATAATAATCATGATAATCATAATAATAATAATAATAATGACATTTATTAAGCACTTACTATGTGCCAAGCACTGTTCTAAGCGCTGGGGAGGTTCCAAGGTGATCATCCCCCCGCCTTACCGCCTTCCCCTCCCCACAGCACCTGTATATATGTATATATGGTTGTACATATTTATTACTCTGTTTATTTATTTATTTATTTATTTTACTTGTACATTTCTATCCTACTTATTTTATTTTGTTGGTATGTTTGGTTCTGTTCTCTGTCTCCCCCTTTTAGACTGTGAGCCCACTATCGGGTAGGGACTGTCTCTATGTGATGCCAATTTGTACTTCCCAAGCGCTTAGTACAGTGCTCTGCACATAGTAAGCGCTCAATAAATACGATTGATTGATTGATTGATTGATTGATCAGGTTGTCCCACGGGGGGCTCACAGTCTTAATCCCCATTTTACAGATGAGGGAACTGAGGGCCAGAGAAGTGAAGTGACTTGCCCAAAGTCACACAGCTGACAAGTGGCGGAGCCGGGATTAGAACCCATGACCTCTGGACTCCCAAGCCGAGGCTCTTGCCACTAAGCCATGCATTCATCCGATTCATCTAATAGAAAGAGCCCTGGCTTAGGAGTCAGAGGTTGTGGGTTCTAATAATAATAAAAATAATGGCATTTATTAAGCACTTACTATGTGTAAAGCACTGTTCTAAGCGCTGGGATTCCAGCTCCGCCACTTGTCAGCTGTGTGACTTTGGGCAAGCCACTTCACTTCTCTGGGCCAAGAAGCAGCGTGGCTCAGTGGAAAGAGCACGGGCTTTGGAGTCAGAGGTCATGGGTTCTATGACCTTGGGCAAGTCGCTTAATAATAATAATGATGGCATTTATTAAGCGCTTACTATGTGCAAAGCACTGTTCTAAGCGCAGGGGAGGTTACAAGGTGATCACGTTGTCCCACGGGGGACTCAGTCTTAATCCCCATTTTACAGAAGAGATAACTGAGGCCCAGAGAAGTTAAGTGACTTGCCCAAAGTCACACAGCTGACAAGTGGCGGAGCCGGGACTTGAACCCATGACCTCTGACTCCAAAGCCCGGGCTTTTTCCACTGAGCCACACTTAACTTCTCCGAGCCTCAGTTACCTCATCTGTAAAATGGGGATGAAGACTGTGAGCCCCCTGTGGGACAACCTGATCACCTTGTATCCCCCCCAGCGCTTAGAACACTGCTTTGCACATAGTAAGCGCTTAACAAATGCCATCATTATTATTATTATTATTATCCCGCTCATCTTACCTCCTTCCCTTCCCCACAGCACCTGTGGATATGTATATATGTTTGTACATATTTATTACTCTATTTATTTGTTTATTTATTTTACTTGTACCTATCTATTCTATTTCATTTTGTTAGTATGTTTGGTTTTGTTCTCTGTCTCCCCCTTTTAGACTGTGAGCCCACTGTTGGGTAGGGACTGTATCTAGATGTTGCCAACTTGGACTTCCCAAGTGCTTAGTACACTGCTCTGCACACAGTAAGCGCTCAATAAATAAATACGATTGATTGATTGATTGATTGGATGACCTGATGACCTTGTATCCCCTCCAGCACTTAGAAAAGCGCTTCCCAGGCCTTCCCAAACTGAGCCCCCTCCTTCCTCTCCCCTTCTTCCCCCTCCCCATCCCCGCCACCTTACCTCCTTCCCCTCCCCACAGCACCTGTATATATCTATATATGTCTGTAAGGATTTATTACTCTATTTATTTATTTATTTCACTTGTCCATATTTATTCTATTTATTTTATTTCATTAATACGTTTTGTTTCGTCATCTGTCTCCCCCTTCTAGACTGTGAGCCCGCTGTTGGGTAGGGACCGGCTCTCTATGTTGCCGACTTGGACTTCCCAAGCGCTTAGTCCAGTGCTCTGCACCCAGTAAGCGCTCAATAAACACGATTGAATGAATGAATTGAATGCTTCGCACATTATTATTTTTATCCAATTGTATTTACTGAGCATGTACTGTGTGCAGGGCACTGGACTAAGCGCTTGGAAAGTACAATTCAGCAACAGATAGAGACAATCCCTACCCAACAATGGGCTCTCGGTCTGGAAGTTTATTTGGCCTTCTCATAGCCCCGCAGCGCTTAGCAATCAACCGGGGGTATTTAATGGAAGTAACGTGGCTTCGTGGCAAGACCCTGGGCTTGGGAGTCAGAGGACGTGGGTTCTAATCCTGCTCTGCCACCTGTCTGCTGTGTGACCTTGGGCCAGTCGCTTCACTTCTCTGGGCCTCAGTTCCCTCATTTGTAAAGTGGGGATGAAGACTGGGAGCCCCATGCGGGACAGGGACTGCGTCCAACCCGATTGGCTTGTATCCACCCCAGAGCTTAGTACAGTGCCTGGCACATAGTAAGCGATTAATGAAGACCATTATTATTATCATTAGTATTATTATTATTATTCCCCCGGGCCTGGAATGCCCTCCCTCTGCCCATCCGCCAAGCTAGCTCTCTTCCTCCCTTCAAGGCCCTGCTGAGAGCTCACCTCCTCCAGGAGGCCTTCCCACACTGAGCCCCTTCCTTCCTCTCCCCTTCGTCCTCCTCTCCATCCCCCCATCTTACCTCCTTCCCTTCCCCACAGCACCTGTATATATGTATATATGTTTGTACATATTTATTACTCTATTTATTTATTTATTTATTCTACTTGTACATATCTATTCTATTTATTTTATTTTGTTAGTATGTTTGGTTTTGTTCTCTGTCTCCCCCTTTTAGACTGTGAGCAATCAGTCTTCATCTCCATTTTTCAGATGAGGTAACTGAGGCCCAGAGAAGTTAAGTAACTTGCCCAAGGTCACACAGCAGACAAGTGGTAGAGCCGGGATTAGAACCCGGTTCTAAACAATGAGCCCACTGTTGGGTAGGGACTGTCTCTATATGTTGCCAGTTTGTACTTCCCAAGCGCTTAGTACAGTGCTCTGCACATAGTAAGCGCTCAATAAATACGATTGATGATGATGATGATGATTCTCTGTACCTCAGTTACCTCAGCTGTAAAATGGGGATTAAGACTGGGAGCCCCACGTGGGGCAACCTCATTACCTTTTATCTACCCCAGCGCTTAGAACAGTGCGTGGCACATAGTAAGCGCTTAACTGAGCCCCCTCCTTCCTCTCCCCCTCCTCCCCCTTCCCATCAATCAATCAATCAATCGTATTAATCGTATTAATACGATTCATATGTATTAATCGTAATCGTATTAATCGTAATCCCATCCCCCCGGCCTTACCTCCTTCCCCTCCCCACAGCACCTGTATATATGTTTGTACGTATTTATTACTCTATTTATTTATTTCTTTTATTTGTACATATTTATTCTATTTATTTTATTTTGTTACTATGTTTTGTCTTGTTGTCTGTCTCCCCCTGCTAGACTGTGAGCCCACTGTTGGGTAGGGACCGTCTCTAGATGTTGCCAACTTGGACTTCCCAAGCGCTTAGTACAGTGCTCTGCACACAGTAAGCGCTCAATAAATGCGATTGAATGAATGAATGAACTATAATAATAATATTGAGCGCTTTCTATGTGCAAAACACTGTATTACGTGCTTAGGTCCAGACCTGTAATTGTTTTTTTTTATATTAATGTCTGTCTCTCCTAGACAGCGAGCAGAGAACATGTCTACTGACTCATTCATCCAGTCATTAAATCAGTGGTATTTATTGAGCGCTTACTGTGTGTACTAAGTGCTTAGAAGACTACAATAAAACAATAAACAGACACGCTCCCTATTCACAGTGAGCTTGCATTCTGGAGGATGAGGTAATTGCCCTCTCACAAGCGCTTAGTACAGTGCTCTGCGCACAGTAAGCATTCAATAAATACGATTGACAGCCTGATTGTCGAGAAGCAGCGTAATAATAATAACGGTATTTGTTAAGCACTTCCTATGTGCCAAGCACTGTTCTAAGCGCTGGGGTAGTTACGAGATAATCAGGTTGTCCCATGGGGGGCTCACAGTCTTAATCCCCATTTTACAGGTGAGGGAACTGAGGCACGGAGAAGTGAAGTGACTTTCCCAAGGTCACGCAGCAGACAAGTGGAGGAGCCGGGATTAGAACCCACGTCCATCATGGCCTAGTGGAGGCGGCAGAACCTGGGTTCTAATCCCGGCTCTACCACTTGTCTGCTGTGTGACCTTGGGCAAGTTACTTAACTTCTCTGGGCCTCAGTTACCTCATCTGAAAAATGGAGATGAAGACTGAGAGCCCTACGCGAAACAGGGACTGTGGACTGTGTCCAAACTGAGTAGCTTGTACCTACCCCAGCGTTTAGTACAATGCCTGGCACGTAGTAAGCTCTTCTTAGTAAATACCACTTAAAAAAGGGGGGGAAGGGGAGGGAGCCCTCGTGTCCTGGTGAAGGGAGGGAGGCTAGGAGTGGAGTGTCAGTCAGTCAGTCACAGTAATAATAATAATAATAATAGCATTTATTAAGCGCTTACTATGTGCAAAGCACTGTTCTAAGCACTGAGGAGGTTACAAGGTGATCAGGATGTCCCACAGTCTTAATCCCCATTTTACAGATGAGGTAACTGAGGCACAGAGAAGTGACGTGACTTGCCCAAAGCCACACAGCTGGCACTCGGCCGAGGTGGGGTTTGAACCCATGACCTGTGACTCCAAAGCCCATGCTCTTTCCACTGAGCCACACTGCTTCTCTCCTTGTAATTGTTGAGCACTTGCTGGCTGAAGAGCACTGTACTAAGCGCTTGGGGGAGTACAATATAACAACAAACAGACACATTCCCTTCCCGCAAGACCCCACCTCTATCCTGTTCCTTGAAAACTCTGACATTTCCTGAACGGAGAGCTAAATGAAGTCCATTTAATCCAAATTTAATACACTTAAAATGCTCTCCAATTTTATTTTCAAGCCGAGGGTGTGGGTTCGTGGGTGGAGCGGGGCGAGCCGTCCTAGCCGAAAGGCTGCACGGGCAACATTTCAACGCTTTGCCGGAAACCGCGTGGGGTCTGGCCCTCGGAAATGAAAGGACAAAAATGTGCTTGTGTTTTGTTTCCCTTTATTTCCCTCCCCCTGCCTGGATTAAATCACATAGTTGGAGGGATTTTACTCAATCTTTCCAAAACATTTCCCAGCTGGCTGCAGGCCACGCGATGGAAAGTTTCTGCCTAGGGATGGGCCCGGAGAGGGGAGGTGGAGAGAGGAGAGGTGAGGACAGAGAGAAGAGGGGAGGAAAGAGGGAGACGAGAGGAAGGGGAGAGGGAGAGGAGAGAAAAGGAGAGGGGAGGAGAGAGAGAGGGAGAGGAGAGAGAAAGAAAGGAGGGAAGAGACGAGAGGAGAGGGAGAGGAGAGAAGAGAGTGAGGGAGGGGAGAGGAGAGAAAGAGAGGAGGGGAGAGGAGAGAGAGCGAGAGGGAGAGGAAGAGGGAGAGGAGAGAAGAGAGTGAGGGAGGGGAGAGGAAAGGAGAGAGAGGTAGAGGAGAGAAAGAAAGGAGGGGAGAGGAGAGAGACAGGGAGAGGAGAGGAGAAGGAGAGGAGAGAGAGGAAGAAGAGAGAAAGAAAAGAGGGGAGAGGAGAGAAAGAAAGGAGGGGAGAGGAGAGAGAGGGAGAGGAGAGGAGAGAGAAAAGGAGAGGCGAGAGAGAGGAAGGAGAGGAGAGAAAGAAAGGAGGGGAGAGGAGAGAAAGAAAGGAGGGGAGAGGAGAGAAAGAAAGGAGGGGAGAGGAGAGAGAGGGAGAGGAGAGAGAAAAGGAGAGGCGAGAGAGAGGAAGGAGAGGAGAGAAAGAAAGGAGGGGAGAGGAGAGGGGGAGGAAGAAGAGGAAGGAGAGGGAAAGGTGAGGAGAGGAGAGAGGGAGAAGAGGAAGGAGAGGGAAAGGTGAGTGAGGAGGGAGAGAGAAAGGTGAGGAGAGGAGAGAGGGAGAGGAAAGAGAGAGGAGAGGGAGAGGAGAGAAGAGAGTGAGGGAGGGGAGAGGAAAGGAGAGGGGTAGAGGAGAGAAAGAAAGGAGGGGAGAGGAGAGAGAGAGGGAGAGGAGAGGAGAGGGAGAGGAGAGAAAGAAGGAGGGGAGAGGAGAGAGGGAGAGGAGAGAAAGGAGGGGAGAGGAGAGAAAGGAGGGGAGAGGAGAGAGGAGGGGAGAGGAGAGAGAGGGACAGGAGAGAAAGGAGGGGAGAGGAGAGGAGAGAGAAAAGGAGAGGAGAGAAAGAAAGGAGGAGAGAGAGGGAGAGGAGAGGAGAGGGAGAGGAGAGAGAAAAGGAGAGGAGAGAGAGAGGAAGGAGAGGAGAGAAAGAAAGGAGGGGAGAGGAGAGGGAGAGGAAGAAGAGGAAGGAGAGGAGAGAAAGAAAGGAGGGGAGAGGAGAGGGAGAGGAAGAAGAGGAAGGAGAGGGAAAGGTGAGGAGAGAGGGAGAGGAAAGAGAGGAGAGGGAGAGGAGAGAAGAGAGTGAGGGAGGGGAGAGGAAAGGAGAGAGAGGTAGAGGAGAGAAAGAAAGGAGGGGAGAGGAGAAGGAGAGGAGAGGGAGAGGAGAGGAGAGGAGAGAAAGAAAGGAGGGGAGAGGAGAGAGAGGGAGAGGAGAGAAGAGGGAGAGGAGAGGAGAGAGAAAAGGAGAGAAGAGAGGGAGGAGAGAAAGAAAGGAGGGGAGAGGAGAGGGAGAAGAAGAAGAGGAGGGAGAGGGAAAGGTGAGGAGAGGAGGTAGAGGGAAAGGTGAGGAGAGGAGAGAGGGAGAGGAAAGAGAGGGGAATGAGAGGGAAAGGGAGAGGAGAGGAACTGCATTGTACTTTCCAAGCGCTTATCACAGTGCTCTGCACACGGTAAGCACTCAAAAAATACGATTGAATTGAATAAATGAAAGAGAGGAGAGGAGAGGAGAGGGAAAGGAGAGGCCCTTCATGTTCCCTGCGGCCCTTCCTCCCTTTACGGGGCATGAGGCTCCCTCCCCTCCCCCTGTGACCCCCAGCAAAGTCACAGGCTGGGCCTGAAAGCCGGAGATTTCACCGGTTTGAGGACCCCCGTCCCCCCACCCAACGCCCAGCCAAGGCCTCCTGTCCCCCACTGCTGACCAGGACCTCAGGAAGGCGAGACCTTTCCCCTCCCCTCCGTGACCCCTCACAGTCATCCGTCCCCCCAGCATCCCCTCCCAAACACCTCCTCCCTCTTCCCCCCGCCCCACCCAGGCCTGCCCCCTCTCCTCCCCCTTGCCCCGACTCGCTCCCTTTGCTCAACCCCTGCTCCCCACCCCACAGCACCTGTGTATAGATGTACAGATCTATAATTCTATTTATTTATATTAAGCAGAGTGGCTCTGTGGAAAGAGCACAGGCTTTGGAGTCAGAGGTCATGGGTTCAAATCCCAGCCCCGTCAGCTGTGTGACTTTGGGCAAGTCACTTAAGTTCTCTTTGCCTCAGTTACCTCATCTGTAAAATGGGGATTAAGACTGTGAGCCCCCCGTGGGACAACCTGATCACCCTGTAACCTCCCCAGCGCTTAGAACAGTGCTTTGCACAGAGTAAGTGCTTAATAAATGCCATTATTATTATTATTAATGCCTGCTTACTGGTTTTGATATGTATCTATCTATAATTCTATTTATATTGATGCCTGTTTACTTGTTTTGATGTCTGTCTCCCCCCTTCTAGACTGTAAGCCCGGTGCGGGCAGGGATTGTCTCTCTGTTGCTGAACTGTACTATAAAAGAGCTTAGTACGGTGCTCTGCACACAGTAAGTGCTCAGTAATCAACGTGTACTTCCCAAGCGCTTAGTACAGTGCTCTGCACACAGTAAGCGCTCAATAAATACGATTGATGAAATACCATTGAATGAATGAATAGTCCCATGGTGATCCAAGCACTTAATCCTATCCCACCTTGACTTCTGCATCAGCCTCCTCGCTGACCTCCCTGCCTCCCGTCTCTCCCCCCATCCAGTCCCTACTTCACTTTGCTGTCCAGATCATTTTTCTACAAAACTACTCAGTCCATGGCTCCCCACTCCTCCAGAACCCACAGTGGTTGGCCATCCACCTCCACAGAAAATAGAAACGCCTTGACGTCGGCTTTGAATCGCTCAACCAGCTCTCTCCCTCCGAATAACCTCCCTAATTTACAACAACCCAACTTCCACCCTCCGCTCCTCTAACACCAACGTACTCGCTGTCCCTCCAGCTCATCTTTCCTGCCAATGACCCCTTGCCCAAGTTCTGCTTCGGGCCTGGAACTCCCTTCCCCCTTCCTATCTAACAGATCTCCACTCCCCCCACCTCAAAGCCTTATAAAAATCACACCTCCTCCAAGAGGCCTTCCCTGACTAAGCCCTCAGGTCCCCTATATTCCCTTCCTTCTGCAACACCTATGTGCCCCTTCAGCACTTGATAGTCACTCCAGCCTCAGTCCCACCAAATTTATGTTCAGAACATTAGCCTTTTCCCCTATCCCAGCTCTGCCACTTGTCAGCTGTTGACTTTGGGCAAGTCATTTAACTTCTCTGTGCCTCAGTTCCCTCATCTGTAAAATGGGGATTAAGGTTGTGAGCCCCACGTGGGACAACCTGATCACCTTGTATCCTCCCCAGCCCTTGGAACAGTGCTTTGCACAATAGTAAGTGCTTAATAAATACCAAAATTATTATTAATTATTATTATTATTATTCATTCATTCAATCGCATTTATTGAGCACTTACTATGTGCAGAATGCTGCCGCTAACCTCCTCTCTGTGCCTCGTTCTCGCCCGTCCCGCCGTCGACCCCTGGCCCACGTCCTCCCCCTGGCCTGGAATGCCCTCCCTCCACATATCCCTCAAGCTTGCTCTCTTCCTCCCTTCAAAGCCCCACTGAGAGCTCACCTCCTCCAGGAGGCCTTCCCACACTGAGCCCCTATTTCCTCTCCTCCCCCCCCCCCCCATCCCCCTGGCCCTACCTCCTTCCCCTCCCCACAGCACCTGTATACATGTTTGTACAGATTTATTACTCTATTTTACTTGTATATATTTACTATTCTATTTATTTTGTTAATGATGTGCATCTAGCTTTACTTCTGTTTATTCTGATGACTTGACACTTGTCCACATGTTTTGTTGTCCGTCTCCCCCTTCTAGACTGTGAGCCCACTGTTGAGTAGGGACCGTCTCTATATGTTGCCAACTTGTACTTCTCAAACACTTAGTACAGTGCTCTGCACACAGTAAGCACTCAATAAATATGAATGAATGAATGAATGAATGTACTAAGCGCTTGGAAAGTACTATTCAGCAATAAAGAGAAACAGTCCCTACCCATACGGGGCTTACAGTCTAGGATGGCAGGGGGGACAGACATCCCTCATCCCTCTCCCTCAACCCTGTCCCTCATCCCCTTCCCTCATCCTTGCCCCTCAAATCCTTCCCTTATCCCTGTCCATCATCATCAATCATCCCTGTCCGTCATCATCCATCATCCCTGTCCCTCATCATCCATCAATTCCTGTCAAACCCTTCCCTTATCCCTGTCCCTGATCATCCATCATCCCTGTCCCTCATCATCGATCATCCCTGTCGTCAAACCCTTCCCTTATCCCTGTCCCTCATTATCCACCATCCCTGTCCCTCATCCCTAATCCCCTCCTCCACCATCCCCTTCCCTCATCCCCTTCCCTTACTCCTGTCCCTAATCCCCCCTCCATCATCCCCCTCCCTCACCCACTTCCGTCACGCCCATCCCTCATCCCCCTCCTTTATCCCTGTCCCTAATCCCCCCTCCACCATCCCCTTCCCTCATCCCTGTCCCTCAAACCCCTCCCTCATCCACTCCCTTTATCCCTGTCCCTCATCCCCCTCAATCATCCCCGTCCCTCATCCCCCTCCCTTATCCCCGTCCCTCACCCCCCTCCACCATCCCCTTCCCTCACCCCGTCCCTCAAACCCTTCCCTCATCCACTTCCCTCATCTCCGTCCCTCATCCCCCTCAATCAATCAATCAATCAATCGTATTTATCGAGCGCTTACTGCGTGCAGAGCGCTGGACTAAGCGCTTGGGAAGTCCAAGTCGGCAACACATAGAGGCAGTCCCTGCCCAACAGCGGGCTCACAGTCTAGAAGACTCCCTTATCCCCGTCCCTAACCCCCCCCCCATCCCCTTCCCTCAAACCCTTCCCTCATCCACTTCCTTGATCTCCGTCCCTCATCCACTTCCGTGGCCCCCGTCCCTCCTCCCCCCTCCACCATCCCCTTCCCTCACCCCCGTCCCTCATCCACTTCCGTCGCCCCCGTCCCTCCTCCCCCCTCCACCATCCCCTTCCCTCACCCCCGTCCCTCATCCACTTCCGTCGCCCCCGTCCCTCCTCCCCCCTCCACCATCCCCTTCCCTCACCCTTGTCCCTCAAACCCTTCCCTCATCCACTCCCTTTATCTCCGTCCCTCACCCCCCTCCACCATCCCCTTCCCTCACACCCTTCCCTCATCCACTCCCTTTATCCCCGTCCCTCACCCCCCTCCACCATCCCCTTCCCTCACCCTTGTCCCTCAAACCCTTCCCTCATCCACTCCCTTTATCCCCGTCCCTCATCCCCCTCAGTCATCAATGTCTCTCATCCCCCTCCCTTATCCCCGTCCCTCATCCCCCCTCCGCCATCCCCTTCCCTCACCCCTGTCCTTCAAACCCTTCCCTCATCCACTTCCTTTATCTCCGTCCCTCATCCACTTCCGTGGCCCCCGTCCCTCACGCCCCCTCCACCATCCCCTTGCCTCACCCCCGTCCCTCATCCCCTTCCCTCACACCCTTCCCTCATCCCCCTCCTCAATCACCCCCGGCCCGCCTTTATCCCCGCCCTCCATCCCCCCAACTCCGCCGCCCTCCCTCCCGTTATGGCGTCCCCCCGCCCCCGGCCCCGCGCGCTTATATAGCCCCGCGCCTCGCGCAGGGTGGGCGCGCCCCCGCCCGCCTGACTGACAGGCTGAGTCTGACAGGGCGGGGCAAGGGCGGCGGCGGCGGCGGCGGCCGGGAGAGTCTGACGGACGGGCGGCGGGGGCCAATCAGAGCGGGCTCGGGGCGGGCGGCGGGCCAATGGGAGGGGGGCGGCCCGGGCGGGCCAATGGGAGGAGGGCGGGTCCCGCCCCCTCCGCCCTCCTCCTCCCGGTGGCCCCCGGGCGGCGCTCTCAGTCCCGCTCCGGCTGCGCCCGAGTCGGCCATGTGGCTGCGGAGCTGCGCGGGGCTGCGGGAGGCGGCGCGGCTGGTCCTGCCCCTGGCCGCCGCCGCCTCCACCGGGGGGCCCTCCGGGGTTGCCCCGCCGCGCCGGTTGCTGTCGGGCTCGCCCTCCGAGATCCTGCAGGAGCTGGGCCGGGCCGCCGCCGCCGCCCAGCACAGCGCCCCGCACAGCGCTCAGCACAGCGCCCCGCCCCCGGACGGGCCCGCGGACGCCCCAGCCCCCGACGGGAAGGACCCGCCGGCACCGGACAGGTGAATAAATACGCGCTCAATAAATACTAATGAATGAACGAATGAATAAATACGCTTGGATGGATGAATGAATGAATAATTCCCCCCCCCCCCCCTTCAAGCCTGTGAGCCCGCTGTTGGGTAGGGACCGTCTCTAGATGTTGCCAATTTGTACTTCCTAAGCGCTTAGTACAGTGCTCTGCACATAGTAAGCGCTCAGTAAATACGATTGATTGATATTGATTCACAAGCGCTTAGGACGGTGCTCCGCACACAGCAAGCGTTCAATAAATACGATTGGATCAATGAATATCTCCCCCTCCTAGACTGTGAGCCCGCTGTTGGGTAGGGACCGTCTCCAGATGTTGCCAATTTGTACTTCCCAAGCGCTTAGTACAGTGCTCCGCACATAGTAAGCGCTCAATAAATACGATTGGTTGATTCCCAAGCGTTTAGGACAGTGCCCCGCACACAGCAAGCGTTCAGTAAATACGATTGAATAAATGAATGTCTCCCCCTCCTAGACTGTGAGCCCGCTGTTGGGTAGGGACTGTCTCTAGATGTTGCCGACTTGGGCTTCCCAAGCGCTTAGTACAGTGCTCCGCACACCGTAGGCGCTCAATAAATAGGATTGACCGGACGCCGGGCCCCCGTCCTCCCCTGCGCCATGTGACTAGGCCCGCCCGGCCGCCGCGCATCCCCACGTTCATAGAATTCATGTATGCATCCCGAGCGCTTAGTACAGTGCCCTGCACGCAGTGAGCGCTCAATAAGTACGATTGGATGGACGAATGAACGAATAACTTTGTTTTCCCCCTTCTAGGCTGTGAGCCCGTTGAGGGTTAGGGACCAACACCAATCTCTAGATGTTGCCAGTTTGGACTTCCCTATCGCTTAGTACAGTGCTCTGCATACAGTAAGCGCTCAATAAATACGATTGATGATTGATTGACCGTCTCTAGATGTTGCCGACTTGGACTTCCCAAGCGCTTAGTACAGTGCGCTGCACACTGTAAGCGCTCAATAAATACGATTGATTGATTGACCGTCTCTAGATGTTGCCGACTAGTACTTCCCAAGCACTTAGTACAGTGCTCTGCACACAGTAAGCGCTCACTAAATACGATTGATTGGTTGATTGACCGTCTCTAGATGTTGCCGACTTGGACTTCCCAAGCGCTTAGTACAGTGCTCTGCACACAGTAAGCGCTCAATAAATACGATTGATTGATTGACCGTCTCTAGGTGTTGCCAACTTGGACTTCCCAAGCGCTTAGTACAATGCCCTGCACACAGTAAGCGCTCAGTAAATACGATTGATGGACCGTCTCTAAATGTTGCCGACTTGGACTTCCCAAGCGCTTAGTACAGTGCTCTGCACATAGTACGTGCTCAATAAATACGATTGAATGAATACGATTGGGTGGATGAATGAATGAATGAATAACTTTCTCCCCCTTCTAGACTGTGAGCCCGTTATTGGGTAGGGACCGTCTCTAGATGTTGCCGACTTGGACTTCCCAAGTGCTTAGTACAGTGCTCTGCACACAGTAAGCGCTCAATAAATATGATTGGATGCATGAATAACCTTATCCCTCTTCTAGACTGTTCTCCCCATTCTAGACCGTGAGCCCGATGTTGGGTAGGGACCGTCTCTAGATGTTGCCGACTTGGACTTCCCAAGCGCTTAGTAAAGTAATAATAATAATAATAATAACAATGATGGCATTTATTAAGCACTTACTATGTGCAAAGCACTGTTCTAAGCGCTGGGGAGGTTACAAGGTGATCAGGTTGTCCCACAGGGGGCTCACAGTCTTCATCCCTATTGTACAGATGAGGGAACCGAGGCACAGAGAAGTGAAGTGACTTGCCCAAAGTCACACAGCTGACAAGTGGCAGAGCCGGGATTCGAACCCATGACCTCCGACTCCAAAGCCCGGGATCTTTCCACTGAGCCACGCTGCTTCTCTGTGCTCTGCACACAGTAAGCGCCCAATAAATGCGATTGGATGAACGAATGAATGAATAACTTTCTCCCCTTTCTAGACTGTTCTCCCCCTTCTAGACTGTGAGCCCATTGTTGGGTAGGGACCATCTCTAGATGATGCCAACTTGGACTCCCTAAGCGCTTAGTCCAATGCTCTGCACACAGTAAGCGCTCAATAAATGCGATTGAATGAATGAGGATGCCCCGGATAATTCATTCAATCTTATTTATTGAGCGCTTACTGTGTGCAGAGCACTGGACTAAGCGGATGCCCGGGCCTCAACCCCACCTGCCCCCTGATGGCACCGGCCCACGCCTCCCCCCGGGCTGATGCCCCACATTCATTCATTCATTCATTCAATCGTATTTATTGAGCACTTACTGTGTGCAGAACACTGGACTAAGCGCTTGGGAAGTACAAGTTGGCAATATATTCATTCATTCATTCAATCGTTTTTACTGAGCGCTTACTGTGTGCAGAGCACTGGACTAAGCGCTTGGGAAGTACAAGTTGGCAACATCAAGAGACGGTCCCTACCCAACAGTGGGCTCACAGTCTAGAAGGGGGAGACAGAGAACAAAACAAAACATATGAACAAAATAAATAGAATAAATATGGACAGTATGCCTCATGCGCCTTCCACATGGCCCCAAGGGTGAGATCTTCCGGGGGGTGCAAAGACCCCAACACCACCATCCCCCTCCCCCCCTCCCCCTCCCCCTCCCCCTCTTCCTCTTCCTCCTCTTCCTCCTCTCACCCCTCTTCCCCCCTCTTCCCCCCTCTTCCCCCCTCTTCCCCCTCTTCCCCCTCTTCCCCCTCTTCCCCCTCTTCCCCCTCTTCCTCTTCCTTCCTTTCTTGGCCCCTCCAGGCCTCCTCTTTTTCCCACCTTTCCTCCCTTTCCCCACCATCCCTTAGTTCCTCTTTCTCTTCCTCCCTCCCCTTCCTTTCTCTCCTCCGTCCCTCCTCGTCCTTGTCCTCCTCCCGGACCTCCTCCCGGTCCTCGTCCTTGTCCTCCTCGCGCTCCTCCTCCTCCCAATCCACATCATCTTCCTCCTCGCACTCCTCCTCCTCCCAATCCTCATCGTCTTCCTCCTCGCGCTCCTCCTCCCGATCTTCTTCCTCCTTCTCCCAATTCTCATCTTCTAGAAGAATCCCCCTTCTAGGCTGTGAGCCCGTTGTTGGGTAGGGACCGTCTCTAAATGTTGCCAACTTGTACTTCCCAAGCGCTTAGTCCAGTGCCCTGCACACAGTAAGCGCTCAATAAATACGATTGAATTACTGAATGAATCTTCTTCCTCCTTCTCCCGATCCTCTTCCTCCTTCTCCCAATCCTCATCCTCCTTCTCCTCCTCTCAGCCTTCTGCCTCCTCCTCCTTCTCCTCGTGGTCCTCGCCCTCGTGGTGGTGGAGGTGGTGGTCTTCCTGCCCCCCTTCCAGTGGTGATGTTGTCCGGGGAAACCACCTTTTTCCCTCCCTTCCCTCTTCCCTTCCTCCTTCCCTGGGATCTGGGGGTCCAGGGGTCCCAGAGCCAGGAATACAGGGCTGGGGGCAGAGCAGCCGGGGACTGAGCCCAAAATCCGCGTGGCCTCCCATCAGTCTGGTGGCTGCAAGTGGGGTCTGCTCTAACTAACGCAGACCCGTTCAATGGGGACCCCAAAAGACCGGATTGGCTGGGCCCGGGTCTGGCCATAATAATCATTCATTCATTAAGTCGTATTTATTGAGCGCTTACTGTGTGCAGAGCACTGTACTAAGCGCTTGGGAAGCACAAGTCGGCAACATATAGAGCCGGTCCCTCCCCAACAACAGGCTCACAGTCTAGAAGGGGGAGACGGACAACCACAAGCTTACAGTCTGGAGGAGGAAAGAAATTGGTTGATGAAAGAAATACGGATCCATCTTAATGTACCTCCTCTTTCATTCATTCATTCAATCGTATTTATTGAGCGCTCACTGTGTGCAGAGCACTGTATGAAGTGCTTGGGAGAGTACAGTATAACAGTAAACTGACACATTCCCTGCACACCATTCATTCAGTCCTATTTGTTGATCGCTTACTGTGTGCAAAGCACTGTACTAAGCGCTTGGGAAGTACAAGTAATCATAATAATGATGGTATTTGTTAAGCGCTTACCATGTGCAAAGCACTGTTCTAAGCGCTGGGGAGGTTACAAGGTGATCAGCTTGTCCCACGGGGGGGCTCACAGTTTTTAACCCCCGTTTTCCAGATGAGGTAACTGAGGCCCAGAGAAGTGAAGTGACTTGCCCAAAGTCACACAGCTGACAGTTTTTTGAACGCACGACCTCTGACTCCTAAGGTCGTGCTCTTTCCACTGAGCCACACTGCTTCTCATGGCCATGCCCCCCCCCCAGGGTGGGTGGGGAGTGGGGGGGGGTGTCAGCCCCGGCCTGCGGCTGTGGCCCCCAGGAAGCGCACCCCGCTGCGCCCGCCCACCTTTCGGTCCCCTCGGACCTCAAGTAGCCAGACGCTGGTCGTCTAGCCAGTAGCCCCTCTACGGTGAGACCCCCTCCCCCCAGCCTGCCACCTTCATCATCATCAATCGTATTTATTGAGCGCTTACTATGTGCAGAGCACTGTACTAAGCGCTTGGGAAGTACAAATTGGCAACATCTAGAGACAGTCCCTACCCAACAGTGGGCTCCCAGTCTAAAAGGGGGAGACAGAGAACAAAACCAAACATACTAACAAAATAAAATAAATAGAATAGCTATGTACAAGTAAAATAAATAGAGTAATAAATATGTACAAACATATATACATATATCCAGGTGCTGTGGGGAAGGGAAGGAGGTAAGATGGGGGGGATGGAGAGGGGGAGAGGAAGGAAGGGGCTGCCAAGGTCAGGGCCCCCCTCCCGCTCCCCGTCACGGAGGGGGTGACCGACCACCGCTGCCCTGACCGTTTCGGGCTCCCAAAACTTCAAGGCCGAGGCCGACGTCCCAAGCCCCGGCTTCCGCGCGGAGGAGACCCTCCGAACGGGGGACGGAGGGTGGGCACCTTCCCCTCCTGCATGGGCCCGTGTGGACAGGTCATCTCAGCCCTTCTCCCCACTCGTGGGCCCCTAGGGACTCTCACAAACCAGAAACGGGGGGAGCGTGTGAGTGTGGAAGGGGGGCAGGGGACGCGTGATCACGCGCCCAGAATTACAACAAAACCCATCCCCTGTGTCTTCGGAGAAGGCCGATCCTTCCCCCTGCCTGCCGCATCGAGACTCAAATAGCCACTGCGCCCTGCAGTTTTACACTGTACGCTTTCTTTTTGAGCAGCCGAGTCAGGTGAGAACAGCTGAAATCATTAATGTGCGTCCCACCAGTTTAAATTTAGAAAAGCAGATTAAAGCGTTCTGTGTTCAATCCTGCTCATTCCCCTTTTTTCCCCCCCTGGGTTGGGGGTGGGTGGGGGATTGGTTAAGTTTTAACCAGCAAAACATTCTGGTTCGGAGCCCTGGTCTGGGCTGGTCTGGTCTTGGGCACAGGGTAAGGCTCTCCTTTGTGCGGGTAGCGGCGGCCTCGAAAGCAGCATGGCCTTGTGGAGAGAACACAGGCCTGAGAGTCGGAGGACCTGAGTTCGAATCCCACCTCCGCCACTCATCCGCTGGGTGACCTTGAGCCAGTCAGTTCACATCTCTGTCCCTCAGTTTACTCACCGGTAAAAGGGGGATGACCACTGCGAACCTCGAGAAGCAGCGTGGCTCAGTGGAAAGAGTCAGAGGTCATGGATTCGAATCCCTGCTCCACCACATCAATCAGTCTGTCATATTTATTGAGCGCTTACTGTGTGCAGAGCACTGTACTAAGCACTTGGGAAGTACAAGTTGGCAACATCTAGAGACGGTCCCTACCCAACAGTGGGCTCACATTCTAGAAGGGGGAGACAGAGAACAAAGCAAAGCATATTAACAAAATAAAATAAATAGAATAGATAGGTACAAGTAAAATAAATAAATAGAGTAATAAATCTGTACAAACATATATACATATATACAGGTGCTGTGGGGAAGGCAAGGAGGCAAGACTGGGGGGATGGAGAGGGGAAGAAGGGGGAGAGCACCACATGTCTGCTGTGTGACCTTGGGCAAGTCACTTCATCATCAGCATCATCAATCGTATTTATTGAGCGCTTACTGTGTGCAGAGCACTGTACTAAGCGCTTGGGAAGTACAAGTTGGCAACATATAGAGACAGTCCCTACCCAACAGTAGGCTCACAGTCTAAAAGGGGGAGACAGAGAACAAAACCAAACATATTAACAAAATAAAATAACTTCACAGTCTGAAAGGGGGAGACAGAGAACAAAACCAAACATACTAACAAAATAAGAAAACTTCACTTTTCTGAGCCTCAGTTGCCTCATCTGGAAAATGGGGATTACGACTGTGAGCCCCATGTGGGACAACCTGATCACCATGTACCATGTATCTCCCCCTCGTCCCGCTCTCCATCCCCCCATCTTACCTCCTTCCCTTCCCCACAGCACCTGTATATATGTTTGTACATATTTATTACTCTATTTTACTTGTACATATCTATTCTATTTATTTTATTTTGTTAGTATGTTTGGTTTTGTTCTCTGTCTCCCCCTTTTAGACTGTGAGCCCACTGTTGGGTAGGGACTGTCTCTGTATGTTGCCAATTTGTACTTCCCAAGCGCTTAGTACAGTGCTCTGCACATAGTAAGCGCTCAATAAATACGATTGATGATGATGATGTATCACCCCCAGCGCTTAGAACAGTGAAGCGCTTAACAAATGCCAACATTATTATTATTATTATAGGGGACATGGACTGTTTCCAATCTGATTACCTTCCATCTTCCCCAGTGCTTAGAACAGAGCTGGACACAGAGCTTAACAAATACAATAATAATAATAATAATAATAATAATAATAATAATTATTATTATTATTATTGTCAGGCTTAGACTTGAAGTTCTGGGACCTTGAGGTGGTCAGCGTAGGGGTCACCGTCTCCGCGGAAGGAGGGCACCTGCCCTTGGCCACCCAAGGTTACAGGCGGAGGGGATTTTCCTTAGACGTGGTATTAGTTAATATGGGTTTACCGGCTTCCAGCCGCCCTGAGTCCTAGATACGGGATCTTGGAATTGGTCGCCGTCTAAGGCGGGAGGGAGGCCAGGCATCTCATTCCCCATGGAACAGCCCGGGCCTGGGAGGGAGAGAAGCAGCATGGCATAGTGGCTAGAGCACAGGCCTGGCACTCAGAAGGTCCTGGGTTCTAATTCTGGCTCCACCGCTTGTCTGCTGTGTGACTTTGGGCATACCACTTTACTTCTCTGGGCCTCAGTTCCCTCATCGGTTAAATGGGGATGAAGACTGAGCTCCATGTAATAATAATAATAATGATGGTATTAAGCACTTACTATGTGCAAAGCACTGTTCTAAGCGCTGGGGGGATACAAGGTGATCAGGTTGTCCCACGGGGGGCTCACAGTCTCAATCCCCATTTTACAGATGAGGGAACTGAGGCACAGAGAAGTTAAGTGACTTGCCCAAAGTCATACAGCTGACAATTGGCAGAGCAGGGATTTGAACCCATGACCTCTGACTCCAAAGCCCGTACTCTTTCTACTGAGCCACGCTGCTTCTCATATAATAATGATGGAATTTGTTAAGCGCTTACTAGGCACCAAGCACTGTTCTAAGCACTGTGGGAGGTACAAGGTCATGAGGTTGTCCCACGTGGGGCTCACACTCTTCATCCCCATTTTTCAGATGAGGTAACTGAGGCACAGAGAAGTGAAGTAACTTGCCCAAAATCACACAGCTAAGTGGCAGAGCCAGGATTAGAACCCATGACCTCTGGTTCCCAAGCCTGGGCTCTTGCCACTAAGCCACACTGCTTCTCATGCTTCTCATGTAGGTTATGGACTGTGTCCAACCTGATTAGCATATATGTACCGCAGTGCTTAATACAGGGCTCTGCGTAAGCAAGTGCTCAGTAAATGCCAGTGATTGATTCAAGGCCCTACTGAGAGCTCACCTCCTCCAGGAGGCCTTCCCAGACTGAGCCCCCTCCTTCCTCTCCCCCTCGTCCCCCTCTCCATCCCCCCATCTTACCTTCTTCCCTTCCCCACAGCACCTGTATATGTGTATATATGTTTGTACATATTTATTACTCCATTTTACTTGTACATATCTATTCTATTTATTTTATTTTGTTAATATTTTTGGTTTTGTTCTCTGTCTCCCCCTTCTAGACTGTGAGCCCACTGTTGGGTAGGGACCATCTCTATATGTTGCCAACTTGTACTTCCCAAGCGCTTAGTACAGTGCTGTGCACACAGTAAGCGCTCAATAAATAACGATTGATTGATGAACAAATACCATAAAAAAAAAACCAGAGGCCCAGAGAGGTTGTGATTTTTTTTTTTTTCTCAGCCCCGCCCAGCAGGCCAGAGGCTGAACTGATGCTAGGCCCCAGCCCTTCCGACTCCCAGCCTGGGGCTCTTCCCTCGGTCTCAGATCATCATCAATCGTATTTATTGAGCGCTTACGGTGTGCAGAGCACTGTACTAAGCGCTTGGGAAGTACAAGTTGGCAACACATAGAGACAGTCCCTACCCAACAGCGGGCTCACAGTCTAAAAGATGCCAGGCGCGGTAGAGAAACCACTAGTCTACATCTCTTGGAGCTTGGGTCAGTCTACAGCCCATTGATACGGTCTGTCAAGTGTGGATGCTTCCACGCTTGCGCTGCTGTGGTCTTCCCGGGGGTCACCTGAAACCGCCGGGCACTTGCCTCGTGATCCTCCTCTCCACCCCATAGGGCCCATCTCCGTTTTGTCGCGTCATAGCCAGCCGGGGGATCATCATCAGTCGTATTTATTGAGCGCTTGCTATGTGCAGAGCATTGTACTAAGCGCTTGGGAAGTACAAGTTGGCAACATATAGAGACAGTCCCTACCCAACAGTGGGCTCACAGTCTAAAAGGGGGAGACAAGCGCTCTGTACAGGGCGCATGTACTGTCTGCTCTGCACACAGTAAGCGCTCAATAAATCATCATCATCA
This sequence comes from Tachyglossus aculeatus, assembly GCF_015852505.1. NCBI lineage: Eukaryota > Metazoa > Chordata > Mammalia > Monotremata > Tachyglossidae > Tachyglossus > Tachyglossus aculeatus. The sequence goes on from NC_052072.1 coordinate 317,168, forward strand.
TCATCAATCGTATTTATTGAGCGCTTACTATGTGCAGAGCACTGTACTAAGCGCTTGGTAAGTACAAACTGGCAACATATAGAGACAGTCCCTACCCAACAGTGGGCTCACAGTCTAAAAGGGGGAGACAGAGAACAAAACCAAACATACTAACAAAATAAAATAATGTACCCGGATGTACCCGGCGGGTCTGTGTTCAGCTATTTATGTTGGTGCCCTTTGGGAATAGGTTTATGGCCATCTTCCCCGTAGAATGGAAGCTCCTCGTGGGCAGGGAACGTGTCAATTCTTCTTTAATCTGTTCTTCTTAGGCATCTAGCAAAGTGCCCAGCACCCCGCAGCTGTACAGTCAATACTGCCGTTCCTACTGAATACTAATAAATACTATTGAATGAATGAATGAATGAATGTCTCCCCCTTCTAGACGGTGAGCCCGTTGTTGGGTAGGGACCGTCTCTAGATGTTGCTAATTTGTACTTCCCAAGCGCTTAGTACAGTGCTCTGTGCACAGCAAGCGCTCAATAAATATGATTGAAAGAATGAATGTCTCCCCCTACTAGATGGTGAGCCCGTTGTTGGGTAGGGACTGTCTCTAGATGTTGCTAATTTGTACTTCCCAAGCGTTTAGTACAGTGCTCTGTACACAGCAAGCACTCAATAAATATGATTGAATGAATGAATGTCTCCCCCACTAGGCGGTGAGCCCGTTGTTGGGTAGGGACCGTCTCTAGATGTTGCTAATTTGTACTTCCCAAGCACTTAGTACAGTGCTCTGTACACAGCAAGCGCTCAATAAATATGATTGAAAGAATGTCTCCCCCTACTAGACGGTGAGCCCGTTGTTGGGTTGGGACCGTCTCTAGATGTTGCCAACTTGTACTTCCCAAGCGCTTAGTACAGTGCTCTGTACACAGCAAGCGCTCAATAAATATGATTGAAAGAATGAATGTCTCCCCCTACTAGACGGTGAGCCCGTTGTTGGGTAGGGACCGTTTCTATCTGTTGCCGACTTGGACTTCCCAAGCGCTTAGTACAGTGCTCTGCACACAGTAAGCGCTCAATAAATATGATTGAATGAATGAATGTCTCCCCCACTAGACGGTGAGCCCGTTGTTGGGTAGGGACCGTCTCTGTATGTTGCCAACTTGTACTTCCCAAGCGCTTAGTACAGTGCTCCGCACACAGTAAGCGCTCAATAAATACGATTGAATGAATAATCGGAAGCCAGGGCTAAAGCAAAATCAAGCCCAGGGACTTAAGGGGTCGTTATTGGTGTCCTCAACTGCTTCTCACTCAGTGGGAAGAGCCCGGGCTTTGGAGTCAGAGGTTGTGGGTTCAAATCCCGTCTCCGCCAGTTGCCAGCTGTGTGACTTTGGGCAAGTCACTTAACTTCTCTGGGCCTCAGTTACCTCATCTGTAAAATGAGGATGAAGACTGTGAGCCCCACGCGGGACAACCTGATCACCTTGTAACCTCCCCAGTGCTCAGAACAGTGCTTTGCACATAGTAAGCACTTAATAAATGCCATCATTTATTTTATTTTATTTTTTTATGAATCAGTTAAAAGATAGGGGTACCCACCAGAGCTGGGGGCGGGCGGGCAAGTGAGCGGGAGGGGGAACTGTCACTGTTGGGGTCCGACCAATCGACCTGCCGGGGTGGACGGGAGTAGTCCGAGCCCGGGGCGGCCCTGGCTCGGTGTCGACCAGTTTATCTTGCGGTGGGCAGCGGTGATGGGGAGGCCCACCCCAAGCTCCTCGAGGGCAGTGCTCCTGTCAGAATTCCAACTCTGGTCCTCTTCCAAGTGCTCAGTACAGTGCTCTGCACACAGTAGACTTCTTTGAGGGCAAGGGTCGCATCTTGAGCCCCTTCCTTCCTCTCCCCCTCGTCTCCCTTTCCATCCCCCCATCTTACCTCCTTCCCTTCCCCACAGCACCTGTATATATGTGTATATGTTTGTACATATTTGTTACTCTATTTATTTATTTATTTATTTATTTATTTTACTTGTACATATCTATTCTATTTATTTTATTTTGTTAGTATGTTTGGTTTTGTTCTCTGTCTCCCCCTTTTAGACTGTGAGCCCACTGTTGGGTAGGGACTGTCTCTATATGTTGCCAACTTGGACTTCCTTAGCACTTAGTACAGTGCTCTGCACACAGTAAGCGCTCAATAAATGCGATTGATGATGATGATGATCTTTTAGAGAAGTAGCGTGGCTCAATGGCAAGAGCACGGGCTTGGGAGTCGGAGGTCATGGGTTGAAATCCCGGCTCCACCAGTTGTCAGCTGTGTGACTTTGGGCAAGTCACTTCACTTCTCAGTAACCTCATCTGTAAAATGGGGATTAAGACTGTGAGCCCCACGTGGGACAACCTGATCACCTTGTATCCGCCACATAGAACAGCGCTTGGCACATAGTAAGCGCTTAACAAATGCCATTATTATTATTATTATTATTATTATTATTATTATTATTATCTTCCAGCTCTGCGGTGCTCCCCCGAGCGCTCGGTGAGAAGCAGAGTGGCCTAGTGGATCGGGCCCGGGAGTCAGAAGAACCTGGGTTCTGATCCCGGCTCTTCCACTTGTCTACTTTGTGATCTCGGGCAAGTCACTTCACTTCTCCGTGCCTCAGTTCCCTCATCCGTAAAATGGGGATTGAGACCGTGAGCCCTACCTGGAAGAGGGGCTGCGTCCAACCTGATTTACTCAGGCACTTAGTACGTGCCTGGCATGTAGTAAGTACTTGCCAGGTACCTCAGTTATTCTTAGTGCACTTCCCCTCCCTGGGCGGGCATTTGGGAAGCCACCCATAAAAGTAAGTGCCGCCATCCCTGCCCATAAGGAGCTACCAGTTGTGTGGGGCAGAGAGCAGATGGCACTCTGCCCGGACCCAGTGGCTTTCCAGTCCAGCTGATGGATTGGCCCCTGCCCTCTCAGAGCCTAGAGCCAGCTGGGGCCTGGGGTAATAATAATAATAATAATAATAATAATAATAATAATAATAATAATAATAATAATAATGGCATTTATTAAGCGCTTACTATGTGCAAAGCACTGGGGAGATTACAAGATCAGGTTGTCCCATGGGGGTCTCAATCCCCATTTTCCAGATGAGGGAACTGAGGCCCAGAGAAGTGAAGTGACTTGCCCAAAGTCATCATCATCATCATCAATCGTATTTATTGAGCGCTTACTATGTGCAGAGCACTGTGCTAAGCGCTTGGGAAGTACAAATTGGCAACATCTAGAGACAGTCCCTACCCAACAGTGGGCTCACAGTCTAAAAGGGGGAGACAGAGAACAAAACCAAACATACTAACAAAATAAAATAAATAGAATAGATATGTACAAGTAAAATAAATAAATAAATAGAGTAATAAATATGTACAAACATATATACATATATACAGGTGCTGTGGGGAAGGGAAGGAGGTAAGATGGGGGGGATGGAGAGGGGGAGAGGAAGGAAGGGGCTCAGTCTGACAATTGTCACACAGCTGACAATTGGCAGAGCCGGGATTCGAACCCATGACCCCCGACTCCAAAGCCCGGGCTCTTTCCACTGAGCCACGCTGCTTCTCTCTGGGGTCCTTTAGAGGCGGCGGGCCTTAATGCCCGCATTGCCCACCGATAAGGCAGTGCCCACTCGGCTTGCCCCGTGGCCTCCCGGGCTAGTGGGGACGTGGTCAACCAAGTGGCCGCCCCGCGGCCTCTTCAACTCCTCATCCAGCTGGGCTGCAGATTTCAGCTCCCACAGGAGGCCAGCTAAGTCACTTTTCGGGAAAAACCTGCTTTTCAAGTTCTGCCCGTTCCACAGAGACATTTGGGACCTGGTATTTTCGCCAACCGATCAAAGGTATTGTGTGGCGAATATTATCCTGAGCACGTGGAAAGGGTGCTGCAGTAGAGTCAGTAGGCCTGGCCTCTGCCCTCAAGGAGTTTACCACCTAGCAGCAGAGAGGCACTAAAATAGATTACGGAGAGGGGGATGAATGAGGACATAAAGTTGTGTATCGTGTGGGGAGGTGGTGTGTAAATTCCCAATTTCTTTAGAGGTGCTGAATTGGCAGCTAGGGGAAAGGTGGGGCGAGTATAAATTAATTTCAGTGGAACCAGGTTTGGCAAACTCCATAAGAAGGTTTTTAGTGAAAAGTACTCAGCGTTCAATAAATGCCACTGATGATTTGAGTTGGGACTGTCCTTTTTCGACACACACACTGTAGGCTCTGAAAGCTCCTGTAACTTCTTATTCAGATTGGCTTTTTCCAGAAGTACATTCAGTCTCTCTTCTCAAGACTCCCACTTCAACTCCACTCCTGCATTCCACTGTTTTCAATCCACCAACCGGTGGTGTTTGTTGAGTGTTTACTGTGTATACAGAGCACTGTACTAAGTGCTTGGGAGAGCACAGTATAATAGAGTTGATGGATATGTTCCCTGCCCATGAGGAGCTTGCAGTCTCGAGGGGATCTTTGTGGTATTCTTTGGCATTGCTAAATTTACTCTTGTCTTTTTCTCTTTACTGTTTACCCTTGTCTTCTCTGTTTACTTAGAGAAGCAGCGCGGCTCAGTGGAAAGAGCATGGGCTTTGGAGTCAGAGGCCTTGGGTTCAAATCCCGGCTCCGCCACACGGCAGAGAGCCTACGGGCGGCCAGTAGTAGCCACGCTTTCCCAATTGATCGCGACGTTGGGCAGTAAGAGTTAATGAGATCTTGGAGTTGGTCATCCCAGTCTGGGTTTTTGCTCCCGCCAAGGCCTGCTCGCAGCCCTCCCGCCCGCCTGGATACTAGCCAGAGCTGGAGATGAGCCGCAAGCGGAATTCAAGCTTTTTCTGTGCGGCGGCCGAATGCTTGGGAAACAAAATTTATTTATTTTACTTGTGCATATCTATTTTATTTTGTTAGTGTGTTTGGTTTTGTTCTCTGTCTCCCCCTTTTAGACTGTGAGCCCACTGTTGGGTAGGGACCGTCTCTAGATGTTGCCAACTTGTACTTCCCAAGCGCTTAGTACAGTGCTCTGCACACAGTAAGCGCTCAATAAATACAATTGATTGATTGATTGATAAAAAAAAAAAGTCCTGTCAGCTGAGAAGCAGCGTGGCCTAGCGGGTAGAGCCTGGGGCTGGGAGTCAGAAGGACGTGGGTTCTCATCCCAGTCCTGCCACTTGTCTGTTTTGTAACTTTGGGCAGGTCACTTCAGCTGTGTGGCTTTGGGCAAGTCACTTCACTTCTCTGGGCCTCAGTTCCCTCATCTGTAAAATGGGGATGAAGACTGTGAGCCCCCCGTGGGACAACCTCATCACCTTGTAACCTCCCCAGCGCTTAGAACAGTGCTTTGCACATAGTAAGCTCCATCCCCCATCTTACCTCCTTCCCTTCCCCACATCACCTGTATATATGTATATATTTGTACATATTTATTACTCTATTTATTTATTTTACTTGTACAAATCTATTCTGTTTATTTTATTAGTATGTTTGGTTTTGTTCTCCGTCTCCCCCTTTTAGACTGTGAGCCCACTGTTGGGTAGGGACTGTCTCTATATGTTGCCAATTTGTACTTCCCAAGCGCTTAGTACAGTGCTCTGCACATAGTAAGCGCTCAATAAATACGATTGATGATGATGGTGATGATAAATGCTATCATTATTATTATTATTCACTAGGCCTGTTACCTCATCTGTAAAATGGGGTTTAAGACTGTGAGCCCCATATGGGACAAGGGACTGCGTCCGGCTTTGGTTAACTTGTATCTACCCTACTTCATCTGTAAAATGGGATTTAAGACTGTGCGCCCCATATGGGACAAGGGACTGCGTCCGGCTTTGGTTAACTTGCATCTACCCCACCTCATCTGTAAAATGGGATTTAAGACTGTGAGCCCCATATGGGACAAGGGACTGCGTCCGGCTTTGGTTAGCCTGTATCTACCCCAGAGCTTAGTACAGTGCCTGGCACGTGGAAAGCACTTAACAAATACCACAATAATTATTGTGTCAGAGGGCTGGCACCAGAAGCCCCTGCCCGGACCTAGGCCCAGGGAGGCCGGTTTCCTCGGGGCACGGCAGGAATTAACGGAGAACCCCGCCTGCAGAAGCTGGCACTCGCTTTATTTTGCCAGGCGAGCGTGAATTCAAGCGAAGGAAATGACGCATGCCAGAAAGTCGAGTCACGGTCGTGGAATCCGTCGGGCCGGACGGGCCGCGGGGGTAGAGTTGGCAGCCACCGGGCAGCCCCGGAGCCAGCCGGCCCGGGCCAGAAGCAGCGTGGCCTAGAGAATAGATCATGGAGCCGGGAGGCAGAAAGGTCATGGGTTTTAATCCCGGCTTCGCCATTCATTCATTCACTCATTCATTCATTCAATCGTATTTATTGAGTGCTTAATAATAATAATAATAATAATGATGGCATTTGTTAAGCGCTTACTATGTGCAAAGCCCTGTTCTAAGCGCTGGGAGGGATATAAGGTGATCAAGTTGTCCCACGTGGGGCTCACAGTCTTCATTCCCATTTTACAGTTGAGAGAACTGAGGCCCAGAGAAGTCAAGTGACTTGCCCAAGGTCACACAGCAGACACGTGGCGGAGCCGGGATTGAGCGCTTACTGTGTGCAGAGCGCCGAACTAAGCGCTTGGGAAGTCCAGGTTGGCACTTGTCGGCTGTGTGACCCTGGGCAAGGCACTTCACTTCTCTGGGCCTCAGTTCCCTGGTGTAAAATGGGGATTGAAACTGGAGCCCCATGTGGGACAGGGACTGTCTCCAACCCGATTTGCTTGGATTTACCCCAGCGCTTAGTACAGTGGTTGGTGCACACAGTGAGTACTTAACAAATACCACGGTGATTATTATTCACGAGAAGCAGCGTGGCTCAGTGGAAAGAGCCCGGGCTTTGGAGTCAGAGGTCATGGGTTCGGATCCCAGCTCTGCCAATTGTCAGCTGTGTGACTTTGGGCAAGTCACTTCACTTCTCTGGGCCTCAGGTCCCTCATCTGTAAAATGGGGATGAAGACTGTGAGCCCCCCCTCCCCCCGCCACCGTGGGACAACCTGATCACCTTGTAACCTCCCCAGCGCTTAGAACAGTGCTTTGCACATAGTAAGCGCTTAATAAATGCCATTTTTATTATTATTATTATTATTATTATTATTATTCCTAATCATCATCATCATCATCAATCGTATTTATTGAGCGCTTACTATGTGCAGAGCACTGTACTAAGCGCTTGGGAAGTACAAATTGGCAACATACAGAGACAGTCCCTACCCAACAGTGGGCTCACAGTCTAAAAGGGGGAGACAGAGAACAAAACCAAACATACTAACAAAATAAAATAGAATAGATATGTACAAATAAATTAAATAAATAAATAAATTTATTATTTATAAATTTACTAATAATTACTAAATTACTAATATTGGTGCCGAGGTTCTGGGCCTATCGGCGCGGCGTCTCTGCGTCGTAAGGCGGTGACGCCGCCGTCCGGATGGAAGGGAAGCAGGCCTCCGGGGACCCGGCGTTGGCCACCTCCCCACCCTGGCCGGTAGCAAACGCCGGTCCCAGCCCGATGGGGTTTGGGAGCCGGAGCAGATTGGGACCGAGTCATCCCGTGACTCTAAAAGGGTTCTGGAAACGGGCCCACTTGCGCTTTCAGATGGATCAGTCAGTTGTGTTCATTCATTCATTCAATCAATCGTATTTATTGAGCGCTTACTGGGTGCGGAGCTCTGTACTAAGCGCTGGGGAAGTCCAAGTTGGCAACATATAGAGACGGTCCCTACCCAACAGCGCGCTAACAGTCTAGAAGGGGGAGGCAGACAACAAAGCATATTAACAAAATAAAATCAATAGAATAAATATGTACAAATAAAATAAATAGAGTAATAAATGCGTACAAACATCTATACATATATACAGGTGCTGTGGGGAGGGGAAGGAGGTAAGGCGAAGGGGAGAAGGGGGAGAGGCGTTTATTGAACGCTTACCAATCAATCGTATTTATTGAGTGCTTACTGTGTGCAGATACTAAGCGCTTGGGAAGTACAAGTTGGCAACATATAGAGACAGTCCCTACCCAACAGTGGGCTCTGTGCAGAGCACTGTACTTGAACTCTCCAGAGAGTACACAATAACAATAGAACAGGCCCACCCTGCCCGCAACAAGTTTACAGTCTAGAGGGGGAGACAGACATTAATATACATAAATAAAACTACAGATATAAATAAATCAGATAAATAGGTATAAGTAACATAAATTACATATATAAATAAATTACAGATAAAAACAATTTCAGAAATAGCATCGATTAGATATGAATTACTATTACTATACTATTACTACACTATTCTATTTATTTTGTTAATATGTTTTGTTTTGTTGTCTGTCTCCCCCTTCTAGACCGTGAGCCCGCTGTTGGGTAGGGACCGTCTCTAGATGTTGCCAACTTGGACTTCCCAAGCGCTTAGTGCAGTGCTCTGCACACAGTAAGCGCTCAATAAATACGATCGAATGAATGCATGAATGAATGAATGACAGATATAAATAACATAAATTCCAGATATAAAGAAACTACGGATGTTGGACCTGCTGACTAACTCCCCAGGCCCAAGGCAGTCACTTTTCCTCCTCGGCAGCAGTCAGGGGAGGTGGCAATACATGACGGCCAAGATGCTCCCCCGGACGGCGGCTCGATAAATACGATTGATTGATTGAAGTCTGGTGAGAAGCAGGGTAGCCTAGTGGTTAGAGCCTGGGCCCGGGAGTCGGGAGGACTCGGGTTCTAATCCCGGCTCTGCCACTTGTGTGCTCTGGGATCTATGGGCAAATCACACACAAGTCAGAGTTCATGGGTTGAAATCCCGGCTCTGCCACTTGTCAGCTGTGTGACTTTGGGCAAGTCACTTAACTTCTCCGGGCCTCAGTTACCTCATCTGTAAAATGGGGAGTAAGACTGGGAGCCCCCCGTGGGACAACCTGATCACCTTGTAACCTCCCCAGCGCTTAGAACAGTGCTTTGCACATAGTAAGCGCTTAATAAATGCCATTGTTATTATTATTATTATTATCACTTCTCTGGGCCTCAGTTACCTCGAGTGGGATTAAGACTGTGAGCCCTATGTGGGACAAGGGACTGTGTCCAGCCCGATTTGTTTGTACCCACCCCAGTGCTTAGTGTAGTGCCTGGCACATAGTAAGTGCTTAACAAATGCTTAGAGAAGCAGCATGGCTCAGTGGAAAAGAGCCTGGGCTCAGTGGAAAAGAGCCTGGGCTTTGGAGTCACAGGTCATGGGTTCAAATCCGGGCTCCGCCACTTGTCAGCTGTGTGACTTTGGGCAAGTCACTTAACTTCTCTGGGCCTCAGTTCCCTCATCTGTAAAATGGGGAGTAAGACTGTGAGCCCCACGTGGGACAACCTGATCACCTTGAAACCTCCCCAGCGCCTAGAACAGTGCTTTGCACATAGTAAGTGCTTAATAAATGCCATCATTATTATTATTATTATTATCACTTCTCTGGGCCTCAGTTACCTCGAGTGGGATTAAGACTGTGAGCCCTATGTGGAACTGTGTCCAGCCCGATTTGTTTGTACCCACCCCAGTGCTTAGTACAGTGCCTGGCACATAGTAAGTGCTTAATAAATACCATTTAAAAAAAATCAATCAATCGTGTTTATTAAGCACTTACTGTGTGCAGAGCACTGTACTAAACTCTTGGGAAGTACAGGTTGGCAATGTATAGAGACGGTCCCTACCCAACAGCAGGCTCACAGTCTAGAAGTGGGGAGACAAGAGAACAAAACATATTAACAAAATAAAATAAAATATAAAAACCCCAAAATAACCCTGATTAGCTTGTGTCTACTCCAGGGATTAGAACTGCCTGGTGCATAATAAGCGCTTAACAAACACCACCATTATTATTGTTATTGTTATTATTATTATTATTGTCGTCTTCATTCTGAAAATTTTTTTAACTCAGCCAGGTGGTTGTGGAAGAAAAATTCTTGCCCCACCAAATGCTTTCTAGAGCAGACCTCCAAAGCCCTCCTAGAACAATTCCTCTTCCAGGAAGCCTCCCCCTCTTCGTTTCTTCCAATCAATCAATCAATCGGTCAATCAGTTGTATTTATTGAGTATTTAATAGGTGCAGAGCACGACCACACATTTCGGAGAGTGCAATGCAACAGAGTTGGTGGACACGTTCCCTGCCTTCATTGAGCGTAGAGTCAAGTTGGGGGAGACAGTTATTAATATAAATTAATAATTTATAACTTATAGATATGGACTTCCAAGCCATAGCCTCTGAAGAGCCACCTTAAGCACCTGTGGTTTCCCACTCCTCCTTAAGCCTTGGCTATGTCTGTCTATTCAATCTCAGGCAAAAATCAACTCTACACCCCTGATTTGTCAATTTTTTTTAATGTTATTTTTTTCAGCACTTACTTTGTACCGGGCACTGTACTAAGCGCTGGGGTAGAATCAAGATAATCAGGTTGGATTCAGTCCCTGTCCCACATAGTAGTAATAATAATAATTATGGTAATAATAAATAAGGGCATTTATTAAGCGCTTACTGTGTGCAAAGCACAGTTCTAAGCACTGGGGAGGTCACAAGGTGATCAGGTTGTCCCGCGGGGGGCTCACGGTCTTCATCCCCATTTTCCAGATGAGGGAACTGAGGCCCAGAGAAGTGAAGCGACTTGCCCAAAGTCACACAGCTGACAGTTGGCGGAGCCGGGATTATAACCCATGGACCTCCTGACCCCTAGGCCCTTGCTCTAACCACTAGGCCACCACTGCTTCTTGTCAAGATTTTAATCTGTGTCCCCTGCGGGAGGAGAAGGTGGTTTTTTTTCCTGTGGAAGTTTCCCCAGGGCTCAGGACAGCCTGTTCTCAGGAAATCCCTTGCCTGTGCCTCCTGTCCTCCACCCAAGGGGACGTGACGATGGGTCTTGGGAATGTACTCTCCCATACTCCGCATCATTCCAAGGGCTGGCACTTGGCAATCACGGGATTCTTGGATCCCGGTGGGAACTGACCTTTCGGGACCCGTCCCGTCCCAGCCCCGGAGTTGAAAGCGGCTTTCTGGGGCCAAGCCCTAGGAAGGTACCGCCCTGGGGGTTTGGAAGCTCAAAGAACCGGGATGTCGGCTTGATTCCCAGTGGAGTGGAAACTCCTCAAGGGCAGGGAATGTCTCTTGCTTCTTCTGAGCAGCCCAAGAGCTTAGAACAGTGCCTCATCACCTCCAGTGGGTGCCCAGCGACTGTTCACAATGTGCACTTATTTCTAGACTGTGAGCCCACTGTTGGGTAGGGACTGTCTCTATATAATAATAATAGTAATAATGATGGCACTTATTAAGTGCTTACTATGTGCAAAGCACTGTTCTAAGCTCTGGGGAGGTTACAAGGTGATCAGGTTGTCCCACTGAGGGCTCACCATCTTAATCCCCATTCTACAGATGAGGTAACTGAGGCCCAGAGAAGTGAAGTGACTGGCCCGAAGTCACAGAGCTGACAGTTGGGATTTGAACCCATGACCTCTGACTCCAAAGCCCGGGCTCTTTCCACTGAGCCACGCTGCTTCTCATGTGTGTCAGTGTCCACTCTACCAAGGAACAACCATGTTGCCAACTTGTACTTCCCAAGCGCTTAGTACAGTGCTCTGCACACAGTAAGCGCTCAATAAATACGATTGATTGATTTTTATTAATGTCCGTCTCTCCCACTAGACTGTAAGCTCCCTGTGGGCAGGGAATGTGATTGTTACATTGTTCTTAGTATGGTGTCCTGCACACAGTGAGAAGCAGCATGGCATAGTGGATAGAGCATGGGCCCGGGAGTCTGCAGGTCATGGGTTCTAATCCTGGCTCCGCTACTTGTCTGCAGTGTGACCTCGGACAAGGCACTTCACTTCTCTGGGCCTCAGGCGCTTCGTCTGTAAAATGGGGGTGGAAACTGTGAGCCCCACAGGGAACAGGGACAGTCCCTTCTAGACTGTGAGCCCGCTGTTGGGTAGGGACCGTCTCTATATGTTGCCAACTTGGACTTCCCAAGCGCTTAGTACAGTGCTCTGCACACAGTAAGCGCTCAATAAATACAATTGAATGAGTGAATGTCTGACTCAATTTGCTCGTATCCACCCCAGCCTTAGTACAGTGCCTGGCACATAGTAAGCACGTAACAAATACCATCGTCATTATTATTATTATTATTAGTAGTAGTAGTAGTAAGCGCCCAGTAAATATGATTGAATGTATGAGTAGTAATGTGGCTTTGCCCCGCCCCTCCTCTCCCATCCCACTTTGTTCCGCCGAAGGAACCGGGCCCGGAAAGGCAGAGGGAACCCGCTGTTTTTCTCAGATTTCAGTTAGAAGAGTCACAACACCTGCGCATCTTTTCCCTTTCGTCCTCTACAGGAAGAGGGAACAATAGTAATAATTGTGGTATTTGCTAAGCGCCTGCGGTGTGCCGTGCAGCGTACTAACTGCTGAGGTAGCTACAGGCTGTCACTGTGTGCTGAGTGCTGGACTTGCCCTCTCACTGTGCCTCGTTCTCACCTGTCCCGCCCACATCTGACCTGTAATGCCCTCCCTCCTCAGATCCCCCAAACCATCCAACTTCCCCCCTTTAAAGCCCCACGTGTCTGCTGGGTGACCTTGGGCAAGTCACTTAACTTCTCTGAGCCTCAGTTACCTCATCTGTAAAATGGGGATTAAGACTGTGAGCCCCACGTGGGACAAACTGATCACCTTGTATCCCCCCCCAGCGCTTAGAACAGTGCTTTGCACATAGTAAGCGCTTAACAAATGCCATTATTATTATTATTATTATTGTTATTATTAGTATTATTAGTATTATTATTACTGAAGGCTCACCTCCTCCAGGAGGCCTTCCCAGACTAATCCCCCTTTTTCCTCTGCTCCCCCTGCCCAACACCCGACTAAATCCCTTTGCTCTACTGTGCCCCTACAGCAGTTGTGTATATATATGTATTTTTAAGTCTATTTATTTATATTAATGCATATATATCCATAATTCTATTTATATTTGTGCTGTTGTTGCCTGTTTACTTGTTGATTCATTCAGTCGTATTTATTGAGCGCTTACTGTGTGCAGAGCACTGGACTAAGCGCTTGGGAAGTACAAGTTGGCAACGTACAGAGACGGCCCCTACCCAACAACGGGCTCACAGTCTAGAAGGGGGAGACAGACAACAAAACAAAACATGGAGACAGGTGTCAAGTCGTCAGAACAAATAGAATTAAAGCTAAATGCATAATAATCAATCAATCAATCGTATTTATTGAGCACTTACTGTGTGCAGAGCACTGTACTAAGCGCTTGGGAAGTACAAGTTGGCAACATATAATAATAATAATAATAATAATAATAATAATAATAATGATGGCATTTATTAAGCGCTTACTATGTGCAAAGCACTGTTCTAAGAGCTGGGGAGGTTACAAGGTGACCAGGTTGTCCCATGTGAGGCTCACAGTCTTAATCCCCATTTTACAGATGAGGTAACTGAGGCCCAGAGAAGTGAAGTGACTTGCCCAAAGTCACACAGCTGACAATTGGCGGAGGCGGGATTTGAGCCCATGACCTCAATGCCTGTCTTCCCCCTTCTAGACTGCGAGCCTGTTGTGGGCAGGGACTTGTCTCCGTTGCTGGATTGTACTTTCCAAGCGCTTAGTACAGCGCTCTGCACACAGTAAGCGCTTAATAAATACAGTTGAATGAATGAATGAGACCAGTAGTAGACCATCCCAGCCGGCCTTACCATCTGTCTTCTCCTCGTTCTGCAGACGAGGACCTGAAGGCCCCGAGAGGTTGAGTGACTTGCTGAAGTTCACACTGCAGTCAATCAATCAGTCAATCAATCGTATTTATTGAGCACTTACTGTGTGCAGAGCACTGTACTAAGCGCTTGGGAAGTACAAGTTGGCAACATATAGAGACGGTCCCTACCCAACAGTGGGCTCACAGTCTAAAAGGGGGAGGCTGCAGGCTGGGGCCGGACCCCGGGTATCTGGCCTCCCAGCCCTGGGCCCTTTTTCGTTCTTTCAGTTGTATTTATTGAGCGCTTACTGCGTGCAGAGCACTGCACCGAATTCTCCGGGGGAGTCCAGTCCAGTGGAGTTGGCAGACACGATCCCTTCCCACAAGGGGTTTGCAGTCCGGTGGTGGAGCCTTGTAGAAAAATAAATTGGATATATGGGGGGTAAGGATCTGGACATAAAGGGTGTGGGGCTGAGGGAGACGATCGTTTCACGCCCAAGTGCGTCGGGGACGCCGAAGGGTAGGTCACTAGAGGAAGTGAGGGCGTAGTCGAGGAAGGCCTCTTGGAGGAGATCATCATCATCAATCGTATTTATTGAGCGCTTACTGTGTGCAGAGCACTGTACTAAGTGCTTGGGAAGTACATATTGGCAACATATAGAGACAGTCCCTACCCAGCAGTGGGCTTACAGTCTAAAAGGGGGAGACAGAGAACAAAACCAAACGTACTAACAAAATAAAATAAATAGAATAGATATGTACAAGTAAAATAGAGTAATAAATATGTACAAACATATATACAGGTGCCGTGGGGAAGGGAAGGAGGTAAGATGGGGGGGATGGAGAGGGGGACGAGGGGGAGAGGAAGGAAGGGGCTCAGTGTGGGAAGGCCTCCTGGAGGAGGTGAGCTCTCAGTAGGGCCTTGAAGGGAGGAAGAGAGCTAGCTTGGCGGATGGGCAGAGGGATTGGGGGCGTTCCGGGCCCGGGGGATGACATGGGCCGGGAGATGTGATTTTTTAAGAGGATTTTGAAGGTGGGGAGAGCGGCGGGCCGTCGGATGTGAAGGGGAAGGGAGCTTCAGGTCCAGGGAGGAGGAGGACAAGGAGGCAGCGGCAACGTAGACAAGGTGGAGGCACAGAGAGGAGTTCGGTTTGCCCTGATGGCTCAGCAGAACTCCCTCTCAATCAATGTCGTATTTATTGAGTACTCCTGTGTGTACTGCCCTGTAATAATAATAATAATGATGGCGTTTGTTAGGCGCTTACTATGTGCAAAGCACTGTTCTAAGCGCGGTGGGGGGGGATACAAGGGACAGGGACAGCCTGATCACCTTGTAGCCTCCCCAGCGCTTAGAACAGTGCTTTGCACATAGTAAGTGCTTAATAAATGCCATCATTATTATTATTATTATTCATCATCATCATCAATCGTATTTATTGAGCGCTTACTGTGTGCAGAGCACTGTCCTAAGCGCTTGGGAAGTACAAATTGGCCACATAATTGTACATAATTGTACATTATTATACAAGGTGATCAGGTTGTCCCACTTGGGGCTCCCAGTCTTAGTCCCCATTTTGCAGATGAGGGAACTGAGGCTCAGAGAAGTTAAGTGACTTTCCCCACGTCACACAGCAGACACGTGGCGGAGCCGGGATTTGACTGTACTAAGCACTTCGGAGAGTACAGTACAGCCAAGTTGGTAGGCGTGCGCCCTGCCCGCAAGGAGCTTGCAGTCTAGAGGGGAAGACGGACAGTAGAAGTAAATCAATTAGGGATGCGGGCCGAAGTGTTGTGGGGCTGAGGGAGTGGTGAATAACGGGTGCAAATTCAAGTGCTAGGGTAATGCAGAAGGGAATGGGAAAAGAGGAAATAGAGGGGCTAGTTGGGAAAGGCCTCTCGGAAGAGAGGTGATTTTAATAAGATTTCTGTCGGATATGAAGGGGGAGAGAGTTCCCGGCCAGGCTGGACGTGGGCGAGAGACGAGATGGAGGCACAGGGAATAGGTTGGCATTAGAGTGGAGTGTTTGGAGTAGGAGAGCAACAATATGAGGTGGGAAGGGAGGGCTTTAAAGCCCATGGTGAGGAGTTGCCGTTCAGTGCGGAGGAGGATGGGCCACCACGGAAGCCCACCCGCTCACTGATTAGTCTAACCGTCTCCCGAGTCTTCCCCGTTTTTGGGAGGTGGGCACCGAGCCTAGGCACATACGCTGCCACCCCACGCCAGGGGCCCAGGATGGCGATCACCCACCCTAGAAGCCAGGGCTACCTGGCTCAGAAAAGCAGCGTGGCTCAGTGGAAAGAGCCTGGGCTTTGGAGTCAGAGGTCGTGGGTTCAAATCCCGGCTCCGCCAATTGTCAGCTGTGTGACTTTGGGCGAGTCACTTCACTTCTCTGGGCCTCAGTTCCCTCATCTGGAAAATAGGGATGAAGACTGTGAGCCCCCCGTGGGACAACCTGATCATCTTGTAACCTCTCCAGCTCTTAGAACAGTGCTTTGCACATAGTAAGCGCTTAATAAATGCCATCATTATTATTATTATTATTACTATTATTACCTCCCACCGGCCGGGGGAGGTGGGCTTTGTCCTTGGCATCCCCCTTCCATTCGCGTGGCCTGCGTCCTGTGGCGGCAGGTGGCAGGGGCCGCCCAGACCTTCCTGACAACCGACAGCTTCACGGCACATTGCTCCTGGGCAAACACAAGCCGGCTCCCGGGGCGGCGGGCGGAAGGCTGGCGCTGCAGTTTTCCGGGCGACCGGCTTCAGGAGGCGCCGGGAGTCGGGCGGCCCGGGCTCTCAGCCGAACGACACGTGAGCCCCCCGTGGCAACGGCTCGGACGGCTCGTGCCACGACCTCAGTGACCGTGCGGCTCAACTGATCCGTCACCCGGGGCGGGAGGCCGAGGCACGGCGGGGATCCTTTCCCCTTGGCCGCTTGGAAGAGGCCTTCCAAGCCCGTTGGCGGGGTCGCTTGGCAACGAGAGAATTCCTTCCTGTCCGAGGAGCGACCACCTGGTTATCCTCTTAGGCGCCGAACTCAGCAACGCGCTCTTAGTCCGATGCTGGAGCGATGGCTGTACTAATAATAATAATTGCGGTACTAAACAGGACATAGTGGCTTTAGCGCTGGCCTGAGAGTCAGAAGGGCATGGGTTCTTGTCCTGGCTCCTCCACATGTCTGCTGTGTGACCTTGGACAGGTCACTTCTGTCCCTCATTTTCCTCATCTGTAAAATGGCGATTGAAACTGTGAGCCCCATGTCAGACAGGGACTGTGTCCAACCTGATTTGCTTGTATCTGCCCCAGTGCTTAGTACAGTAATAATAATAATAATGATGGCATTTGTTAAGCGCTTACTATGTGCAGAGCACTGTTCTAAGCGCTGGGGGTGGGGGTACAAGGTAATCAAATTGTCCCACGTGGGGCTCACAGTCTTAATCCCCATTTTACAGATGAGGTAACGGAGGCTCAGAGAAGTTGTGACTTGCCCAAGGTCACACAGCAGACATGTGGCGGAGCCGGAATTCGAACCCATGACCTCTGACTCCAAAGCCCGGGCTCTTTCCACTGAGCTGCGCTGCTTCTCATGGTAGACAAGTTCCCTGCCCGAAAGGATCTTACAGAGGGCGAGTCAGACATTAATATAAATAAGTAGATTATGGGTATGGACGTAAGGACTGTGGGGCTGAGAGGGGGGTGAAGAAAGGGAGCGAATCAGGGAGAGGCAGAAAGGGAGAATTAGGACACTGTTACTTTGGCACTTAGTAAGCACTCAACAAGTACTAAAGTAATTATTATTATTATCGGGCGCTCAAGACCTGTTCCCTGCCCGCAATGCACTGCCCCCCCTCCTTCCTCTCCCCCAACAACCGCCCCGCCTTACCTCCTTCCCCTCCCCACAGCACCTGTATATATGTTTGTACAAATTTATTACTCTATTTATTCATTTATTTTCCTTGTACTTATTCTATTTATTTTATGTTAATACGTTTTGTTGTTTGTCTCCCCCTTCTAGACTGTGAGCCCGCTGTTGGGTAGGGACCGTCCCTATATGTTGCCAACTTGTACTTCCCAAGCGCTTAGTACAGTGCTCTGCGCACAGTAAGCGCTCAATAAATACGATTGAATGAATGAATGGGAAAGCCAGGCCAAGACATAAGTGTCCTGTAAACCGTAACTTCATCCTTTACACTGTAAGATTTAATTTTTTTTTTTAAATGGTAGTTAGGCGCTTTCTATGTGCCAGGTACCGTACTGAGCACTGGGATGGGTACAAGCTTTCTCACATTGGAGGTCACAGTCTTCATCCACGTTTTGCAGATGAGGGAACTGAGGCCCAGTGAAGTGACTTGGCCAGGGTGACACAGCAGGCAAGTGGTGGAGCAGGGATTAGAAGGAGGGAGTCCTTCTGACTCCTAAGGCTGGGCTCTTATCCACTAAACCACTTCTGCTTCTTCCCTGTAGACGGGGAATGTGGCTACCAATTGTTCTGTTTCTCCCCCTTCTAGCCTGTGAGCCCACTGTTGGGTAGGGACTGTCTCTATATGTTGCCAGCTTGGACTTCCCAATTGCTTAGTACAGTGCTCTGCACACAGTAAGCGCTCAATAAATACGATTGATGATGATGATACCAATTCTGTTATTTTGTACTCTCCCAAGTGCTTAGTACAGTGCTGTGCACACAGTAATCACTCAGTTGATAAGCAGAATCAGAATAAATAATAATAATTATAATGGTATTTGTTAAGCGCTATGTGCGAAGCAGTGTTCTAAGCGCTGGGGGGATACAAGGTGATCAGGTTGTCCCACATCGGGCTCACAGTTTTAATCTCTATTTTATTAATAATAATAATAATAATAATAATGGTGTTTGTTAAGCACTTACTATGTGCAAAGCACTGTTCTAAGCACTGGGGAGGATACAAGGTGATCAGGTTGTCCAACATCGGGCTCACAGTTTTAATCTCTATTTTATTATTATTATTATTATTAATAATAATAATAATAATAATGCATTTGTTAAGCACTTACTATGTGCAAAGCACTGTTCTAAGCGCTGGGGAGGATACAAGGTGATCAGGTTGTCCCACATCGGGCTCACAGTTTTAATCTCTATTTTATTAATAATAATAATAATAATAATAATGGCATTTGTTAAGCACTTACTATGTGCAAAGCACTGTTCTAAGCCTTGGGGAGGATACAAGGTGATCAGGTTGTCCCACACGGGGCTCACAGTCTTCATCTCCATTTTACAGATGAGGTAACTGAGGCCCAGAGAAGTGAAGTGACTTGGCCGAAGTCACACAGCCGACAATTGGCAGAGCCGGGATTTGAACCCATGACCTCCCAGGCCCGTGCTCTTTCCGTTGAGCCCCTCTGCTTTTGATGGGGCCCGTCGGGGGATGGATGAGGAGGAGGTTTGGAGGGGAAAAGGAGGAGGAGAGGAAAAAAGAGGAGTGGGATTAGAGGGGCAAAGAGGAGCGGGACTGGGGGGGGAGGGGGAGGGAAGAGAGGAGCGGATTGGGAGAAGAGTAGGAGGGGGGAAAAAAATAAATGAGTGCTCAATTGAAGATGCCTAAATATCTCCAAGTGTAGGGCTTAGAGATATCTAGCACATAAGCTTTAGACGATTTTGAATAAATTACAACTTGAACCTTTTAAGGCTTTGACTTGTGACCTAGAAGCGGCTAAAGCTTAGAAATCTGCAAGCGTTGACTTGACTTTCTATCACTGACCAGTTTTAAAAAGGAACAGTTCAGTCATTCAATCGTATTTATTGAGCACTTACTGTGTGCAGAGCACTGTACTAAGCGCTTGGGAAGTACAAGTATAGAGACGGTCCCTACCCAACAGTGGGCTCACAGTCTAGAAGATAATAATAATAATGGCATTTATTAAGCACTTACTATGTGCAAAGCACTGTTCTAAGTGCTGGGGGGATACAAGGTGATCAGGTTGTCCCACGGGGGGCTCACAGGCTTCATCCCCATTTTCCAGATGAGGGAACTGAGGCCCGGAGAAGTGAAGTGCCTTGCCCAAAGTCACACAGCTGACAACTGACGGAGCTGGGATTTGAACCCATGACCTCTGACTCCAAAGCCCAGGCTCTTTCCACCGAGCCCCGCGGCTTCCAGTTTGAAAGGGTCGAGATTTTCCTTAAGTGTCGACGCTTTCCAGTTTTCTGAAGTCTGAATTTACAGTTGAGAAGGCCACCTAGGAGGCTTTTTTAAAAAAAATTTTAACTGAAGCCCATACAATCGGGGAATGTTTCTACTCTGTCCTAATCTCCGCTCCCTCCCGTCATTCCCTGGCGCGGACTGAATTGGAAACAATGCATAACTGTAAGGTCTCGGCATCCCCGAAAATTCCGCGGATGAGCGACACCCTTCCCAGACTTGGAATTCGAGCCTCTGGCACGGAGGTGGGCCGGCGGGGACAGACGGGCTGTGTTCTCTGCCCGCTCCGCTGCCGCCCGGGACTCGAGCCGGTTTGGAGGGCCTCGATTCCGTGGCGGGGGAAAAGCGGTTTTTCTTATTCGTTTCCCATAGAAAGGGAAAGGCTTCATCATCATCATCATCAATCGTATTTATTGAGCGCTTACTATGTGCAGAGCACTGTACTGAGCGCTTGGGAAGTACAAATTGGCAACATCTAGAGACAGTCCCTACCCAACAGTGGGCTCACAGTCTAAAAGGGGGAGACAGAGAACAAAACCAAGCATACTAACAAAATAAAATAAATAGAATAGATAGGTACAAGTAAAATCATCATCATCATCATCAATCGTATTTATTGAGCGCTTACTCTGTTCAGAGCACTGTACTAAGCGCTTGGGAAGTACAAATTGGCAACACATAGAGACAGTCCCTATCCAACAGTGGGCTCACAGTCTAAAAGGGGGAGACAGAGAACAAAACCAAACATACTAACAAAGTAAAATAAATAGAATGGATATGTACAAGTAAAATAAATAAATAAATAGAGTAATAAATATGTACAAACATATATACATATATATACATATATATACATATACATATATGTATACACATATACATATATATATATATATATATATATACATATATACAGGCTTCAAGTCAGAGTTTTCACACGGTGGTGACCTTTCAATATGAAGTGTGTTGAAATAATAATAATAATGATGGCATTTGTTAAGTGACTTTGGGTAAGTCACTTAACTTCTCTGGGCCTCAGTTACCTCATCTTTTAGACTGTGAGCCCACTGTTGGGTAGGGACCGTCTCTGTATGTTGCCAACTTGGACTTCCCAGGCGCTTGGTGCAGTGCTCTGCACACAGTAAGCGCTCAATAAATACGATTGATGGTGATGATGGAAAATGGGGATTAAGATTGTGAGCCCCACATGGGACAACCTGATCACTTTGTATCCTCCCCAGCGCTTAGAACAGTGCTTTGCACCATAGTAAGCGCTTAACAAATACCAAAATTATTATTATTATGATTATTAAGCGCTTACTGTGTGCAAAGCACTGTTCTAAGCTCTGTGGGGGGATGCAAGGTAATCGGGTTGGCCCGCGTGGGGCTCCCAGTCATCACCCCCATTTTCCAGATGAGGGAACTGAGGCTCCGAGAAGTGAAGCGACTCACCCAAGGTCACACAGCAGACATGTGGCGGAGCCGGGATTCGAACCCGTGACCTCTGACTCCAAAGCCCGGGCTCTTTCCACTGAGCCACGCTGCTTCTTTAATAATAAATCAAATAAAATCTAACAAATCAAATAATCCTCAGCGTGGGGAGGTCCCGGGGAGGGGGCACTTTGAGAGGTGGTGGCTAGCAGGGGAGGGAAGAGGGGGCTTGGAGGGAGAAGCAGCGTGGTATAGTGGACAGACCACGGGCTTGAGAGTCAGAAGGTCATGGGTTCTAATCCCGGCTCCTCCGCTTGTCCGCTGTGTGACCTTGGACAAGTAACTTCTCTTTGCCTCAGTTCCCTCATCTGTAAAATGGGGATTAAGACTGTGAGCCCTGTATGGGACAACCTGATCACCTTGTATCCTCCCCAGCGCTTAGAACAGTGCTTTGCACATAGTAAGCGCTTAACAAATACTGTCATTATTATTATCTGTAAAAAGGGGATGGAGACTGTGAGCCCCATGTGGGACAGGGACTGTGTCCAACCTGATTAGGTTGTATCTACCCGTGCTTAGGACAGTGCTTGGCACATAGTAAGCGCTTAACAAGTACCATAAGTACTTGGCTCAATGGAAAGAGCACGGGCTTTGGAGTCAATCAATCGTATTTATTGAGCGCTTACTGTGTGCAGAGCACTATACTAAGCGTTTGGGAAGTCCAAGTTGGCAACATATAGAGACAGTCCCTACCCAACAGTGGGCTCACAGTCTAAAAGGGGGAGGCAGAGAACAAAACCAAACATACTGACAAAGTAAAATAGATAGAATAGATCAGAGGTCATGGGTTCAAATCCCAACTCTGCCAATTGTCAGCTGTGTGACTTTGGGCAAGTCACTTCACTTCTCTGGGCCTAAATTACCTCATCTGTAAAATGGGGATTAAGATTGTGAGCCCCACGTGGGACAACCTGATCACCTGGTATCCCCCCAGCGCTTTGAACAGTGCTTTGCACATAGTAAGTGCTTAACAAATACCATCATTATTATTATTAAAAGTATTATTATTATTAATAATAATGATTATTGTTTGAGACAGGGGGCTCAGAGGATCCCCCCGGTGGAGACTGCAGGGTGGCAGCGAGGTGGACCAGATCAGATTCTCTTGGCTCCCAGATAAATCAATCAGTGGTAATTATTGAGCGCCTAATAATAATAATAATGATGGCATTTACTAAGCGCTTACTATGTGCAAAGCACTGTTCTAAGCACTGGGGAGGTTGCAAGGTGATCAGGTTGTCCCACAGGGGGGCTCACAGCCTTCATCCCCATTTTCCAGATGAGGTCACTGAGGCCCAGAGAAGTGAAGTGACTTGCCCAAAGTCACCCAGCTGACAATTGGCAGAGCTGGGACTTGAACCCATGACCTCTGACTCCAAAGCCCGGGCTCTTTTCCACTGAGCCACACTGCTTCTCCATGCTGCCTAATCATCATCAATCGTATTTATTGAGCGCTTACTGTGTGCAGAGCACTGTACTAAGCGCTTGGGAAGTACAAATTGGCAACATATAGAGACAGTCCCTACCCAACAGTGGGCTTACAGTCTAAAATGGGTGCGGAGCACTGGACTAAGCGCTTGGGAGAGGATGATCCAGCAGAGCCACCGGGTTTCCTACCCGTGTGTCCCCCCGCTCCACCCGGCACCCATCCCTGCCACCTGGGTTGTGAGTTCGAGGCACCAGACTGATTCGGGGTTCACTCGGAGGCAGCTCGGGATCCCCCCGAATCTCACTGGGCTCTCCCAGGGACCTCTCCTGCATCCCAGGGTCGCTCAGTAGGGTTCCGGGTCCTTAAAGGTCCTTTAATGTCTGTCTCCCCCTAGACTAGTATGTTGCCAACTTGTACTTCCCAAGCGCTTAGTACAGTGCTCTGCACACAGTAAGCGCTCAGTAAATACGATTGATTGATTGGAGAAGCAGCGTGGCTCAGTGGAAAGATCACGGGCTTTGGAGTCAGAGGTCATGGGTTCGAATCCTGGCTCCGCCACATGTCTGCTGTGTGACCTTGGGCAAGTCACTTAACTTCTCTGAGCCTCAGTTACCTCATCTGTAAAATGGGGATTAAGACTGTGAGCCCCACATGGGACAACCTGATCACTTTGTACCCCCCCCCCCAGCGCTTAGAACAGTGCTTTGCACATAGTAAGCGCTTAACAAATGCCAACATTATTATTATTGATTAAAGGACAAGGGGGAGGGTGGGCTGGAGTTCTGCTGGAGAAGCAGCATGGTCCGGTGGGTAACAATAATAGTAATGATGGCATTTATTAAGCGCTTACTATGTGCAAAGCACTGTTCTAAGCGCTGGAGAGGTTACAAGGTGATCAGGTTGTCCCGCGGGGGGCTCTCAGTCTTAATCCCCATTTTGCAGATGAGGTCACTGAGGCCCAGAGAAGTGAAGTGACTTGCCCATAGTCTCCCAGCTGACAATTGGCGGAGCCGTGATTTGAACCAGTGACCTCTGACTCCAAAGCCCGGGCTCTTCCCACTGAGCCACGCTGCTTCTCTAGAGTCCGGGCCTGGGAGTCAGAAGGTTATGAGTTCAAATTCCGGCTCCGCCACTTGTCTGCTGTGTAGCCATGGGCAAGTCAGTTCATTTCTCTGTGCCTCAGTTCCCTCATCTGTGAAATGGGGATTGAGACTGAGCCCCACGTGGGGCAGGGGCTGTGTCCAACCCGATTTGCTTGTATCCACCCCAGCGCTTAGTACAGTGCCTGGCACACAGTAAGCGCTTAACAAATACCATTAATGTTATTAGCAGTAGTAGTACGCTCTTGCCTGAGACCCACAGGGAGGAAATGGGTCCAGATGGTAAATGGACCCGTTTTAGACTGTGAGCCCACTGTTGGGTAGGGACTGTCTGTATATGTTGCCAACTTGTGCTTCCCAAGCGCTTAGTCCAGTGCTCTGCACACAGTAAGTGCCCAATAAATACGATTGATTGATTGATTGATTGGGTTGGGGGGTCCAGAACACTACTGCAAGACCTCGGGCCGGCCGTTTGACCTCTTTGAGCCTCGTTTTCCTCCCCTGGAACCCCCTAAAAGCCACTGCTCTCCCCGTCTGCAAAGTCCATTGCGACCACGTTGTTTTTTTGTGTGTGCGTGGAATTTGTTAAGCACTTACTATGTGCCACTCCATTAGGTCCTGGGGCAGAAACACAGTAATCAGGATGGACGGAGTCCCTGACCCACAGGGGACTCACAGTCCAAGTAGGAGGGAGAACAGGGATTAAATCCCCATTTTGCAGCTGAGGAGGCTCAGAGAACTGAAATAACTTCCCCAACGCCACACAGCAGGCAACCCAGCGCTTAGAACAGTGCTTTGCACATAGGCGCTTAATAAATGCCATTATTATTATTATTAAGTGGCAGAGCTGGGATCAGAACCACGCTCTTCTCATTCTCAGGCCTGGGATCTTTCCACTAGACCACCCTGCCTTTTTTGTTTTACTTTTACGGTATTAAGTGCTTAGTATGTGCCAGGCTGTGTACTAAGTGCTGGGGTAGATGTGAGTTAATCAAGGTTGGACACCGTCCCTCTCCCACGTGGGGCTCACGCTCTTAATCCCCATTTTACAGATGAGGGAACTGAGGCCCAGAGGAGTGGTCTTTCTCAAGGTCTCGCAGCAGACAAGCAGGATTAGAACCCAGGTCCTCTTGACTCCCAGGCTTTATCCACTAGGCCACGCTGCTTCCCCCGCAACTTTTATCCCCCGCAATTTCCACCGTGACCCTTCCATTCTTCTTAGGCCCTGAAATGCCTCCACCCCCTGAAGCATTTGCGTACATGTCTTTTATACTCTCCCTATCTATAATTCATGCAAGTATCATACAAGCGCTTAGTACAGTGCTCTGCACACAGTAAGCGCTCAATAAATACGATTGATGATGAAGTATCCTGGCTCCCCGCTAGACTCAGAGCTCCTTGGAGGCCGGGATTGTGTCTGATAACGCTGTAGTACTTTCCCAAGCGCTCAGCACATTGTTCCACACGCAGAAGGCACCCAGTCAGTGCCCTCGATGATGGTTGTGAGCTTGGTAGCCGGAAATGCAGAGATCTGATGTACTTCCCAAGCGCTTAGTACAGTGCTCTGCACACAGTAAGCACTCGATAAATACGATTGATGATGATGATGATGAAAATCTAGCTTTTGGCGTTACAAGCGTGCTTCTATTCAGAACGAAGGTGTAGGAATTCATTTTGTGTCTGTTTCTCTTTCTCTCCTCTTGTTTTTCTAGTAAGATAAAGCAGGGTCTTCTCCCCAGCCTGGAGGATTTGCTGTTTTATACCATTGCAGAAGGGCAAGAGAAAATACCCGTCCACAAATTCATCACCGTGAGTTGTTTGTTCTCTCTCTCTCCCTCTCCTTTTCCCCCTCTCCCCCAGTACGTAATAATAATAATAATAATGATGGAATTTATTAAGCACTCACTATGTGCAAAGCACCGTTCTAAGCGCTGGGGAGGTTACAAGGTGATCAGGTTGTCCCACAGGGGGCTCACCGTCTTCATCCCCATTTTACAGATGGGGTAACTGAGGCCCAGAGAAGCGAAGTGACTTGCCCGAAGTCACACAGCTGACAAGTGGTGGAGCTGGGACTTGAACCCATGACCTCTGACTCCAAAGCCCGGGCTCTCTCCACTGAGCCACGCTGCTTCTCTGCTTCTTCAAGGAGGAGTTTGGGAGTCAAATTTGGGTGGAAAAGTGTGTGTGTGTTTTTCTCCTTTTCTTTAAATGGTATTTCTTAAGTGCTCACTATGTGCCAGGTACTGTACTGAGCTCTGGTGTAGAGAGATAATTAGGTTGGGCAAGGTCCCTGTCCCGTGGCTCAATGGGAAGAGCACGGGCTTTGGAGTCAGAGATCGTGGGTTCGAATCCCGCTCCCCCACGTCTGCTGTGTGACCTTGGGCAAGTCACTTAATTTCTCTGAGCCTCAGTTACCTCATCTGTAAAATGGGGATTAAGACTGTGCGCCCCACGGGGGACAAACTGAATACCTTGTATCCCCCCCAGCGCTTAGAACAGCGCTTTGCACATAGTAAGCGCTTAACAAATGCCATTATTATTATTATTATGGGGCTCCAGTTTTAATCCCCATTTTACAGATGAGGTAACGGAGGTCCAGAGGAGTTAAGTGACTTGCCTAAAGTCACACAGCTGACAGTTGGCGGAGCGGAGATTAGAACCCAGGTCCTTCTGACTCCGAGGCTTGGGCTCCATCCACTAAGCCGTACTATTTCCCCTAAGTTGTGCTTAGGGCTGCCGGCTTCGCCCTCAACTTTGTTTCCTCATTTTATTTCTCATTTTTCTTGTTTCCCTTGACCGTTTGGGGCTTATCAATGCTTTAAGCAAGGATGGTCCCCACTAAGGAGGAATTTGGGTGGAGTAATAAGAGGACTTCAGTTCCTAGCCTGGGCTAGCGAGTGAAAAGCAATCTGCTACAAGTCAAACTCACCTGCCCTGGGTAGCAGCAGCCTGGGAGAGAGTCAAGGACGGAAACTCAAGTTTTTCCTGCATGGAAGAAGGCAGCAATAAACCACTTCCGTATTTTTTAGCAAGAAAACTGTTTAGATCTACTACCAGAATGATGGCAGATGGAGTTGGGACATACTGGGACAGATGTGTCCATGGAGTCACTATGGGTCGGAGACAACTCGACGGCTTAGGGCAAGACAAGGCAATAAAAGGGCGTGCAGTGGTTAGAATATACCCTTAATTAACCTTCTCACTTCTAATTCTAACCTTCTGTCTCGATCCCGTCTGTCTTGCTGCCAGCCTCTCGCCCACGTCCTACCTGTGGCTTGGAACATCCTCCCTCTTCAAATCCGACAGACAGTGACTCTCCCCTCCTTCAAGACCTATTGAAGGCTCACCTCCAAGAGGCCTTCCCATTCATTGTCGTATTTATTGAGCGGCCTTCCCATTCATTCAGCCGTATTTATTGAGCGCTTACTGTGTGCGGAGCACTGGACTAAGCGCTTGGGAAGTACAAGGCGGCCACATAGAGAGACGGTCCCCACCCAACAACGGGCTCGCAGCCTAGAAGCCCCGACAATCAATCAATCGTATTTAATGAGCGCTTACTGTGTGCAGAGCACTGTACTAAGCGCTTGGGAAGTACAAGTTGGCAACATATAGAGACCAGTCCCTACCCAACAGTGGGCTCACAGTCTAGAAGGGGGAGACAGAGAACAAAACCAAACATATTAACAAAATAAAATGAATAGAATAGATATGTACAAGTAAAATAAATAAATAGAAGCCCCGACAAAGTCCCCCTTTCCTCTCCTCCCACTCCCTTCTGCATCACCCTGATTTACTCCCTTTGTTCATCATCAATCATATTTATTGAGCGCTTACTATGTGCAGAGCACTGTACTAAGCGCTTGGGAAGTACAAATTGGCAACATATAGAGACAGTCCCTACCCAACAGTGGGCTCACAGTCTAAAAAAGTTCATCCCCCGCCTCCCAGCCCTGCGGCGCTTATGTCCCTATCAGTCATTTATTTATTGATATTAATGTTTGCCTTCCCTTCTCTAGACTGTAAGCTCATTGCGGGCGGGGAATGTATCTGTTTATTGTTGCACGGTACTCTCCCAAGCGCTTAGTACGGTGCTGTGCACACAGTGAGCACTCAGCAAATTCGACTGAATGAATGAAAGCAGATTTGG
Organism: Tachyglossus aculeatus; assembly: GCF_015852505.1. Classification (NCBI taxonomy): domain Eukaryota; kingdom Metazoa; phylum Chordata; class Mammalia; order Monotremata; family Tachyglossidae; genus Tachyglossus; species Tachyglossus aculeatus. Next base: position 345,300 of record NC_052072.1, read on the forward strand.
TGAGCGAGGGACTGCCTTCTGTCTCCTCAGGCGCTCAAATCTACGGGCTTGCGCACCTCCGATCCCCGGCTGAAGGAGTGCATGGACATGCTACGATTAACTCTCCAGACCACCTCAGACGGCGTCATGCTGGACAAGGATCTTTTTAAAAAGTAAGCTTCCCCTAGGCCCCGGCGCCGCGGCCGGGACGGTAGACTCCCCTTAGGCAAGGTGCTCGTGGAACCACGAGGGTGGTGAAATGCGAGACTCGGTGAAATCGGAGCCTGCTGGGGGTTCTGTGGCCCTCAGCGCGGAGGCGAAGTCCCTCTGAATGTCCCCCTGCGGAAAATGCCGCGTGACCTGGCCCGCCCGGCCCCAGATGAGCTCCTCCGATAGCCGGGGGGACGCGGGTGGTTCCGGCTGAAGAGGTTCTGGCCGGGCCGGTGGCTTTCACTCACTTTCTCCTGTTGTCCAGTGACTCGTGGGTAATTGATTCCCATGGAAAAGCAGCGTGGCTCAATGGAAAGAGCACAGGCTTTGGAGTCCGAGGTCATGGGTTCAAGTCCCGGCTCCGCCAGCTGTCAGCTGTGTGACTTTGGGCAAGTCCCTTCACTTCTCTGGGCCTCAGTTCCCTCGTCTGGAAAATGGGGATGAAGACTGTGAGCCCCCCGTGGGACGAGCTGATCACCTTGTGTCCTCCCCAGCGCTTAGAACAGTGCTTTGCATCATCATCATCATCAATCGTATTTATTGAGCGCTTACTATGTGCAGAGCACTGTACTAAGTGCTTGGGAAGTACAAATTGGCAACAGATAGAGACGGTCCCTACCCGACAGTGGGCTCACAGTCTAAAAGACTTGCACATAGTAAGCGCTTAATAAATGCCATTATTATTATTATTATTATTATTATTATTCCCCTCTGGCTCGGTGGCCCTGAGGCCTGGTGGCCCAGAGGCGTGGAGCAGTGAAGCCCCCCCCGCCATAACCCCTAGTCAAGGCATCTGCCTTAAGGGGATCCGGCCATGGACTCGGTGGGCGGGCGCGGGGGGCTTTCCTCTCCTCCGCCATCTCAGTCCCTGTTTCCTCCGTCTCTTCCAGACCTGCCGGGCAGGGCGGGCGAGGGGGAAAGAGTATGTTTCAGCAGGGCAGGGTAGCAGGAGGAGGGGAAGGATACTGCCCTGCCAAGTCCACTCTTGGAGGGATGGCCAGTGGGCCCAGCCAAGAAAGGCCTTTCAGACCTACAGTTGAAACATCCCCGGGAAAGGACGTCATCTCAGGAGGTCAGCGTGGCAGGAAGGCCCCGGGGGGGAGGCTGTGTCTCAGGGTCAGGGACAGACGATAAGGACGATGTTGACTCGCCGCTTCCTCAGTGCTAGGCCCCAGACCGAGCCCTGGGACTGATCCAGGGTAGCTCAGACATCGTCCCGGTATTGGTTTCACACGGGATTCATAGTCTGAAGGGGAGGGGGAGGGAGGGAGAAGGAGCAGGTGTCTTATCTCCTCCAAACACATGGGGAAGTTGAGAGGCCCAGAGAGGGGAGGGAACTGACCCGCGGTGACCCAGTAGGGAAGTAATGGAGCCAAGTCTACCGACTCCCCACCCTGGGCTCTCCCCGCTAGGCTGTACTGCCTCGCCTCGAGCAGTGGGTGTGAGAGCTGCCGGCTTTCTGGCCACGGGGCACGGCTACCTGCCGCAGAGCTGGGCCTGGGCAACAGGGTTGGGCCAGAGATGTCGGAGTATCCAGCCTCTGTGGCTCCGGACCCGGGAACGTTGGTCGGAGCGCCAAAGCCAGGCCACTGGACAAGGATTCCCCCCACCCCGCCCTCTTTTCCCTCTCCCCACGGCCCCGTTCCGGTCCCTGCTCCAGCCCTCTGGTCCGGCTCTCTCTCCAGGCCCCCCGAGGGATCTGTGGCTCCGGCCGCTCGGCCACGCAGAGGAACAACTGGGGATGGCCTCCGTCCACGGCTGGATTTTCCCGGGCCTGTCCCGGTCCTTCACCGGGATTCATTCATTCGGTCGTATTTATTGAGCGCTTACTGTGTGCAGAGCACTGTACTAAGCGCTTGGGAAGTAGGGAAGCAGTGTGGGTCAGTGGATAGAGCCCGGGCTTTGAAGTCAGAGGTCATCGGTTCAAATCCCGGCTCTGCCGCCACTTGTCAGCTGTGTGACTTTGGGCAAGTCACTTCACTTCTCTGGGCCTCAGTTACCTCCTCTGTAAAATGGGGATTAAGACTGTGAGCCCCACGTGGGACAACCTGATCACCTTGTAAATTCCCCAGCGGTTAGAACAGTGCTTTGCACATAGTAAGCGCTTAATAAATGCCATCATTATTATTATTATTATATGGACAGGTGTCAAGTCATCAGAATAAATAGAAATAAAGCTAGATGCACATCATTAACAAAATAAATAGAATAGTAAACATGGACAAGTAAAATAAATAGAGTGGTAAATCTGTACAAACATATACAGGTGCTGTGGGGAGGGGAAGGAGGTAGGGCAGGGGGGATGGGGAGGAGGAGAGGAAAAAGGGGGCTCAGTCTGGGAAGGCCTCCTGGAGGAGGTGAGCTCTCAGGAGGGGATGACCACAGCGAGTCCCCGGGCCGGCCAGAGGAGCCCGGGGGATGGACTGAGCGCTCCGCGAGCTGTAGGGCCACGAGCCAGCGGGTTGGCACCACGATGCTCATTGGCCTGCTCGGTCGGTGGGTCTCCCCGCTCCCTACCCCCAAGGCTGTGGGGCAGGCCTCTGGCCACTGTAGCCCCAGCTGGTGCTGCCATCTCCTCAGAAATCTCCAGTGGCTACCAATCAATCTGCGCATCAGGCAGAAACTCCTCACCCTGGGCTTCAAGGCTGTCCATCACCTCACCCCCTCCTACCTCACCTCCCTTCTCTCCTTCTCCAGCCCAGCCCGCACCCTCCACTCCTCTGCCGCTAATCTCCTCACCGTACCTCGGTCTCGCCTGTCCCGCCATCGACCCCCAGCCCACGTCATCCCCCGGGCCTGGAATGCCCCCAATCCCTCTGCCCCTCCGCCAAGCTAGCTCTCTTCCTCCCTTCAAGGCCCTACTGAGAGCTCACCTCCTCCAGGAGGCCTTCCCAGACTGAGCCCCTTCCTTCCTCTCCCCCTCGTCCCCCTCTCCATCCCCCCCATCTTACCTCCTTCCCTTCCCCACAGCACCTGTATATATGTATATATGTGTGTACATATTTATTACTCTATTTATTTTACTTGTACATATCTATTCTATTTATTTTACTTCATTAGTATGTTTGGTTTTGTTCTCTGTCTCCCCCTTTTAGACTGTGAGCCCACTGTTGGGTAGGGACTGTCTCTAGATGTTGCCAACTTGTACTTCCCAAGCGCTTAGTACAGCGCTCTGCACACAGTAAGCGCTCAATAAATACGATTGATTGATTGATTGATCCATGGACCACCAGCCGGCATCCAGATGGGCCTGGGACCCTCCCCTCACCCCCTGCCTGGTGAATCATGCTTTTGGGGAGCACTTCCTCAAGTGGACGTTCGTTCTCTCTCCCCGTAGTGTTTCAGATGCCCCACTTCTTCGGACAGGATTTGGGGCGTGCGGACCAGCCTGTCCCCCGTCCTCCTCCCGACACGGTGGGCTGAGCGTTGGGGAGGCCACATCTGGAAGCCACGGTAGACTTCCATATAGATGCTCTATATGGAAGTTCATCAAGAAATGCAGAATTGCCAAGCGAAGACTGTTGTGTGGTTAAACAGAGAAGCAGCATGGCTCAGTGGAAAGAGCCCAGGCTTGGGCGTCTTCTAATCCTGTTTCCGCCACTCGTCAGCTGTGTGAGCCCACTGTTGGGTAGGGACTGTCTCTATATGTTGCCAACTTGTACTTCCCAAGCGCTTAGTACGGTGCTCTGCACACAGTAAGCGCTAAATAAATACGATTGATGATGATGTGACTCTGGGCAAGTCACTGAACTTCTCTGAGCTTGTTACCTCATTTGGAAAATGGGGATTAAGACTGTGAGCACCGTGTGGGACAACCCGATTACCTTGTATTCCCCCCTAGTGCTTAGGACAGTGCTTGGCACAGAGTAAGCGCTTAACAGATGCCATCGTGAATTAGTTTAATGAATTAAACAGATCGGGGAGCTGGGATCCTAGCTCGGTCCCTCCTCCGTTGGTGGGGGGGGATTGAGGGGAACCCAGCCCCCAGAATGGTCCTGGGGGTCGCAGTGGGGTGGTGATCTGGCTGCTGGGGACTCGGGTCTGGCCCCTCCACTAGTGCCAGACGTGATGCCAGCTGATGCTGCTGCCCGGATTATCTTTGTCCAGAAACGCTCTGGGCATATTACTCCCCTCCTCAAAAATCTCCAGTGGCTAACAATCAATCTGCGCATCAGGCAGAAACTCCTCTCCCTGGGCTTCAAGGCTGTCCATCCCCTCGCCCCCTCCTACCTCCCCTCCCTTCTCTCCTTCTCCAGCCCAGCCCGCACCCTCCGCTCCTCCGCCGCTAATCTCCTCCCCGTACCTCATTCTCGCCCGTCCCGCCATCGACCCCCGGCCTACGTCATCCCCCGGGCCTGGAATGCCCCCAGTCCCTCTGCCCATCCGCCAAGCTAGCTCTCTTCCTCCCTTCAAGGCCCTTTTGAGAGCTCACCTCCTCCAGGAGGCCTTCCCAGACTGAGCCCCTTCCTTCCTCTCCCCCTTGTCCCCCTCTCCATCCCCCCCATCTTACCTCCTTCCCTTCCCCACAGCACCTGTATATATGTATATATGTTTGTACATATTTATTACTCTATTTATTTTACTTGTACATATCTATTCTATTTATTTTATTTTGTTAGTATGTTTGGTTTTGTTCTCTGTCTCCCCCTTTTAGACTGTGAGCCCACTGTTGGGTGGGGACTGTCTGTATATGTTGCTAATTTGTACTTCCCAAGCGCTTAGTACAGTGCTCTGCACATAGTAAGCGCTCAATAAATACGATTGATGATGATGATGATGATGATGATGCCAGGGCAGGCGGGCTGGGGGAGTCATTCAAAGATGGGCGTTGCCCCTGGCTACCTCTGCAGGGGAACTAGAGGAACAGAGAGAGAGAGAGAAGGAGGGAGACGAACTCTGCCAGCCTACGGGCACGGGCGGCAGGCTGGCACCCGCGCCCTCTTTCTTTGTATCAGGGGCATCTGTTCACGCTTGCTCACTCTTTGCCAAGCCCCATCCTAAGCCAAGAGAAACAGATCAGACATAATCCCTGTTGTACAGATGAGTCAGTCAGGCGAGTTTATTGAGGGCTTGCCTACTGTGTACAGAGCACTGTACTAAGCACTTAGGAAAGTGCAATATAACAATAAATAGATACATTCCCTACCCACAGTGAGCTTACGGTCTAGAGGATGAGGAAACTGAGGCACCAAGAAATGATGTGACTTTTTTTTATAGTATTTGTTAAGCAGCGTGGCTCAGTGGAAAGAGCCCGGTCTTGGAGTCAGAGGTCACGGGCTTGAATCCCGACTCCGCCACATGTCTGGTGTGTGTGACCTTGGGCAAGTCACTTCTCTGAGCCTCAGTTACCTCATCTGTAAAATGGGGATTAAGACTGTGAGCCCCACATGGGACAACTTGATCACCTTGTATTCCCCCTCAGCGCTTAGAACAGTGCTCTGCACGTAGTAAGCGCTTACCAAATGCCATTATCATCATCATCATCCTCATCCCTTACTATGTGCCAGGCAGTGTTCTAATCGTTGGGGTAGGTACAAATTAATCGTGTTGGACACAGTCCCTGTCCCACATGGGGCTCACGGTCTTAATCCCCATTATACAGACGAGGGAACTGAGGCATAGAGAAGTTAAGTGATCTGCCCAGGAGACAAGTGGCGGAGGTGGGATTAGAACCCAAGTCTTTCTGATTCCCAGGCCTGTGCTCCATCCACTGGGCCAGGGTATACCCAAGTACTGTGGGCAGGAAGAGGGGGATACGCCTTCATGCGTGTCTTGGTGCTACAGCCCACCAGGATCCTATTTAGCCTAAAATAGGCACTACTTTGGGCTGAGAAGCAGCGTGGCTCCGTGGAAAGAGCCTGGGCTTGAGAGTCAGAGGTCATGGGTTCTAATCCTGGCTGCGCCGCTTGTCAGCTGTGTGACTCTGGGCAAGTCACCTAACTTCTCTGTGCCTGAGTGCCCGCATCTGTAAAATGGGGATTAAGACGGTGAGCCCCCCGTGGGACAACCTGATCACCTTGTATCCCCCCCCCCAGCGCTTAGAACAGTGCTTCACACATAGTAAGCGCTTAACAAATGCCATCATTAGTATTATTATTATTACTTTTGAACGTCGTAACCTTACAGGCTCAGGTTCGTCTGCATCGCTCCCGCTGTTCCTGGCTTTTGGGAGATGAGATTAGGTTAGAGCATTTCAGATTATTGGATCAATTTAAAACACACACACACACACGTACTCATGCATGTAATAAGAATAATAATAATAATGATGGCATTTGTTAAGTGCTTACTATGTGCGAAACACTGTTCTAAGCACTGGGGGCAGATACAGATTGATCAGGTTGTCCCACGTGGGGCTCCCAATCTTTATTCCCATTTTACAGATGAGGGAACTGAGGCTCAGAGAAGTGAAGTGACTTGCCCAAGGTCACACAGCAGACATGTGGCGGAGCCGGGATTAGAACCCGCGACCTCTGACTCCCAAGCCTGGGCTCTTTCCACTTAACCACACTGCTTCTGTGTACACACACAGCTGTGCCTTAATGGATGGCGCATGGGAATGGGAGTCAGAAGGACCTGGGTTCTGATCCGGGCTCCACCACCTACTTTGGGGAAGTGCCTTGACTTCTCTGGGCCTCAGTGGCCTCATCTGTAAAATGGGGATGAAGGCTGGGAGCCCCACGTGGGACAGGGACTGTTTTATTTTATTATTTTATTTTATTTTATTTTATTTTATTAATATGTTTGGTTTTGTTGTCTGTCTCCCCCTTCTAGACTGTGAGCCCACTGTTGGGTAGGGACCGTTTCTATATGTTGCCAACTTGTACTTCCCAAGCGCTTAGTACAGTGCTCTGCACACAGTAAGCGCTCAATAAATGCGATTGATTGATAATGTTTCTACCTCAGCTCTTAGAACTGTGCTTGGCACATAATAAGCGTTTTAACAAATACCATCATCATCACAGATACACACCCACCTTGTGTGGCCATTAGAAATTCAAGACTTAAATAATCGACTTGCTAACCTCCACTGTGCCTCGTTCTCGCCTGTCCCACCATCGGCCTCTGGCCCGGAATACCCTCCCTCCACACATCCGCCAAACTAGCTCTCTTCGTCCCTTCAAAGCCCTACTGAGAGCTCACCTCCTCCAGGAGGCCTTCCCGGACTGAGCCCCCCCTTTTTCCTCTCCTCTTCCCCTCCCCATCACCCCCTCCCTCCCCTTCCCCTCCCCACAGCAGTTGTATACATTGGTACATATTTATTACTCTATTTTATTAATGGTGTACTTGTACTTCCCAAGCGCTTAGTACAGTGCTCTGCACACAGTAAGTGCTCAATAAATACGATTGATGATGATGATGTGTATATAGCTTAAATTCTATTTATCCTGACAGTATTGACACCTGTCTGCTCATTTTGTTTTGTTGTCTGTCTCCCCCTTCTAGACTGTGAGCCCATTGTTGGGTAGGGACCGTCTCTACATGTTGCCGATTTGTACTTCCCAAGCGCTTAGTGCTCTGCACACAGTAAGCGCTCAATAAATTAGTACAGTGCTCTGCACACAGTAAGCGCTCAATAAATTAGTACAGTGCTCTGCACACAGTAAGCGCTCAATAAATACGATTGACTGATTGATTGATTGACGTGAGACATCAAGGACGTCGGGGAGGGAGGGTGGCCAAGGGGAAACTGCTCTTGTGTTTTTTCCAGTGCTTAGAGCAGTGCTTTGCACATAGTAAGCGCTTAATAACAAATTCCCCTCCTGCCCCTGCCCCCCTTACTTCCTTCCCCTCCCCACACCACCTGTATATATGTATATATGTTTGTACGTATTTATTACCCTATTTTATTTGTACATATTTATTCTATTTATTTTATTTTGTTAATATGTTTTGCTTTGTTGTCTGTCTCCCCCTTCTATCAATCAATCAATTGTATTTATTGAGCGCTTACTGTGTGCAGAGCACTGTACTAAGCGCTTGGGAAGTACAAGTTGGCAACATATAGAGACAGTCCCTACCCAACAGTGGGCTCACAGTCTAAAAGATAATAATGGCATTTATTAAGCGCTTACTATGTGCAAAGCACTGTTCTAAGCGCTGGGGAGGTTACAAGGTGATCAGGTTGTCCCACGTGAGGCTCACAGTCTTAATCCCCATTTTACAGATGAGGTCATTTAGGCTCAGAGAAGTTAAGTGACTTCCCCAAGGTCAACAGCAGACGTGGTGGAGTCGGAATTCGAACCCATGACCTCTGACTCCAAAGCCCGGGCTCTTTCCACTGAGCCACGCTGCTGCTCTAAGTTCTCTGTTGAGTACTTACTAGACTGTGAGCCCGCTGTTGGGTAGGGACCGTGTCTAGATGTTGCCAAATTGAACTTCCCAAGCGCTTAGTACAGTGCATTGCACACAGTAAGCGCTCAATAAATACGATTGAATGAATGAATGAATAAATGCGATTGAATGAACGAATGACTCAGACGTTAAAGGCAAACGTTGGCAATGGGGGACTCCTACCAAGTAACTCTCCATCTCCATGGAGATGGGGGTGTCTCTCTGCTCTTCATACTTGGCCAGCGGCTTAATGCTGTTAATTATAAACTTCCTTTTTAAGAAAGGCCGATTATTAACGCCCCCCGCCCCGACCAACTGCTCCTTTTAATGAGCTCTGTTGACAACTGGGTCTTTGTTATGAAGAATCACTTCCTTCTTTCTTTGATTTTGGGGTTCAGCAAGCGTAAGCTACTAGAGACCGTAAACTCCTTGTGGGCAGGGAGTGCGTCTACCAACTTTTGTGGTGTGGTCTCCCAAGTGCTTTGCACACAGTAAGCGCTCAAGTAATAATAATTTGTGATAATAATGGTACTTGTTAAAGGCAGGGAATGCATCTACCAACTTCTGTGGTGTGGTCTCCCAAGTGCTTTGCACACAGTAAGCGCTCAAGTAATAATAATTCGTGATCATAATGGTGCTTGTTAAGGGCGGGGAATGCATCTACCAACTTTTGTGGTGCGGTCTCCCAAGTGCTTTGCACACAGTAAGCGCTCAAGTAATAATAATTCGTGATAATAATGGTGCTTGTTAAGGGCGGGGAATGCATCTACCAACTTTTGTGGTGCGGTCTCCCAAGTGCTTTGCACACAGTAAGCACTCAAGTAATAATAATTTGTGATAATAATGGTGCTTGTTAAGGGCAGGGAATGCATCTACCAACTTTTGTGGTGTGGTCTCCCAAGTGCTTTGCACACAGTAAGCGCTCAAGTAATAATAATTTGTGATCATAATGGTGCTTGTTAAGGGCAGGGACTGCATCTACCAACTTTTGTGGTGTGGTCTCCCAAGTGCTTTGCACACAGTAAGCGCTCAAGTAATAATAATTCGTGATAATAATGGTGCTTGTTAAGGGCAGGGAATGCGTCTGCCAACTTTTGTGGTGTGGTCTCCCAAGTGCTTTGCACACAGTAAGCGCTCAAGTAATAATAATTCGTGATAATAATGGTGCTTGTTAAGGGCAGGGAATGCGTCTGCCAACTTTTGTGGTGTGGTCTCCCAAGTGCTTTGCACACAGTAAGCGCTCAAGTAATAATAATTCGTGATAATAATGGTGCTTGTTAAGGGCAGGGAATGCGTCTACCAACTTTTGTGGTGTAGTCTCCCAAGTGCTTTGCACACAGTAAGCGCTCAAGTAATAATAATTTGTGATCATAATGGTGCTTGTTAAGCGCTTACTATGTGTCAAGCAGTGTTCGAAGCACTGGAGTGGATATAAGATGATCAGGTTGGACACGTTCCCTATCCCATGTGGGGCTCACATTAGAAGTAATAATAATAATAATAATGATGGCATTTATTAAGCGCTTACTATGTGCAAAGCACTGTTCTAAGCGCTGGGGAGGTTACGAGGTGATCGGGTTGTCCCAGGGGGGGACTCACAGTTTTAATCCCCATTTTCCAGATGAGGTAACTGAGGCCCAGAGAAGTGAAGTGACTTGCCCAAAGTCACACAGCTGACAACTGGCGGAGCCGGGATTTGAACCCATGACCTCTGACTCCAAAGCCCGGGCTCTTTCCACTGAGCCACGCTGCTTCTCTGGTGCTTGTTAAGCGCTTACTATGTGTCAAGCAGTGTTCGAAGCACTGGAGTGGATATAAGATGATCAGGTTGGACACATTCCCTATCCCATGTGGGGCTCACATTAGAAGTAATAATAATAATAATGATGATGGCATTTATTAAGCCATTTACTATGTGCAAAGACTGTGAGCCCACTGTTGGGTAGGGACTGTCTCTATATGTTGCCAATTTGTACTTCCCAAGCGCTTAGTACAGTGCTCTGCACATAGTAAATGCTCAATAAATACGATTGATGATGATGATGATGTTGTAAGCACTGGGGTGGTTACAAGGTGATCAGGTTGTCCCACGGGGGACTCACAGTCTTAATCCCCATTTTACAGATGAGGTCACTGAGGCCCAGAGAAGTGAAGTGACTTGCCCAAAGTTACACAGCTGACAATCAATCAATCGTATTTATTGAGCGCTTACTGTGTGCAGGGCACTGTACTAAGCGCTTGGGAAGTACAAGATGGCAACATATAGAGACAGTCCCTACCCAACAGTGGGCTCACAGTCTAGAAGGGGGACAATTGGTGGAGCCGGGATTTGAACCCGTGACCTCTGACTCCCAAGCCCGGGCTCTTTCCCCTGAGCCACGCTGCTTCTCCGGAGAGAGTAGGATTTAGTCAAGCCCCATTTTCCTGATGAGGGAGCCGAGGCTCAGTGAAGTGACTTGCCCAAGGTCATAGAGCAGGCCAGCGGCAGAACTGGGATTAGAACCCAGGTCATTCATTCAGTCGTATTTATTGAGCGCTTACTGTGGGCAGAGCACTGTACGAAGCGCTTGGGAAATACAAGTCAGCAACAGAGACGGTCCCTACCCAACAACGGGCTCACAGTCTAGAAGGGGGAGACAGACAACAAAACCAAACATGTTAACAAAATAAAATAGAATAAATATATATAAATAAATATATAAATAAATATATAAATATCTAAATACATATAAATATATATAAATAAACCTGTATATATGTATATACCTGTATATATGTATATATGTTTGTACATATTTATTACTCTATTTTATTTGTACATATCTATTCTATTTATTTTATTTTGTTAGTATGTTTGGTTTTGTTCTCTGTCTCCCCCTTTTAGACTGTGAGCCCACTGTTGGGTAGGGACTGTCTCTATATGTTGCCAATTTGTACTTCCCAAGTGCTTAGTAATAATAATAATAATGATAGCATTTATTAAGCGCTTACTATGTGCAAAGCACTGTGCTAAGCGCTTGGGAGGTTACAAGGTGATCAGGTTGTCCCACGGGGGGCTCACAGTCTTCATCCCCATTTTCCAGATGAGGTCACTGAGGCGCAGAGAAGTGAAGTGACTTGCCCAAAGTCACACAGCTGATAAGTGGCGGAGCTGGGATTTGAACCCATGACCTCTGACTCCAAAGCCCGGGCTCTTTCCACTGAGCCATGCTGCTTCTCTAGTACAGTGCTCTGCACATAGTAAGCGCTCAGTAAATGCGATTGATGATGATGATGATGAAATATGTACAAGTAAAGTAAAAAAATAGAGTAATAAATACATACAAACATATATACAGGTATATATACAGGTCCTTATAGATATATATTCATTCAATTGTATTTCAATCAATCAATCGTATTTATTGAGCGCTTACTGTGTGCAGAGCACTGTATTAAGCGCCTGGGAAGCACAAGCCGGCAACATATAGAGACGGTCCCTACCCAACAGTGGGCTCACAGGCTAGAATAAATATGTAGAAGTAAATAGAGTAATAAGTATATACAAATACATATACAGGTCCTTATACATATATAGATAGATAGATATACATTCATTCATTCAGTCGTATTTATTGAATTCAATCGTATTTATTGATCCTCTGACTCCGGGCCCGGGCTCTTTCCGCTACCGTTAATCGATGGATTTGGAAGCCGAGTCAGTTCCTCCCTGCCTCGGGAGCCCAGACTTACTCCCTCAAACCGAGTTCAGTGCTCTGGAAGGGATTTCTTCTTCGGAAAACCATCGTGTCAGCCCAGCCTGACACGGCCAATGAACCAACCGGGAATCGCTACCCTCTCGGTCCGACAGCCGGCGAGCTGGGCGAGTAATAATAAAAATGATGGCATTTATCAATCAATCAATCAATCAGTCAGTCGTATTTATTGAGCGCTTACTATGTGCAGAGCACTGTACTAAGCGCTTGGGAAGTACAAATTGGCAACACATAGAGACAGTCCCTACCCAACAGCGGGCTCACAGTCTAAAAGGGGGAGACAGAGAACAGAACCAAACATACCAACAAAATAAAATAAATAGGATAGAAATGTACAAGTAAAATAAATAAATAAATAAATAAATAGAGTAATAAATATGTAATAAATAAATATTTATCAAGCGGTTACTATGTGCAAAGCACTATTCTAAGCGCTGGGGAGGTTACAAGGGGATCAGGTTGTCCCACAGGGGGGCTCACAGGGTTGTCAGGGGTTCAAATCCCGACTCCGCCACTTGTCAGCCGTGTGACTTTGGGCAAGTCACTTAGTTTCTCCGTGCCTCAGTTCCCTCATCTGTAAAATGAGGATTAAGACTATGAGCCCCCCCGTGGGACAACCTGATCACCTTGTAACCTCCCCAGCGCTTAGAACAGTGCTTTGCACATAGTAAGCGCTTAATAAATTCCATCATTATTATTATTATGGGTTCAAATCACGACTCCGCCACTTGTCAGCTGTGCGACTTTGGGCAAGTCACTTAACTTCTCTGGGCCTCAGTTACCTCATCTGTAAAATGGGGATGAAGACTGTGACCCCCCGTGGGACAACCTGATCCCCTTGTAACCTCCCCAGCGCTTAGAACAGTGATTTGCACATAGTAAGCGCTTAATAAAATGCCATTATTATTATTATTATTATTATTATTCTCTGTGCCTCAGTTCCCTCATCTGTAAAATGAGGATTAAGACGGTGAGTCTCTCGGGGGACAACCTGATCACCTTGTATCTCCCCCAGTGCTTAGAACAGTGATTTGCACATAGTAAGTGCTTAATAAATGCCATCATTATCATTAGTAATAATAGTATCAATACTAATATTTAGTATCAATTATTATAATTAATTATATATAATATTTATTATACTGTATGGCTCAGTGGAAAGAGCCCGGGCTTTGGAGTCAGAGGTCATGGGTTCAAATCCCGGCTCCGCCATTTGTCAGCTGTGTGGCTTTCGGCAAGTCACTTCACTTCTCTGGGCCTCAGTATCTCATCTGTAAAATGGGGATTAAGACTATGAGCCCCCCGTGGGACAACCTGATCACCTTGTAACCTCCCCAGTGCTTAGAACAGTGCCTTGCACATAGTAAGCGCTTAATAAACTGCCATTATTACTATTATTATTATTCTCTGTGCCTCAGTTCCCTCATCTGTAAAATGAGGATTAAGACTGTGAGTCTCCCGGGGGCAACCTGATCACCTTGTATCTCCCCCAGTGCTTAGAACAGTGACTTGCACGTAGTAAGTGCTTAATAAATGCCATCATTATTATTAGTAGCAATAGTATTAACACTAATATTAATTAGTATCAATTATTATAATTAATTATTTATAATATTTATTATACTGTATGGCTCAGTGGATAGAGCCCGGGCTTTGGAGTCCAAGGTCATGGGTTCAAATGCTGGCTCCGCCAATTGTCAGCTGTGTGGCTTTGGGCAAGTCACTTCACTTCTCTGGGCCTCAGTATCTCTTCTGTAAAATGGGGATTAAGACTGTGAGCCCCCCGTGGGACAACCTGATCACCTTGTAACCTCCCCAGTGCTTAGAACAGTGCTTTGCACATAGTAAACGCTTAAGTGCCATCATTATTATATTATTATTATGTATCATTATATTGATTATATTATAATGATAATTATATTGTTATATATAATAATTATATTATTATAACAATTAATTATTATAATTACTAAGTGTTAACACTAATAATAGTATTATTAGTATAGTGCCTGGCACATCGTAAGCAGTTACTAAAGACCACTATTATTTTTATTATTTTTATTACGAGGGAAGACTTCACCAGGGGCACTTCCCTGTAGACGCCTACAAGATCTGTTTGCCAACCGTGTTGACTGAGTGTGTCCTTTGCTCTGAGCACTGGACTGAGCGCTTGAAGAGTCCAGTAAGTCAGTAGACGTGGTCCCTGTCCTCGAGGAGTGTCCAGTCTAGCAAGCAGAACGACAGCTAGCAGCGTGGCTCGGTGGAAAGAGCACGGGCTTTGGAGTCAGAGGTCATGGGTTCGAATCCCGGCTCCACCACATGTCTGCTGTGTGACCTTGGGCAAGTCACTTCTCTGAGCCTCAGTTACCTCATCTGTAAAATGGGGATTAAGACTGTGAGCCCCACGTGGGGCAACCTGATTACTTTGTATCCCCCCAGCGCTTAGAACAGTGCTTTGCACATAGTAAGCGCTTAACAAATGCCAACATTATTATTATTATTATTATTAACTAGGGTTGGAGGAGGCAATGTGAAGAGCAAGCAAAGCCCAGCACCGTTTTCCACGGTGGCTTTGTTGCTCTTATTGGACCGAGTTTAGGGGAAAGCAGTGTGGCCTAGGCCTGGGAATCGGGACCTGGGTTCATTCATTCGTTCAGTCGTATTTATTGAGTGCTTACTGTGTGCAGAGCACTGTACTAAGCGCTTGGGGAGTACAAGTTGGCAACATATAGAGACGGTCCCTACCCAACAACTCATGCCGGTTCTGCTATTTGCCTCCCGGCCCACCTTGGGCCCGTCACTCTGCTTCTCTGTGCCTCAGTTTCCTCAATTGTGAAAGGAGATTCAGTTCTCCAAAACTCCCTAGACCGGAAGCCCCCCACGTGGGTCAGAGACTGCGTCTGATCTGATTTTCTTGCATTTATTTGTTATTTTATTTTATGGTCTTTGTTAAGTGCTTACTACGTGTCACTGTTCCAAGCGCTGGGATGGAAACAAGCGAATCAGGTTGGATACAGTCCCTGTCCCATATGGGGGTCATAGTCACCATCCCCATTTTCCAGATTAGGTAACTGAGGCAGAGAGAAGCAAAGTGACTTGCCCAAGGTCACACAACAGACAATTGGCAGAGCCAGGATTAGAACCCACGACCCGTCTCCCAGGCCCAGGATCTTTCCATTAGGCCATGCGGCTACAGCAGCTGTTGGTTCTTAGTTTGGGCATCGTTTTGTGAGGGTGGCTATTTTTTGGGTAACTAATCTAGCAATAAGGGAAACAGGAGAAAAGGAGAATTAAAAGTAAAGGAGCCAAAGGAGTGGGGGAAAGCTGAGAAAGGTAGTTCACTTCTTTCTACTGCAGTCTCAAAGGGGTTCCTACCACAAAGCTCAATCAGTCATTCAATCCATGGTATTTACTGAGCGCTTATTGTGTGCAGAGCGCTGTACTAAGCACCTGGGAGAGTATGCTACCACAACAACAAAGATGCATTCTTGTATCTTGTATCAACATTGTATCTTCTCCAATGCTTAGTGCAGAGTAGGTTCTAAACAGATGTGGTGGTTATTTTATTGAATGATTATTGTTGTTATTAAATAGCGGCCTCTGGTCTCATAGCGTTTGAACCGGGTGAGTGGCAGTGCCGGGGGCCAGCACCCCCACAGTAGCTTCTTGGTGTGGAGGCCCAAGCCCTTGTTTTCCTCTTGTCAGCGACAGTCCTGGGCCCCCACTCATCCCCGGTGTGCCGGGGCCGGCCAGACAGCTATTCCGCAGTGTGTGCCAAACCCACCCCCGATCATCTCCTCCTGACGCATTTGCCCTTTGCTGACTGATTGCTGGCTGCTCCCAAGGCACATGCTGCTCCTTTCCTCCCTTCCCTGCCTTTCCTCCTTCACCTCTCTCCATCTCTTCTTTCCTCCCTTTCTCCTTCTCTTTCACCCTCTTCCCCTCCCTCCCCTTTCCCTTCTCTCTCTCCCCCTCCCTCTCTTTCTCTTCCTCCCCCCTTCTTCCCCTTCTCCCTCCCTCCTGCTCTCTTTCTCTTCCTTCCCCCTCACGTCCCTCTCTCTCCCTTCCTCCCCTGCTCCCTTCCTCCTCTTCTCTCCCTCCCTCTCTCCCTCCAACTCTCCCTCCCTCCCTCTTTCCCTCCTTTTCTCTCCCTTCCTCCCTCTCTCTCCCCCTTTTCCCTCTTCCTCTCTCCCTTTCTCTCTCTCCCCATTCCTCCCTCTCTCCTTTCCTCCCTCTCTCTCCTTTCTCTCTCTCCTCCTTTCTCCCTCTCCCTCTCTCCCTTTCTCCTTCTTTCTCCCTTTCTCCCTTCCTCCCTCTCTCTCCCCCTTTTCCCTCTCCCTCTCTCCCTTTCTCCTTCTTTCTCCCTTTCTCCCTCTCTCTCCCCCTTTTCCCTCTTCCTCTCTCCCTTTCTCTCTCCCCCTTCCTCCCTCTCTCCTTTCCTCCCTCTCTCCTCCTTTCTCCCTCTCTCTCTCTCTCCCCCTTTCTCCTTCTTTCTCCCTTTCTCCCTTCCTCCCTTCCTCCCTCTCTCTCCCCCTTTTCCCTCTTCTTCTCTCCCTTTCTCTCTCTCCCCATTCCTCCCTCTCTCCTTTCCTCCCTCTCTCTCCTTTCTCTCTCTCTCCTCCTTTCTCCCTCTCTCTCTCCTCCTTTCTCCCTCTCCCTCTCTCCCTTTCTCCTTCTTTCTCCCTTCCTCCCTCTCTCTCCCCCTTTTCCCTCTTCCTCTCTCCCTTTCTCTCTCTCGCCCCCTTCCTCCCTCTCTCCTTTCCTCCCTCTCTCTCCTTTCTTTCCTCCTTTCTCCCTCTCTTTGTTTTTCCTTCTTTCTCCTGCTCTATCTCTTCCCTTTCCTCCCTCTCTCTCCTTTCCTCCATCTCCCTCTCTTTCTCTTTCCATCCCCCTCCTTTCCCCTCTCCCCCGCCCCTCCCCGAAATGGAAACTGGGCCTCTTTGGCGTTTCTGTACGGTTTCCAGAAGGACCCTTGGCTGTAACGTCTTTTTTCTTCTTGCTGCGCAGGTGTGTACAAAGCAACATTGTGTTGCTGACTCAAGCCTTCAGAAGGAAGTTTGTCATTCCAGACTTTATGTCTTTCACCTCTCACATCGATGAGCTGTACGAAAGTGCGAAGAAGCAGTCGGGAGGAAAGGTACCTTTTCTGCATGAAGATTTCGTTTCCCACCCAGTTGTTTTAGCAAGCGTTGAACCACAGAGAGCCAAATCATCGAATCTGCGGTCACTTGATTTCAGATGGGAATCCTAAGACCAATTGATTTGTTTTGAAAATTTTTTAACTGGCATTCAGGTTAGCATTAGCAGGAGTCTAATTTCTTTCTACATAATAATAATAATAAATGATCCTTATGGTAAGTGTTAAGTGCTAACTATGTGTCAAGCACTGTTCTAAGCCCTGGGGTAGATACAAGTTAATCAGGTTGGACACAGTCCCTGTCCCACATGGGCCTACAGTCTTAATCCCATTTTACAGATGAGGTAACTGAGGGCCAGAGAAGTGAAGTGGGTGGCCCACGGTCACACAGCACCAGACATGTGGTGGAGCCAGGATTAGAACCCACGACCTTCTGACTCCTAGACTGCTTCTGCCAAGTCTCCCCAGGAATATTTCAGTGGAATGGTTGCATTAAGTCGTCTGGCATCATGGGCAGCCCTGAGTCTTTCTGGTTCAGTCCAGTCCTCCCAGTCCAGCCCCCCCCCCCCCCCCCACCCCCCAGTCCTCCCAGTCCCAGATCAGGCCAAGGCCCGGGATTGGGGCGGGTGGTCCCAGGAAGCCGTTCCACTGGGGCCTCGTCCTTTTCCAATGAGTTGGCATTGGAGGAGCCGCAGTATCCCGGGGAGGATGTGGGCGCCGAGTCCTTTCCTCAGCCCGGAGGGCCGTCCCGCTCGCCGTCGTGCGACGGTCCCAGAGTGCGGCGGTGGTAGCGTGGGGACCCAACTAGGGAGGCCCCTCCAGCCCCGGGCCAGGCCATGTGACAGTGGAAGTTCAAGCGCCCGCCGCGGGGCCCGTCCAGTGGACTGAATCAGAGAAGCAGCGTGGCTCAGTGGAAAGAGCCCGGGCTTTGGAGTAAGAGATCACGGGTTCAAATCCTGGCTCCGCCACTTGTCAGCTGTGTGACTTTGGGCAAGTCACTTCACTTCTCTGGGCCTCAGTTTCCTCATCCATACTTCATGCTGCTGCCCGGATTATCTTTGTCCAGAAACGCTCTGGGCATATTACTCCCCTCCTCAAAAATCTCCAGTGGCTACCAATCAATCTGCGCATCAGGCAGAAACTCCTCACCCTGGGCTTCCAGGCTGTCCATCCCCTCGCCCCCTCCTACCTCACCTCCCTTCTGTCCTTCTCCAGCCCAGCCCGCACCCTCCGCTCCTCCGCAGCTAATCTCGTCACCGTACCTCGTTCTCGCCTGTCCCGCCATCGACCCTCGGCCCACGTCATCCCCCGGGCCTGGAATGCCCCCAATCCCTCTGCCCCTCCGCCAAGCTCGCTCTCTTCCTCCCTTCAAGGCCCTTTTGAGAGCTCACCTCCTCCAGGAGGCCTTCCCAGACTGAGCCCCTTCCTTCCTCTCCCCCTCGTCCCCCTCTCCATCCCCCCCATCTTACCTCCTTCCCTTCCCCACAGCACCTGTATATATGTATATATGTTTGTACATATTTATTACTCTATTTATTTATTTTACTTGTACATAGCTATTCTATTTATTTTATTTTGTTAGTAAGTTTGGTTTTGTTCTCTATCTCCCCCTTTTAGACTGTGAGCCCAATGTTGGGTAGGGACTGTCTCTATGTGTTGCCAGTTTGTACTTCCCAAGCGCTTAGTACAGTGCCCTGCACATAGTAAGCGCTCAATAAATATGATTGATTGATTGATTGATTGACTGAAGACCTCTTTTTTTGTCTAGGTGGCCGACTATATCCCTCAACTGGCCAAGTTCAGCCCTGACTTGTGGGGAGTGTCGGTTTGTACGGTGGATGGACAGAGGTAACGGTTTCCTAATTCTCCCTTTCTGCCTCTCCCTGATTCGCTCCCTTTCTTCACCCCCCCTCAGCCCCACAGTCATCATCATCATCATCATCAGTCGTATTTATTGAGCGCTTACTATGTGCAAAGCACTGTACCACAGTCCTTATGTTCATACCCATAATCTACTTATTTATATTAATGTCTGACCCTTTCGGGCAGGGAACTTGTCTACCACGTGAAGCAGCGCGGCTCAGTGGAAAGAGCCCGGGCTTTGGAGTCAGAGGTCATGGGTTCGAATCCCGGCTCCGCCACGTGTCTGCTGTGTGACCTTGGGCAAGTCACTTCACTTCTCTGAGCCTCCGTTACCTCATCTGTAAAGTGGGGATTAAGACTGTGAGCCCCACGTGGGACAATTTGATCACCTTGTCCCCCCACCCCCAGCGCTTAGAACAGTGCTCTGCACATAGTAAGCGCTTAACAAATGCCATCATTATTATTATTGTTGCATTGTCCTCTCCCAAGCTCCTGGTCCGGTGCTCCGCATACAGCGAGCGCCCAGTAAATGCGAATGAGATCCGTAACGACCCTGTCCGCTGCTCATATTTTGACGATTGCAGAATATTGGTGGACGTTTTGGGGTTCACTCACTGGGAGCGTTTCCCCCAGCCCCTTGGGCGCAACCACTGTTCCTGCTCGAAGGCCCGAGGGAAGGTTTCAGGAAGAGGGATAAAACCTTCAGGTTCAGTGACCTGAAGGAGTATCGGCTCGGAAAGCCGAGCTCACGGGCCATGGATCTCGTAGCCCCGTTGGCCTAAGTGTGTCTTGGGGCGCGCACGCTTGGTTGTTCGCGTTGGCCTAGAAATGCAAACGTCGGGCGATTCTAATCGGTCCGAATAAATCGGTTGGTAAATAGTGGCGTGGGATTTTCCGTGTTGGTCCATCCGTGTCGATCCAAGGGGATGATCGGGGCGGATCCGGCGGGGGCGGGAATGCGAGGCCCGCGCTCACGGCCTCCGCCTGTCTGTCTCATCCACAAGGCACTCGATCGGAGACACCAAGGTCCCCTTTTGCCTGCAGTCCTGCGTGAAGCCGCTGAAATACGCCATCTCGGTGAACGACCTGGGAACGGAGTACGTGCACCGTTACGTGGGCAAAGAGCCGAGCGGACTGCGCTTTAACAAGCTGTTCCTGAACGAAGATGGTAAAACACATCGGGGATGGGGGGTTTCAGCTGCTAGAATAATAATAATAATAATGTTCGTATTTGTTAAGCGCTTACTATGTGCCAAGCACTGTTCCAAGCAACGGGGAGGGGATACAAGCTTGTCCACGTGGGGTTCACAGGCTTAATCCCCATTTTACAGATGAGGGAACTGAGGCCCAGAGAAGTTGACTTGCAGCGTGGCTCAGTAGAAAGAGCCCGGGCTTTGGAGTCGGAGGTCATGGGTTCAAATCCCCGCTCCACCAGTTGTCAGCTGTGTGACTTTAGGCAAGTCACTTCACTTCTCTGGGCCTCAGTTCCCTCATCTGTAAAATGGGGATTAAGACTGTGAGCCCCCTGTGGGACAACCTGATCACTTTACCTCCCCAGCGCTTAGAACAGTGTTCTGCACATAGTAAGCGGTTAATAAATGCCATCATTATTATTATTATTATTATTATTGTTGCCCGAAGTCACACAGCTGACAAGTGGTGGAGCCGGGATTAGAACCCATGACTTCCAACTCCCAAGCCCGGACTCTTTCCACTGAGCCACGCTGCTTCTCCGAGGCACCGTTCACCGGTGCGACTCCGTTACCTTTCCCCAGTGATGGGGGTTAGACTGGAACCTCGCTGTGGCTAGGGAATGTGTCTGTTTATTATTATACTGTAATCATTATTAGTAATAATTACCATAGTAATAATGATTTTATAATAATGTATTATATTATAATACTACTATATTACTAATATACTATTTATATATAGTATAATAATATACTAATATATATTACTAATAATACTAATACTAATATATTATAATAATATAATAATAATGTATTTGTTAAGCACTTATTATGTACCAAGTACTGTTCTAAGCGCTGGGGTAGATACAAGGTAATCAGTTTGTCCCACGTAGTGCCCACAGATTTATTATTATGGTGTTTGTTAATCAATCAATCAATCGTATTTATTGAGCGCTTACTGTGTGCAGAGCACTGTACTAAGCGCTTGGGAAGTACAAGCACTTACTATTCGTTAAGTGCTTGAGTAACAGTACGGTGTTAGGAGATAGAGCATGGGCCTGGGAGTTAGAAGGTCATGGGTTCTAATCCTGGCCCCCACCACTTGCCTGCCTTGTGACCTCGGGCAAGTCACTTCACTTCTCTGTGCCTTAGTCACCTCATCTGTAAAATGGGGATTGAGAATGTGAGCCCCACATGGGGCAGGGGCTGTGTCCAACCCTCTTTGTTTGTATCCACCCCAGTGCTTAGTACAGTGCCTGGCACATAGTAAGCACTTAACAAGTACCACAGTTCATTCATTCAATCGTATTTAAGCGCTCAATAAATACGATTGATGATGATGATGATTTATTGAGCGCGTACTGTGTGCAGAGCACTGTACTAAGCGCTTGGGAAGTACAAGTTGGCAACATATAGAGACGGTCCCTACCCAACAGTGGGCTCACAGTTATTATTATGTGCCAGGCACTATGCTAAGCGTTGGGTTGGACACAGTCCCCGTCCCACCTGGGGCTCACAGTCTTAATCCCCATTTTACAGATGAGGATACCGAGGCCCAGAGAAGTGAAGTGACCTGCCCAACCTCACCCATTAGACCCATTAGAGAAGCAGCGTGGCTCAGTGGAAAGAGCCCGGGCTCTGGAGTCAGCGGTCATGGGTTCAAATCCCGGCTCCGCCACTTGTCTCAGTGGAAAGAGCCCGGGCTTTGGAGTCAGAGGTCATGGGTTCAAATTCCTACTCTGCCAATTGCCAGCTGTGTGACTCCGGGCAAGTCACTTCACTTCTCTGGGCCTCCGTTCCCTCATCTGTAAAATGGGGATCATCATCATCATCAATCGTATTTATTGAGCGCTTACTGTGTGCAGAGCACTGTACTAAGCGCTTGGGAAGTCCAAGTTGGCAACATATAGAGACAGTCCCTACCCAGCAGTGGGCTCACATTCTAAAAGGGGGAGACAGAGAACAAAACCAAACATACTAACAAAATAAAATAAATAGAATAGATATGTACAAGCAAAGTAAATAAATAAATAGATGAAGACGGGAAGCCCCCCGTGGGACAACCTGATCACCTTGTAACCTCCCCAGCGCTTAGAACAGTGCTTTGCACATAGTAAGCGCTTAATAAATGCTATCATTGTTGTTGTTATTATTATTATTATTATTATTATTATGTGGCAGAGCCAGGATTAGAACCTTGGTTCTCTGACTCCCAGGGAGGCCTGGGCTCTTTCCACCAGGCCACACTGCTTCGCTTCCTCTTCCAGCCCGAACTGACGTTTCCGTATTGGCCCCCGTGGGAAATGGATTTTGTACAAATGCCAATAATATAATGTGGAAGGACATTATTAAAGATAAACACTACCCTGAAATTGTACCGGCAGAAGCCTGATTAGGTCATGAGAACGAATAAAAACAATTAGCGGGCCCCAGTCATTTCCCCGCCGGGGTGATGGCCTCCAGGAGGAAAAGGAAGCCCAGCTGGGCTCCGATTCCTTAGCCTGCGGCCGTGCTGGCCTGGACCGTGGCTCAGTGGAAAGAGCCCGGGCTTTGGAGTCAGAGGTCATGGGTTCAAATCCCGGCTCCGCCAACTGTCAGCTGTGTGACTGTGGGCAAGTCACTTCACTTCTCTGGGCCTCAGTTCCCTCATCTGTAAAATGGGGATTAAAATTGTGAGCCCCCCAGGGGACAACCTGATCACCTTGTCGATCAAGGTGGTAGAACAGTGCTTTGCACATAGTAAGCGCTTAATAAATGCCATTATTATTATTATTGTTATTATTGTTATTATTATTATTATTCTGCTAAGAAGGGGGCCTGGGAGATTCTGTGAGCTGGAATGCAGGAGACTGAGTGACGTGCCCGTGGAAGTTTGAGTTCAAGCGCTTAGTACAGTGCTCTGCACCCAATAAGCGCTCAATAAATACGATTGATGGAAACCGGTCGGCATTCCCTGGGTTACCTTGCCCGGCGGCAATTTGAGC
Organism: Tachyglossus aculeatus; assembly: GCF_015852505.1. Taxonomy (NCBI): domain Eukaryota; kingdom Metazoa; phylum Chordata; class Mammalia; order Monotremata; family Tachyglossidae; genus Tachyglossus; species Tachyglossus aculeatus. The sequence continues at coordinate 368,755 of NC_052072.1, forward strand.
TGGGTGCCGTCACCGTGGCATTTGCCATTAACATTTAAAGACTAGCAGTCGATCGCTTAAATGGAAATACCTCGTGAGAACGTCGTCTTTCAAATTGCTGCGGACTCAAAGATGACATGAAGGGAGTCAGTCAGTGGTGTTTGAGGGCTTATTATGTGTAGAACACTGAACTGAGCGCTTGGGAGAGAAAGATACAACAGAGTTGGCAGATACATTCGCTGCTCCCCCTCGTCCCCCTCTCCATCCCCCCCATCTTACCTCCTTCCCTTCCCCACAGCAGCTGTATATATGGATATATATTTGTACAGATTTATTACTCTATTTATTTTACTTGTACATATCTATTCTATTTATTTTATTTTGTTAGTATGTTTGGTTTTCCCTGCTCCCCCTCCTCCCCCTCTCCATCCCCCCATCTTACCTCCTTCCCTTCCCCACAGCACCTGTATATATGTATATATGTTTGTACACATTTATTTCTCTATTTATTTATTTATTTATTTTACTTGTACATATCTATTCTATTTATCTTATTTTGTTAGTATGTTTGGTTTTGTTCTCTGTCTCCCCCTTTTAGACTGTGAGCCCACTGTTGGGTAGGGACCGTCTCTATATGTTGCCAACTTGGACTTCCCAAGCGCTTAGTACAGTGCTCTGCACACAGTAAGCGCTCAATAAATGTGATTGATGATGATGATGAGGATTTATTACTCTATTTTACTTGTACAGATCTATTCTATTTATTTTACTTTGTTAGTATGTTTGGTTTTGTTCTCCGTCTCCCCCTTTTAGACTGCGAGCCCACTGTTGGGTAGGGGCTGTCTCTATATGTTGCCAACTTGGACTTCCCAAGCGCTTAGTACAGTGCTCTGCACACAGTAAGCACTCAAATATGATTGATTGATTGATTGATTGCTCAAAATGGGCTTAATAAGAAGAATCATAATGATGATGGTATTTGTTTTTGTAATGATGATGGTATGGTATCATCTGTAAAATGGTGATTAAGACTGTGAGCCCCCCGGGGACATCCTGATCACCTTGTAACCTCCCCAGCGCTTAGAACAGTGCTTTGCACATAGTAAGCGCTTAATAAGTGCCGTCATTATAGGGAAGCAGTGTGGCTCAGTGGAAAAAGCCCAGGCTTTGTAGTTCTGCCAATTGTCAGCTGTGTGACTTTGGACAAGTCACTTCACTTCTCTGAGCCTCAGTTCCCTCATTTGTAAAATGGGGATTAAGACTGTGAGCCCTCCGTGGGACAACCTGATCATCTTGTAACCTCCCCAGCGCTTAGAACAGTGCTTTGCACATAGTAAGTGCTTAATAAATGCCATTATTATTATTATTACCTGTAAAATGGTGATTAAGACTGGGAGCCCCCCGTGGGACCACCTGATCACCTTGTAACCTCCCCAGCGCTTAGAACAGTGCTTTGCACATAGTAAGCGCTTAATAAATGCCATCATTATAGGGAAGCAGTGTGGCTCAGGGGAAAGAGCCCGGGCTTTGGAGTCAGAGGTCATGGGTTCAAATCCCAGTTCTGCCATTTGTCAGCTGTGTGACTTTGGGCAAGTCACTTAACTTCTCTGTGCCTCAGTTACCTCTTCTGTAAAATGTAAAATGGGGATTAAGACTGTGAGCCCCCCGTGGGACAACCTGATCATCTTATAACCTCCCCCCCCGCACCCCCCCCCCCCGCTTAGAACAGTGCTTTGCACAAAGTAAGTGCTTAATAAATGCCATTATTATTATTATTATCTGTAAAATGGTGATTGACTGTGAGCCCCCCCCCAGGGACATCCTGATCACCTGGTAACCTCCCCAGCACTTAGAACAGTGCTTTGCACATAATAAGCGCTTAATAAATGCCATTGTTATAGGGAAGCAGTATGGCTCAGTGGAAAGAGCCCAGGCTTTGGGGTCAGAGGTCATGGGTTCAAATCCCAGCTCCGCCAATTGTTAGCTGTGTGACTTTGGGCAAGTCACTTTTCTCTGTGCCTCAGTTACCTCATCTATAAAATGGGGATGAAGACTGTGAGCTCCCCGTGGGACAACCTGATCATCTTGTAACCTCCCCGGCGCTTAGAACAGTGCTTTTCACATAGTAAGTGCTTAATAAATGCCATTATTATTATTTGTTAAGAGCTTACTGTGTGCCAGGCACTGTTCTCAGCTGTGGGGTAGTTACAAGAAAATCGGGTTGGACACAGGCCCTGGCCTACATAGGGCTCACAGTCTTCATCCCCATTTTACAGATGAGGGAACTGAGGCACAGAGAAGCCAAGTGACTTGCCCAAGGTCACACAGCAGGCAAGTGAAGGAACTGGGGTTAGAACCCGTGACCTTCTGACGCCCAGGCCAGGGCTCTAGCCACTAGGCCATGCTTGAGGGGGGACCATGAAGCAATAATAGTAATAATAATGATGGCATTTGTTAAGCGCTTACTATGTGCAAAGCACTGTTCATTTATTCATTCATTCAATCGTATTTATTGAGCGCTTACTGTGTGCAGAGCACTGTACTAAGCGTTTGGGAAGTCCAAGTTGGCAACATATAGAGACAGTCCCTACCCAACAGTGGGCTCACAGTCTAAAAGGGGGAGACAGAGAACAAAACCAAACATACTAACAAAATAAAATAAATAGAATAGATATGTACAAGTAAAATGAATGAATAAATAGAGTAATAAATATGAACAAACATATATACATATGTACAGGTGCTGTGGGGAAGGGAAGGAGGTATGGCCACGGTCCCTACCCAACAGCAGGCTCACAGTCTTGAAGGGCGAGACAGACAACAAAATGAAACATATTAACAAAATAAAATAAGTAGAATAAATGTGTACAAATAAAATAAATAGAGTAATAAATACGTACAAACATGTATACATATATACAGGTGCTGTGGGGAGGTGAAGGAGGTAAGGTTGGCGGGGGATGGGGAGCGGGAGGAGGGGGAGAGGAAGGAGGGGGCTCAGTCTGGGAAGGCCTCCTGTTTTAAGCACTGGGGGGGATACAAGGTGATCAGGTTGTCCCACGGTGGGCTCACCGTCTTCATCCCCATTTTACAGATGAGGGACAAGTGACTTGTCCCAAGGTCACACAGCTGACAAGTGGCGGAGCTGGGATTAGAACCCATGGAGAAGCAGCGTGGCTCAGTGGAAAGAGCCCGGGCTTTGGAGTCGGAGGTCATGGGTTCGAATCCCGGCTCCGCCAACTGTCTGCTGTGTGACTTTGGGCAAGTCACTTAACTTCTCTGGGCCTCAGTTCTCCCTTCTGTAAAATGGGGATTAAAACTGTGATCCCCCCGTGAGACAACCTGATCACCTTGTATCCCCCCAGCGCTTAGAACAGTGCTTTGCACATAGTAAGCGCTTAACAAATACCGTTATTATTATGACCACCTCCCGCAGAGCTTAGAACAGTGCTTAGCACATAGTAAGCCCCTCATTCATTCATTCAATCATATTTATTGAGCGCTTACTGTGTGCAGAGGACTGTACTGAGCGCTTGGGAAGTACAAGTTGGCGACATATAGAGACGGTCCCTACCCAGCAGCGGACTCACGGTCTAGAGAAGCAGCGTGGCTCAGTGGAAAGAGCCCGGGCTTTGGAGTCAGAGGTCATGGGTTCGAATCCCGACTCCGCCACACGTCTGCTGTGGGATCTTGGGCAAGTCACTTCACTTCTCTGGGCCTCAGTTCCCTCGTCTGTAAAATGGGGATGAAGACTGTGAGCCCCACGTGGGACAACCTGATCACCTTGTAAATTCCCCAGCGCTCAGAACAGTGCTCTGCACGTAGTAAGCGCTTAATAAATGCCATTATCAAGTCACCTAACTTCTCTGGGCCTCAGTGACCTCATCTGTAAAATGGGGATGAAGACTGTGAGCCCCACATGGGCCAACCTGATCACCCGGTATCCTCCCCAGCGCTTAGAACGGTGCTCTGCGCATAGTAAGCGCTTAACCAATGCCAATTATTATTGTGATTAGAGGAAATACCGTAATTATTATGAACAGTAAGCAGGCACATTCCCTGCCCACAGCAAGTTTCCAGTCCGGAGGACGCGGGGTGGGGTGGCCACGGGTGGGAACGCCTGGGTCGACAACCCCGGCGTGGGGGTGGACTTGGGAACCTTTCAGCGGAAGGGGACACGTGGCCGGAGCCCGGATCGTCGGTTTATGAGTGGTAAAGGTCAACTGGCCAAGGATCCCTTATCAGTCAGGGCTATCACAGCGACGTCTCCGCGCGGCCCACCCTCCACCGGGCTCCGTCCGGGCCCCGAGGGTTTGGTACTGTCTGCTGATTGATGATGATGGCATTTATTAAGCTCTTACTATGTGCAAAGCACTGTTCTAAGCGCTGGGGAGGTTACAAGGTGATCAGGTTGTCCCACGGGGGGCTCACAGTCTTCTTCCTCATTTTACAGATGAGGGAACTGAGGCCCAGAGAAGCGGAGGGACTTGCCCAAAGTCACCCAGCTGATAAGTGGCGGAGCCGGGATTCGAACCCATGAACTCTGACTCCAAAGCCCGGGCTCTTCCCACTGAGCCCCGCTGCTTCCCCAAGGTGATTGACCTTGGGCAAGTCACTTTACTTCTCCGGGCCTCAGTTCCCTGATCTGCAAAATGGGGATTCAACTCCTGTTCTCCCTCCTACATAATAATAATAATAATAATGATGGTATTTGTTCATTTTTAATTTTTAGACTGTGAGCCCACTGTTGGGTAGGGACTGTCTCTATATGTTGCCAATTTGTACTTCCCAAGCACTTAGTACAGTGCTCTGCACATAGTAAGCGCTCAATAAATACGATTGATGATGATGATATGTTAGTTTTTAATTTTTAGACTGTGAGCCCACTGTTGGGTAGGGACTGTCTCTATATGTTGCCAATTTGTACTTCCCAAGCGCTTAGTACAGTGCTCTGCACATAGTAAGCGCTCAATAAATACGATTGGTGATGATGATGTTAAGCGCTTGGAACGTGCCAAGCACTGCTCTAAACACTGGGGTAGAAATAAACTAATCAGGTTGGACACAGTCCCCGTCTCACGTGGGGCTCACAGTCTTAATCCCCATTTTACGGATGAGGGAATTGAGGCCCAGAGAAGTGAAGTGACTTCCCAAGGTCCCAGAGCAGATGGCGGAGAGAGGATTAGAACCCAGGTCCTTCTGCATCAACTAGGCCATGCTACTGTGAGCTCCGTGTGGGATATCACAGTCTTTTAGACTGTGAGCCCACTGTTGGGCAGGGACTGTCCCTATATGTTGCCAATTTGTACTTCCCAAGCGCTTAGTACAGTGCTCTGCACACAGTAAGCGCTCAATAAATACGATTGATGATGATGATGATATGATGATCTTGTACCTACCCCAGCGCTTAGTACAGCGCTGGGCATGTAGTAAGCTCTTCGTCCCCATTGCGATGCTGCCGATGCTTCTGGTGGATTGAGGGAAAACTTGACCACATCGCTCAGTACCATGTCCAGTGGTGAAAAAACTGTGTTTTTTGGGTCTAGACTAATAGGATGGGGCCCACCCCACCACCGAGGCGTCGGTCTGTGGCAGCCCACTCCTGGGCATGCTGACCTCCCCATCGAGATCGGGCTTTGGGAAGGCCAGCCCTCCTGTCAGGAATATCCCCCTGGCCTGGAATGCCCTCCCTCCCAACATCCGCCAAGCTCGCTCTCTTCCTCCCTTCAAGGCCCTACTGAGAGCTCACCTCCTCCAGGAGGCCTTCCCACACTGAGCCCCCTCCTTCCTCTCCCCCTCGTCCCCCTCTCCATCCCCCCCATCTTACCTCCTTCCCTTCCCCACAGCACCTGTATATATGTATATATGTTTGTACATATTTATTACTCTATTTATTTTACTTGTACATATCTATTCTATTTATTTTATTTTGTTAATATGTTTGGTTTTGTTCTCTGTCTCCCCCTTCTAGACTGTGAGCCCACTGTTGCGTAGGGACCGTCTCTAGATGTTGCCAACTTGTACTTCCCAAGCGCCTAGTACAGTGCTCTGCACGCAGTAAGCGCTCAATAAATACGATTGATTGATTGATTGAATAGACCCTGCCAGTGGCCTAGGTTGGACTGGACAGGTTTTGGCTCCGCTCCCCCAGCCAGAAATAATCATAATAATAACGGTATTTGTTAAGCACTTACTACGAGAAGCAGTGTTGCTCAGTGGAAAGAGCATGGGCTTTGGAGTCAGAGGTCATGGGTTCAAATTCCGGCACTGCCAGTTGTCAGCTGTGTGACTTTGGGCAAGTCACTTCACTTCTCTGTGCCTCAGTTCCCTCATCTGTAAAATGGGGATTAAGACTGTGAGCCCCCTGTGGGACAACCTCATCACCTTGTAACCTCCCCAGCGCATAAAGCAGTGCTCTGCACATAGTGAGTGCTTAATAAATGCCATTATTATTATTATTATGTGTCAAGCACTGTTCCAAGCGCTGGGGTAGACACAAGACAATCAGGTTGGACACAGTCCCTGGTCCCACATGGGGCTCACAGTCTTCACCCTCATTTTACAGATGAGGGAACTGAGGCCCAGAGAAGTGAAGCGACTTGCTTACGGTCACACAGCAGACAGGTGACGGAGCCGGGATTAGAAGCCAAGTCTTTCTGACACCCAGACTTGGGCTGTAGCCACTGGGCCGTGGTGCTTCTCAAATGTGAAACGTGACAATTCGGGCTTCGGGGGCTTATGTGTAGGGAGGAGAACCCCAGGAGTTCGGGTGGGCTTCAGATGGTGGCCACAGGGCTAATAAAGCAACCCCCACACCTTACTGGCCGCCCACTGTGGTGAGTCGGCTCCAACAGAATTGACTTCAGTCGTATTTATTGAGCGCTTATTGTGTACAAAGCGCTTGGGATTTAGCGATTGCTAAGACGTCTTCTTGTGTCCCGCAGACAGACCGCACAACCCAATGGTGAACGCAGGAGCCATTGTCATCACGTCGCTGATCAAGGTAAAATGCTCCCATTTCCTCTCGGTCACCCTCGCGGCCCGGGCTAGCGGTAGCGAGATGGCTCGGGGCGGGACTGTAAACCGATCAGGTTGGTGTTGGTTAATCTGCCGCGCTGGGTGTAGGAGGGGCAACAGTCCCACGATTGGAAAACTGGCAGCGGGGGAGTGGGGGTGTCAGGATTTTCCAAAGGAAAAATAAGCCCAGTCCAGGGCACGAGCCCGCGTCTAAAGGACCGAGTCTCAAGTTTCCCGCAGGTCCAAGTCGATGGACTGTCGTTCCCCTGTCGGGGACTTCGGAACGACGGGAAAAGTGCCCCGTTGAAACGTTTAATTTCGTCGTGATAGTCGTTTATAATGTCCTTTTAGCTGTGCTTCCCGTTGGCTGAACAGACCCACTGCCAGGGTGAACTTATTTAACAAACTTGTTTTCCAGTCAGTTACTCGGGAGCCTCCTGGGTTCCTTCCCTTAGGTCAACGGGCAAGGAGTCGTAATCCCGTCATCATCCCCTCCCCACCCCACACCGGCCGCGGACCCTCCCCACTCTCCCCTTCTGCGCTCCCCGCCACCGCCAACACACACCAGGAGCTGTGATGGAGTGCAATTCACTATTTTGACTTCCCACCACAACTAAGAACCCCAGAGGGGTCTTGGATAGCATCCCAGAAAGCTTTATGAGCTGTTTAAAATCATCGTACTTCAATCAGTTAATCAGTGGTGTCTATTGAGCACTAAAGAGCACTGTATTAAGTGCTTGGGGGAGTCCAGTATAACAGAGACTTTCTCCGCCCACAAGTATCTTACAGTCTAGAGGACTTCTCGGCGGTTTGATTTCATCTGATAATCGGGACCTGGTTAGGGGTATTTTAGCAGGAATCCTCAAAGTGAATTGATTGACAGCTCTTTATGCTGAAATCCTGTTGTTCTAACGTCTTGGGGTTTTTAATTTAATTTTTAATTTCATTTTGGAAGCCGAATACGTTTTGCTCAGCATCTCTGGGGGTTAGCTAGCAATCAGTCGTGTTTATGGAGCGCTCGCTATGTGCAGAGCACTGTACTGAGCGCTTGGGAGAATACAATAAAATAGCGTTAGCATGCGTACTGCCATTTTAAGAGGCTCGTGTGTCTGTAGCTTCGGATCGAACGAAATCATCTGCGAGGGTGCTGGCCCGGCTTGGCGGTGTGAGGGGTTTTTTTATGTCTGTTACAGGAGAACTTTGAAAGTTACCCAGCCTGTGTTGCAGCGTCCGTTAGGAGAGAGCACTGTTTGTACTTGAATAGTTAATGCACCGTTTCGCCTCTCCCTTCAGTTGATACTTACTAGTTGTCCATGGTCACCTTCCAAAAAAGACTCTGAAAGCGCCGCAGAGCAGGAGACGGTCCTGCTTGCTCGTCCCGGATTTTAGTTAGCTTTCACTTCCCACTTCTCCGTCTCTCAATCGGTCTAAACACCTGAAGTGTTGCGAGGTACGACAGGATGGGCGGTACGGGGCTCTGCACAGAGTGAGCGCTCAATGAATGCCATCGATCGATCGATTATTAAGGGAGGCCACGATAGCCATGCGGCGTTCCAGACATCCTTTGCGAAAGCCAGCCTGGGGGAAAGTTGGGGAGGGGCCCCATGGAGGGAGGTGGGCTGTGAGTGGGAATTACTGGCGTGGGGTGGGGCCGTACTGGCCCCCCTCACCTTCCCTGGCAGCCCCCCGGGCCGGGGCTCTGGACCTTAACTCGAACAAGAGTCCCGGCCCGTGCGGAATCAGAGTTGTTCTCAGCGGGCCATCTTTTGGCGGATGAATTTCTCGAGGGCCACCCCATGAAGCTCCACGTTGAGACAACTCACCCTCCACCCCCTGCAGTCCGCGGTTCCACAAAGGCCCGGAGTCTCCCCGGGAAATGATCTCTGCTCGGACGCCCGGAGCCCCGGCGCCTAAGGGCAGAAGAATCGGCCGAGTCTTCCTTTCCAGAAAAACTGGATCAGCCTCGTTTCACGGAGAGAATTCAGCCAGAAGGAAACGTGAGCGAATGATCCGGAGGACACTTCAGCCTGACTTGGCTCTTCGGGGACTTGGCAAAACTCCACGGGGACATCAGGTTGACCAGCTTTTGTTCTCAAATAGTCACTGCCTAAGGAGCTCAAGGAAAATGGATTTCATTTTTTTTTCTTTTAAACAAACCCTGTGAGATGATTCGTTGAGAAACAAGATTTCTTGGTCTGCATTTGTCCTGGAACTTTTGCCCCAACGCAACGATGATGCTCAGTGAATTGGGCCCGTTTTGTTGCTCGATCAATCAGTCAAGGGTGTAGTTAGTCAATTGCTGTGTGCATAGCACTGGACTAAGCGCTTGGGAGAGGCCAGTACAACAAGAGTTGGCACGCTTGTTCCCTGCCCACAAACGAGCTTGCAGTCTGGAGCGGGACAGACATTAATATAGATAATTTACAGTGTACATAAGTGCTGTAGGGCTGAGGGTGGGGGGAACACCAAATGCCCAAAGGGGACAGAGTGGAATGAGTGGAAATGTCGTTTGTGTTATTAGAACCGGCCCCTGGGGCCCACCTCTTGCTTACTCGAGACTCCAGTCGGTCAGGGTGGCTTTCCACAGACCAGGCAGTCTTCCCTTAGGTCTGCCAGCTGCACACTTGGTGCGTTACTGTCAAATTACCTGTGAGCGGGCCTATCTTTTGACTTTGGCTTCCAGTGATATTAAAAGAGATGCAGTCACCGCCGCCCCCCTACAGCGTTCAGGTCCAGACCCCCGTCCATCCGGGGTCAGTCTTAAAAATGAAGTTTCAGCCCAACTCTTTGTTGGCATTTTTGTAGCATTGCTCTTTTTCCTGGGGTAGGATTGATGGGCATCTCAGGAAGCCGGGAATGAGGCAAAAGAAAAGTGTTTAGAGACGCAGCATGGATAGAGCACGTGTCTGGGAATTAGGTGGTCATGGGTTCTAATGCCACCTCCACCTTTGCCTGCTGTGTGACTTTGGGCAAGTCACGTCACTTCTATGCCTCAGTTCCCTCATCCATATAATGGGGATTGAGACCGTGAACCCCACGTGGGACAGGGACTGTGTCCAGCCAGATTTGCTCATATCCACCCCAGTGCTAAGTACAGTGTCTGGCACATAATAAGCGCTTAACAAACACCACAATTATAATTATTATTATTATTATAGGCTCGCCCATCAGAGGGTTTAGACAGAAGGAGCCGCCACATAAACTCTCGACTCAACTTGAAATCTCCCATTTTTTTTTTTTAACTTTAGAATACCAAGCTCCTCTTGGTCAGCGACTCTCAATGAAACAGCTGCTGGTGGGCCCCTTTACGGGCACGTAATCGAGGTGTCGAAAGGCATTTTGTTGCAGGCACTGTTATCTGTGGTCCGCGCCGGTCAGCGGGCCGGACATCGCCCTCAGTGACCACGGCCCCCTGATTTCGTGAGGCTCCTCGGGAGAGGAGGATGCAGGGGAGTGGAAAGGCCGGAGCGTTCCTAGGCCAAGTATCTGCTGGTTGTTCACCCTCAGGTCCCATCCACAGATTTCCTGGAAGCGTGGAAAGGCCCACGGGGGCATCAGCACCCCAGGGGTTGAATGAGGAGGATGAGCCAGCGGCAGGAGATTCAGGGAGAGGTTGGGGCGTGTGTGTGCGTGTATGTCTGGGGGGTGGTCCTCAGGTGATTTAAATAAGAACAGCCAGGCCTCTTCTTTCCCGGAAGCCTTGGAGAAGCATTATGGCCGAGTGGCTAGAGCACGGGCCAGGAGTCAGAAGGACCTGGGTTCTTATGCTGGCTCCGCCACTTGTCTGCTGTGTGACCTTGGGCCAGTCACTTCACTTCTCTGGGCCTCAGTTCCCTCATCTGGAAAATGGGGATGAAGACGGCGAGCCCCATGTGGGCCCTGATTACCTTGAATCGACCCTACCGCTTAAAACAGGGCCTGGTACGTAGTAAGCGCTTAACAAGTACCATGAAAAGAAAATCCATTCCCCTTGGCATTGCAGTGGGCTGCCACAGTTTGTCGCTTTCTGCCTGAGAGTCAGCCCTGGTCTCAGATCGATTTGAAAAGAGTTAGGACCTTAACTACAGTGCTGTGCACATAGTAAGCGCTCAATAAATACGATTGATGATGACCCCACCCTCCAGTTCTCTGGATTGCGGGGAAAAAACGCTGGAGATTTCCCAAAGGAGCAGAAGCTGATGTTGCTTTTCCTTGGCACGATGGCTTCCTGGCAGGACACAGCTAGTGGCGGGGGGAAAGCCGCACCGCAGCCACTTTCCCAAAAGCCCTGTTCATCAACTAAAGCAGCGATTTCTCCCGGGAGGAGTTGGGAGAAAACGGCCGAGACAGCCAGCTCAGGCTCCTGCCACTGTGTGGTTACGTTGGCTTTTGGTTCAATATTAGCACAGGGCGTACAGTCAACAAACGCACGATGGTTTCCCTAATTAGAAATGCACATTTCAGATGAAGATAAGCCTGCTGGGAGTCTCTGATTTCTAGGCTTTTGCTAGCGGGCTGACGCAAATCCGCAAGATCCAATAGCAGAGGTTTCCAGCAGTGGCTGGCCGGCGGAGCGGGCAGAACAGGCAGCCCTTTCAACCCCATGACAGGTGATGTAAGGAAACGAGATGGAGGAGCGCCGTGGGAGAGCGGCCCTGTGAAATAGGATGAGCCCGGTTCGGTCAGCGCCCACTTTGCTCGTCTCCCACCAACCTGCTCACCGTCCCTCCCTCTCAGCTCACTGGCCGTCGACTCTTTGCCCCTTGCCCTCCTTCCTGCCCGGTACTCCCTCCCCTGACATCATCATCAATCGTATTTATTGAGCGCTTACTGTGTGCAGAGCACTGTACTGAGCGCTTGGGAAGTACAAATTGGCAACATATAGAGACAGTCCCTACCCAACAGTGGGCTCACAGTCTAAAAGGCAGTGGGCTGACAGTCTAAAAGGGCCTGACAGACCAGCACCCCCCCCCACCTCCATCTTCAAAGCCCCACGAAAATCCTGTCTTCTCCGGGAAGCACCTAGGCCACTGATGGATTGGAACTGCCCCTTCCTAGGATGGCCAGTTAGCCGGGCACTTTGGGAATACCATCAACCCTTTCCAACCAGTAGGATACTTTTTTGGGCATGGCACCATGCATGTAGCGATGCCCTAGGGAGGCCCCTGTGGAGTCTCCTGTTGACCGATGCCCCATCCAAAGTACTTGTACTTCCTTCTAGACTATGAGCCCACTGTTGGGTAGGGACCGTCTCTATATGTTGCCAACTTGTACTTCCCAAGTGCTTAGTACAGTGCTCTGCACACAGTAAGCGCTCAATAAATACGATTGATTGATTTCCTGCCTTTCAGGGTATTTATCGAGCACCCACTTCAATCAATCAATAGTATTTATTGAGGATTTGACGCAGTGCCCGGCGGTCGGTGCTTGGGACATCCAGAATAAAGAAGTGACACACCCATCTCCCTAGGTGGTTCATTCATTCAATTGTATTTATCGAGCGCTTACTGTGTGCAGAGCACTGGACTAAGCACTTGGGAAGTATAAGTTGAAAACATATAGAGACAGTCCCTACCCAACAGCGGGCTCACAGTCTAGAAGGGGGAGACAGAGAACAAAACAAAACATATTAACAAAATAAAATAAATAGAATAAATTTGTACAAATAAAATAGAGTAATAAATACATACAAACATAAATACAGGTGCTGTGGGGAGGGGAAGGAGGTAAGGTGGGGGGATGGAGAGGGAGAGGCGTGGTTCCCTGGGGGGGTCTCCGAATGGCTCATGTTCTTCCCAAAGTGCCTAACTGCCTTTCGGAGAGTGAACTGGGGAGGTTTAGGTTTGACGTGACTTTGGCTGGATTGACTTGGTCTTAACCCCCGGGAGCAGTCATTAATGGCATTTTATTAAGCGCTTACCATGTGCCAAGCACTTTTCTAAGCGCTGGGGAGGTTACAAGGTGATCAGGTTGTCCCCCGTGGGGCTCACAGTCTTCATCCTCCTTTGACAGGTGAGGTAACTGAGGCACAGAGAAGTCAAGTGCCTTGCCCAGAGTCACACAGCTGACAGTGGACGGAGCTGGGATTTGAACCCATGACCTCTGACTCCAAAGCCCGTGCTCTTTCCACTGAGTCATGCTGCTTCTCTCTATAACTTCACTTGCAAAAAGTGCACATCCCGATGATTTGCAACTGGCCCGAGTCATTTTTCTGACTCCTTCCCTTCAGCTGCGTGATCCCTCTTGTCTGTCGTGACACCGACGGTGGCGACTAGGAAGGGCTTCATGGGACCGAATGGAGGCATCAGTGTTCGAAGCTTAGGAAAATTCATTTATTCATTCAAACGTATTTATTGAGCGCTTACTGTGTTCAGAGCACTGTACTAAGCGCTTGGAAAGTACAATTCGGCAATGGATAGAGACAGTCCCTATGGGTGGCAGAGCCCACCGCTGAGCCAGAAAATGCCCCGAGAGGGTGGGGAGGTGATGTTTGAGTGTGTTTAAAAGAAAATCACACTCTAGGAAAGGGATCAAAAAGAAATTTAACACAAGGATGGGCCCTTGTATTCTAGAGAAACTTGAATTCCACCAGTTCTTTTGTGCATCTGTGGTCATCCATCTTTTGTGCCCTGGGGGAGATTGTGAAAATGCCTTCCCTTTTTCGCTGGGCCAGAAAACTGAGTCTTAAAAGGAAAAATTCCAAATCAGTCGATCAGTTGTATTTATTGAGCACCTGCTGTGGAAAGAGCATCGTTCTAAGCCCTTGAGAGAGTTGGTAGGCAAGTTCCCCGCCCACAGTGAGCTTGCAGTCTGGAGGATCTAACATGTTAGTTTTTCAAGGCCTAAACAGTCCCAGGCGGAATGGTCAGAGAATCCATGTGTGTGTATGTTGTGAGCCCATGAGTTGGTATCAGAGACAGGAAATTCAAATACAGTCGCTTTTGTATTAAGAAACCTTTTTTCACAGATACGACAGGTGTGCTGACACACACACACACATGCACACTTCTGCTTACCCAGGGGATATCAAACAGAAGGCTTCACTGTTTGGGTTTTCTTATTTAAATGTAGCAGGCAGATACACTGCTTTCACAACTGGAAACTGAGAAAAAAAGCCCAGAATGGCAAACGAAGCCGAAACTTGCAAATGCTCTTGATGGCAGCAGGCCTCCAGAAGAATTTCTGCCGAGAAATGACCCCGTTGCCAAAACCCCTCCAGCAGCGGATGAGTTGGGCACCCAGTTCCCCTGGATCATCTAGGTCTCCAGGGCAACCCCCGCATCCCGACAACCAAACCCGGGGTGTGAGATGCACGACTGACGTCTGCCCCGAAGCCCGAAGCCGTCGGCCCTCCCGGAGTTTCGCGGCGCAGACGGCGGCTTTTTGATAAGCAGCTTTTGGGGCCTGAGAGGGAAGCAGTCAGCAGAAGGTCATAGAAGGGAGGAGACAGTGCCCGGGCTGATGACCCAAAAGCCCTCAGGTTTTTACTGCAGAAAGGAGAGCAGCAGGATGGAAAAGTTTGTCCTGGCAGAGATAAGACCTGGTGCAGTGATTTCCCTCCCCCTGAGGTTTGAAAACGTGCGACGATTCAATTTTTTTTCAAGCACCTTGAAAAGACTCCCGTTTGGGTTCCCTACCCGGTGCCTGGTGTCTGTCACCCAGTCAATCGGTGTCATTTATTGAGCGCTTACAGTGCTGGGCCCGGCACTGCCCTCCCAAACCCCAAGAATTGAGCGGGTTCTCCCTCTCTTCCCGTTGGGTCTAGGAATAGTCCAGCTCCCGGCGCGGCGGCGGCCCCAGAAACGTAACGCTCACCGCCTTTTTCCAGAAAGATTTTGACTGTGCGTTGAACAGGGTTGTGTGGTTTAAATGTTGTTACGTATTTTCCAGCATTAGGAATCTGTGGAATATTTTGACACCTGCAACCGTTCAATGAAGTTGGTAATTTCTTCTTTTAATTGTTTTTCATTGAACAGATCTGGAGGTTACATTTCTGCAGTTTGTACTGTGGTATTCTAGAAGCAGACTGATTGGAAAAGTTCCATGAAGGAAGCTTGTTTGGGGCGGGGGGGCGGGTGGGGGATAGCGGGGCGGGAGGGAGGAACCCTAAACTCGAGATTATTGGCTACAATATGTTTTTTTTTTTCCTTAGCTACCTTGCTTTTGTCATTCAGTTCCATCCGTCTTTAGTTTTGACCCACGACAGTCTGTAGTCCTTTTAGCCAGTGATGGTGCGTATATGAAGACGCATCCTTATTGCTAGCTAGGTTGGACTTTCCAGATCGCTCAAGATCGTTCCCCATTCCGTTTAGTAGAGAGTGGGAACGAACCCGGCCTTACTCATTTCCTCAAGTAAAAATGCTGGTACTCGGTTTTGGGTTTTTTTGTTTTGTTTTTTTGCCATTCTTCCTCCTCCTAACGATTGTGGCTGTTAGACTGTCTGCAATTCTTTTTGTTCCCAGAGATACAATTGAACCCGGTTCCCAGTAAAACGGCCAAATCCTTTGATACTACGTCTATTGAAAGAGAAATTGAGATGTATCGTTTCTGTTAGGGTCCCCGTCGCCGGCGGGGACGTTTATGGTTCCAGGTCTGCAGCTTACCGCTCTGCGGGCCCGTGGAGGTAAAACGGAACCTCTCGGTTCTCTCTCCCGTCGATGCAGTCGGAGCTGGATGCGGGAACGGTACATCGATCGGAGTTGCCAATTGGGTTGGCCGCGTAGTCCCGATCTGATCTTCTAACCACCGGACCCATCCATTGTAACCAAATTGCCGGGTGCCGGATGAGACGAAGGGTCAGCCTTTCTCGACCTCTCGACCCTTCCCCCCTTCTCCCTCGCCCCCATCCCGGCCGAAAGAAACCTCACTCTCTTAGACCGTCTTCGCTTTCTAAAAACGATCCAAATCATCCCGCCTCAGTTCGTTTGGAAAAATAACTCATTTGTCTAACTCTAGATCTTTTAAGTTGAGCTGTAAGTAGACCATTAGAACGTAATTGCAGATGGTCGTCTAAAGGTACTGATTTCTCTGCGAAGGGTAAAACTTTATTTTAAGTCCTCAGATCAATTAAACGGGGTTTCCACAAATCCCAGCCAGTCTCTTGGCGGTTTTGAGGGTAAAGCGCCGGGGCCGGCCGGCCTTGGGCGAGCCAGAGCGGATTTTCTGCCAGCGTTGGGGGAGAAAACACTTAAAATAAAGCGCCCCTTTCTCAGGGTTGAAATCCATTCCCGGCCAGACGGTCTCTCGGTACCTAGGGAATTAGTGGAATGGATTTTCCTTAGCTTCTAAAATCACTAATGTCCCCAGTGTCGTAGTAGAAAGCGGACCCTGCGCGGGGACGGATCAGCCTGGTCTGGCCCGGTCCGGTCCGGCCCGGCCCGGCTGTTCTCTTGGGCCGGGCCTTCATTCCTCTCTCATTTCCCTGCAGCAAGGAGTAAACAACGCGGAGAAATTTGACTATGTAAGTAAATCCTCCTTTTCTCCCCGGGCCCCTTCTACAAATCTTCCTCCGGAGCTCAAGCCTGTTCCAGAGGGAAAATTTTTCCAGTGACTGGACCTCTCCCCGGGGCCCCTTGTCAGACCCAGTTTGGGGTGGTTTTCCCAACTTTGGGGTGCCCTGTTGAGGGATTCATTCAGTCAGTCATATTTATTGAGCACTTAACTGTGTGCAAAGCACTTTATTGAGTGTTTGGGAGAGTACAGTTTAAGAATAAACAGAAACGTTCCCTGCCCACAACGAGCTTACTGTCTAGAGGGGGAGAAGATGTTTAAATAAATAAATGACAGATATAGATTTAAGGTGCTTTGGGGCTGGGAGGGAGATGAATAAAAAGAGCAAGCCAGGGTGATGCAGAAGGGAACGGGAGAAGAGGAAAGGAGGTCTTAGGGAAGCCCTCTTGGAGGAGATGGGTCTTCAATAAGGCTTTGAAGAGGAGAGTAATTATGAGGAAAATAATTATCTGTTGGATTTGAGGAGCATCCCTGGGCATTCCAGGCCAGAGGCAGGAAGTGGGCGAGGGGTCGGCGGTAAGATAGACGAGATTGAGGGCCAGTGAGAAAGGCTGGTATTACAGAAGCTAAGCGTGCGGGCTGGATTGAAGCAGGAGAGCAGTGAGGTGAGGTAGGAAGGGGCCAAGGGATTGAGCACTTTAAAGCCAGTGGTGAGGAGTCTCTGTTAGATGTGGAGGTGGATGGACCACCCCTGGAGGTTCTTGAGAAGTGGGGAAACATGGCAGCTGCCCAGGAGGTAGGATGCTCCCTGTGCAAACGTGCGTGTTCCGTGACGACCCCCTACCCAAAGCACCACTCTTCCCCCCACTCCACGTGCCCCCCAAGGCATCAAAGCCAGCCCTGAAGGCATCCCTGCTGTCTTCCAGGTGATGCAGTTTCTGAACAAGATGGCGGGGAACGAGTACGTTGGATTCAGCAACGCCACGTAAGTCTGGGGGGTTTTTTTCAGGCTGGGAGCGGGCAGGCGAGTGACTTGGTGGGTGAGTGGCCGGGACGGAGGGTCCCGCGGTGACCTTTTCAGCCACTGACCTTCCCCCGGGGAAGCCGTTGGCACCTCAGCAGCGCTGATCTCGCTTCATTCATTCATTCATTCATTCATTCATTCATTCAATCAATCGTATTGAGCGCTTACTGTGTGCAGAGCACTGTACTAAGCGCTTGGGAAGTCCAAGTTGGCAACATCTAGAGACGGTCCCTACCCAACAGTGGGCTCACAGTCTAGAAGGGGGAGATAGAGAACGAAACAAAACATATTAACAAAATAAAATAAATAGAATAAATATGTACAAGTATGTACATATTTATGTGTGTACATATGTATGTATATGTACATATGTACATTATGTATGTGTGTATGTAAGTATGTAAATATGTACAAGTAAAATATCATTTTGGAGGCGGAGGTCACTGCGTGCCTGAGGTAACAATAATAATAATAATTGTGGGATTTGTTAAGTGCTTGCCCTGTGCCAAGCACTATACTAATCACAGGGGTAAAATAATAATAATAATAATAATGGTATTTATTAAGCACTTACTATGTGCAAAGCACTGTTCTAAGCTCTGGGGAGGTTACAAGGTGATCAGGTTGTCCCACGGGGGGCTCACAGTTTTAATCCCCATTTTACAGATGAGGTAACTGAGGCCCAGAGAAGTTAAGTGACTTGCCCAAAGTCACACAACTGACAGTTGGTGGAGGTGGGATTTGAACCTGTGACCTGATTCCAAAGCCCATGCTCTTTCCACTGAGCCATGCTAGGTTGGACACAGTCCCTATCTCACATGGGGCTCACAGATGAGGTAACAGACCCAGAGAAGTGAAATGATGTGCCCAAGGACACACAGCAGACAAGTGGTGGAGCCGGGATTAGAACCCATGACTTTCTGACTCTCATGACTGGGCTCTATCCACTAGGCCAGGCTTGTGTGTGCCTTTTCAAGTAGCGGTGGTCATCATCTTCTTCTTCTTTTTCTCCTTCTTCTCCTCCTCCCCCTTCCCCTTCCCTTCTTCCTTCGTCTTTCTTCTCCTCCCTCCTCCCTCCTGCCCTCTTCTTCTTCTTCTAATTCTTCTTCTAATTCTTCTTCTTCTTCTTCTTCTTCTTCTTCTTCTTCTTCTTCTCCTTCTCCTTCTCCTTCTCCTTCTCCTTCTCCTTCTCCTTCTCCTTCTCCTTCTCCTCCTCCTCCTCCTTCTTCTTCTTCTTCTCCTTCTTCCTTCTTCCTTCTTCTTTCTTCTTCTCCTTCTTCATTTATTGAGCGCTTACTGTGTGCAGAGCACTGTACTAAGCGCTTGGGATGTACAAGTTGGCAACATATAGAGACGGTCCCTATCCAACAGCGGGCTCACAGTCTAGAAGGGGGAGACAGAGAACAAAACAAAACATATTAACAAAATAAAATAAATGGAATATGGACAAGTAAAATAAATAAATAAATAGAGTATTAAATATGTAAAAACATACACATATATACAGGTGCTATGGGGAAGGGAAGGAGGTAAGGCGGGGGGATGGAGAAGAGGAGGGGGGGAGAGGACGGAGGGGGCTCATTGTGGGAAGGCCAAGTTCTCCTCCTCCTCCTCCTCCCTCCTCCCTCCTCCCTCCTCCCTCCTTCTCCTTCCTCCTCCTCCTTCTCCTTCCTCCTCCTCCTCCTCCTCCTCGGCAAGAATGAGTATGCCCTGACACGTTGGAAAACGAGCTGGGGGGAAAACTCCCCAGAAGTGAAGGCAGAGTGGCACAAGTCTCGGGCTGGACACTGGACGCCCAGGCCCCTCCCATTGGGTCAAGCACAGTGAGAGGTGAGCGTGGGAGCTTAGCTGTGAAGGGACTATTGGGTCCATCAGTCAGTCTGCGCTATTTATTAAGCGCTTACTGTGTGCGGAGCACTGTACTGCGTGCCTGTGGGAGGGCACTGCCACAGAATTCCTTGCCCGCAATAAGCCCGCGGTCCAGAGAAGAAACAGCTTTTGTCTTGCTAGCTTGTGAAGGGAAAGCAGGGCTGCGTATGAGGTTTTGTGTGTATGGCACCTTTGTGTGCCTGGATTGCTTATCTGTGGGTGTGTGAGTGTATGTCTGGATTGCCCATCTGAGAGAGAGAGTGTTTGTGTGTCTGTCTGTCTGTCTGGATTGCCTGTCTGTGAGAGTGGGTGTGTCAGGATGCCTGTCTGGGGGCAGTGGCGGGGGCATGTTTGTGTCTGGATTGCCTGTGTGTGAGGGGGGAGTGGGTGTGTTTGTGTGTCTGGATTGCCTGCCTTTTGTGCGGGTGTGTTTTCTGCAGTTCAGTGCTTCTATTCACGGTTAGATTGGGTACAAGCGAGAATGACCTGGCCGAATCTCTGCGAAAAGGTGCCCCCATCCAGAGAGTGCTCTCGAGCCGGCTCTGAAGCCGTTTGGAGCTGATAAGCCATTGGCGAAGCGGGGGACGAAAGAACAGGCTAAAACAGGGCAGATTCCAGGAATCAGACCTCGTGAGCAAAGAGCTCCTCCGCAAGAAAAAAGCTGCGTGGAGACAAGTGGTAGCTTAGAAGCAGCGTGGTTCAGTGGAAGGAGCACAGGCTTTGGAGTCAGAGGTCATGGGTTCAAACCCCGGCTCCACCAATTGTCAGCTGAGTGACTTTGGGCAAGTCACTTAACTGCTCTGTGCCTCAGTTACCTCATCTGTAAAACGGGGGTTAAGACTGTGAGCCCCCCGTAGGACAACCTGATCACCTTGTAACCTCCCCAGCGCTTAGAACAGTGCTTTGCACCATAGTAAGCACTTAATAAATGCTTTCATTATTATTATTATTATTAAAGGAGATGGGGCTGGTTGGAGTCACACAAGGAAAGCAGTCACACAAGGTCCCAAGGCACTGCTTTGCTTCCCTCCCTCCTTCCCCCTATTTATTTATTTATGTATTTATTTTGCTTGTACATTTCTATCCTATTTATTTTATTTTGTTGGTATGTTTGGTTTTGTTCTCTGTCTCCCCCTTTTAGACTGTGAGCCCACTGTTGGGTAGGGACTGTCTCTGTGTGTTGCCAATTTGTACTTCCCAAGCGCTTAGTACAGTGCTCTGCACATAGTAAACGCTCAATAAATACGATTGATTGATTGATTCCCCCAACCCCGGCTCATAACCGCTAGCAGGCGGTGAGAAGGCAGGGTCTTTGGAGGACTTGTTCATCCCTTGAGAGAGCCAGAGAAGCACCTTTGTGAGGAGTGAGGGCTGCAGTGGCCCCCGAATTGGGACCAGGGCAGAGACGGCCCGTCCCGGAGAAATCTGGACCGTCTCCGGGGAACCGGGCCGGGCCGCGGTTACCGACCTCGTGGAGGACAGGCGGCCCCCGAGGGGTGGAGAGGAGCGGGTGGTGGTCCCGCGGCAGTGCTGCCTTGCCGAGATTGTATGACCCTCCGCGGCCGACGGGGTCGGCCGGGGGATCCCCGACGGGAGCGTGGGGTCGCCACGCCAGATTGGACGTGGGGCCCTCGAGTCCGCTCTGACAGGGACACAAGGCGGGGAGTCGGGAAGCCTGGCTTCTAGGCCCGCGGGGCTGCACCGTTTGCCACCTGGGTGACCCTGGGAGAAGTGACTTCATTTCATTTTGCCTCAGTTCCCCCGTCTGAAAAATGGGGCTGAGATGCCTGTTGTCCTTCCCCCTTAGACTGTGTCCCATCTGGCAGTAGAGTTTGTAGGCCAGCTCTTGGCACAGAGTAAGTTCTGAACAGGTAGACCGCAGCGGTTGGTCTCCCTGGTGATGATTTGGGCCGGCATAGTTTAGGTACCGGTTTCACGTGGTTGAATTTTGGGTTCAGATCCACTTGGCAGATGTAGGTGAGGAACCCATCTTTGGCTTCCTATTCATTCATTCATTCAATCATATTGAGCGCTTACTGTGTGCAGAGCACTGTACTAAGCGCTTGGGAAGTACAAGATGGCAACATATAGAGACGGTCCCTATGTATATGGAGAAGCAGCTAGTGGATGGAGCGTGGGCCTGGGAGTTAGAAGGACCTGGATTCTAATCCCGGCTCTGCTGTGTGACCTTGGGCAAGTCACATCACTTCTCTGAGCCTCATTTCCCTCAACTGTAAAATGGGATTAAGTCTAGCAGCCCCATGTGGGAAGGAACTGGGTCCAACCTGATTTGCTTGTAACTATTCTAGCGCTCAGTCCAGTGCCTGGTGCATTATAAGTGTTTAATAAATACCATCATTATTATTACTTATTACGGTTGGAATTCACAAACTCTGGCTGTATTGTGTGTGGAGGGTGGCGGGCAGCTGATGGCCTGGGATTGTCTGTCCAAGGCCACCTCCTCTGGAACAGTAGCTAGTGACCAACCTCTCGTTGTTGATGGTCCTTGTTAAGCGCTTACTATGTGCCAGGCACTGTTCTAGTCACAGGGGTAGATACAAAGTAATCAGGTTGGACACAGTCCCGGGCCCCCGTGGGGCTCACACTCTTAATCTCCATTGTGCAGATGAGGGAAGCGAGGACCAGAGAAGTTAAGTGACTTGCCCAGGATCACAGAGCAGACATGTGGAGGAGCTGGGATGAGAACTGCGTTCCCCCCTTCCCCCCTGTCCAAATCCTACAGAACTTATGTCCATATCTGTAATTTATTTATTTATATTCATTGCCTGTCTCCCCCTCTAGACTTTAAGCTTGTGGCGGGTAGGTAATGCGTCTGTTTATTGTCCAGGTCCTCCTGTCCCCCAGGCCCGGAGTCTAGCCGGTAGGTCACACTGCCTGGCCAGGCTCTCCCATGCTCTCCGGAGGCCTGGTAAAATGGGGTGGGTAGTCTCCCGTCAGGGCAGGAGGACTGCAGTATATATGTATATATGCTTGTACATATTTATTACTCTATTTATTTATTTTACTTGTACATATCTGTTCTATTTATTTTATTTTGTTAGTATGTTTGGTTTTGTTCTCTGTCTCCCCCTTTCAGACTGTGAGCCCACTGTTGGGTAGGGACTGTCTCTAGATGTTGCCAACTTGTACTTCCCAAGCGCTTAGTACAGTGCTCTGCACACAGTAAGTGCTCAATAAATACCATTGATTGATTGATTGATTGCAGTACCTCCCTCTGCAAGGGGGACCCCGGGGACAAACATTAGTCAGAGAACGTTGACACGGAATTGGTTTGTAAGTCGCCTTCATTTTTCAGAACACTTTGGAGAACCCTGTGCCTAGAACAGTGCCTGGCACATAGTAAGCACTTAAAAATATATATATAAAAAAACCCACGACTCTCCAACCTGACTGTATTTTCTCTCCCCACCAGGTTTCAGTCTGAAAGAGAAAGCGGGGACCGAAATTTTGCCATCGGATATTATCTGAAGGAGAAAAAGGTCTTTTTAGCCCTTCTTGGTTTCCAGTCTAGTGGGCCTTTGAGTCAAATGTGTGTGTTCAAATCCCCCTCGAATCCTGCAGACAATTACTCTGACCCCTCCTCGGAGCTTTATTGAAGGCCCATCTCCTCCAAGAGGCCTTCCCTAAGCCTCCCTCTCCTCTTCTCCCACTCCCTTCTGGTGGCCCTGACTTTCTCCCTTTATTCTTTCCCCCTTCCCCCCTGCCCAAACCCTACAGAACTTATGTCCATATCTGTAATTTATGTATTTATATTCATTGTCCGTCTCCCCCTCCAGACTTTAAGCTTGTGGTGGGTAGGGAATGTGTGTGTTTATTGTTCTATCGTACTCTCCCAGTCACTGAGTACAGTGCCCTACACCCAGAAAGTGCTCAGTAATACGATCAAACGAGTGAGTGTCCAGATGAGAGGTAGAATCCCCACCCCCTCGGATTACATTTTTGAAACAAGCGATCGACTCAACTCCTTCCCGGGCCCAAGGCCAAGACCGGCTGCTGCCACTGAACCCCTGGATGATGGCGGGGGATTTTTGCGGTGGGCTCCCGAGCACGCCAGTTCTTCACCCGCCAACGTGGCAGCAGATGGATGCGGGATGAGGCCCGGCCAAAATTTGACTCCCCGGGGGTCTCCATCTGCTTTGAGTCCATTGATTCCCCCCCACTGCAAACCGGCCCGTGGGTTGGCCCTGGTTTGTTTACCCAGAAGAAAATTTTCCTTGCTGCTGAGAAAATTGTGTGAAATGGCCCGCCCTGAGGGAGGAGTGTGTTCTGTCACGTAGCCCGGGGTGGGGATGCAGGGGAGGGGGTGCCGAGCAGGGTAGCTCAGTCTGGTCCCTCGCCCTGGGGTTTCTACCGTTTCCGATGAACGGAAGCCACGGGGATGGGGAGGCAAGCCTTCCTGCCCGGAGACCAATCGATAGATCGATTATGTCAGTTGACTGCTTACTGTGTGCAGAGCACTGTACTAAACACCGGGGCTATATGTATTTTATATAGTGCTCGGGAAGGAGGGGCCTTGCATTTTGGTTATCATTTTAACGCTTCCCCACGGCCCACGTGATTAAATTCCGTGTTTTCTTTTACAGTGTTTCCCCGAAGGCACGGACATGGTCGGCATATTAGACTTCTACTTCCAGGTAATTTTCTCTTGTTGGGCCACGGGGTGGGGATTTGCCCTCGGGCCGGAACGGGAGCCCTGTCGGCCAGGCAGCCCGACGGGGCGGTCCCGCGGCTGAAAGAGGACCGCGGATGGCCACCTCTCACCGCGACTTGCCAAATGCTAGTCGGGGGCGGTCGCAAGGTGAGCTGGCCTGGTGGAGTCAGGGGAGGGGGGAGGTGGAGACCAGCAGGGACTGCGGCCTTGGGGAGCCCAGCTCGGGCCCCCCAACACCATCCCCGGATCTTGGGGGACAGGCCCCAGCCCCAAACTTGGGGAGGTCCGGTCCCCAGCTCCCCCCAGCAGGGCAGGGCAAGTGAATCTGAACCCCCAAAAGTGGGCACACTCATGGCAGCCCCGGAACCCAAGTGATCTGGTCGGGGCCCCCCCCCGAACCGTCGGCTGTATGACCGCAGCACCATCCCCGGACCTTGGGGGACAGGCCCCGGCCCCAAACTTGGGGAGGTCCGGTCCCCAGCCCCAGCAGTGCAGGGCAAGTGAATCTGAACCCCCAAAAGTGGGCGCACTCATGGCAGCCCCGGAACCCAAGTGATCTGGTCGGGGCCCCCCCCGAACCGTCGGCTGTATGACCGCAACACCATCCCCGGACCTTGGGGGACAGGCCCCAGCCCCAAACTTGGGGAGGTCCGGTCCCCAGCCCCAGCAGTGCAGGGCAAGTGAATCTGAACCCCCAAAAGTGGGCACACTCATGGCAGCCCCGGAACCCAAGTGATCTGGTCGGGGCCCCCCCTGCACCCCCCCATCTGCTGTATGACCATAGGCAAGTTATTTCACTTCTCTGTCCTTCAGTTCCTTCATCTATAAAATGGGGATTAATATCCACTCATTCATTCAATTGTATTTATGGAGCGCTTACTAGGTGCAGAGCACTGTACTAAATGCTTGGGAGAGTATAACGCAACAATAAACAGTCGCATTCCCTGTCCACAACAAGTTACCAGGCTAATAATAGTAATTGTGGTATTTGTTAAGCGCTTACTGTTTGCTAGGCACTGTTCTAAGCGCTGGGGTGGATACAAGCAAATCGAGTTGGACTGTGACTGTGAGCCCCCTGTTGGGTAGGGACTGTCTCTATATGTTGCCAATTTGTACTTCCCAAGCGCTTAGTACAGTGCTCTGCACATAGTAAGCGCTCAATAAATACGATTGATGATGATGATGACACAGTCCCTGTTTCACGTGGGGCTCACAGTCTCAAGCCCCATTTTCCAGATGAGGTAACTGAGGCACAGAGAAGTGAAGCAACTTGCCCAAGGTCATACAGCAGATGTGTGGCAGAGCCAGGATTAGAACCCATGGCCCTTCTCCCAGACCTGGGCTCTAATTAAGACTGTGAGCCCCGTGTGGGACAGGGACTGTGTCCAACCTGATTACGTTGTATCTACTCCAGCGCTTAGAACAGTGTATGGCGCATAGCAAGTACTTAACAAATGCCATAATTGTAATTATTATTGTTCATTCAGTGGTATTTATTGAGCACCTGCTGTGTGCAGAGTACTGTACTAAGTGCTTGTGAGAGTCATTCATCGGTTCATTCGTATTTATTGAACGCTTACTGTGTGCAGAGCACTGTACTAAGCGCTTGGGAAGTGCAAATCGGCAACATATAGAGACAGACGGTCCCTACCCAACAACGGGCTCACAGTCTAAAAGGGGAAGACAGACAACAAAACAAAACACGTAGACAGGAGTCAAAATCATAAGTCCAAATGGAATTAAAGCTATATGCACATCATTAACAAATAAATAGAATGGTAAATATGTACAAGTAAAATAGAGTAATTAATCTGTACAGATATATACAAGTGCTGTGGGGAGGGGAAGGAGGAAGGGCTGGGGGGATGAGGAGGAGGAGAGGAAAAAGGGGGCTCGGTATGGGAAGGCCTCCTGGAGGAGGTGAGCTCTCAGCAGGGCCTTGAAGGGAGGAAGAGAGCTAGCTTGGCGGATGGGCAGAGGGAGCAGGGCATTCCAGGCCCGGGGGATGACGTGGGCCGGGGGTCGATGGCGGGACAGGCGAGAACGAGGTCTAACGGTGAGGAGATTAGCGGCGGAGGAGCGGAGGGTGCGGGCTGGGCTGGAGAAGGACAGAAGGGAGGTGAGGTAGGAGGGGGCCAGGGGATGGATGGATGGACAGCCTGGAAGCCGAGAGTTCCCACCACGTGTGCTCCGGTCTGGCTTCCCGCACGGCCTGCTGGACTGGACATCTCGGGAGAGGAGACGTGGCCTCGTGACTCTCCCCTGACCAAAGACTGGGGCCGCCCACCCGCCTGATCTGCCACCCACCTATATCGTCAGTCATTCAGTCATATTTTAGACTGTGAGCCCACTGTTGGGTAGGGACTGTCCCTATATGTTGCCAATTTGTACTTTCCAAGCGCTTAGTACAGTGCTTTGCACCTAGTAAGCGCTCAATAAATACGATTGATGATGATGATGATGATTTACTGAGCACTTACTGGATGCAGAGCACTGTACTGAACGTTTGGGAGAGGATCATATACCAATGTAGGACACATTCCCTCCCCACCATGAGTTTACGATCTAGAGTGCTGCTGCTGCTGCTCTTGCCAAGTATGGGTCGTCGGGCTAGCGTCCCAAACAGGTCCCACGGTTATTCCGGGAACGTCGGGACTCACGAGCAGCCCGGCCCGTGGCAGGCGGGAGCTGGGGGCCAGGAAAAGGCGGAATGGCCCGCTTGGAGACAGGTACCCGAGGGGCTGTTTCGCCCGGTGGGCTCTGAACTAAACGTGGACCCATCTGATACTCTGACTCCGGGTGTGAGCCAAGATTCTTGGTTACTTGATGACCTCCACGGGCTGCCGCAAGACGGCTCACCTTCAAGCACGGCGGGCGGGCGGCTATAAGTAGCATCGGGCCTTCGCTGCCGTTGAAAAAAATCCCCATTTCACCTTGGCCGGCGATGCTGTGGGGATTTTTCCTCTGCCAGCATTTCTGTGGAAATTGCCTGTATAGCCATCGGCAGTGTTCGTCCCCCCACCCAGATGGGCTGTGTCCCTGCTTCTCTTGGTTATTATGATTATTACTATTATTATTTTTATTTTCCCTTACGCCCTAAGGGATTGGAGATGGTCTGTTTCGGGTCCCCTGGAATTGTGACCCCGAATTTTTGTGTGTGACTGAATAAAACTGTGCTCTTCACAGTTTACCTCAGGCACAAAACTGCAATTTAATAATAATAATAATAATAATGATGGCATTTATTAAATGCTTACTATGTGCAAAGCACTGTTTTATGCGCTGGGGAGGTTACAGGGTGATCAGGTTGTCCCACGGGGGGCTCACAGTCTTCATCCCCATTTTACAGATGAGGTAACTGAGGCGCAGAGAAGGGAAGTGACTTGCCCAAAGTCGCACAGCTGGCAATTGGCGGAGCCGGCATTCGAACTCATGACTTCTGACCCCAAACCCCATGCTCTTTCCACTGAGCCACGCTGCTTCTCTTAATTTAAGGCCTTTCAGCTGTAGCAACATGGGTTAGGAAAGCATTGTTATTATTATTGTTATTATGGTATTTTTTAAGCACTTACTATGTGCCAAGCACTGTTCTAAGCTCTGGGGTAGATACAAGGTAATCAGGTTGCCCCCAGTGGGGCTCACAGTCTTAATCCCCATTTTACAGATGAGGGAACTGAGGCACCGAGAAGAGAAGTGACTTGCCCAAGGTCACCCAGTAAACACGTGGCAGAGCCGGGATTAGAACCCATGTCCCAAACCCGCGCTCTTGCCGCTAGGCCCTGCCACAACCCAATCAAATGATACCAGTAAGAGTAAGAATAGTTATGGTATTTAGGTTCTAAGCACTGGTGAGCACTGCTCACTTTTAGACTGTGAGCCCACTGTTGGGTAGGGACTGTCTCTATGTGTTGCCAACTTGTACTTCCCAAGCGCTTAGTACAGTGCTCTGCACACAGCGCTCAATAAATACGATTGATTGATTGATTGATTGGTGGGTAGATACAAGTTAATCAGGTTGGACACAGTCCCGGTCCCACATGGGGCTCACAGTCTAAATAGGAGGGAGAACAGGTATCGGATCCCCATTTTCGGATGAGGAAACTGAGGCCCAGAGAAGTGAAGTGGCTTGCCGTAGGTCACACAGGATTCATTCATTCAATCATATTTATTGAGCACTTACCGTGTGCAGAGTATTGTATTAAGTGCTTGGGAGGGTACAATAGAACGATAAACAGACCTATTTCCTGCCCACAGCGAGGTAATGGTCTAGAGGTCAAGGCAAGTGGCGGAGCCAGGATTAGAACCCACATCCGGGCTCTCTCCGCTAGGCCATGCTGCTTTTGTGTTTCTCTTTACTAAGTTTATCATCACCTGGGAACCGGCCATGAGAAGCAGCGTGGCTCAGTGGAGAGAGCCCGGACTCTGGAGTCAGAGGTCATGGGTTCAGACCCCGGCTCCGCCAATTGTCAGCTGTGTGACTTCGGGCAAGTCACTTAACTTCTCTGTGCCTCAGTTACCTCATCTGGAAAATGGGGCTGAAGATTATGAGCCCCCCATGGGACATCCTGATCACCTTGTAACCTCCCCAGCGCTTAGAACGGTGCTTTGCGCATAGTAAGCGCTTAATAAATGCCATTATTATTATTATTATTATTCAGTCAGGGGTTTTAGTTGGTTTTTGTTGGTGTCCAGCGGCAGCATATAGTTCTCTATAGTTCCTGCTGCCCAAGGGCACTCAGCAGACAAGTGGCAGAGCTGGGAATCCATACTTCATGCTGCTGCCCGGATTATCTTTGTCCAGAAACGCTCTGGGCATGTTACTCCCCTCCTCAAAAATCTCCAGTAGCTACCAATCAATCTGCACATCAGGCAGAAACTCCTCACCCTGGGCTTCCAGGCTGTCCATCCATCCATCCCCTCGCCCCCTCCTACCTCACCTCCCTTCTGTCCTTCTCCAGCCCAGCCCGCACCCTCCGCTCCTCTGCCACCGCTAATCTCCTCACCGTTAGGCCTCGGTCTCGCCTGTCCCGCCATCGACCCCCGGGCCTGGAATGCCCCCAATCCCTCTGCCCATCCGCCAAGCTAGCTCCCTTCCTCCCTTCAAGGCCCTACTGAGAGCTCACCTCCTCCAGGAGGCCTTCCCACACTGAGCCCCTTCTTTCCTCTCCCCCTCGTCCCCCTCTCCATCCCCCCATCTTACCTCCTTCCCTTCCCCACAGCACCTGTATATATGTATATATGTTTGTACATATTTATTACTCTATTTATTTTACTTGTACATAGCTATTCTATTTATTTTATTTTGTTAGTATGTTTGGTTTTGTTCTCTGTCTCCCCCTTTTAGACTGTGAGCCCACTGTTGGGTAGGGACTGTCTCTATATGTTGCCAGTTTGTACTTCCCAAGCGCTTAGTACAGTGCTCTGCACATAGTAAGCGCTCAATAAATACGATTGATGATGGTGATGATGATTAGAACCCAGGACCTTCTGATTCCCAGGCCCGGGCTCTCTCCACTAGGGAAGGGTTGTAGAGCTGGACTTGTGGCCGGGCGTTTGTAGAGGACTTATGAAGCCCTCTGTTCCCCAACTCCATCTCCCTTCTGCCTTTGGGTCTGCACCCTTTGACTACTTGATAGTCATCCCCACAGCACTTACATCCATACCTAGAGTTGACTTTAATGTCCATTTCCCCTTCTAGACTGTGAGCTCCTCGTGGGCAGGGAGTGTGGCATATCAGGCTGTCCCAAATGCTTAGTGCACGCAGTAAACGCTCAATAAATACCATCAGTGGATTGACAGGAGAAGGAGCCCGGAGTTTGTTTGAGAGGCTGGTGCCCTCTGCCAACTCCAGCCCGTCCTCCCTTGCCCTCATCATCATCATCATCAATGGTATTTATTGAGCGCTTACTGTGTGCAGAGCACTGTACTAAGCGCTTGGGAAGTACAAATTGGCAACATATAGAGACAGTCCCTACCCAACAGTGGGCTCACCCGGCTCAGCGCCCTAACCGAGGGGCTGTCCTACTCCCCTCACCCTCTCCCCGGCCCCAACAGGACTCCCCCCGGGTGGGATGGGGGAAGCGACCACCGGCCTCCTTTTACGTGCGGCAGGTCGGCGTTCTGGGCCCCCTGGGGTGGGGGATGCCCCCGTCCCCGGCCTCCGTGCTCGCCACCAGCACGGACGGCGGGTGAGGAGATGGGGCGCCGCCCACGGTGCACCCGCATCATCCGTGCCCCCCTGGGTCTCTTCCCCCTAAAGCTGTGCTCCATCGAGGTGACCTGCGAGTCCGCCAGCGTGATGGCCGCCACCCTGGCCAACGGCGGCTTCTGCCCCATCACCGGCGAGCGGGTGCTGAGCCCCGAAGCCGTCCGCAACACGCTGAGCCTCATGCACTCCTGCGGCATGTACGACTTCTCCGGGCAGTTCGCTTTCCACGTAAGGCCGCCCTGGCACCCCGCCACGCGGGCGCGGTGGGGCGGGTGGGAGGGTTGGCCGGGCAGGGGCCGGGCCCGACCGGCTGAGGTCTAGACAGACCGGGCAGCTGCACTTTGGATCGGGAATGGACTGCGAGTGTGCCAAGGAAGGTTAATTTATTACGGGTCTCATTGGGTTTATTGCCGTCCTCGGGCGGCTGAGTGGGCCAGCCGTTACACCCGGGAGGGAGGGATGGGCGCTGCCGAAGGCGCACCTGTTTCTGGGGTCACCATGGAAACCTGCCGTTAATGTTTAGCCCGGTGGTGATTAACTGCCCCCAGGCCCCCAGACCGCAGAGGAACCTTTTTTCTTCCTCCTCCTCACTTTGACCTCAGTGAGCCCCGATTCCATTTTGGAGACCCAGGTCTCCTCGGATCGGTGAGGGAGAATGGGCTTGGGCCAGAGGCTCCTCCCGGCTGGCCCCCGGCCAGGACGGGAAATCAATCAATCGTATTTATTGAGCGCTTACTATGTGCAGAGCACTGTACTAAGCACTTGGGAAGTACAAATTGGCAACATATAGAGGCAGTCCCTACCCAACAGTGGGCTCACAGTCGGAAATGTCCGGATGGGTCATTGTATTCTCGGAGATCACCTCCTGCCGGGCGCTCTTCGGTACCAAGTTGCCCGCCCTGGTCACTCTTGTTAGAGGCCACACAGTTGTTTGGGGCAAGGCTGGGAAGCCTGTAGCAGTGCCCCACCTTGTTTGACACCCCATGGGCACCCCCGTGGACCACTCGCCACCCAACCCTGAATCTGCCCACGGCAGAACATCCGTGCACGGAGGCCCATCGCTCCATTGCCAGACCGTGGCACGGAAACGCCACGATTGATTGATTGGAGGCCTTCCCAGACTGAGCCCCTTCCTTCCTCTCCCCCTCGTCCCCCTCTCCATCCCCCCATCTTACCTCCTTCCCTTCCCCACAGCACCTGTATATATGTATATATGGTTGTACATATTTATTACTCTATTTATTTATTTATTTTACTTGTACATTTCTATCCTATTTATTTTATTTTGTTGGTATGTTTGGTCCTGTTCTCTGTCTCCCCCTTTTAGACTGTGAGCCCACTGTTGGGTAGGGACTGTCCCTATGTGTTGCCAATTTGTACTTCCCAAGCGCTTAGTACAGTGCTCTGCACATAGTAAGCGCTCAATAAATACGATTGATTGATTGATTGATTGATTGGAGCGCGGTTAGCTTCCGGGTCGGGCCCCTGCGGGCCGGTGCCCGCCCCTCCCCAGGAGAGGATCGAGCCCACGACCGCGGCTTCCCCCTCGGCCTTCCCTGTTTCAGGATGGAGACCCCTCCCGCGCCGGGTGCCCGGGTCGCGGCGGTGAGGGGGCGGGGCTGTCACCGTTCTGGGATTGCTTGCAGGTGGGGCTCCCCGCCAAGTCTGGCGTGGCCGGCGGCATCCTTCTGGTGGTCCCCAACGTCATGGGCATGATGTGCTGGTCTCCTCCCCTGGACAAGATGGGCAACAGCGTCAAGGGAATCCACTTCTGTCACGTAAGCGCGCTCCTAAACCCGCGGAGACCCTCCGCCCCTGACAGACTCGCTTCCTGGCACATCCCAGGGTGGGGAGGGGGTGTCCCGCTCCCCCCACCGCCCCCCATCCCCCCCGCCACGACTGCAGAAGGGGTTGGGGGACTTTGGAGACGACGGGTTCCGGGTCTCGGGGGTTGGATGAGTCCCTGGGAGAGTCAGTCCCCCCCCGGCGGGGGCCGGCTTATCCCTGACTCTTTAGAACGCTCTCCCCGGGCCAGGTGGACCGTGGAGAACTGTGGACACGCAGCCTGCTTCTGCATGGCCCTCCTGGGGTCACCGCTGCCACCGGGGTGGGGATGGGGGGGCAGGCGGGGGGCTCCGAGAGATCCCTCGGCAGAGCTGGGTGCCGTCCCAGCAGTCAGCCTCCGAGCCTTTTAGACTGTGAGCCCACTGTTGGGTAGGGACTGTCTCTATATGTTGCCAATTTGTACTTCCCAAGCGCTTAGTACAGTGCTCTGCACACAGTAAGCGCTCAGTAAATACGATTGATGATGATGATGAGCCGCCGGCACCGGCCCAGCCCGGCTCCAGTGCCTCCTTTCCGATCCTCCCCCTTCCCTTGGGATGAAATATAAGGCCTGGGGTGGATCTCAGAAGCAGAGCGGCCTAACGGATAGAGCCTGAGAGTCCAAAGGACCAGGGTTCATTCATTCATTCATTCAATCGTATTTATTGAGCGCTTACTGTGTGCAGAGCACTGTACTCAGTGCTTGGAAAGTACAGTTCGGCAACAGATAGAGACAATCCCTTCCCAACGACGGGCTCACAGTCTAGAAGGGGGAGACAGACAACAAAACAAAACAAGTAGACAGGCATCAATACCACCAGAATAAATAGAATTATAGAAATATAAACATCATTAATTCATTCATTCAATCGTATTTATTGAGGGCTTACTGTGTGCCGGGCACTGTACTAAGCGCTTGGAAAGTACAATTCGGTAACAGATAGAGACAATCCCTTCCCAACAATGGGCTCACAGTCTAGAAGGGGGAGACAGACAACAAAACAAAACAAGTGGACAAGCATCAATACCACCAGAATAAATAAAATTATAGAAGTATAAACATCATTAATTCATTCATTCAGTCGTATTTATTGAGGGCTTACTGTGTGCAGGGCACTGTACTAAGCGCTTGGGAAGTACAATTCGGCAACAGATAGAGACAATCCCTTCCCAACAGTGGGCTCACAGTCTAGAAGGGGGAGACAGACAACAAAACAAAACAAGTGGACAGGCATCAATACCACCAGAATAAATAGAATTATAGAAATATAAACATCATTAATTCATTCGTTCAATCGTATTTATTGAGCGCTTACTGTGTGCAGAGCACTGTACTCAGCGCTTGGAAAGTACAATTCGGCAACAGATAGAGACAATCCCTTCCCAGCAACGGGCTCACAGTCTAGAAGGGGGAGACAGACAACAAAACAAAACAAGTAGACAGGCATCAATACCACCAGAATAAATAGAATTACAGAAATATAAACATCAATAATTCATTCATTCAATCGTATTTATTGAGTGCTTACTGTGTGCAGGGCACTGTACTAAGCACTTGGAAAGTACAATTCGGCAACAGATAGAGACAATCCCTTCCCAACAACGGGCTCACAGTCTAGAAGGGGGAGACAGACAACAAAACAAAACAAGTAGACAGGCATCAATACCACCAGAATAAATAGAATTATAGAAATATAAACATCATTAATTCATTCGTTCAGTCGTATTTATTGAGCGCTTACTGTGTGCAGGGCACTGTACTAAGCGCTTGGGAAGTACAATTCGGCAACAGATAGAGACAGTCCCTTCCCGACAACGGGCTCACAGTCTAGAAGGGGGAGACAGACAACAAAACAAAACAAGCAGCCGGGCGTCAATACGATCAGAAAAAAATAGATGAACTGTGACCAGCCTTGTTACCTTGTATCTGCTGGGTGACCTTGGCCAAGTCACTTCACTTCT
Source organism: Tachyglossus aculeatus (assembly GCF_015852505.1). Taxonomy (NCBI): domain Eukaryota; kingdom Metazoa; phylum Chordata; class Mammalia; order Monotremata; family Tachyglossidae; genus Tachyglossus; species Tachyglossus aculeatus. The sequence continues at coordinate 402,739 of NC_052072.1, forward strand.
CTGGGCCTCAGTTCCCTCATCTGTGTAATGGAGATTAGAACTGTGGCCCCATGTGGGACAGGGGTTATGTCCAACCTGATCAGCTTGTATTTACCCCAGTGCTTAATACAGTGCCTGGCCCATTCATTCATTCGTTCAATCATTTATAGAGCGCTTACTGTGTGCAGAGCACTGTACTAAGCGCTTGGGAAGTACAAGTTGGCAACATATAGAGACGGTCCCTACCCAACAGTGGGCTCACAGTCTAGAAGATAGTAAGTGCTTAACAAAGACCAGTAAAAAAAAACCGCAATCTAGGCATCCAAGCCTTCTGCCCTCTCCCTGGAGGCCTTTTAATAATAATATAATAATAATAATAATAATAATGGCATTTATTAAGCGCTTACTATGTGCAAAGCACTGTTCTAAGCACTGGGGAGGTTACAAGGTGATCAGGTTGTCCCACGGGGTGTGGGGGGGGGGGCGCTCACAGTCTTCATCCCCATTTTACAGATGAGGTAACTGAGGCCCAGAGAAGGTAAGTGACTTGCCCAAAGTCACACAGCTGACAATTGGCGGAGCCGGGGTTTGAACCCATGACCTCTGACTCCAAAGCCTGGGCTCTTTCCACTGAGCCACGCTGCTTCTCTTACTGTGAGCCCACTGTTGGGTAGGGACTGTCTCTATATGTTCAACTTGTACTTCCCAAGCGCTTAGTACAGTGCTCTGCACATAGTAAGCGCTCAATAAATATGATTGATTGATTGATTGGGCAGCCGTTTCAGCCTTCAGGCTTGTCAATCAGTGGCATGCCCACTGTTGGGTAGGGACTGTCTCTATATGCTACCAATTTGTACTTCCCAAGCGCTTAGTACAGTGCTCTGCACATAGTAAGCGCTCAATAAATACGATTGATGATGATGATGATAATAATAATAATAATGATGATGGTATTTGTTCAGCGCTTACTCTGTACCAAGCATTATTCTAATCCCTAGGGTAGATACAAGGTAATCAGGTTGTCCCACGTGGTGCTCATAGTCTTAACCCCCATTTTACAGATGAGGGAACTGAGGCACAGAGAAGTGAAGTGGCTTGCCCAAGGTCACGGCAGACAAGTGGAGGCGGCGGGATTAGAACCCACGTCCTCTGACTCCCAAGCCCGGGCTCTTTCCACTAAGCCACGCTGCTTCTCCTGCTTTGAGCTCCGGCGGTCAGTGGCACGTACAGAGCACTGGATGTGGGCAGTGCCCAGGCTGAGCCCTTTTCGGGGAGAGAGTTGATTGACTCTCATCATCATCATCAATCGTATTTATTGAGCGCTTACTATGTGCAGAGCACTGTACTAAGCTCTTGGGAAGTACAAATTGGCAACATCTAGAGACAGTCCCTACCCAACAGTGGGCTCACAGTCTAAAAGGGGGAGACAGAGATCAAAACCAGACATACTAACAAAATAAAATAAATAGGATAGCTATGTACAAGTAAAATAAATAAAAACCTGTTGCCCCCCACCTGTATAGTGGGGAGCAGGAACAGTGGGATAGAGATCTCCTGTCCGCCCCGCCAACCACCACCCCGGGAATTCGGGAATGGCCAAATCCTGGAGCTTCAAGGGTTGCCGGGGGAGAGAGAAAGGGAGCGTTGGGGGAGACAGAGACCGAGACGTCCCCGGATCCCCAGGATGTAGGGAGCGGCCCGGAGCTGGAGTTCCCAGATCTCATGCTGGCAGTTTTTCATCATCATCATCAATCGTATTTATTGAGCGCTTACTGTGTGCAGAACACTGTACTAAGCGCTTGGGAAGTACAAATTGGCAACATATAGAGACAGTCCCTACCCAACAGTGGGCTCACAGTCTAAAAGGGGGAGACAGAGAACAAAACCAGACATACTAACAAAATAAAATAAATAGGATAGCTATGTACAAGTAAAATACATAAAAACCTGTTGCCCCCCACCTGTATAGTGGGGAGCAGGAACAGTGGGATAGAGATCTCCTGTCCGCCCCGCCAACCACCACCCCGGGAATTCGGGAATGGCCAAATCCTGGAGCTTCAAGGGTTGCCGGGGGAGAGAGAAAGGGAGCGTTGAGGGAGACAGAGAGAGACCGAGACGTCCCCGGATCCCCAGGATGTAGGGAGTGGCCCGGAGCTGGAGTTCCCAGATCTCATGCTGGCAGTTTTTCATCATCATCATCATCAATCGTATTTATTGAGCGCTTACTGTGTGCAGAGCACTGTACTAAGTGCTTGGGAAGTACAAGTCGGCAACATATAGAGACAGTCCCTCCCCAACAGTGGGCTCACAGTCTAAAAGGGGGAGACAGAGAACAAAACCATAGTAACAAAATAAAATAAATAGAATAAATAGAATTTTTGCTGCGATCCCACATAATATTTTCAGTTTTTCGACCCGGCCTGCTACCTACCTCCATTTTGCCTCTCGCAGCTAAGCAGCCCTGGGACTCTTCGCATTCCCAGCCCTCCGAGCGTCCCCTCTCCGGGCCCCGACGCCTCCCTGGCTGAGGGCTAGCGAATGGTTTTCCCAGCTTCGCGAGCAGTCGGGGGTTTTTTGCATGGTAGTTGTGGAGGCCAGGCTCGGTGAAGAGATGAGCGTAAAGACGGGGCCGTGCCGACGACTGCCGCCGCCCGCCCCGGTCCCCCTTTGACGCGCGATCTCTTTAACTGTTCCAGGATCTGGTGTCCTTGTGCAATTTCCACAACTATGATAATTTGAGACACTTTGCCAAAAAACTCGATCCTCGCAGAGAAGGTGGAGATCAGAGGGTAAGCCGCAAATCCCGTTTGAGTTGATTCTGGGATCTTGGTCCCCCGGGTGGGAATTTCCAGGTGCGCCCTCTCAGCCACGGGGCAGTGGGCCGGGGGTGGGCGAGGGGCGGCGGAGGGCAGCTCCCCCGTCCAGTTTTCTCAGAAAGCTCTTCGGTTCCGGATGTTCACGACACGGAGCGAGTCGGGGGCAGCCGGTGCGGAGGAACCGCTCGAGCGACCTTCCCGCCGCCGCCGCCGCCGCCGGCCTCAGGACGGTGTCAGGGAGGATTGCGGAGGGGATGCGCTCAGCCTGGCGAGCCCTCGTGGCCCTGCCGTTTAATCAATCAATCAGTCGTATTTATTGAGCGCTTACTGTGTGCAGAGCACTGTACTAAGCGCTTGGGAAGTCCAAGTTGGCGAACCGTGTTCCGAAGGGGATCCGGGGGCCTGAATGTGCCCGGGACAAGCCAGAGGCCCTGAGAGGTTTGCCCACCGTGGGTTTCCCCATCGTGGGGCAAACCCTGACCCGGTGGAGATCGGTAGCGGGCCGGTTCCTCCCCAGTCAGGGCATCTCTCTGGTGGTTGCGGTGGCCCCCCGAAGCAGCATGGCCGGCTGGCTCAGCCCAGTGCCGGTCCTTTCGGGGGCCGGGCGGGCCGGCGTCTGCCTCCGGACCCCCCGATTCCCGGCCCCGCCACGGTGGGCAGACGCAGTCGGGCCCTCCGGAGGAGCCGACGGGACTGCCGCGTGTCCACGTTGGCAGGAATCAGAGGTTCTAGCGAAGCCCTTAGCAGCCGATTTAGAAGCCAAATAGGGGTGGGCTAAACATCCCCAATCCGGTGATTCAGTGCTTTGCACATAGTAAGCGCTTAACAAATACCATCATTATTATTATTATTCCTTGGGGGCCTCGGGGAGGGACGGATTTCTGTGCAAGTTGAGGGAGGGGGTCAAGTGGCGGATGGAATCTAATCGGCCTGGTCGGAAAACGGCGTCTTGGAGCGGGGGAACCTTCCTCTCCTCGAGGGCACTAATGCGTTCTGTGTGTGCGTGCGTGCGTGCGTGGATTGCGTGTGTGCGTGCGTGCTTATCGCTTGAACAACCAGCCCGCCTTTGGACCGTTGGACTGTGAGAGCCTCCAGCAGGAACTGGCTCTAAAGGAGACAGTGTGGAAAAAAGTGTCGCCCGAGGCAGCCGAGGACGTCTCCACCACTGTAGTGTACAGGATGGAGAACCTGGGCGAGAAAAGCTAACCCAGAGGGACCGCTGCCTGGGGCTCGGGGAGACAGGGGTGGGGGGGGTGCTTTTCGCTGGCTTTCGCGCTGCCCCGCTTTCCCACGCGCGACCCCGGGCCCCCCGATCGCCCCCGAGCCTTTGGGATTGCCGCGGTGAGGGCGAGGCCGGTGGAGCACCGGAGGGCACGCAGGGCCAGCCTTCTCTTCGGATAGGATACTGTGTCGAAAACCGGATTGGGGAGCCCTTCTAAAAACTGTTAGCGTTTCCCCCGAGCCCGCTTCCCCAGACCCCCGACTCGAGGCGGGCAACTCCAAAAGACCACCCGCTTCGCTCGGACCGTTCCCGGCCCCGAATGGGACAATGACCCGCCAGATCCCCTGGGATGAAAAACGTCCCCGGGGGTATCGGTGGGAGACCGGATTCCCTTTCCCCGTTTCCAGTCCCGACCACCGTGGTCCCTGCGGGGGAAACGCAAGCGATGGCAATGGCGATAGCGAAGCAGGCTGCCCGGCTCACCGATGGCGTGGAGCGCCGTCCCGGGGAGCGGGGAGGGGGCTGGGGGAACATCAGACAAGGCCTGTTGATATGGCGATGGCCGCTCAGCACCTTTTTTCCCCCCCTTTGAGAAGTCAGGTGGGTGTAGTGGATGGAACACCCGCCTGGAAGGCGTACGGTCATGGGTTCTAATCCCACCTCCACTTGTCTGCCGTGTGGCACGTCACTTCACTCCTCTGGGCCTCAGTTCCCTTGTCTGTGAAAGGGGGATGGAGACTGTGAGCCCCTTGTTCATTCATTCATTCAATCATATTTATGGAGCGCTTACTGTGTGCAGAGCACTGTACTAAGCGCTTGGGAAGTACAAGTCGGCAACATAGAGAGACGATTCCTACCCGACAACGGGCGCACAGTCTAGAAGGGGCAGACAGACAACAAAACAAAACGTAGTGGGACAGGGACCATGTCCAACCCAATTTACTCGTATCCACCCCAGCGCTTAGTACGGCGCCTGGCATGTAGTAAGCGCTTAACAGATATCTCAATTATTATTATTATTATGGGGAACCTCTCCCAGCTGTGTCCCAGGACCCACAGTCGGGCTGGGGCAGGGCCGGGGGCTCGGAAAATTCTGGCCAGGAATCCGCAACTGGAAGGCTCCACCCCGCTCGCTCTTAGGTGCCAACCGTTGCTACCCGCTGGGAGCTTGGCTGAGCCGTGCCAGAGCGGTCGAGGTGTCTGGAGCTAAGCGCGGGCGGTAGCCGGGGTCCCCCTTGCCATCCGGACCCCGCCCTGCGTCTCCCAGATCCCGCTCGGGATGGCTCCGACGGTGGCGGGGGGGACGAAGGGGATTCTCCGGGAAGCGTCTCGGGACCCAGGGAGCGAGCGGCGTGAACTGCAGCCTGTGCCCGGGAAGTCACTTGAGTCCCGGGGGGAGAATCGGGCTCCTTTTCCCCAGGGGGTGGTTGGGCACCCACGAAGGGGGTGTTTCGGTAGTCCGGGGGGCCACAGCTTGTCCCGAGCTTAGCCGGGATAGCCAGGCCCTTGGGTGGGCGAGCGACCTGGGGCCGCCCAGGCCCTGGACACCGCTAAGAGGCGGGGCGATGGTGCCCGTGGGAAGCGCGATGCGGGATGGAGACATGGGAGGGGCGGTTTAACCCGGGTGATGCCACGGCGCCCGGTTAGCTGAGTGCCAACCCAGAGGCGGCTCACCCCGGGCCATCCTCGGGACGCGATGGATACCCAGGGAGCCCGTTTCCTCCCCACTTCCAGTTCCCGCTGTGCTCTCCCGTGGTTTATCCCTGGACTCGCGAGCGTAGGAGGGATGGGGCTTGATTCTCCTCCATGCTTCGCTCAAACGCAGCAGAACTAAAAGCGGGCCAGGCGCTTCGGCCCGAGGCCCAAGCCTCCCTCTCGGCCTCGCCGGAGCCGGATCCCGGCACGTGGCGTTGGCGGCGTCCGGGGGCCGCTCGAGCCCCCCGGGCACGGTCGCGCCCCCCCCAGCTCCATCAGGGCAGGAAATGCCCGGGGAGGGGACCGGTGGGCACCGGGCACCGCAGCGAGTCGTGTCCGACGGTTGGGTCGGGCAGAACGGTCATCCGGCGGGGATCCGCTCGGGACTCAGCGGCTCTGGGACGGGAGATGGGGAAGGGCAGGCAGACCGTTTTGGACAATGTGGGGCGTCCCCGGACAGGGATGAGGAAAGGGAGCCGGGGGGAGGCCTGGGAAACAGTCCAGCGTCCACGGCAGAACCGACGGGTCGCCCGCAGAATGGGAAAAGAGGGATTCTTCCCAGAGCACTCTCCTCTCGGGGGGGACCAAGAGACCACGGAGATTCTCTTATTCCCGAGCCCGGGCCCCTGACATCCATCCCCGCCCTCCCCTTACCTCCCCCCCCAACACACACACAAACACACCCCAAGGCCCTGAAACGATCTCAAGTCTTAAGTTCCTAATAACGGTTTCAGAGATCCTTCCTTTCCTCCAAGTTTTCAAAGGCGTTGGTTAATCTGCGTTATGCCGTTTCCGGTTCTTGATATTCAAGCATTTTAGAAGTTAGCCTATGTGTTTCCTCATGCGTCGGCACCATTAACATTTCATTTGAAATGTCGGCTCCTGAAATATTCCATTTTTAGCGTGAATGTTGTGCATTTTGCCTTCGTACTTGGCTTCAAGTCTTGTTCGGCCACTTTTTCTCGTTGTCGTTGTTCCTCTTGCATTGCGCTGTATATTATTTAATGTGTCCTCATTTGCCAGCATGCATGTTTTGGTACTGTGTAATAAATTTATTTTATGCCGAGTTTAATGGGTTTTATTATGTTCCCTTTGATGAAGGCAACTCCAACTTTTTATATAAACCAGCACACTTGGGGTTTTTAATTTACAAAGATTTAACCCATATTCCGAAGACTCTTCACCAAAATGCCCGCTCTTTGTTAATCATGGGACACTGCTCTAACGAAGAACCTGGAAGGACAAGGATTCCTGTTGCTTTTTTTGTGCAGTAGCTCTTTATTTTTATTTTTGTTGTTCTTTATTATTGTACTAGAAATATTTCAATAAAAGTTTTCTCCCCCCCACACGCACTCACTGAATTATTTATTTATTTATTTATTTTGATTGTCCATTTGATAACTGGGCTTTTAGCCATTCTTTTGGGGAAAACGGTTAACGAGAAAATCCGTGCTAGGTCGGAGGAGATCCCGTCCGCTGGGAAATGGGTTCATTGCTCTCAAGGGCGGTCGAGGAAACTCACTGCCGCGTAGAAATCGTGAACTTCGTTGGCGCTTGGGCCCTTGAGTTTTCTCCGGGTGGTCTTTAAGCCGCCCACGTGAGGCACGTGTATCTATTCTATTTATTTTATTTTGTTAGTATGTTTGGTTTTGTTCTCTGTCTCCCCCTTTTAGATTGTGAGCCCACTGTTGGGTAGGGACCGTCTCTATATGTTGCCAACTTGTACTTCCCAAGCGCTTAGTACAGTGCTCTGCACACAGTAAGCGCTCAATAAATACGATTGATGATGATGATGATGATGATGAGCTGGCCGTCATCTCCCAGTAATTCCAATTGATTGATTGATTGACCGATTCGGTGATCCATCTGTGGTTTATAGTGGGTGCTTTCTGCGTGCGGAACGCCATACTGGGCGCTTGGGGAGAGTCCCATGCAGTAGAGCTGGTAGACAGCGATCCCTGCCCGCAAGAGGTTTACAGTCTAGATTCCCAATCTAGATTCTAGATTCCCTGTCTAGATTCTAGATTTCAAGGCCCTGCTGAGAGCTCACCTCCTCCAGGAGGCCTTCCCAGACTGAGCCTTCCTTCCTCTCCCCCTCGTCCCCCTCTCCATCCCTCACATCTTACCTCCTTCCCTTCCCCACAGCACCTGTATATATGTATATATGTGTGTGTACATATTTATTACCCTATTTATTTATTTTACTTGTACATATATAGTCTATTTATTTTACTTTGTTAGTATGTTTGGTTTTGTTCTCTGTCTCCCCCTTTTAGACTGTGAGCCCACTGTCGGGTAGGGACTGTCTCTAGATGTTACCAATTTGTACTTCCCAAGCGCTTAGTACGGTGCTCTGCACATAGTAAGTGTTCAATAAATACGATTGATGATGATGTTGATCTGGCCGTCATCTCCCAGTAATTCCAATTGATTGATTGATTGACCGATTTGATGATCCATCTGTGGTGCATAGTGGGTGCTTTCTGCGTGCGGAGCGCCGTACTGGGCGCTTGGGGAGAGTCCCATGCAGTAGAGCCGGTAGACAGCGATCCCTGCCCGCGAGAGGTTTACAGTCTAGATTCCCGATCCCGATTCCAAGGAGTTCTGGGGTGGAGGGGAGGGCGGGAGAAACCCCCGCCGTGCTCAGTTCCCCCCGACCTGTCGTCCGTCTGTGTAGAGCGCTCCCGGCAGTCCGCGTGGGCACGATTTCCGGCAGGGAATTTCTCTCGTCTTTGCGGTGGGAGGAGGTGAAAGCGGGGCAGAGGCGGGCAGGCGGAGAAGCAGACCGGGCATCACGGGAAGAGCGTGGCCCAGGAACGCAGGCCGAGAAAAAGCCGCTCGGATCTTGGCGTTGAAGGCGGGCAGAGGATGCGGGCGCGGAGGGCCGCGCTCCTCGCTGTCACGGTCCACGTTCGGGGACTAGTTGTTCTGAGCGGGGTTGGCCGGGGACGGTTCTCCATGTTGGTCTCCTCAGATTTCTATGTGCTCTGCACATAGTAAGCGCTCAATAAATACGACTGGTGATTTCCGTTCGCCCCCTCGAAAGTGGCCCCGGAAGGAGGAGATTGGAAGCTTTACGGGGAGGACGGTGAAGTTCACGCTCCGAGTTGACTCTCACATCCAAACCTCCTTCGAGGTGCGGTGTGTATTCCATAGGAGATGTCTATTCGATCTACTCTGCGTATTAAGATAAAAATCGATAGTGAAGCAAATAAGACCCGAAGTCCCCCTAGCTAGTAGCTACGATTAATCGCTGTATTCTAATCCCGGCTCCGCCACTTGCTTGCTCTGTGCCTCAGTTTCCTCATGGGCAAAATGGGGATGCAATACCTGTGCTCTCTCCTACTTAGACTCAGCTACCCCATGTGGGACAGGGACACTGGATCCAACTTGATTATCTTGTATCTACCCTTAACGCTTAGTACAGTGCTTGGCACATAGTACGTACTTAACAGGTACCAAATTTAAAATTAATTACGATTGGGGTTTGGGCATCTCTGTCATCAGTGAGGTAGCCTCTTGTTTCTGTTCATGTTTCAAATGACTTCGGTGTCTGCATGCTTACAAACACACACCCCCACCCCTCTCCAGGAGAGCTGGGTTGTGCATTTGTCTGATTCAGAAAGAAAAGCGATCTGTCGGTTCATTGTTGATGATGGTATTTTTTAAGCGCTTACTATGTGCCAAGCACCGTTCTAAGCACTGGGGGAGATACAAGGTAATCAGGTTGTCCCACGTGGGGCTCACAATCTTCATCCCCATGTTTCCACCGTGGACAATGATAAACTGAACGGCGATTGTAAAGTCCACAACAGTTCAAGTAATTTGGTATTGAAATGGCAATCCTGTCTCTTGCTGTCCCTCGCTAGACTGTCAGTTTCTCGAGGGCCGGAATCGTGTCTGTGAATTTAATCGTATTGGACTCTCTCCAGCTCTGGTCCAGTATTCTGCACACAGTAGACTGGAGTTCCTTGAGGGCAGGGGTTACGTCTGCTGAGTATATTCACCGCGTTCTCAGCCCCACAGTACTTCCTCCCTTCAAAGCCCTACTGAGAGCTCACCTCCTCCAGGAGGCCTTCCGAGACTGAGCCCCCTTTTTCCTTTCCTCCTCCCCACCCCCTGCCCTACCTCCTTCCCTTCCCCTGTATATATGTTTGTACAGATTTATTACTCTATTTTACTTGTACGTGCTTACTATTCTATTTACTTTGTTAATGATGTGCATCTAGCGCTTAGAACAGTGCTTTGCAAATAGTAAGCGCTTAATAAATGCTAACATTATTATTATTATTATCTAGCTTTATTTCTATTTATTGTGATGACTTGACACCTGTCCACGTGTTTTTGTTTTATTGTCTGTCTCCCCCTTCTAGACTGTGAGCCCGTTGTTGGGTAGGGCCCGTCTCTGTATGTTGCCAACTTGTACTTCCCAAGCGCTTAGTACAGTGCTCCGCACACAGTAAGCACTCAGTAAATACGATTGATGAATGAATGAATGAATGTACAAAACCATATTTTATTTTAGTATCTAATCTCCTCTAGTCTGTAAGTTCCCTGTGGGCAGGGCATGTGGCTCCCAACTCTGTTATACTGTACTCATTGTAGTATAATGTGTATTGAATTATTGTACTATATTGTATTAAGATTGTGAGCCCCTTATGGGCTCACAGAGAAGCAGCGTGGCTCAATGGAAAGAGCCCAGGCTTTGGAGTTAGAGGTCATGGGTTCAAATCCCGCTCTGCCAATTGTGAGCTGTGAGACTTTGGGCAAGTCACTAAACTTCTCCGGGCCTCAGTTACCTTATCTGTAAAATGGGGATGAAGACTGTGAGCCCCCCTTGGGGCAACCTGATCACCTTGTAACCTCCCCAGCGCTTAGAACAGTGCTTTGCACATAGTAAGCACTTTATAAATGCCATCATTATTATTATGGGATAGGGACTGTGTCCAACCAGATTATCTTGTATTTACTCCAGCACTTAGTACAGTGCATGGCACATTGTAAGTGCTTAAAAAATACCATTTATTATTGTTATCAATAATAATCATAATTATAATAATCACCCAAGGGCTTAGTACAGCGCTCTGCAAACAGTAAGAGCTCAGTAAATACAACGGAGTGATTGCTTTCTGACTGTAAGCTCATCGTGGGCAGGTAATGGCTATCATCTGTTACTGTTACAGTATACTCTCCCAAGTGCCCAGTACAGACAGTAAGCGCTCAATAAATACCACTGATTGTCTAGGCAGCTGGCCACCCTGTGTGATCAGTCTGAAATCATGCCAATATTCCCGTTTTATCCTGGAGAAAGTTAGGCATTTAGAGTCCAGGGTCCAGACTGAATCCAATTCATCTTTCCAAGAGAAAGAAGGGGTTTGGCGAATCCCTCCACGCTCACTTATCATCATCATAATCATCAATCGTATTTATTGAGTGCTTACTGTGTGCAGAACACTGTACTAAGTGCTTGGGAAGTACTAGTTGGCAACATATAGAGACAGTCCCTACCCAACGGTGGGCTCACAGTCTAAAAGTGGGAGACAGAGAACAAAACCAAGCATATTAACAAAATAAAATAAGTAGAATAGATATATACAAGTAAAATAAATACAGTAATAAATATGTACAAACATATATACATATATACAGGTGCTGTGGGGAAGGGAAGGAGGTAAGATGGGGGATGGAGGGGGGCACTTATAATAATGATGGCATTTATTAAGCACTTACTATGTGCAAAGCACTGTTCTAAGCGCTGGGGAGGTTACAAGGTGATCAGGTTGTCCCACGGTGGGGGGGCTCACAGTCTTCATCCCCATTTTACAGATGAGGGAACTGCGGCCCAGAGAAGTGAAGTGACTTGCCCAAGGTCACCCAGCAAACACGTGGCAGAGCCGGGATTAGAACCCATGTCTCTTTTCCACTGAGCCACGCTGCTTCTCTGGAAGCTTGCGTTGGGCAGGGAACGTATGGCTAATTCTGTTGTATTGTCCTCTCCCAAGCGCTTGATACATTGTTCTGCACATTGTTCTTGATACATTGTTCCCCCTTTTACTTGTACATATCTATTCTATTTATTTTATTTTGTTACTATGCTTGGTTTTGTTCTCTGTCTCCCCCTTTTAGACTGTGAGCCCACTGTTGGGTAGGGACTGTCTCTCTCTGTTGCCAACTTGTACTTCCCAAGCGCTTAGTACAGTGCTCTGCGCACAGTAAGCGCTCAATAAATACGACTGATTGATTGATTGCACGTAGTAAGCGCTCAATGAATCCCACAGATGATTGAATAAAAGGCCGTTGCCATTCAACCTGGCGTTTCGAGCAATGCTGAGTGACATGGGTAGGGCCCGCCGGCTCCTTCTGCTGCCGTTGCGATGATTACGGAGGGGTTCATGAAGCGCCTGCTACGGGCCCAGTACTGCGCTAAGCACTGTGGTAGATGCACGGTCCTCAGGTCAGTCAGACGCCCGCGCCGAGGCTGTCAGAGAAGAGCGTGCTTCCCCATCACACCCCAGCTCGTACTCTCCGAACCTCGCCGGGCCTCGTCCTCCCCTCCGCCAGACCCTGTTGCCCCCTCCCAAGCTTCAAAACCCACTCCAGTGAGGAGGAGATGGCCCAGTGGAAAAAGGCCGGGCCCGGGAGTCTATATGTTGCCAACTTGTACTTCCCAAGCGCTTAGTACAGTGCTCTGCACACAGTAAGCGCTCAATAAATACGATTGAATGAATGAATGAGTCAGGAGACCTGGGTTCTAATCCCGGCTCCACCGCCCGCCTGCTGGGTGCCCTTGGGCAGGTCACCTCTCAGTGCCGCAGTTTCCTGAGCTAAAAAATGATACAATACCTGTCCCCCCCTTCAATCAATCAGTCGTATTTATGGAGCGCTTACTGTGTGCAGAGCACTGTACTAAGCGCTTGGGAAGTCCAAGTTGGCAACATATAGAGACAGTCCCTACCCAACAGTGGGCTCACAGTCGAGAAGGGGGAGACAGAGAACAAAACCAAACAAATTAACAAAATAAAATCGACTAGATATGTACAAGTAAAATAAATAAATAAATAAATTGAGTAATAAATATGTACAAACATATATACATATATACAGGCGCTGTGGGGAAGGGATCACGAGCCCTATGTGGACAGGGACTGGCTCTGACCTTGTAGCTACCCCAGCACTTAGTACTGTGCTTAGCATGCAGTCAATCAATCAATCAATCGTATTTATTGAGCGCTTACTGTGTGCAGAGCACTTTACTAGGCGCTTGGGAAGTACAAGTTGGCAACATATAGAGACAGTCCCTACCCAACAGTGGGCTCACAGTCTAGAAGGGGGAGACAGAGAACAAAACCAATCATATTAACAAAATAAAATTGAATAGATATATACAAGTAAAATAAATAAATTAATAGAGTAATAAATATGTACACACATATATACATATATACAGGTGCTGTGGGGAAGGGATCACGAGCCCTATGTGGACAGGGACTGGCTCTGACCTTGCAGCTACCCCAGCACTTAGCGCGGTGCTTAGCACGCAGTCAATCAATCAATCGTATTTATTGAGCACTTACTGTGTGCAGAGCACTGTACTAAGTGCTTGGGAAGTCCAAGTTGGCAACATCTAGAGACAGTCCCTACCCAACAGTGGGCTCACAGTCTAGAAGGGGGAGACAGAGAACAAAACCAAGCATACTAACAAAATAAAATCGAATAGATATGTACAAGTAAAATAAATAAATAAATAAATTGAGTAATAAATATGTACACACATATATACATATATACAGGCGCTGTGGGGAAGGAATCACGAGCCCTATGTGGACAGGGACTGGCTCTGACCTTGTAGCTACCCCAGCACTTAGTACGGTGCTTAGCATGCAGCCAATCAATCAATCAATCAATCAATCAGTCGTATTTATTGAGCACTTACTGTGTGCTGAGCACTTTACTAAGTGCTTGGGAAGTACAAGTTGGCAACATACAGAGACAATCCCTACCCAACAGTGGGCTCACAGTCTAGAAGGGGGAGACAGAGAACAAAACCAAGCATATTAACAAAATAAAATAGAATAGATATGCACAAGTAAAATAAACAAATAAATAGAGTAATAAATATGTACAAATATATGTACATATATTGTACATATAAATATGTACAAATATATGTACAAATATGTATATATATATATATATATATATATATATATATATATATATATATATATATATATACAGGTGCTGTGGGGAAGGGATCACGAGCCCTATGTGGACAGGGACTGGCTCTGACCTTGCAGCTACCCCAGCACTTAGTACCGTGCTTAGCACGCAGTCAGCGCTTAACCAATTGCCCAGTCGCTATTAATCCATCAATCAATCGTATTTATTGAGTGCTTACTGTGTGCAGAGCACTGTACTAAGCGCTTGGGAAGTACAAGTTGGCAACATATAGAGACAGTCCCTACCCAATTAATGATTGTTATACTTACGAAGACCCCTCAGCGCCCACCCTTAGCAGTCGGGCCCTGTTTTCCTGCCCTTAAAACTCCAGCCCGTGTTCACGTATATTTACTTGTTTCCTTTCTCAGTGTCAGAAAGCGTCTTCAGAACCGTTCAAGACCCCCGTCCCCCAAGAGGCCTTTCTCCACTCATTCTTCCCGGGGTCCCACCGTCCCGGCCCGCCCCCACCCACCGTCGCAACCCCCCTTTTTTTTTTGATGGCATTTATTAAGCGCTTACTATGTGCCAAGCACTGTTCTAAGCGCTGGGGAGGTTACAAGGTGATCAGGTTGTCCCACAGTCTTCATCCCCATTTTACAGGTAATAATAATAATGATGATGGCATTTATTAAGCGCTTACTATGTGCAAAGCACTGTTCTAAGCGCTGGGGAGGTTACAAGGTGATCAGGTTGTCCCACAGTCTTCATCCCCAATTTGCAGATGAGGTAACTGAGGCACAGAGAAGTGAAGTGACTTGCCCAAAGTCACTCAGCTGGCAGTTGGCAGAGTCGGGATTTGAACCCATGACCTCTGACTCCAAAGCCCGGGCTCTTTCCACTGAGCCACGCTGCTTCTCTGCCCCTCCGTACGCTCGCCTTGGGCGCTCTACCGTCTGAGCCCGTCTTCCTCCTGTTCCTCAATGATTTTCCGTCCGGCTCCCCGGCTAGACTGTAAGCTCACGGTGGGCAGGGAGCGAGACTCCTGCTTTCCTCTTCTGTGGTTCCTTCCCAGGGGCTTAGACCGGTGCTCCGCCCTCCGCCGCTCAATAAATATACTCTTGATTGATTGATCGATTAATAAATTGGCTCATTCAGTTATTCCACACTGATCTGTTTATATGTTGCCAGCTTGTACTTCCCAAGCGCTTAGTACAGTGCTCTGCACACAGTAAGCGCTCAATAAATACAATTGATTGATTGATTGATTTACTACTACTACTAATAATGATGGCACTTATTAAGCGCTTACTATGTGCAAAGCACTGTTCTAAGTGCTGGGGAGGTTACAAGGTGATCAGGTTATCCCACGGGGGGCTCACAGTCTTAATCCTCATCCCCTCCTCCCCCTCCCCATCCCCCCCACCTTACCTCCTTCCCCTCCCCACAGCATCTGTATATATGTATATATGTTTGTACGCATTTATTACTCTATTTCACTTGTACATATTTATTCTATTTATTTTATTTTGTTAATATGTTTTGTTTTGTCGTCTGTCTCCCCCTTCTAGACTGTGAGCCCGCTGTTAGGTAGGGACGGTCTCTAGATGTTGCCAACTTGTACTTCCCAAGCGCTTAGTCCAGTGCTCTGCACACAGTAAGCGCTCAATAAATACGATTGAATGAATGAGTGAATTTTAATAATAATAATGATGGCATTTATTAAGCGCTTACCATGTGCAAAGCACTGTTCTAAGCGCTGGGGAGGTTACAAGGTAATCAGGTTGTCCCACGTGGGGCTCACAGTCTCCATCCCCATTTTACAGATGAGGGAACTGAGGCCCAGAGAAGTGAAGTGACTTGCCCAAAGTCACACAGCTGACAATTGGCAGAGCTGGGATTTGAACCCATGACCTCTGACTCCATAGCCCGGGCTATTTCCACTGAGCCACGCTGCTTGTACACCCGTAGTCTTCCCTTTGCATTCATTATTTGTAAATCAGTTTTACCTGTCCCCCCCCCCCACTCAAACAGACACTCTCATTCATTCATTCAATCGTATTTGATTGAGCAGTGCTTTGCACATAGTAAGCACTTAAATACCATCATTATTATTATTATTATTATTATTATACATCCCAGCTCTGCCACTTGTCTGCTGTGTGACTTTGGGTAAGTCACTTGACTTCTCTGGACCTCAGTTACCTCATCTGTCAAATGGGGATTAAGATTGTGAGCCCCACATGGGACAACCTGATCACTTTGTATCCTCCCCAGCGCTTAGAACAGCGCTTTGCACATAGTAAGTGCTTAACAAATGCCAAAATTATTATTATTATTATTATTTATTGGGCACTTACTGTGTGCAGAACACTGTACTAAGCTCTTGGGAGCGTACAGTACCGACAATAGGACAGGACCCCCTTCTAGACTGTGAGCCCGTTGTTGGGTAGGGACCGTCTCTAGATGTTGCCGACTTGTAGTTCCAAAGTGCTTAGTACAGTGCTCTGCACACAGTAAGTGCTCAATAAATACGAATGAATGAATGAATGAATCTTTGTGCTTTGCTATTAATGTCCTACCTAGTGCTTTAGGCACAGGCCGAATAAATAATGATGATGGTATTTGTTAAGCACTAACTATGTGCGAAGCACTGTTCTAAGTGCTGAGTTCAGTGATTGAAATGTCACCTCCGCCAGGCGGCTTTCCCTCATTCAGCTCCCTACTAAGTGTCCTCCACACTCCTCCCGGCTCCCTCCCCCTTAATAATGGCATTTTACTAAGCGCTTACTATGTTCAAAGCACTGCTCTAGGCGCTGGGGAGGTTACAAGGCGATCAGGTTGTCCCTCGTGGGGCTCACAGCCTTAATCCCCATTTTCCAGATGAGGTAACTGAGGCCCAGAGAAGTGAAGTGACTTGCCCAAAGTCACACAGCTGACAAATGGCGGAGCCGGGATTCGAACCCATGACCTCTGACTCCAAAGCCCGGGCTCTTTCCACTGAGCCACGCTGCTTCTCAGATCGTCACTGTCCCCATCTTTAAAGCAAATAGCCGGTGGTATTTGTTGAGCGCTTATTGTGTGCGGAGCATTGTACTAAGCGCTTGAGAGAGTCCAGTACAGCAAAGTCGGTGGACATGGTCCTGCCCACTAGGAGCTTACAGTCTGGAGGGGGAGAGAGCCATTAAAATAAATTATAAGTGTGGACGTAAGTGCTGTGGAGCTGAGTATCGGTTCTTAAATAATAATAATAATAATGGTATTTGTTAAGCGCTTACTATGTGCAAAACACTGTTCTAAGTGCTGACAGATAATAGTAATAATAATGATGGTATTTGTTAAGCTCTCCCCCTTTTAGACTGTGAGCCCACTGTTGGGTAGGGACTGTCTCTATATGTTGCCAACTTGTACTTCCCAAGCGCTTAGTACAGTGCTCTGCACACAGTAAGCGCTCAATAAATACGATTGATTGATTGGTTGATTAGAACAGTGCTTTGAACATAGTAAGTGCTTAATAAATGCCATTATTATTATTATCGTTACATCCCCCGAGCCGTCAGCTGGGGCGGACGTGACAGGGCCGTGCCGGGAATTGATTGATTGATTGATTAAGCGCTTATTATGTGCAAAGCACTGTTCTAAGCGCTGGGGGGATACAAGGTGATCAGGTGGGGCTCACAGTCTTAATCCCCATTTTCCAGATGAGGTAACTGAGGCCCAGAGAAGTGAAGTGATTCGCCCAAAGTCACCCAGCTGACAGTTGGCCCAGCCGGGATTTGAACCCATGACCTCTGACTCCAAAGCCCGGGCTCTTTTCCACTGAGCCACGCTGCTTCTCTGCAAATGCCCAAATGCCCGGGAGACCAGGGAAGGGAGAGGGATTGGAGAAAGGAGGGCTTAGTCACGGAAGGCCTCTTGGAGGAGGTGGGATTTTAATAGTGCTTTGAAGGTGGAGAGAGCGGTGGTCTGGAGCTTAGCTGGTAGAGCGGAGGATTGTAGTAGACGTACTTAGACATTTATTCTATTTATTTATTTATTTATTTATTTTACTTGTACATATCTATTCTATTTACTTTATTTTGTTAGTATGTTTGGTTTTGTTCTCTGTCTCCCCCTTTTAGACTGTGAGCCCACTGTTGGGTAGGGACTGTCTCTAGATGTTGCCAACTTGGACATCCCAAGCGCTTAGTACAGTGCTCTGCACACAGTAAGCGCTCAATAAATATGATTGATTGATCAGGTCGCTGGTTCGATTCTGGCTCGAAGGACTTTTCTTCTAGACTGTGAGCCCACTGTTGGGTAGGGACCATCTCTGTAAATTGCCAACTTGTACTTCCCAAGCGCTTAGTACAGTGCACAGTAAGCGCCCAATAAATACGATTGAATGAATGGAGGATGTGGAGGGGGAGGGAGGTCCAGGCTAGGGGGAGGATGTGGGAAAGGGGTAGGTGGCCAGATAGTAATAATAATAATAATAATGGCATTTATTAAGCACTTACTATGTGCAACACACTGTTCTAAGCGCTGGGGAGGTTACAAGGTGATCAGGTTGTCCCACAGGGGGCTCACAGTCTTCATCCCCATTTTACAGATGAGGGAACTGAGGCCCAGAGAAGTGAAGTGACTTGCCCAAAGTCACACAGCCGACAGTTGGCAGAGCTGGAATTTGAACCCATGACCTCTGACTCCAAAGCCTGGGCTCTTTCCACCGAGCCACGCTGCTTCTCTAGATAATAACAATAATAGTAATAATAATGATGGCATTTGTTAAGCGCTTACTATGTGCAAAGCACTGTTCTAAGCGCTGGGGGGGATACAATGTGATCAACTTGTCCCACGTGGGGCTCACAGTCTTAAACCCCAGTTTTACAGATGAGGTAACTGAGGCTCAGAGAAGTTAAGTGACTTGCCCAAGGTCACACAGCAGACTTGTGGTGGAGCTGGGATTCGAACCCATGACCTCTGACTCCAAAGCCCGGGCTCTTTCCACCGAGCCATGCTGCTTCTCTAGATAGATGAGACGGAGGTGCGGTGAGGAGGTGGGCGTTAAAGGAGCCGAGTGCGAGGGCTGGATTGGAGTAAGAAATCAGGGAGTTGAGGTAGGAGATGAAGAGGCGGTTGGGCAACCGCTGGAGGTTCTGGAATGGAGAGATTCATTCATTCATTCAGTCGTATTTATTGAGCGCTTACTGTGTGCAGAGCACTGTACTAAGCGCTTGGGAAGTACAAGTCGGCAACATATACGTGGCTCAGTGGAAAGAGCCTGGGTTTTGGAGTCAGAGGTCATGGGTTCAAATGCCGGCTCTGCCAATTGTCAGCTGTGTGACTTAGGGCAAGTCCCTTAACTTCTCTGGGCCTCAGCTACCTCATCTGTAAAATGGGGATGAAGACTGTAAGCCCCCCGTGGGACAACCTGATCACCTTGTAACCTCCCCAGCGCTTAGAACAGTGCTTTGCACATAGTAAGCGCTTAATAAATGCCATTATAAATAAATATAGAGACGGTCCCTACCCAACAGCGGGCTCACAGTCTCGAAGGGGGAGACAGAGAACAAAACAAAACATATTAACAGAATAAAATAAATAGAAGAAATATGGACAAATAAAATAAATAAATAGAGTAATTAATACATACAAACATATATACAGGCATGGGAAAGAGTCAAAATATTGATCCCAGACAATGGCAGAGACTCAAGCTTTTACTGCGCAGCAGAAGGCAATGGTAAGCCATTTCTGTATTTTTACCAAGAAAACTTGTGGCCTGAACATCTGTGTAGAGAAGCAGCGTGGCTCAGTGGAAAGAGCCCGGGCTTTGGAGTCAGAGGTCATGGGTTCAAATCCCGGCTCCGCCACTCGTCAGCTGTGTGACTTTGGGCAAGTCACTTCACTTCTCTGGGCCTCAGTGACCTCATCTTTAAAATGGGGATTAAGACTGTGAGCCCCACATGGGACAGCCTGATCACCTCGTAAATTCCCCAGCGCTTCGAACAGTGCTCTGCACATAGTAAGCGCTTAATAAATGCCATTATTATTATTATTATTATAGAAAAATGATCTGGGCAGCAGAGTGCAATAGGGACTGGAGCGGGGTGACACAGGAGGCAGAGAGGCGGCTAGTGCAGTAATCGAGGCAGGATTCATTCATTCATTCAGTTGTATTTATTGAGCGCTTACTGTGTGCAGGGCACTGTACTAAGCGCTTGGGAAGTCCAAGTCGGCAACATATAGAGACGGTCCCTACCCAACAACGGGCTCACAGTCTAGAAGGGGGAGACGGACAACAAAACAAAACACGTGGACGGGTGTCCAGTCGTCAGAATAAATAGAAGTAAAGCTAGGGGCACATCATTGACAAAATAAATACAACAGTAAATATGTACAAGTAAAATAAATAGAGTAATAAATCTGTACAAACATATATACAGGTGATAGGGTAAGAGCTTGGCTTAAGAAGCAGCGTGGCTCAGTGGAAAGAGCCTGGGCTTTGGAGTCAGAGGTCACGGGTTCAAATCCCGGTTCCGCCAACTGTCAGCTGGGTGACTTTGGGCAAGTCACTTCACTGGGCCTCAGTTACCTCATCTGGAAAATGGGGGTTAAAACCGTGAGCCCCGCCGTGGGACAACCTGATCACCTTGTAACCTCCCCAGCGCTTAGAACAGTGCTTAGCACATAGCGCTTAACAAATACCATCATCATCGTCAATCGTATTTATTGAGCGCTTACTGTGTGCAGAGCACTGTACTAAGCGCTTGGGAAGTCCAAGTTGGCAACATATAGAGACGGTCCCTACCCAACAGTGGGCTCACGGTCTAAAAGGGGGAGTCCATCACTATTATTATTATTAACATAGCAGTTTGGATGGAGAGGAAAGGCTGGATTTCAGCAATGTGGTGGAGGTGGAAGCGACAGGATTTGGTGACAGATTGAATCTGTGGGTTGAGTGGGAGGGAGGAGCCGAGGATAACTCCAAGGTTACGGGCTTGTGAGACAAGTGGGATGGCAGTGACGGGAAAGATCAGTCGGGGAACAGGGATTGGGTGGGAAGATGAGGAGTTTTGTTATGGATGTGTTAAATTGGAGGCGGAGGGTGGGACATCCAAGGAGAGATGCCCTGAAAGCAGGAAGAGACTGCAAGACTGCAAAGGATTTATTGAGCGCTTCCCTACGGATCAGGGCTGGAGGCGGAGGTTTGGGAATCATCCGCAAAGAGGTGGGAGTTGAAACCCTGGGAGCAGATAATAATAATAATAATAATGGCATTTATTAAGCGCTTACTATGTGCAAAGCACTGTTCTAAGCGCTGGGGAGGTTACAAGGTGATCAGGTTGTCCCTGGTGGGGCTCACAGTCTTAATCCCCATTTTCCAGATGAGGTCGCTGAGGCCCAGAGAAGTGAAGTGACTTGCCCAAAGGGCTGGAGGCGGAGATTTGGGAATCATCCGCAAAGAGGTGGGAGTTGAAACCCTGGGAGCAGATAATAATAATAATAATAATGGCATTTATTAAGTGCTTACTATGTGCAAAGCACTGTTCTAAGCGCTGGGGAGGTTACAAGGTGATCAGGTTGTCCCTGGTGGGGCTCACAGTCTTAATCCCCATTTTCCAGGTGAGGTCGCTGAGGCCCAGAGAAGTGAAGTGACTTGCCCAAAGGGCTGGAGGCGGAGATTTGGGAATCATCCGCAGAGAGGTGGGAGTTGAAACCCTGGGAGCAGGTAATAATAATAATAATGGCATTTATTAAGTGCTTACTATGTGCAAAGCACTGTTCTAAGGGCTGGGGAGGTTACAAGGTGATCAGGTTGTCCCTGGTGGGGCTCACAGTCTTAATCCCCATTTTCCAGATGAGGTCACTGAGGCCCAGAGAAGTGAAGTGACTCGCCCAAAGTCACACATCTGACAGTTGGCAGAGTGGGGATTTGAACCCATGACCTCTGACTCCAAAGCCCAGGCTCTTTGCTACTGAGCCACGCTGCTTCTCCAAGGGAGTGGGTGTAGAACTCTGCACATAGTAAGCGCTCAATACGATTGATGATGATGATGATGATGACTAGAAGGGGACCCAGAACTGAGCCTTGAGGGACCCCCACAGTCAGCGGGCAAGTCACTTAACTTCTCTGTGCCTCGGCTATCTCATCTGTAAAATGGGGATTAGGATTGTGAGCCCCCCCAGTGGGAACACCTGATCACCTTGTTACCTCCCCAGTGCTTAGAACAGTGGTTTGCACATAGTAAGCGCCTAATAAAATGCCATCATCATTATTATTATTAGTGGGTGGGAGGCAAAGGAGACTGAGGATGAACAGCCAGAGAGATAGGAGGAGAACCAGAAGAGGACAGTGTCAGGGAAACTGAGGTAGGATAAATCCTCCCTGACTAGGGTCTCTCCTCTCCACCCTTCCCCTGGCTCCCGCATCACCTAAGCGCTTGGTTCTGAACCCCCTGAGCACTTTATATTAGACTGTGAGCCCACTGTTGGGCAGGGACTGTCTCTATATGTTGCCAACTTGTACTTCCCAAGCGCTTAGTACAGTGCTCTGCACACAGTAAGCGCTCAATAAATACGATGGATTGATTTATGTTTGGTTTTGTTGTCCGTCTCCCCCTTCTAGACTGTGAGCCCACTGTTGGGTAGGGACCGTCTCTATATGTTGCCAACTTGGACTTCCCAAGTGCGTAGTACAGTGCTCTGCACACAGTAAGCACTCAATAAATACGATTGATTGACTGATTGATTGATTATGTACCGATCCCACCCCCACAGCCCTTCTGTACGGATCTTGATTTTTGGTTGAGTCTCTTACCTGGAATTTAATTTAGTATCCAGTCTCTTACCTGGAATTTAGTTTAGTATCCGTCTCCCTGCTTGATTGAAATCCCCTTGAGGGCAGCAGTTATATCTAATCAGTTAATTGTATTTATTGAGTGCTTACTGTGTGCAAAACACCACACACTACTTCTTTTTGTTCTGAGGCCTTGGCACCTGTCCACATGTTTTGCTTTGTTGTCCGTCTCCCCCTTCTAGACTGTGAGCCCGTTGTTGGATAAGGACCATCTCTATGTGTTGCCAATTTGTACTTCCCAAGCGCTTAGTACAGTGCTCTGCACACAGTAAGCACTCAATAAATATGAATGAATGAATACTAAGTGAGAAGCAGCGTGGCTCAGTGGAAAAGAGCACGGACTTTGGAGTCCAGAAGTCCTGGGTTCAAACCCCGGCTCTGCCAACTGTCAGCTGTGTGACTTTGGGCAAGTCACTTCACATCTCTGTGCCTCAGTTCCCTCATCTGTAAAATGGGAATTAAGACTGTGAGCCCCCCATGAGACAACCTGATCACCTTGTAACCCCCCCAGCGCTTAGAACAGTGCTTTGCACATAGTAAGTGCTTAATAAATGCCATCATTATTATTATTATTATTATTATAAGTGCTGGGGAGAGAACAATTTAACAGACACATCCCCTGCCCACAGTTAGCTTACAGTCTAGAGGGGGGGACAGGAAGTAATAAAAATAAATAAGTGACGGATATGGACATAAGGGCTGTGGGGCAGGATGGGGTGGGAGATGAATAAAGAGCCCGGGCTTTGGGGTCAGAGGTCATGGGTTCAAATTCCGGCTCCACCACTTGTCAGCTGTGTGACTTTGGGCAAGTCTCTTAACTTCTCTGTGCCTCAGTTCCCTCATCTGTAAAATGGGAATTAAGACTGTGAGCCCCACGTGGGACAACCTGATCACCTTGTAACCTCCCCAGCGCTTAGAACAGTGATTTGCACATAGTAAGTGCTTAATAAATGCCATCATTATTATCATTATTATTATTATAAGTGCTGGGGAGAGAACAATTTAACAGACACATCCACTGCCCACAATTAGCTTACAGTCTAGAGGGGGAGACAGGCAGTAATAAAAACAAGTGACGGATATGGACGTAAGGGCTGTGGGACAGGATGGGGTGGGAGATGAATAAAGAGCCCGGGCTTTGGAGTCAGAGGTCATGGGTTCACATCCCGGCTCCGCCGCTTGTCAGCTGTGTGACCTTGGGCAAGTCACTTCACTTCTCTGGGCCTCAGTTCCCTCATCTGTAAAATGGGGATGAAGACTGTGAGCCCCCAGTGGGACAACCTGATCACCTTGTAACCTCCCCAGCGCATAGAACAGTGCTTTGCACATAGTAGAGAAGCAGCGTGGCTCAGTGGAAAGAGCCCGGGCTTTGGAGTCAGAGGTCATGGGTTCGAATCGTAGCTCCACCACATGTCTGCTGTGTGACCTTGGGCAAGTCACTTAACTTCTCTGGGCCTCAGTTCCCTCATCTGTAAAATGGGGATTAAGGCTGTGAGCCCCACGTGGGACAACCTGATCACTTTGTATCCCCCCAGCGCTTAGAATAGTGCTTTGCACATAGCAAGCGCTTAACAAATGCCAACATTATTATTGTTATTATTAAGCACTTAATAAATGCCATTATTAATTAATTAAAGGGGCAAGTCTGGGTGACGCAGAAGGGAGGGGGAGGCGAGGAAAAGGGGTCTCAGTGTGGCAGGCCCCCAAGCTCCCAGCGCGGGAGGCCTTAGTAAACACCTCCCAGGCCAGACCACCCAAACTACCTCCTCCGCATTTACGCAGGCAGCAGCCACCCGCAGCTCGCTGGAGCACCTCGATTGCCAAAGGCCTTTGAGTTCTCCCCCACGGGCTCCTCTTCCAGTTCTTAAATAATAATAATGATGGCATCTGTTAATAATAATAGTAATAATAGCATTTATTAAGCGCTTACTATGTGCAAAGCACTGTTCTAAGCGCTGGGGAGGTTACAAGGTTGTCCCACGTGGGGCTCACAGTCTTAATCCCCATTTTACGGATGAGGTCACTGAGGCACAGAGAAGTGAAGTGACTTGCCCAAAGTCACACAGCTGACAAGCGGGGGAGCGGGGATTTGAACCCATGACCTCCGACTCCAAAGCCCGGGCTCTTTCCACTGAGCCACGCTGCTTCTCCAGGCAGGGCTTACTGTATGCAAAGCACTGTTCTAAGCGCTGCGGGGGGGATCCAAGGTGATCAGGTGGTCCCACGTGGGGCTCACAGTCTTAATCCCCATTTTACAGATGAGGTCACTGAGGCTCAGAGAAGTGAAGTGACTTGTCCAAAGTCTAACAGCTGACAAGTGGCGGTCAGGATTAGAACCCATGACCTCTGGCTCCCAAGCCCGGGCTCTTTCCAAAGAGCCACGCTGCTTCTCTGTCCTTGTCTACTTGTCCAGTTTTTTTTTTTAATGGCATTTCATTCATTCATTCATTCAATCAATCGTATTTATTGAGCGCTTACTGTGTGCAGAGCACAGTACTAAGCGCTTGGGAAGTACAAGTTGGCAACGTATAGAGACGGTCCCTACCCAATAGTGGGCTCAGTCTAGAAGTTATTAAACGCTTAGTATGTGCAAAGCACTGTTGCTAAGCGCTGGGGAGGTTACAAGGTGATCAGGTTGTCCCACGGGGGGCTCACAGTCTTAATCCCCATCGTACAGATGAGGGAACTGAGGCAAAGAGAAGTTAAGTCAATCAATCAATCAATCAATCGTATTTATTGAGCGCTTACTGTGTGCAGAGCACTGTACTATGCGCTTGGGAAGTACAATTTGGCAACAAATAGAGACAGTCTCTACCCAACAGCGGGCTCACAGTCTAGAAGGGGGAGACAGAGAACAAAACCAAGCATACTAACAAAATAAAATAAATAGAATAGATATGTACAAGTAAAATAAATAAATAAATAATTAGAGTAATAAATATGTACAAACATATATACATACATACAGGTGCTGTGGGGAAGGGAAGGAGGTAAGATGGGGGGATGGAGAGGGAGACGAGGGGGAGAGGAAGGAAGGGGCTCAGTCTGGGAAGGCCTCCTAAGTTAAGTGACTTGCCCAAAGTTGCACAGTTGATAAGTGGCAGAGCCAGGATTCGAACTTGTGACCTCTGCCTCCAAATCCTGTGCTCTTTCCACTGAGCCATGCTGCTTCTCTAGTTGTCCAGTCGTATTTATTGAGCACTTACTGTGTGCAGAGCACTGTCCTAAGCGCTTGGGAAGTGCAAGTTGACAACATCTAGAGACGGTCCCTACCCAACAGCGGGCTCACAATCTAGAAGGGGGAGACGGACAATAAAACCAAACATGTTAACAAAATAAAATAAATAGAATAGTAAATATGTATAAGTAAAATAGAGTAATAAATATGTATAAACATATATACAAGTGCTGTGGGGAGGGGAAGGGGAAGGAAGGAAGGAGAAAGGGAAGGAAGGAAGGAGAAGGGGAAGGAAGTTGTCCATTTCTTATTCACATCATCATCAATCGTATTTATTGAGCGCTTACTGTGTGCAGAGCGCTTGGGAAGTACAAGTTGGCAACATATAGAGACGGTCCCTACCCAACAGTTCGCATCTACTTCCCCAGTTATGGCGTCAGCTCCTTGAGGTCAGGAATTGTGTCTTCTACTTCTGTTGGAGTCTCTCCGGTGACGAGGGCAGTTTTCTGCATAAACAGTGGCAGCACCGTGTTCGAGCCCGAGAATCTGAAGGATCTGAGTTCTATTCCCGGCTCTGCCATTTGGCTGCTGTGTGACCCCGGTCACCTCATCCGTAAAATGGGGATGAAAATCAATCAATCAGTCGTATTTTTGAGCGCTGACTGTGTGCAGAGCACTGGACTAAGCGCTTGGGAAGTCCAAGTTGGCAACATATAGAGACGGTCCCTACCCAACGGTGGGCTCACAATCTAAAAGAAAAATAAACACGTGGCTCAGTGGAAAGAGCCCGGGCTTTGGAGTCAGAGGTCATGGGTTGAAATCCCGGCTCCGCCACTTGTCAGCTGGGTGACTTTGGGCAAGTCACTTCACTTCTCTGGACCTCAGTTCCCTCATCTGTAAAATACGGGTTCGTTCGTTCATTCATTCGGTCGTATTTATTGAGCGCTTACTGTGTGCGGAGCACTGGACTAAGCGCTTGGGAAGTACAAGTTGGCAACATAAAGAGACGGTCCCTACCCAACAGCGGGCTCATGGTCTAGAAGGGGGAGACGGACAACAAAACAAAACATATTAACAAAATAAAATAAATAGAATAGATATGTGCAAGTAAAATAAATAAATAGAGTAATAAATCAGTACAAACATATATACAGGTGCTGTGGGGAAGGGAAGGAGGTAAGGCGGGGGAGATGGAGAGGGGGAGGAAGAAGCAGTCTGGCTCAGTGGAAAGAGCCTGGGCTTTGGAGTCAGAGGTCATGGGTTCGAATTCCGGCTCCACCACATGTCTGCTGTGTGACCTTGGGCAAGTCACTTAACTTCTCGGAGCCTCGGTTACCTAATCTGTAAAAAATGGGGATGATGACTGTGAGCCCCACGCGGGACAACCTGATCACCTTGTATCCCCCCTCCCAGCGCTTAGAACAGTGCTTTGCACCTAGTAAGCGCTTAACAAATGCCATTATTATTATTATTATTATTATTATTCTCTGAGCCTCAGTTACCTTATCTGCAGAATGGGGATTAAGACTGTGAGCCCCACGTGGGACAACCTGATCGCCTTGTATCCCCGCAGTGCTTAGAACAGTGCTCTGCACATAGTAAGCGCTTAATAAATGCCATCGTTATCAGCAACTGACAGAAACAACACAAAAACTCGATCAAATCGATTGTTCGACTCTCACGTTCCAGCCCGCGACCTTGATGGGTCACGGTAGAGTGAGCTCTTTTTGCATTTTCTTAAGAGCCAAGTTGCTTTACAGCCCAATTCCTAGAGGCCTCTGCTCCCAGAAATCCAGCAAATAATAATAATAATAATGATAATAATAATAATAATAATGTTGGTATTTGTTAAGTGCTTACTATGTGCCAAGCACTGTTCTAAGCGCTGGGGTAGGTACAAGGTGATCAGGTTATCCCACGTGGGGCTCACAGTCTTCATTCCCATTTTACAGATGAGGGGACTGAGGCCCAGAGAAGTGAAGTGACTGGCCCAAAGTCACACAGCTGACAAGCGGTGGAGCCGGGATTTGAACCCAGGACCTCTGACTCCTAAGCCCGGGCTCTTTCCACTGAGCCACACTGCTTCGTTTCAATAAACCGAAACGTCCCTCTGGCAGCTGCGGGGGCCGGGCCAGCGTGCAGGCGACCTCCCAAAACCAACACGGGCCCCGGCACTGCCCTGAGCGAGACGCCGCCGGGGCCAGACGGCGGCCCGCAGTCAGAGGTCATGGGTTCAAATCCCGGCCCTGCCAATTGTCAGCTGGGTGACTTCGGGCAAGGCACTGCTCTGGGCCTCAGTTCCCTCATCTGTAAAATGGGGATTAAGACTGTGAGCCCCCCGTGGGACAACCTGATCACCTTGGAACCTCCCCAGCGCTTAAAACAGTGCTTTGCACGTAGTAAGCGCTTGGGGAGGTTACAAGGTGATCAGGTTGTCCCACGGGGGGCTCACAGGCTGTTGCTGCAAAGGATCAAAATCAATCAATCAATCGTATTTATTGAGCGCTTACTATGTGCAGAGCACTGTACTAAGCGCTTGGGAAGTACAAATTGGCAACACATAGAGACAGTCCCTACCCAACAGTGGGCCTGTTGCTCCCAGCACAAGGCGCAGGGCTTTTCTCCGTCCTTCGGTTGGAAAGCCATGATCAGAGCTTCCCTTCTGATGATGATGATGGTATTTGTTAAGCGCTTACTACGAGCAGAGCACTGTTCTAAGCGCTGGGGGGGATACAGGGTGATCAAGTTGCCCCACGTGGGGCTCACAGTCTTTATCCCCATTTTACAGATGAGGGAAGTGAGGCTCAGAGAAGTGAAGTGACTTGCCCGAGGTCACACAGCAGTCAGGTGGCGGAGTCGGGATTCGAACCCCTGACCTCTGACTCCAAAGCCGGGCTCTTCCCACTGAGCCACGCTGCTTCCCTCTGCCCAGCCGAGAGGCTGTGAATGCCAAAGGAGGTGCTTTGTGCGTGCGGAGCGCCGTACTGGGCGCTTGGGGAGAGTCCCATGCAGTAGAGCCGGTAGACAGCAATCCCTGCCCGTGAGAGGTTTACAGTCTAGATTCCCGATCTAGATTCTAGATTCCCAGTCTAGATTCTAGATTTCAAGGCCCTGCTGAGAGCTCACCTCCTCCAGGAGGCCTTCCCAGACTGAGCCCCTTCCTTCCTCTCCCCCTTGTCCCCCTCTCCATCCCCCCCCATCTTACCTCCTTCCCTTCCCCACAGCACCTGTATATATGGATAGATGTGTGTACATATTTATTACCCTATTTATCCTGTATATATGTATATATGTTTGTACATATTTATTACTCTATTTATTTTACTTGTACATAGCTTTTCTATTTATTTTATTTTGTTGGTATGTTTGGTTTTGTTCTCTGTCTCCCCCTTTTAGACTGTGAGCCCACTGTTGGGTAGGGACCGTCTCTGTATGTTGCCAACTTGTACTTCCCAAGCGCTTAGTCCAGTGCTCTGCACACAGTAAGCGCTCAATAAGTACGATTGATGATGTTGATGATGATGATATCCCTGGCCCGGGAATCCCCCACTGTTGGGTAGGGACTGTCTCTATGTGTTGCCAATTTGTACTTCCCAAGCGCTTAGTACAGTGCTGTGCACATAGTAAGCGCTCAATAAATACGATTGATGATGTTGATGATGATGATATCCCTGGCCCGGGAATCCCCCACTGTTGGGTAGGGACCGTCTCTATATGTTGCCAACTTGTACTTCCCAAGCGCTTAGTACAGTGCGCTGCACACAGTAAGCGCTCAATAAATGCGGATGAATGAATGAATGAATAAATGCCATTATTATTATTATTATTATTATTATCATCATCCAAAGCCCGCTCCGAAGGAGAAGCGGCAGGGCCTAGTGGACAGAGCAAAGCCTGGAGGCAGAGGATCTGGGTTCTAATCCCGGCTCTGCCCCTGGTCTGCTGTGTGATCTTGGACAGGCCACTTCGCTTCTCTGGGCCTCCGTTTCTTCACTCAATCAATCAATGGTATTTATGGGGTCCTTACTACACGCAGAGCACTGTACTAAGCGCTTGGGGTGTGAGCCCGTTGTTGGGTAGGGACCGCCTCTATATGTTGCCAACTTGTAGTTCCCAAGCGCTTAGTACAGTGCTCTGCACACAGTAAGCGCTCAATAAATACGATTGAATGCAATACAACAGAATTAGAGGATACGCTCCCTGCCTGGAGCGAGTGTACAATCTAGGGACTGTAACATGGGGATTAAAATTTGTACTTCCCAAGCGCTTAGTACAGTGCTCTGCACACAGTAAGCGCTCAATAAATACGATTTTATGCAATACAACAGAATTAGAGGACACGCTCCCTGCCCGGAGCGAGTGTACAATCTAGGGACTGTAACATGGGGATTAAAATTTGTACTTCCCAAGCGCTTAGTACAGTGCTCTGCACATAGTAAGCGCTGAATAAATACGATTGATGATGATGATGATGATGATTAAAAGCCTGTTCTCCCTCCTGCTTAGACCGTGAGCCCCGTATGGGACGGCGACTGTGCCCAACCTGATTAAATTGTACCTACCCCAGTGCTTAGAGCAGTGTTGGACACGTAGTAAGCGCTTGACAAGTACCATTACAAAACCAAACAAATCAGATAAAGTTCCCGTGTTTCCTGGCCTTAATTAATTAATGACGGCATTTATTGAGCGCTTACTATGTTCAAAGCACCGAGCTGGGGAGGTTACAAGGTAATCAGGTTGTCCCGCCGGGGGCTCACAGCCTTAATCCCCATTATCCAGGTGAGGGAACTGAGGCCCAGGGAAGTGAAGTGACTGGCCCGAAGTCACCCAGCTGACGTTGGCGGAGCCGAGATTCGAACCCACGACCTCCGACTCCAAAGCCCGGGCTCTTTCCACTGAGCCCTGCTGCTTCTCTGCCATCCAACTGACCATCCAAATCAATCAATCAATCAATCAATCGTATTTATTGAGCGCTTACTATGTGCAGAGCACTGTACTAAGCGCTTGGGAAGTACAAATTGGCAACAATTTGGCAACAAACCCTGCCTCGGTCCTCCTGGCACCCCACGCCATTGGCGGCTCCCGACCGGACCGCGTGTCCGCGGCCGGAACGTCGGAGGGAATCCGGACTTGAATTTCCGGTCCGTTTCCGTGAGCCGAGGCCTCTCCCGCCGGACTCGTGTGTCGGCGTTGGCCGGTCGGCAGCGGGTCCCGCGTCGGCCCACGGAGGCCTCTGAGGAACGCGGAGTCCTCCCGGTGGCATCGTCATCGTCGATCGTATTTATTGAGCGCTTACTACGTGCGGAGCACTGGACTAAGCGCTTGGGGGTCGGCCCGCGGGGCCCCGCCGAGGCCCCTTGGGAGTCGGTGCCAGGAATGCCGTTTCCTTCGCAGGTGAAGTCCGTCATCAACCTCCTGTTTGCCGCCTACACGGGAGACGTGTCCGCCCTGCGCAGGTGAGCCGCGCACACGTGTGAGCACGCGCGCACCAGCTCCCTCTCGGGCCATAGCCGTGTTCCGGGACGTGGCGTGTTGGCGTGGCGGCCGGGGGGTGGGCAGGACCCCCCGCTGACCCCTAACCTCTCCCCCATTCTGGGGCCCTGGTGGGCATTCATTCATTCATTCAATCGTGCGTGCAGAGCACTGGACTAAGCACTTGGGAAGTCCAAGTTGGGAACATGTAATAATAATAATAATAAGTGGCATTTGTTAAGCGCTTACTATGTGCAAAGCACTGTTCTAAGCGCTGGGGGGGATACAGGGTGATCAGGTTGTCCCACGTGGGGCTCACCGTCTTAATCCCCATTTTCCAGATGAGGGAACTGAGGCCCAGAGAAGTGAAGTGACTTGCCCAAGGTCACACAGCAGACGTGTGGTGGAGTCGGGATTCGAACCCGTGACTTCTGACTCCAAAGCCCGGGCTCCTTCCACTGAGCCACGCTGCTTCTCTGTAGAGACGGTCCCGACCCAACAGTGGGCTCACAGTCCATTCATTCAGTCGTATTTATTGAGCGCTTTACTGTGTGCAGAGCGCTGTACTAAGCGCTTGGGAAGTACACGTTGGCAGCATCTAGAGCCAGTCCCTACCCAACAGCGGGCTCACAGTCTAGAAGGGGGAGACAGACAACAAAACATATTAACAAAATAAAATAAGTAGAGTGCGGCTCAGTCTTCCGTCCGAGCCCGTAAGCCGTAAGAGAGCCGGGCCGGGGGGAAATGAAAGCATTTGGGAGACAACAATAATGATAATAATATTGAAAATTATAATATTTCTCAAGTGCCCACTCTGTGCCAGGCGCTGTACTAAGCGCTGGGGTGGATACAAGCAAACTGGATTGGACCCAGCCCCTGACCCCCGTGGGGCTCACGGTCTCGATCCCCAATTTTAGTGATTAGGTAACTGGAGCCCGGAGAAGGGAAATGACTTGTCCAAGGTCCCACAGCAGACACAGGGCGATGTTGGGGGGCGGAGGTGGCCCGAGTAGGGCGCGGTTGTGGAAGGGGGACCCCGCTTCTGCTCCCCAGGTTCGCCCTGTCGGCCATGGACATGGAACAGCGCGACTACGATTCCCGCACGGCCCTCCACGTCGCCGCCGCCGAAGGTACCGCCCGCCCCCGGGCCCGTGTGTGTCCGCTGAGCCCATGTGTGCCCGCTGAGCCCACGTGTGTCCACGTGCTCATTGAGATGCGCCCGCCGAGCCCACACGTGTCCACGTACTCATTGAGATGGGCCTGCTGAGCCCATGTGTGTCCATGTGCTCATTGAGATGGGCCTGCTGAGCCCATGTGTGTCCATGTGCTCATTGAGATGGGTCTGCAGAGCCCACGTGTGTCCATGTGCTCATTGAGATGCATCCGCCGAGCCCACGTGTGTCCACGTGCTGATTGAGATGCACCCGCTGAGCCACGTGTGTCCATGTGCTCATTGAGATGTGCCCGCCGAGCCCATGTGTCCACGTGCTCATTGAGATGCGCCCGCTGAGCCACGTGTGTTCATGTGCTCATTAAGATGGGCCCGCCGAGCCCATGTGTGTTCACGTGCTCATTGAGATGTGCCCGCCAAGCCCACGTGTGTCCACATGCTCCTTGAGATGTGCCTGCCGAGCCCATGTGTGTCCATGTGCTCGTTGAGATGTGCCTGCCGAGCCCACTTGTGTCCACGTGCTCATTGAGATGTGCCCGCCGAGCCCATGTGTGTCCATGTGCTCATTGAGATGGGCCTGCTGAACCCATGTGTGTCCATGTGCTCATTGAGATGGGCCTGCTGAGCCCATGTGTGTCCATGTGCTCGTTGAGATGGGCCTGCTGAGCCCATGTGTCCATGTACTCATTGAGATGTGCCCGCTGAGCCCATGTGTGTCCATGTGCTCATTGAGATGGGCCTGCTAAGCCCACGTGTGTCCATGTGCTCATTGAGATGTGCCCGCCGAGCCCATGTGTGTCCATGTGCTCGTTGAGATGGGCCTGCTGAGCCCATGTGTGTCCACGTGCTCGTTGAGATGGGCCTGCTGAGCCCATGTGTGTCCATGTGCTCGTTGAGATGCGCCTGCTGAGCCCATGTGTCCATGTACTCATTGAGATGTGCCTGCTGAGCCCATGTGTGTCCATGTGCTCATTGAGATGGGCCTGCTGAGCCCACGTGTGTCCACGTGTTCATTGAGATGTGCCCGCCAAGCCCACATGTGTCCATGTGCTCATTGAGATGGGCCTGTTGAGCCCATGTGTGTCCACATGCTCATTGAGATGTGCCCGCCAAGCCCATGTGTGTCCATGTGCTCATTGAGATGTGCCCGCCGAGCCCACGTGTGTCCATGTGCTCATTGAGCTGTGCCCGCCGAGCCCACGTGTGTCCACGTGCTCATTGAGATGTGCCCTCCGAGCCCATGTGTGTCCATGCGCTCATTAAGATGGGCCTGTTGAGCCCACGTGTGTCCATGTGCTCGAGATGTGCCCGCCGAGCCCATGTGTGTCCACGTGCTCGTTGAGATGGGCCCGCCGAGCCCACGTGTGTCAGCTCAGCGGTCTCTGTGTGTTTCTAGGGCACGTGGAAGTCGTCAAGTTCTTGCTGGAGGCCTGCAAGGTCAACCCTTTCCCCAAGGACAGGTGAGCCCAGCCCCGCCGGGCCCCCCCGGACCCCCCCGGGTGGGTGAGGCCCCGTCGGGAAGTGAGGCGGGGAGGCCCGGGGGGTGGGGAGGGGGTCTGAGACCCCTGCAGCCGCAGGAGGGAGGCGGAAGTCCGAGCGGGACCCCCCCCCCCCCCGCCCCCGGCCCGGGACACCCGCCCGCGCGGACGCCACGCTGCCTCTGCGGCAGGTGGAACAACACGCCGATGGACGAGGCGCTGCACTTTGGCCACCACGACGTGTTCAAGATCCTGCAGGAATACCAGGTCCAGTACACGCCGCCCGGAGACCCCGGCCACGACGGCGCCCAGGGCAGCCAGACGGTGCACAAGAACCTGGACGGGCTGTTGTAGCCGCCCCCGGCCCGCCCCCGCCCGCTCCCCCACCCCCCCCCCGCGCCAGCCAGCACCGTCGCTTCCCCGGCCTCGCCGTCGTCTTCCTAATTTATTCGTCAGTCCGTCCTTGGTGCCACCTCGGGGCACTGGAGCTGGGGCCCGGGCGGCGGGTGGGCGTGAAGGGTTGCGGGGCGGCCCCGGCTGACCAAAAGGCACCAAACTTTCACATTCCTGGGGGGTGGGAATGGGGGCGGCCCCTGACCCCCGCCGGATCCCGGCCTCCCTGCCCTGCCCACATTCGGCCCTCTCCCTGGGCGGCAGCCCA
Source organism: Tachyglossus aculeatus (assembly GCF_015852505.1). Taxonomy (NCBI): domain Eukaryota; kingdom Metazoa; phylum Chordata; class Mammalia; order Monotremata; family Tachyglossidae; genus Tachyglossus; species Tachyglossus aculeatus. Next base: position 437,410 of record NC_052072.1, read on the forward strand.
CCCGTCACCCGCCCCGTCCGGGATGATGCCCGCCCTCCAGCCGCCCGAGGGAGGCCACGAGGGGCCTTCTCGGGGAGGTGGATCAGCTTGGCTTTGATGGACGCCCAACCTGGGCCTCCTCGGCTTCTCCCGGTAGTGAAATAGCCGGGGGTCGTCCCCGCTGAGCCCCGCCGCCCTTCCCCAACTCCCGCATCCTCCCGGGCACCCGCGGCCCACCCCCTCACACCATCACACCCGCTCCGGCCCGGCCCGGGCCACCGCGCCCGGCCTCCGCCGATAGGATGGTGGTCGCCGGGGTCCCCGAAGCCCCCCTTCCCTGCTCCCGGCAACCCATCTCCCCCGCCCCCCCGGCTTCAGCTGTGGGTGAGGTGCCCGGCGGGCATCCTCTGACGGCGGCCGCCGTCGCTCAGACCCGTCGGGCGCACGTCCGTTAGCGGGGCCGTTTCTGTCGTCCGTGAAATCAGAGCTCGCTGCGCTCTCGGGCCAAATAAAGGAGTGTCCGACCGGCTGGGCCCCCGTCCTTGTGTCCGTCCCGGCCCCCCGGCCCGCCGCCCCGTCCGGGGTGGGAGGCGGCATCGACCGACCGCACATCAATCAATCGATCGTATTTATCGGGCGCTTACTGTGTGCAGAGCACTGTACTGAGCGCTTGGGAAGTCCAAGTCGGCAACATCTAGAGACGGTCCCTACCCAACGGTGGGCTCACAGTCGAGAAGCACCCCCAAGCAGGTTGGTGCCCACGCTGGGGGTCCCCACAGTGGGTGGCGGGAGAGGGAGGGACGCGCCCCCGTTTTCCTGGGCCACCCCGGTTGACCGGACCGGTCACTGGCCCGAAGCGGGGGTGAGGGTGGGAGGCCCCAGACAGAAGAAGTGGAGATGGCCGAGTGGGTGGCTGAGTAAGGGGGTGCTCTGTATGTCTCTGTGGGGGGGTGTTGGCTGGCTAGGCTCTATAATAGTAATAATAATAATAATAATAATAATAATAATAATGATGGCATTTGTTAAGCGCTTACCGTGTGCAAAGCACTGTTCTTAGCGTTGGGGGGCTACAGGGTGATCAGGTTGTCCCACGGGGGGCTCACAATCCTAATCTCAGAAGCAGCGTGGCTCCGTGGAAAGAGCTGTGGCGTCAGAGATCGTGGGTTCAACTCCTATCTCCGCCAACTGTCAGCTGGGTGACTCTGGGCAAGTCACTTCGCTTCTCTGGGCCTCAGTTCCCTCATCTGGAAGATGGGGATGAAGACTGGGAGCCCCCTGTGGGGTAACCTGATCAACCTTGTAACCTCCCCAGCGCTTAGAACAGTGCTTTGCACATAGTAAGTGCTTAATAAACCATTATTATTATTATTATTAATCCCCATTTTCCAGATGAGGTAACTAGGGCTCAGTGAAGTGACTTGCCCAAAGTCACACAGCCGATAATAATAATAATAATAGCATCTATTAAGCGCTTACTATGTGCAAAGCACTGTTCTAATAATAATAACAATAATGGCATTTATTAAGTGCTTACTATGTGCAAAGCACTGTTCTAATAATAACAATAATAATGGCATTTATTAAGCGCTTACTATGTGCAAAGCACTGTTCTAAGCGCTGGGGAGCTTACAAGGTGATCAGGTTGTCCCACGGGGCGGGGGGGGGGTGGGGGGGGGGCTCACAGTCTTCATCCCCATTTTCCAGATGAGGGAACTGAGGCCCAGAGAAGTGAAGCGACTCACCCAAAGTCACCCAGCTGACAGTTGGTGGAGCCGGGATTTGAACCCATGACCTCCGACTCCAAAGCCCGGGCTCTTTCCACTGAGCCACGCTGCTTCTCTTCGCTGGGGAGGTTACAAGGTGATCAGGTGGGCTCACAGCCTTCATCCCCATTTTCCAGCTGAGGGAACTGAGGAACGGAGAAGTGAAGCGACTTGCCCGAAGTCACCCAGCTGACAGTTGGCGGGGCCGGGATCTGAACCCATGACCTCTGACTCCAAAGCCCGGGCTCTTTCCACTGAGCCACGCTGCTTCACCCAGGCTCGGCGGTGGCGGGGGCACAGAGGTTGGGGGGCTTTAGGGGGTCCCACCGGGGCCGCGGGAGGGCCCGGGGCTTTGTCCGGTAGCCTCGCGGGCCCTGCGGCCCCGAGGTGCTTCGGGTCCTCGGGCCCGGGCCCCCCTCCCCACGGGGACCCCCGGCGCGGCCCCACGGGGACCCCCGGCACGGGGCGAGGGTGGGAGGGGAGCAGACGCCGCAGCCAAACTGGGGAGGCATTTTAATAAAATGACGATAAATAGGCAGGGGGGCCACACGGCCTTCCGTCCGTCCGTCCGTCCGCTGTAAAGCAAGGTTGCCATGGCAACAGAAGCTGGCACCCCACCTCAGGAGGGTTAAAGGGCGAACCGCGAGGCACAAAGAGACCCCCCCATAGGCATGGGCACGTGTAGGGCGTGTGTGCTTCATCCCGTGTTGTCCGTTGGGCCGCGTGTGGCAGTGGCTGGCACGGATTCTCCCCTGGCCTGGTCTCGTCCGGGCAACCGTTTTGCGTTTTTGCGGTGTGGTGGAAGCGTCTTCTCACCCTGGCTCCGCGTCCGGCGGGCGCCGCGGACACCGTGGGGGCCCGGGACTCCATCGTGACCTTGTGCCACGTTTTCCCGAGGTTGGGGAATCCGCTCTCGGGGCCGCGGTGCCTGTGCCCGCCGGCCCGCTGGGGTGGGGGGTGAGGGGGCGCGGGCTCAAGCTGGCAGAGCTCGTTGCCACCCTGGGGTGGGGGCGGGAGGGGGCAACTTGGACTTCCCAAGCGCTTAGTCCAGTGCTCTGCACACAGGAAGCGCTCAATAAATACGATTGATTGAAGTGGAGGCTCCCGCTCGGTCCCCCCGCCTCCCCCAGATGGGCATCTCTCTCCCACGTGCAGACACACGCGTGCACGCCCGTGTTGGTACCACCCTGTACCTTGAGGGCGAGGGGATCAAACCCAGTACTGACCAATGATGATGGCATTTGTTAAGCGCTTACTATGTGCACAGCACTGTTCTAAGCGCTGGGGGGGATACAAGGTGATCGAGTTGTCCCATGGGGGGCTTACAGTCAATCCCCATTTTACAGATGAGGGAACTGAGGCGCAGAGAAGTTAAGTGACTTGCCCAAGGTCACACAGCAGACATGTGGCGGAGCCAAGATTCGAAGCCCCGGCCTCTGACTCCAAAGCCCGTGCTCTTTCCACCGCGCCACGCTGCTTCTCTATCGTATTTATCAATCAATCGTGTTTATTGAGCGCTTACTGTGTGCAGAGCACCGGACTAAGCGCTTGGGAAGTCCAAGATGGCAATATAGAGAGGCGGTCCCGACCCCACAGCGGGCTTACAGTCTAAAAAACGGTTCCCAGTCCATGTGGGAGGCGGGGTGGGGAGCGAAGGGCAGCGGGCGGGCGGCGTGCCCGTCTCTTCCCACCCCAGTGGAGTCTTACCGTGGCCGTGGGGGCCTGGGGGGCGTCGCGTCAGGAAGCGGGGGGGGCCCGGGATGCCCCGAGGCCCGGGAGGGACGCGGGGGTGGCATGGGACGCGGCGGAGGTGCCTTGGGCGAGCGGGAGTCTGCGGCCTCCGCGGATGGCGTGAGCGGCGCTGGGGTCCCGTGGGTCGCCGTGGCGACGGGCTGGCTCAAGTCTGGTAGGCCGCGTTCATCTGGGAGGGCGAGGCCCGTCAGCCCACCCCAAGTGGGACCCCAACCCCAACGCGGACCCCCGCCGGACCACCCCCTGACTCCCCCTCCGGGACTGCCTGTGGCCAGGGAATCAATCAATCAATCAATCGTACTGATTGAGCGCTTACTGTGTGCAGAGCACTGGACTGAGCGCTTGGGAAGTCCAAGTTGGCAACATATAGAGACAGTGGGCTCACAGTCTAATATTAGTTTCCCCCTTTTAGACTGTGAGCCCACTGTTGGGTAGGGACTGTCTCTAGATGTTGCCAACTTGGACTTCCCAAGCGCTTACTACAGTGCTCTGCACACAGTAAGCGCTCAATAAATACGATTGATGATAATGATGATGATGACTGTATATGTTGCCAACTTGAACTTCCCAAGTGCTTAGTCCAGTGCTCTGCACACAGTAAGCGCTCAATAAATACGATTGATGATGATGATGATGACTGTCTCTATGTTGCCAACTTGTACTTCCCAAGTGCTTAGTACAGTGCTCCGCACACAGTAAGCGCTCAATAAATACGATTGATGATGATGATGATGCCTGTCTCTATATGTTGCCAACTTGTACTTCCCAAGCGCTTAGTCCAGTGCTCCGCACACAGTAAGCGCTCAATAAATACGATTGATGATGATGATGACGACTGTCTCTATATGTTGCCAACTTGTACTTCCCAAGCGCTTAGTCCAGTGCTCCGCACACAGTAAGCGCTCAATAAATACGATTGATGATGATGATGACTGTCTCTATATGTTGCCAACTTGGACTTCCCAAGCACTTAGTCTAGTGCTCCGCACACAGTAAGCGCTCAATAAATACGACTGATGATGATGATGATGCCTGTCTCTATACGTTGCCACCTTGTACTTCCCAAGCGCTTAGTACAGTGCTCCGCACACAGTAAGCGCTCAATAAATACGATTGATGATGATGATGACGACCGTCTCTAGATGTTGCCAACTTGTACTTCCCAAGCGCTTAGTCCAGTGCTCCGCACACAGTAAGCGCTCAATAAATACGATTGATGATGATGACTGTCTCTATATGTTGCCAACTTGTACTTCCCAAGCGCTTAGTCTAGTGCTCCGCACACAGTAAGCGCTCAATAAATACGACTGATGATGATGATGATGCCTGTCTCTATACGTTGCCACCTTGTACTTCCCAAGCGCTTAGTACAGTGCTCCGCACACAGTAAGCGCTCAATAAATACGATTGATGATGATGATGACGACCGTCTCTATATGTTGCCAACTTGTACTTCCCAAGCGCTTAGTCCAGTGCTCCTTACACAGTAAGCGCTCAATAAATACGACTGATGATGATGATGACGACCGTCTCTAGATGTTGCCAACTTGTACTTCCCAAGCGCTTAGTCCAGTGCTCCGCACACAGTAAGCGCTCAATAAATACGACTGATGATGAAGTCACTTAACTTCTCTGAGCCTCAGTGACCTCATCTGTAAAATGGGGATGAAGACTGTGAGCCCCCCGTGGGGCAACCTGATCACCTTGTATCCCCCCCCGCCAGCGCTTAGAACAGCGCTTGGCACGTAGTAAGCGCTTACTTAACAAAACAGCGCTTAACAGTCTTTTAGACCGTGAGCCCACTGTTGGGTAGGGACTGTCTCTATGTGTTGCCACTTTGTGCTTCCCAAGCGCTTAGTACAGTGCTCTGCACATAGTAAGCGCTCACTAAATACGATTGATTGATTGATCGGTTAACAAATGCCACCGTTGTTGTTATCCAGCACGCCACGCGGCTCGGTCTCCGCGGCCCCCTCCCCCGGGAAGCCCTCCCTGCTTGGTTTCGGGGTCCGGCGGGCCCCCCTCACCACGGTGTCGATCTCGTCGGGCCCTACCAGGCGGGACACCTCGAAGAAGTCGTCGTCGGACATGGGCAGGAGGATGTCGGGCGTCTGGAGCCGGGACGGGTGGCTGCGCGACAGACCCCGCTGCCGTCCGTCACCGCCACCCCCGCCACCGCCCCCCTCGTCTCCGGGACCCCTCGGCCCTCCGGGCCCTTTGCTAAGCGCTCGCTACACCGAGGAGAAGCAGCGTGGCCCGGGCTTGGGAGTCGGGGGTCACGGGTTCAAATCCTGCCTCCGCCAAGCGTCAGCTGTGTGACTCTGGGCAAGTCTGGGCCTCGGTGACCTCATCTGGAAAATGGGGATGAAGACTGTGAGCCCCCCCGGGGGCAACCTGATCACCTTGTCACCTCCCCGGCGCTTAGAACGGTGCTTGGCACATACTAAGCGCTTAGTAAATGACATTATTATGCCGAAGCAGCGTGGCTCGGTGGGAAAGAGCCCGGGCTTTGGAGTCGGAGGTCATGGGTTCAAATCCCGGCTCCGCCGAGGGTCAGCTGCGTGACCTTGGGCAAGTCACTTCTCTGGGCCTCAGTTATCTTATCTGTAAAACGGGGATGCAGACCGTGAGGCCCCTGGTGGGACAACCTGATCACCTTGTAACCTCCCCAGCGCTTAGAACAGTGCTTTGCCCACCCTAAGCGCTTGGTAAATGCCATTATTATGCAGAAGCAGCGTGGCTCGGTGGCTTTGGAGTCAGAGGTCACGGGTTCGAATCCCGCCTCCGCCGCCGTCTGCCGCCGTGACCTTGGTTAAGTCACTTAACTTCTCTGAGCCTCAGTTCCCTCATCTGTAAAGTGGGGATGAAGACTGTGAGCCCCACGGGGGACAACCTGATCACCTTGGATCCCCCCCCCCCGCCCCCAGCGCTTAGAACAGCGCTTGGCACATAGTAAGCGCTTAGAGAAGCAGCGTGGCTCGGTGGGAAAGAGCCCGGGCTTTGGAGTCGGAGGTCACGGGTTCAAATCCCGGCTCCGCCACGTGTCAGCTGCGTGACCTTGGGCAAGTCTCTTCACTTCTCTGGGCCTCAGTTACCTTATCTGTAAAACGGGGATGCAGACCGTGAGGCCCCTGGTGGGACAACCTGATCACCTTGTCACCTCCCCAGCGCTTAGAACAGTGCTTTGCCCATCCTAAGCGCTTGGTAAATGCCATTATTATGCAGAAGCAGCGTGGCTCGGTGGCTTTGGAGTCAGAGGTCACGGGTTCGAATCCCGCCTCCGCCGCCTGTCTGTCTGGTTAAGTCACTTAACTTCTCTGAGCCTCAGTTCCCTCATCTGTAAAGTGGGGATGAAGACTGGGAGCCCCACGGGGGACAACCTGATCACCTTGGATCCCCCCCCAGCCCCCAGCGCTTAGAACAGCGCTTGGCACATAGTAAGCGCTTAGAGAAGCAGCGTGGCTCGGTGGGAAAGAGCCCGGGCTTTAGAATCGGAGGTCATGGGTTCAAACCCCGGCTCTGCCAATTAGCTGTGTGACCTTGGTTAAGTCACTTAACTTCTCTGGGCCTCACTTTCCTCATCTGTAAAGTGGGGATGAAGACTGTGAGCCCCACGGGGGACAACCTGATCACCTTGGATCCCCCCCCCCCCCACCCCAGTGCTTAGAACAGTGCTTGGCACATAGTAAGCGCTTAGAGAAGCAGCGTGGCTCGGTGGGAAAGAGCCCGGGCTTCGGAGTCGGAGGTCATGGGTTCAAATCCCGGCTCCGCCAAGTGTCAGCTGCGTGACCTTGGGCAAGTCTCTTCACTTCTCTGGGCCTCAGTTACCTTATCTGTAAAATGGGGATGCAGACCGTGAGCCCCCTGGTGGGACAACCTGATCACCCTGTAACCTCCCCAGCGCTTAGAACAGTGCTTTGCCCATCCTAAGCGCTTCATAAATGCCATTATTATGCAGAAGCAGCGTGGCTCAGTGGCTTTGGAGTCAGAGGTCACGGGTTCGAATCCCGCCTCCGCCGCCTGTCTGCCGCGTGACCTTGGTTAAGTCACTTAACTTCTCTGGGCCTCAGTTCCCTCATCTGTAAAGTGGGGATGAAGACTGGGAGCCCCACGGGGGACAACCTGATCACCTTGGATCCCCCCCCCACCCCCAGCGCTTAGAACAGTGCTTGGCACATAGTAAGCGCTTAGAGAAGCAGCGTGGCTCGGTGGGAAAGAGCCCGGGCTTCGGAGTCGGAGGTCATGGGTTCAAATCCCGCCTCTGTCACTTGTCAGCTGGGTGACTTTGGGCAAGTCACTTAACTTCTCTGTGCCTCAGTCACCTCATCTGTAAAATGGGGATGAAGACTGTGAGCCCCACATGGGACAACCTGATTACCTTGTATCCCCCCCAGCGCTTAGGACAGTGCTCTGCACATAGCGATTAACAAATGCCATCAGTATTATTATTATGATGATTTCTCAGCCGCTCCCCTGGGCGCGCCCCGTCCGTCCCCACCCCGCGGGGCGCTTCCACCGGGACGGGGTCGGTGTCCGCACGCCCCGGCCGGGCCACCCGGTCCCCGGCCCCCGGCCCGGCCCGACTCACACTTCGGACACGGAGATGAGCTCGGTCTTGATGTAGCCCGTCCCCCGGGGCCCGTCCAGGTCCATGGCCTCCGCGGCTGCAGGGCAGACAGACCCCCGGGCCCGGTGGTCACCCCGGCGGTCCCTCGCGCCCCCCGCCCGCTCCCCGGGGCGCCCCGCTCAACCTCTGCCCTCGGGGTGGGTGCGACAGCAATCGTAATTATGGCATCGGTTAAGCGTTTACTACAGAAGCGGCGTGGCTCGGTGGAAAGTGTGTTGCCAATGCCGTGTGTTGCCAATTTGTACTTCCCAAGCGCTTAGTACAGTGCTCTGCACATAGTAAGCGCTCAATAAATACGATTGATTGATTGAAAGTCGGGGGTCACAGGTTCGAATCCCGGCTCTGCCACATGTCTGCGGTGGGATCTTGGAAGTCAGTTACCTTCTCTGAGCCTCAGTTCCCTCATCTGTAAAATGGGGGTTAAGACTGTGAGCCCCACGGGGGACAACCTGATCACCTTGTATCCCCCCCCAGCGCTTAAAACAGTGCTTTGCACATAGTAAGCGCTTAACAAATGCCAATATTGTTATTATTATTATGTGCCAAGCACTGGTCTCATTTTCTAGACAGCCCAATCGATCCATCGGATTTATTGAGCGCTTACTGTGTGCAGAGCACTGGACTAAGCGCTTGGGAAGTACAAGTCGGCAACATATCATCAATCGTATTTATTGAGCGCTTACTGTGTGCACAGCACTGTACTAAGTGCTTGGGAAGTCCAAGTCGGCAACATATAGAGACAGTCCCTACCCAACAGTGGGCTCGCAGTCTAAAAGCGCTCAGAACAGTGCTTGGCACACAGTAAGTGCTCGATAAATGCCATCATTATTATTATTACTATTCTATTTATTTTGTTAATGATCATCATCAATCGTATTCATTGAGCGCTTACTGTGTGCAGAGCACTGGACTAAGCGCTTGGGAAGTACAAGTCGGCAACGTATAGAGACAGTCCCTACCCAACAGTGGGCTCACAGTCTAAAAACGCTTAGAACAGTGCTTGGCACGCATTAAGCACTCGATAAATGCCATCATTATTATTATTATTACTATTCTATTTATTTTGTTAATGATGTGCATCTAGCTTTATTTCTGTTTGTTCTGATGACTTGACACCTGTCCACGGGTTTGGTTTTGTTGTCTGTCTGCCCCTTCTAGACTGTGAGCCCGTTGTCGGGTAGGGACCGTCTCTAAATGTAGCCGACTTGGACTTCCCAAGTGCTTAGTACAGTGCTCTGCACACAGTAAGCGCTCGATAAATGCCATCATCATTATTATTACTATTCTATTTATTTTGTTAATGATGTGCATCTAGCTTTATTTCTATTTGTTCTAACGACTTGACACCTGTCCACGTGTTTGGTTTTGTTCCCTGTCTCCCCCTTCTAGACTGTGAGCCCACTGTTGGGTAGGGACTGTCTCTAGATGTTGCCAACTTGGACTTCCCAAGCGCTTAGTACAGTGCTCTGCACACAGTAAGCACTCAATAAATACAATTGATGATGATGATGATGTTGGGTAGGGACCGTCTCTATATGTTGCCGACTTGTACTTCCCAAGCGCTTAGTACAGTGTTCTGCACACTGTAAGCGCTCGATAAATGCCATCATTATTATTATTATTATTACTATTCTATTTATTTTGTTAATGATGTGCATCTAGCTTTATTTCTGTTTGTTCTGACGACTTGACACCTGTCCACGTGTTTGGTTTTGTTGTCTGTCTCCCCCTTCTAGACTGTGAGCCCATCGTCGGGTAGGGACCGTCTCTATATGTTGCCGACTTGGACTTCCCAAGCGCTTAATACAGTGCTGTGCACACAGTAAGCGCTCAATAAATACGATCGAACGAATGAATGAATGCCAGGGGAACAGGCGTATCAGCTCTATAGTTCATTCACTTGATCGTATTTATTCATTCAATTGTATTTATTAAGCACTTACCACGTGCAGAGCTTGGGAAAGTACAACGCAATCTTCTAGACTGTGAGCCCGCTTTTGGGTAGGGACCGTCTCTATATGTTGCCAACTCGGACTTCCCAAGCGCTTAGTACAGTGCTCTGCACATAGTAAGCGCTCAATAAATACGATTGATGATGATGATGATGATGTTGCCAACTCGGACTTCCCAAGCGCTTAGTGCAGTGCTCTGCACACAGTAAGCGCTCAGTCAATCAATCAATCGTATTTATTGAGCGCTTACTGTGTGCAGAGCACTGTACTAAGCGCTTGGGAAGTACAAGATGGCAACATATAGAGACAGTCCCTACCCAACAGTGGGCTCACAGTCTAAAAGAATGAATGAATGAACGATAAAGCCCGGGCTCTGGAGTCAGAGGTCATGGGTTCAAATCCCGGCTCTGCCAATTGTCAGCTGTGTAACTTAACTTCTCTGCGCCTCAGGTACCTCATCTGGAACATGGGGATTAAGACTGTGAGCCTGATTACCTTGTTGCCTCCCCGGCGCTTAGAACAGTGCTTTGCACATAGTAAGCGCTTAATAAATGCCATTATTATTATTATTATTATTATTATTCCCTGCCTGCAGGGAGCTCACAGCCTAGTTCACTCATTCATTCAGTCGTGTTTATTGAGCGCTTGTTGTGTGCGGAGCGCTGTACTAAGCACTTGGGAGATGCAGTTCAGCAATAAAGAGGGGCAATCCCTGCCCGCACTGGGCTTACGGTTTAGTTGCCACCGAGGAAGGGGTGCGAGCCCTACGGCTGGTGGGTGGGTGGGTGGCGGGGGGGACCCGGGGGGTCGGGACACTCACCTTCCTTGGGCCGGGAGTAGTACTTGCCGAAGGCGTGGTCTTTGTCGATGTTGGGGTACAGGTACTTGAGGGGGTTCTCGGGGATGTTCTCGGCCGCCATGACCTTGTAGTTGCGGATGATGTCCGGGAAGGTGACGGCGGACAGCTCCCGCTTCGTGTACGGCTCCACCGCGTGGAACTGGGCCTCTGCCGGCCGGAGCCCGGACGGACACGCGTGCACACGCGTGCACACACACACACAGAGAGCAACAGGTGAGCCCCAGGAGCCCACGCCAAGCTGACTGGGCAGGGGATGGACGTATATTATGTATATATCATCATCAATCGTATTTATGGAGCGCTTACTATGAAGCGCTTGGGGAGTCCAAGTTGGCAACATATAGAGACGGTCCCTACCCAACAGTGGGCTCACAGTCTAAAAGAATAATGGCGTTTGTTCAGCGCTTACTATGTGCAAAGCACTGTTCTAAGCGCTGGGGGGGATACAGTGTGATCCAGTTGTCCCACGGGGGGCTCACAGTCTTCATCCCCATTTTTACAGATGAGGGAACTGAGGCTCAGAGAAGTTGAGTGACTTGCCCAAGGTCACACGGCAGACTTGTGGTGGAGCTGGGATTCGAACCCATGACCTCTGACTCCAAAGCCCGGGCTCTTTCCACCGAGCCACGCTGCTTCTCATATATACGTATATGTATATATGTTTGTACATATTTATTACTCTATTTATTTTACTTGTACATATCAATTAATCAATCAATCGCATTTATTGAGCGCTTACTGTGTGCAGAGCACTGTACTAAGCGCTTGGGAAGTACAAGTTGGCAACATATAGAGACAGTCCCTACCCAACAGTGGGCTCACAGTCTAAAAGAATAATGGCATTTGTTCAGCGCTTACTATGTGCAAAGCACTGTTCTAAGCGCTGGGGGGGATACAGTGTGATCCAGTTGTCCCACGTGGGGCTCACAGTCTTCATCCCCATTTTTACAGATGAGGGAACTGAGGCTCAGAGAAGCTAAGTGACTTGCCCAAGGTCACACGGCAGACTTGTGGTGGAGCTGGGATTTGAACCCTTGACCTCTGACTCCAAAGCCCGGGCTCTTTCCACCGAGCCACGCTGCTTCTCATATATACGTATATGTATATATGTTTGTACATATTTATTACTCTATTTTACTTGTACATATCAATTAATCAATCAATCGCATTTATTGAGCGCTTACTGTGTGCAGAGCACTGTACTAAGCGCTTGGGAAGTACAAGTTGGCAACATATAGAGACAGTCCCTACCCAACAGTGGGCTCACAGTCTAAAAGAATAATGGCATTTGTTCAGCGCTTACTATGTGCAAAGCACTGTTCTAAGCGCTGCGGGGGTACAATGTGATCCAGTTGTCCCACGGGGGGCTCACAGTCTTCATCCCCATTTTTACAGATGAGGGAACTGAGGCTCAGAGAAGCTAAGTGACTTGCCCAAGGTCACACGGCACACTTGTGGTGGAGCTGGGATTCGAACCCATGACCTCTGACGCCAAAGCCCGGGCTCTTTCCACCGAGCCATGCTGCTTCTCATATATACGTATATGTATATATGTTTGTACATATTTATTACTCTATTTATTTATTTTACTTGTACATATCAATCAATCAGTCAATCGTATTTATTGAGCGCTTACTGTGTGCAGAGCACCGTACTAAGCGCTTGGGAAGTCCAAGTTGGCAACATATAGAGACGGTCCCTACCCAACAGTGGGCTCACAGTCTAGAAGGGGGAGACGGACAACAAAACCAAACATATTAAGAAAATAAAGTAAATAGACTAGATATGTACAAGTAAAATAGAGTAATAAATACGTACAAACATACATACAGTCTAGAAGGGGGAGACAGAGAACGAAACATAGTAACAAAATAAGTAGAATAAATATGCACAAGTAAAATAAATACGATTGAATAAATATGTACAAACATATATAGTCTAGAAGGGGGAGACAAAGAACGAAACATATTAACAAAATAAGTAGAATAAATATGTACATATCTATTCCATTTATTTTATTTTGTTAGTATGTTTGGTTTTGTTCTCCATCTGCCCCTTTTAGACTGTGAGCCCACTGTTGGGTAGGGACCGTATATATGTATACCTGTATATATGTTTGTACATATTTATTACTCTATTTATTTATTTATTTTACTTGTACATGTCTATTCTATTTATTTTATTTTGTTAGTATGTTTGGTTTTGTTCTCCGTCTCCACCTTTTAGACTGTGAGCCCACTGTTGGGTAGGGACCATATATATGTATACCTGTATATATGTTTGTACATATTTATTACTCTATTTATTTATTTATTTATTCATTTTACTTGTACATGTCTATTCTATTTATTTTATTTTGTTAGTACGTTTGGTTTTGTTCTCTGTCTCCCCCTTTTAGACTGTGAGCCCACTGTTGGGTAGGGACCGTATAGATGTATACCTGTATATATGTATATATGTTTGTACATATTTATTACTCTATTTATTTATTTATTTATTTATTTAACTTGTACATGTCTATTCTATTTATTTTATTTTGTTAGTATGTTTGGTTTTGTTCTCCGTCTCCCCCTTCTAGACTGTGAGCCCACTGTTGGGTAGGGACTGTCTCTATATGTTGCCAACTTGTACTTCCCAAGCGCTTAGTACAGTGCTCTGCACACAGCAAGCGCTCAATAAATAAGATTGATTGATTGATTGATTGTTGGGTAGGGACTGTCTCTATATGTTGCCAACTTGTACTTCCCAAGCGCTTAGTCCAGTGCTCTGCACACAGTAAGCACTCAATAAATATGATTGATTGATTGATTGATTGTTGGGTAGGGACCATCTCTATATGTTGCCAACTTGGACTTCCCAAGCGCTTAGTCCAGTGCTCTGCACACAGTAAGCGCTCAATAAATACGACTGATTGATTGATTGATCGATCGCTGCCGCTGCCAGCACTGCGCCGCGCTCCCGAGCGGGCGGACAGCGCTCGGCCCAAGGTAGGGTGCTCGGCTCCCAGTGGCCAGCAAGCACAGGCAGGCAGGCAGGCGCTCAGTACATCTATTTATTTTCTTTTGTTAGTATGTTTGGTTTTGTTCTCTGTCTCCCCCTTTTAGACTGTGAGCCCACTGTTGGGTAGGGACTGTCTCTAGATGTTGCCAGTTTGTACTTCCCAAGCGCTTAGTCCAGTGCTCTGCACATAGTAAGCGCTCAATAAATACGATTGATGATGATGATGATGATCCCACAGCGGGCGAGGAGTAAAGCGGAGCAGCCCGAGACGGACAACGAGCCCCTACCCTGGCCCCGCGGCCTCCTCCGGCTCACTCCCCTGCCCCAAACCCGCCCGCCCCCGTGCCCGGCCCGACCGTCTCGTCCGCCCGGGATGTCTTAGGCCATAATAAGAATAATAAGACTGTGAACCCACTGTCTTTTAGACCATGAACCCACTGTTGGGTAGGGACCGTCTCTATATGTTGCCAACTTGGACTTCCCAAGCGCTTAGTCCAGTGCTCTGCACACAGTAAGCGCTCAATGAATACGACTGATTGACTGATTGAATAATAATAATGATGGCATTTGTTAAGCGCTTACTATGTGCAAAGCCCTGTTCTAAGCGCTGGGGAGGCTACAAGGTCTTAATCCCCATTTTCCAGAGGAGGTGACTGAGGCCCGGAGAAGTGAAGTGACTGGCCCAAAGTCACACAGCTGACAAGTGGCGGGGCCGGGATTTGAACCCACAGCCTCTGACTCCAAAGCCCGGGCTCTTTTCCACTGAGCCACGCTGCTGTGCCATCCAACTGACCATCCAGACCCCGCCCCGGTCATCATCATCATCAGTCATATTTATTGAGCGCTTACTGTGTGCAGAGCACTGTACTAAGCGCTTGGGAAGTACAAATTGGCAACATCTAGAGACGGTCCCTACCCAACAGTGGGCACCCCACCCGGACGGCCACCCAACTGAGCGTCCGAGCCCCCCGCCAGGCCCCCCGCAGCCGCCCCACTGACCGTTCTGGGCCCTCTCGACCCAGGTGAATGTGATGGCCCCCTCACGGCTGCTCTCGCTGAAGCGCAGCAGGAAGGTTCCCGGCTGCTGGTCCTTCAGCAGGGCTCGCTCGCGCTCCTTGCTGATGAAGCCCATGATGCACCTGGGGCGGGCAGAGCGGTGCCCGTTAGCGCCCGGTTAATCAATCAATCAATCAATCGTATTTATTGAGCGCTCACTGTGTGCAGATCACTGGACCAGGCGCTTGGGAAGTCCAAGTTGGCAACATATAGACGCGGTACCTACCCAACAATCAATCAATCGTATTTATTGAGCGCTTCCTGTGTGCAGAGCACTGTACTAAGCGCTTGGGAAGTCCAAGTTGGCAACATCTAGAGACGGTCCCTACCCGACAAGGGGCTTACAGTCTAGAAGGTCCTGGGCGGCCCTGCCCAGCCCCACCCCGGACGCCCCGTGTTGCCTTCCAGGAACGCCTGTGGGTCCCTCAATCAATCAATCAATCGATTGAGAAGCAGCGTGGCTCAGTGGGAAGAGCCTGGGTTTTGGAGTCAGAGGTCGTGGGTTCAAGTCCCGGCTCCGCCCCTTGTCAGCTGGGTGACTCGGGGCAAGTCACTTCACTTCTCTGGGCCTCAGATCCCTCATCTGTCAAATGGGGATGAAGACTGTGAGCCCCCCGTGGGACAACCTGATCACCTTGGAACCTCCCCAGTGCTTAGAACAGTGCTTTGCACATAGTAAGCGCTTAATAAATGCCATCATTATTATTATTATTAATCAATCAATCGTATTTATTGAGCGCTTGCTGTGTGCAGAGCATTGTACTAAACGCTTGGGAAGTACAAGTTGGCAACATCGAGAGACAGTCCCTACCCAACGGCGGGCTCACAGTCTAGGAGGGGGAGACAGAGAACAGAACAAAACATATTAACAAAATAAAATAAATAGAATAGATATGTACGAGTAAAATCTCGAAGTCTCGAAAACTTGGATTTCAAATGACCGAATCTCAAATGTCGGTCTTTCCCCCACCTCCCGCCCCCGCTCTCTCTGTCTCTCTAAAGGTGGGAAAGGGGGCACGGCCATGTTTTCCTCCTCTGGAACCCCCTGACATCATCATAATAATAATGGCATTTATTAAGCGCTTACTATGTGCAAGGCACTGTTCTAAGCACTGGGGAGGTTACAAGGTGATCCGGTTGCCCCACGGGGGGCCCCCAGTCTTCATCCCCATTTTACAGATGAGGGAATTGAGGCCCGGAGAAGTGAAGTGACTTGCCCACGGCTGACAAGTGGCGGAGCCGGGATTCGAACCCATGACCTCTGACTCCAAAGCCCAGGCTCTTTCCACTGAGCCACGCTGCTTCTTGCATTCACGCTTGCGTTCGCACACTCACCCACACCCCACAACAGCTGCTCTGCACATAGTAAGCGCTCAATAAATACGATTGATTGATTGATTGCTCCCCTACAGAGAGGGCAAGCTCTCGCCCCCCATCCCGCCACTTCATTTTGGGGCACTGTGGGTAATTACCCATCATTCCAAAGGCACAGCAGGTGCTTCTTAATGAGCTCCAGGATGCTCTCAATCCAGAGCCAGAAGGGGAAATTTTTGTCGTTTATGTTTTCCTGAAAAAGAAAAAAACACAAAAGCACCGATGTGGGGAAGCTGTCTGAGGCAGCACGGTCAGCACACGCACTCCGCCGGTTTGTGTGTTGCGCGGGCCCGCCGAATTGTGTCCAGTGGACCGTCCCCTGCCCCCGGGGAGCGCTAGGACCGGAGGGGCAATCAATCAATCAATAAATCGTATTTATTGAGCGCCTACTGTGTGCAGAGCACTGGACTAAGCGCTTGGGAAGTACAAATTGGCAACATATAGAGACGGTCCCTACCCAACAGTGGGCTCACAGTCTAAAAGGGGGAGACGGAGAACAAAACCAAACATACTAACAAAATAAAATAAATAGAATAGCTATGTACAAGTAAAATAAATAAATAAATAATAAATAAATAAATAATAAATAAATAGAGTAATAAATATGTACAAACATCTATCCATATATACAGGTGCTGTGGGGAAGGGAAGGAGGTAAGATGGGGGGATGGAGAGGGGGACGAGGGGGAGAGGAAGGAATATGTACCAACATATATACAGATATACAGGTGCTGTGGGGAAGGGAAGGAGGTAAGATGTGGGGGATGGAGAGGGGGAGAGGAAGGAAGGGGCTCAGTCTGGGAAGGCCTCCTGGAGGAATCAATTGATCCTTGATCAATTGATCAATCAATCAATTGTATTTATTGAGCGCTTATTGTGTGCAGAGCACTGGACTAAGCGCTTGGGAAGTACAAGTCGGCAACATGTAGAGACGGTCCCTACCCAACAGCGGGCTCACAGTCTGGAAGGGGGAGACGGAGAACAAAACCAAACATAGTAACAAAATAAAATAAATAGAATAGATATGTACAAGTAAGATAAATAAATAGAGTAATAAATACGTACAAACATATATACATATATACAGGTGCTGTGGGGAAGGGAAGGAGGTAAGATGGGGGAGATGGAGAGGGGCAGAGAAGCAGCGTGGCTCAGTGGACAGAGCATGGGCTTTGGAGTCAGAGGTCATGGGTTCGAATCCCAGCTCCGCCACATGTCTGCTGTGTGACCTTGGGCAAGTCACTTAACTTCTCTGAGCCTCAGTTATCTCATCTGTAAAATGGGGATTCAGACTGTGAGCCCCACGTGGGACAACTTGATCACCTTGTATTCCCTCCAGCGCTTAGAACAGTGCTCTGCACATAGTAAGCGCTTAACAAATGCCATTATTATTATTTCTTTTAGACTGTGAGCCCACTGTTGGGTAGGGACCGTCTCTATATGTTGCCAACTTGGACTTCCCAAGCGCTTAGTACAGTGCTCTGCACACAGTAAGCGCTCAATAAATACGATTGATGATGATGATGATGAGGGGGACGAGGGGGAGAGGAAGGAAGGGGCTCAGTGTGGGAAGGCCTCCTGGAGGAGGTGAGCTCTCAGTAGGGCCTTGAAGGGAGGAAGAGAGACCCGGAGCCTGGTAGCTGGACCGAAGCGCGAGCCCCCCGGCTTCACGGCCGATGGAGAAGGAAAGCCCGGCCTTCCCGGCGCATATGGGGTGAGGGTCCAGCGCAGAGCGATGCCGAGCAAGTGATTCGCCCGGTGTTGGAACGGCCGAGACCCCGGCCGGGGGAGCAGTGGAGACCCCAGTTCGGGGAGTATGTGTGTTTTTGGGATCGGGTGGGGGAGAGTAGTAGGGGAGCCCCCCGTGCCCCAGAATTCCGGCTCCAAGCCCAGCCCTGGAAACGGAGGAGAGGAAGGAGACGGAACCGGGGCCCCGGGGCAGAGCTGAATCCGGAAAGAAGATGGTGAGGCCGTGGGGAACTGTATATATGTATACGGTCTAAAAGGGGGAGACAGAGAACAAAACCAAACATACTAACAAAATAAAATAAATAGAATAGCTATGTAGAAGTAAAATAAATAAATAGAGTATATATAATAGAGTATATATTTTTGTACATATTTATTACTCTTTATTTTACTTGTACATATCTATTCTATTTATTTTATTTTGTTAGTATGTTTGGTTTTGTTTTTTTTTTCTCTATCTCCCCCTTTTAGACTGTGAGCCCACTGCTGGGTCGGGACTGTCTCTATATGTTGCCGACTTGTACTTCCCAAGCGCTTAGTACAGTGCTCTGCACACAGTAAGCGCTCAATAAATACGATTGATGATGATGATGAAAAGGATGAAGGCCCGTTCCCGGGGGCAGAGCGGAGCGGGGAAGCTCCCTGTGGGCAGGGAATGTGTCTGTTTATGCTTACGCTGTACTCTCCCAAGATCTTAGTACAGTGCTCTGCCCACGGTAAGCGTTCAATAAGTACCACTGAAAGAACCGAACGAAGAGGAGGGGGCCGCAGGTCTGGGAGCAAAGCGGAGCAGGGAAGAGGATCATCATCATCAATCGTATTTATTGAGCGCTTACTATGTGCAGAGCACTGTACTAAGCGCTTGGGAAGTACAAATTGGCAACATATAGAGATGGTCCCTACCCAACAGTGGGCTCACAGTCTAAAAGGGGGAGACAGAGAACAAAACCAAACATACTAACAAAATAAAATAGGATAGATATGTACAAGTAAAATAAATAAATAGAGTAATAAATAAGTACAAACATATATACATATATACAGGTGCTGTGGGGAAGGGAAGGAGGTAAGATGGGGGGGATGGAGGGGGACGAGGGGGAGAGGAAGGAAGGGGCTCCGTCTGGGAAGGCCTCCTGGAGGAGGTGAGATCTCAGGAGCCAAGGCCCCGGGGGCAGCTCACCTTGCAGAACCTCTGCCAGGGAATGAGGCCTTCAGGGGTGGCAGAATTGGGCCCTAAATCAAACAGAAACAACGTCACGACAGCGGTACAACTCGGGAGCCCGAGGCAGAGGGCATGAGGAGCCACTCCCCCGGGTCCTCATCATCAATCATATTTATTGAGCGCTTACTGTCCTCGTCTAAAGGACCTTGGGGAAGCAGCACAGCTCGGTGGAAAGAGCCCGGGCTTTGGAGTCAGAGGTCAGGGGTTCAAATCCCGGCTCCGCCAGCTGTCAGCTGGGTGACTTGGGGCAAGTCACTTCACTTCTCTGGGCCTCTGTTACCTCATCTGGAAAATGGGGATTAAGACTGGGAGCCCCCCGTGGGACAACCTGATCATCTTGTAACCTCCCCAGCGCTTAGAACAGTGCTTTGCACGTAGTAAGCGCTTAATAATGGCCATTATTATTATTAAAAGGCCACCCAAGGGGTGGCGGGGGCTGGCTCCGAAGAAGCTTCAATCCATACTTCATGCTGCTGCCCGGATTATCTTTGTCCAGAAACGCTCTGGGCATATTACTCCCCTCCTCAAAAATCTCCAGTGGCTACCAGTCAATCTGCGCATCAGGCAGAAACTCCTCACCCTGGGCTTCCAGGCTGTCCATCCATCCCCTCGCCCCCTCCTACCTCCCCTCCCTTCTGTCCTTCTCCAGCCCAGCCCGCACCCTCCGCTCCTCCGCCGCTAATCTCCTCACCGTACCTCGTTCTCGCCTGTCCCGCCATCGACCCCCGGCCCACGTCCTCCCCCGGGCCTGGAATGCCCCCAATCCCTCTGCCCACCCGCCAAGCTAGCTCTCTTCCTCCCTTCAAGGCCCTGCTGAGAGCTCACCTCCTCCAGGAGGCCTTCCCAGACTGAGCCCCTTCCTTCCTCTCCCCCTCGTCCCCCCTCCATCCCCCCCGTCTTACCTCCTTCCCTTCCCCACAGCACCTGTATATATGTATATATGTTTATACATATTTATTACTCTATTTATTTATTTCACTTGTACATATCTATTCTATTTATTTTGTTAGTATGTTTGGTTTTGTTCTCTGTCTCCCCCTTTTAGACTGTGAGCCCACTGTTGGGTAGGGACTGTCTCTAGATGTTGCCAATTTGTACTTCCCAAGCGCTTAGTACAGTGCTCTGCACATAGTAAGCGCTCAATAAATACGATTGATGATGAAGAGGTGGGCAGGCAGGAGGGCCGTTCCCATCGGCCAGCCCGGGCTCGGCTCCTTACCCAGGAGTTTCTCCCCCAGCATGCTCAGCTGGTCGGCGTGGAGGCCTCGCTTGGTGATCGAAGAAAACTGCCAGCTCAGCACCTCGGAGAGCTGGCCCCAGCGGGCGTACGGCGGGTTCAGGAAGAAGGATAAGTTCTGGGGGAAACACGAGGAGCCGGGCAGGCCTCAGGATGGGCCGCGAGCCCCGCGCCCCACCCCCCGAGCGGGCCCCGTGGCCCGGGCCCGTACCCTGGGATCCCGGGTCAGCATGTTGTACCACAGGATGGAGGCCCACCCGCTGGGCAGCTGGCTGACGTTGGAGATCACGACCACCGGCAGGGATGTCGTCTGAAACACGAAAAAGAGGGGGGGAGAGGTCAGCGCCAGGGGATCCCCCTCCCCGGGGTCGATCCGTCCGTGCCCTGGGCCGTGGGGTGGCAGAGGGATGGAGCGCAGGGGGACCGAGGGGGTGAGCCCCCTGAGCTGTGAGTACCAGGCTCTCCCCCGCGTGGTCGGCCGGCCCGACTTTGCGGGGGCTCACGCCTGCAGCGGAGAAGCGTTCAATAAATACGATTGATTGATTGATTGACAGTGGTCAGGGCAGGGCGGGGCATTGGGCAAGGACGAGGGCGTTCAGGAGGGGAAGCAGACCTGTGGGGCGCCGGGAGCCGGGGGGCTGGACGGCTTCCCAGCTAAGGATTGGGAACTCAAATCAGCCGTGTTTGAGCAGTGTTCCCTGTGTTCAGAGCACTGGACTGGACACCTACTGTGGGCAGAGCGCTGTATTGATGCCTGGTGCGGTCAGAGGGTTGTGCCAGATAATCATAATAATGATGGCATTTATTAATCAATCAACCAATCGTATTGAGTGCTTACTGTGTGCAGAGCACTGTACTAAGCGCTTGGGAAATACAAGTTGGCAACACATAGAGACAGACCCTACCCAACAGCGGGCTCACAGTCTAGAAGGGGGAGACAGAGAACAAAACCAAACATACTAACAAAATAAAATAAAGAGAATAGATATGTACAAGATAAATAAATAGAGTAATAAATATGTACAAATATATATATATATACAGGTGCTGTGGGGAAGGGAAGGAGGTAAGATGGGGGGATGGAGAGGGGGACGAGGGGGAGAGGAAGGACGGGGCTCAGTGTGGGAAGGCCTCCTGGAGGAGGTGAGCTCTCAGTAGGGCCTTGAAGGGAGGAAGAGAGCTAGCTTGGCGGGTGGGCAGAGGGAGGGCATTCCAGGCCCGGGGGATGACGTGGGCCGGGGGTTGATATTAAGCACTTACTATGTGCAAAGCACTGTTCTAAGCGCTGGGGAGGTTACCAGATGATCAGGTTGTCCCACGGGGGGCTCACAGTCTTAATCCCCATTTTCCAGATGAGGGAACTGAGGCTCAGAGAAGTGAAGTGACTCGCCCACAGTCACCCAGCTGACAATGGGCGGAGCCGGGATTCGCCCCCATGACCTCTGGCTCCAAAGCCCAGGCTCTTTCCACTGAGCCACGCTGCTTCTCTGGTGATAGCTGGTGTGGGCGGAGTGCCCTGATGCCGGGCACTCGGACACATGCAAGAGGAGGGAAATAGCAGATTGTGTTTGCGGTCGAAAGATGGAAGCGAGTGGGGCCGCCTAACCGTGATGGTTCCGCCGTTGCCCTCTGTGCCTGGCACCTGGGCCGACTGCTTTGGGTGGCAAAGCCTCCGGTAGGGCAGCCCGGGACGAGGAAAGTGGGGTGGGGGGCCGGTGACCCAGACGTGGCCACGGTGAGCCCACGGCAGGTCGCACGGGCTCAGCGGCGGCACAGACGCAGCCTGGTTCCGGCTGCCCCGTGGGCACACAGGGCAGGTGTGTCTCACAAGCCAGCTGTCCCGTCTCGCAAGCCCGCAACCTTGGTGTCATCCTCGACTCCGCTGTCTCGTTCACCCCTCACATCCGAGCCGTCACCAAAACCTGCCGGTCTCAGCTCCGCAACATTGCCAAGATCCTCCCTTTCCTCTCCATCCCAACCGCTACCCTGCTCGTTCAAGCTCTCATCCTATCCCGTCTGGACTACTGCATCAGCCTTCTCTCCGATCTCCCATCCTTGTGTCTCTCCCAACTTCAATCCATACTTCATGCTGCTGCCCAGATTGTCTTTGTCCAGAAACGCTCTGGGCATGTTACTCCCCTCCTCAAAAATCTCCGGTGGCTACCAATCAATCTGCGCATCAGGCAGAAACTCCTCACCCTGGGCTTCAAGTCTGTCCATCCATCCATCCCCTCGCCCCCTCCTACCTCACCTCCCTTCTCTCCTTCTCCAGCCCAGCCCGCAACCTCCGCTCCTCCGCCGCTAATCTCCTCACCGTACCTCGTTCTCGCCCGTCCCGCCATCGACCCCCGGCCCACGTCATCCCCCGGGCCTGGAATGCCCCCAATCCCTCTGCCCACCCGCCAAGCTCGCTCTCTTCCTCCCTTCAAGGCCCTACTGAGAGCTCACCTCCTCCGGGAGGCCTTCCCAGACTGAGCCCCTTCCTTCCTCTCCCCCTCGTCCCCCTCTCCATCCCCCCCATCTTACCTCCTTCCCTTCCCCACAGCACCTGTATATATGTTTGTACATATTTGTTACTCTATTTATTTTACTTGTACATATCTATTCTATCTATTTTATTTTGTTAGTATGTTTGGTTTTGTTCTCTGTCTCCCCCTTTTAGACTGTGAGCCCACTGATGGGTAGGGTAGGGTAGGGATCTTACCTCCCTCCCTTCCCCACAGCACCTGTATATATGTATATATGTTTGTACATATTTTTTTTTACTCTATTTTTTTTACTCTATTTATTTATTTAATTTATTTGTAAATATCTATTCTATTTTATTTTGTTAGTATGTTTGGTTTTGTTCTCTGTCTCCCCCTTCTAGACTGTGAGCCCACTGTCTCTAGATGTTGCCAATTTGTACTTCCCAAGCGCTTAGTACAGTGCTCTGCACATAGTAAGCGCTCAATAAATACGATTGATGACGACGATGATGATGTCTCTATATGTTGCCAACTTGTACTTCCCAAGCGCTTAGTCCAGTGCTCTGCACACAGTAAGCGCTCAATAAATACGATTGATGATGATGATGATGATGAGGTAGGGCCCGCGGGGGGCTCTCCGGGCAGATGGCCCTCAATAAGAGCAGCCAACGGGAAACCCCAGGAGAAGCAGCTGGGGTTCCTCCACCCGCCCCGACCGAGCCTTGGGCCCTGGGCCGGCCACCCGCCCGCCCGCCCGCCCGCCGCTCGCTCTTACCTCAATATCTATGACCAGGGAGGGCTGGCACAGCTGGGTCTCAAAGCTGAGCGAGTGGAGCTCTTCCGTGACGATTAATGGACCCTGTCAACACAAGCCGACCGCTTAATTTCCGTCCACGCACAAGGCAGCCAGTAAATACGAGAACCTACGTACACAGGCCGACCAATGAGGGTGAAAACCTGCGTATACGAGCCAACCCGTAAATACTAGATAGTAATAATAATAATAATAATGGCATTTATTAAGCGCTTACTATGTGCAAAGCACTGTTCTAAGCGCTGGGGAGGTTACAAGGTGACCAGGTTGTCCCACGGGGGCGGGGGACAGTCTTCATCCCCATTTTACAGATGAGGGAACTGAGGCCCAGAGAAGTGAAGTGACTTGCCCACAGTCACACGGCTGACAATTTGATTTGAACCCATGACCTCTGATCCCAAAGCCCGTGCTCTTTCCACTCCTTCATTCAATCGTATTTATTGAGCACTTACTGTGTGCAGAGCACTGTACTAAGTGCTTGGGAAGTACAAGTCGGCAACAGCTAGGGATGGTCCCTACCCAACAACGGGCTCACAGTCTAGAGCCACTGAGCCACGCTGCTTCTCTAAAGCCCTGCCAAGGTTTGTGGCCCTGTGTGGGCCTGAACTGGCCCATTCCCCAGCAGCAGCAGCAGCAGCAAGAGAAGGTGATGGT
Source organism: Tachyglossus aculeatus (assembly GCF_015852505.1). Lineage (NCBI taxonomy): Eukaryota > Metazoa > Chordata > Mammalia > Monotremata > Tachyglossidae > Tachyglossus > Tachyglossus aculeatus. Next base: position 461,916 of record NC_052072.1, read on the forward strand.
CATCCGCCCGCCCCAGCCCACCTCCAATCAATCAATTGTATTTATTGAGCGCTTACTGTGTGCAGAGCACTGTACTAAGCACTTGGGAAGTACAAGTCGGCAACATCTAGAGACAGTCCCTACCCAACAGCGGGCTCACAGTCTAGAAGGGGGAGACAGAGAACAAAACCAAACATATTAACAACATAAAATAAATGGATATGTACAAGGAAGATAGATAGAGTAATAAATATGTACAAACATATATACATATATACAGGAGTAATCCAGTAATTACTCCATCCTGGCACCGGGCGAGAGGTGACCACGGGCCCGTCTGAGGTGGCCCGGCTCTCAGCAGAGCCCAGGCCGCTTCACTGGATAAGCAACTCCTTGTCTTCCCTCCCAAACCCTGCCCTCTCCCTGACTTTCCCATCACTGTTGATGGCACTACCATCCTTCCCGTCTCACAAGCCCGCAACCTCGGTGTCATCCTCGACTCCGCTCTCTCATTCACCCCTCACATCCAAGCCGTCACCAAAACCTGCCGGTCTCAGCTCTGCAACATCGCCAAGCTCCACCCTTTCCTCTCCATCCAAAACGCTACTCTGCTCGTTCAATCTCTCATCCTATCCTGTCTGAACTACTGCATCGGCCTCCTCTCCGATCTCCCATCCTCGTGTCTCTCTCCACTTCAATCCATACTTCATGCTGCTGCCCGGATTGTCTTTGTCCAGAAACGCTCTGGGCATGTTACTCCCCTCCTCAAAAATCTCCAGTGGCTCCCAATCAATCTGCGCATCAGGCAGAAACTCCTCACCCTGGGCTTCCAGGCTGTCCATCCATCCCCTCGCCCCCTCCTACCTCACCTCCCTTCTCTCCTTCTACTGCCCAGCCCGCACCCTCCGCTCCTCCACCGCTAATCTCCTCACCGTACCTCGTTCTCGCCCGTCCCGCCATCGACCCCCGGCCCACGTCATCCCCCTGGCCTGGAATGCCCCCAATCCCTCTGCCCCTCCGCCCAGCTCGCTCTCTTCCTCCCTTCAAGGCCCTACTGAGAGCTCACCTCCTCCGGGAGGCCTTCCCACACTGAGCCCCTTCCTTCCTCTCCCCCTCGTCCCCCTCTCCATCCCCCGTCTTACCTCCTTCCCTTCCCCACAGCACCTGTATATATGTATATATGTCTGTACGTATTTATTACTCTATTTATTTATTTATTTATTTTACTTGTACATATCTATTCTACTTATTTTATTTTGTTAATATGTTTGGTTTTGTTCTCTGTCTCCCCCTTCTAGACTGTGAGCCCACTGCTGGGTAGGGGCCGTCTCTAGATGTTGCCAACTTGTACTTCCCAAGCGCTTTAGTACAGTGCTCTGCACACAGTAAGCGCTCAATAAATACGATTGATTGATTGATTCACGGGGTCGAGGACCCAATGCGAGCACGGACGCCCAGCCGGACCATCACCCGGGACGCAGGTTCCGGCCGGCCGGGCGGGCCCAAGGTTTCTCTCACCTCGTTCGTCCTGTTGCCTGCGTTTTTCTGCTCCTTCAGTTGCTGTAAAAGAAAGGCGCCTCTGAGATTCGGACAAAACCGCCGCTTTCCCGAGGAAAAACAAGCTCGGCCTGGGGGCTGGGGCCGACCCCCCTCCAACGGAGACTCAAATCGCTCATCAAACGGCATCTCTCGCCGCACGCTAGGAGAAGCAGCGTGGCTCAGTGGAAAAGAGCCCGGGCTTTGGAGTCAGAGGTCATGGGTTCGAACCCCGGCTCCGCCAACTGTCAGCTGGGTGACTTTGGGCAAGTCACTTCGCTTCTCTGGGCCTCAGTTCCCTCGTCTGTAAAATGGGGATGAAGACTGTGAGCCCCCCGTGGGACAACCTTGTCACCTTGTAACCTCCTCAGCGCTTAGAACAGTGCTTTGCACATAGTAAGCGCTTAATAAATGCCATCATTATTACACACACACACACACAGTGACTTTCTCGGGAATTTGGGATCACGTAGATCAATCGGCCCATCGATCAACACATCAATCAGTAATAATAACGACGGTATTTGTTAAGCGCTTAATAATAATAATAATGACGGCATTTATTAAGCGCTTAGTATGTGCAAAACACTGTTCTAAGCACTGGGGAGGTTACAAGGTGACCAGGTGGTCCCACGTGGGGCTCACAGTCTCAATCCCCATTTTACAGATGAGGTAACTGAGGCCCAGAGAAGTGAAGTGACTTGCCCAAAGTCACACAGCTGACAATTGGCAGAGCCAGGGTTTGAACCCATGACCTCTGACTCCAAAGCCCGGGCACCGGGGTGGATGAGAGGTGATCGGGTTGGTCCCACGTGGGGCTCATCGTCTTCACCCCCATTTTCCAGAGGAGGGAACTGAGGCCCAGAGAAGTGAAGTGACTAGCCCAAGGTCACACAGCTGACAAGTGGCAGAGCTAGGATTTGAACCCGTGACCTCTGACTCCAAAGCCCGGGCTCTTTCCGCTGGGCCACGCTGCCTCTCTACCATACGTATCGAGCCCAGGGCCAAGCGCCGGGGAGAGGACAGTAGAGTTGGTAAACCTGCCCCCTGCCCTCAAGGAGCTTCCTGGCTACTTGTGGGCAGGGCACTGTAATAATAATAATAATAATAATAATAATAATAATAATGGCATTTATTAAGCGCTTACTACGTGCAAAGCACTGTTCTAAGCTCTGGGGAGGTTACAAGGTGATGAGGTTGTCCCTCGGGGGGCTCACAGTCTTAATCCCCATTTTACAGATGAGGTCACTGAGGCACAGAGAAGTGAGGTGACTTGCCCAAAGTCACACGGCTGACAACTGTCAGAGCTGGGATTCGAACCCACGACCTCTGACTCCAAAGCCCGGGCTCTTTCCATTGGGCCACGCTGCTTCTCGTACTGTACTGAGCATTTGGGAGATGACAACAGAGTTAGTACAATGTAGTAGAGTTAGAGAAGTAGCCGGGTCTAGTGGAAAGAGCAAAGGATCGGGAGACAAAGGACCTGGGTTCTAATTCCGGCTCTGCAACTTTCATTCATTCAATTGTATTTATTGAGTGAGCCCCACGTGGGACAATAATAATAATAATAATGGCATTTACTAAGCGCTTACTATGTGCCAAGCACTGCTCTAAGCGCTGGGGAGGTTAGAAGGTGATCAGGTTGTCCCATGGGGGGCTCACAGTCTTCACCCCCATTTTCCAGATGAGGGAACTGAGGCCCAGAGAAGTGAAGTGACTTGCCCAAAGTCACCCAGCTGACAATCGGCGGAGCCGGGATTTGAACCCATGACCTCTGACTCCAAAGCCCACGCTCTTTCCACTGGGCCACCCTGTACCTACCCTAGCACTTAGAACAGTGGTTGGTACATAGTAAGTGCTTAACAAATACTATTATTATTATTATTATTATTATTACTGTGTGTAAAGCACTGTATTAAGTGCTTGGGAGAGTACAATATTCAATCATATTTACTGAGCGCTTACTGAGTGCAGAGCACTGTACTAAGCGCTTGACGTAACATAACATCATATAACATCAGACATATTCTTTGCCCACAGTGAGCTCACATTTGCCTGCTGCGTGACCTCGGGCAAGTCACTTCACTTCTCTGTGCCTCAATTTCCTCATCTATAAAATGGGATTCAAGACCTGTCCTCCCTCCCACTTGGGCTGTGAGCTCCTTGTGACACGGGGAATGCGTCCGACTCCATATTCCATATCTACCCCAGGATTTAGAATAGTTCTTAGCACAAAAGTAAGCAATAAATACCACAATTATTATTATTGTGTTAGTTGCTCACTGACCTTACATTCATTTGTTTGTTCAGTCATATTTATTGAGCACCTACTTATCGAGCAATTATTGAGTACACTGTACTAAGCACTTGGGAGAGTACAACAGAGAAGCAGTATGGCTTAGTACCACGAACACCAGCTCGGGAGTCAGAGACTGTGGGTTCTAATCTTGGCTCCGCCGCTTATCAGCTGTGTGACTTTGGGCACGTCATTTAATAATAATAATAATAATAATAATATGGTATTTATTAAGCGCTTACTATGTGCCAAGCACTGTTCTAAGCGCTGGGGAGGTTACAAGGTGATCAGGTTGTCCCACATGGGGCTCGCAGTCTTCATCCCCATTTTCCAGATGAGGGAACTGAGGCCCAGAGAAGTGAAGTGACTTGCCCAAAGGCACACAGCTGACAAGCGGCGGAGCCGGGATTAGAACTCATAACCTCTGACTCCCAAGTCCGGGCTCTTTCCACTATGCTTCTCACACACTCTACTCTCCCACAGTCTGCTAATAATGATGGCATTTGTTAAGCGCTTACTATGTGCGAAGCGCTGTTCTAATAATAATAATAATGATGGTATTTGTTAAGCGCTTACTATGTGCAAAGTACTTTTCTAAGCGCTTGAGGGATACAAGGTGATCAGGTTGTCCCACGTGGGGCTCACAGTCTTAATCCCCATTTTACAGATGAGGTAACTGAGGCTCAGAGAAGTTAAGTGACTTGCCCAAGGTCACACAGCAGACATGTGGCGGAGCCGGGATTCGAACCCATGACCTCCGAACTCCCAAGCCCATAATGGCATTTGTTAAGCGCTTACTATGTGCAAAGCACTGTTCTAAGCGCTGGGAGGATACAGTGTGATCAAGTTGTCCCACACGGGGCTAACAGTCTTAATCTCCATTTTTACAGATGAGGGAACTGAGGCTCAGAGAAGTTAAGTGACTTGCCCAAGGTCACACAGCAGATATGTGGTGGAGCTGGGATTAGAACCCATGACCTCCGACTCCCAAGCCCATAATGGCATTTGTTAAGCACTTACTATGTGCAAAGCACTGTTCTAAGCGCTGGGAGGATACAATCAATCAATCGTATTTATTGAGCGCTTACTGTGTGCAGAGCACTGTACTAAGCGCTTGGGAAGTACAAGTTGTTTTTTGTTGTTTTTCAGTGGCATTTATTAAGCGCTTACTATGTGCAAAGCACTGTTCTAAGCGCTGGGGGGGATACAAAGTGATCAGGTTGTCCCACGTGGGGCTCACAGTCTTAATCCCCATTTTACAGATGAGGGAACTGAGGCTCAGAGAAGTGAAGTGACTTGCCCAAGGTCACACAGCAGACGTGGCGGAGGCAGGATTCGAACCCATGACCTCAAACTCCAAAGCCCAGGCTCTTTCCACTGAGCCACGCTGCTTCTCTACTACTACGCTCGTCTGGGACACGGTCCTCTCCCAAGCACTTAGCCCAGTGTTCCGCATAGTGCAAGCGCTCAATAAATAGCATCGACTGATACCACTGAAGGTCAATAATAATAATAATTGGCATTTGTTAAGCGCTTACTATGTGCAAAGCACTGTTCTAAGCGCTGGGGAGGATACAGGCTGATCAGGTTGTCCCACGGGGGGCTCACAGTCTTAATCCCCATTTTACAGAGGAGGTCACTGAGGCCCAGAGAAGTGAAGAGACTTGCCCAAGGTCACACAGCAGACATGTGGCGGTTGGAATTCGAACCCATGACCTCCGACTCCCAAGCCCATAATGGCATTTGTTAAGCACTTACTATGTGCAAAGCACTGTTCTAAGTGCTGGGAGGATACAATCAATCGTATTTTTTCAATCAATCGTATTTACTGAGCGCTTACTGTGTGCAGAGCACTGTACTAAGCGCTTAGGAAGTACAAGGTGGCATTTATTGAGCGCTTACTGTGTGCAGAGCACTGCACTAAGCCCAACAGTGGGCTCACAGTCTAGAAGTGTGATCAAGTTGTCCCACACGGGGCTCACGGTCTTAATCCCCATTTTTACAGATGAGGTGACAGAGGCTCAGAGAAGTGAGGTGACTTGCCCAAGGTCACACAGCAGACATGTGGTGGAGGCAGGATTCAAACCCATGACCTCTAACTCTTCCCACTGAGCCACGCTGCTTCTCTACTACAAGTCACTTCACTTTTCTGTGCCTGTTACCTCATCTGTAAAATGGGCATTAAGACTGTGAGCCCCCAGTGGGACAACCTGATCACCTTGTAACCTCCCCAGCGCTTAGAACAGTGCTTTGCACATAGTAAGCGCTTAATAAATGCCATTATTATTATTATTGTTATTATTACTACGCTCTTCTGGGACACGGTCCTCTCCCAAGCGCTTAGCCCAGTGTTCCGCATAGTGCAAGCGCTCAATAAATAGCATCGACTGATACCACTGAAGGTCAATAATAATAATAATTGGCATTTGTTAAGCGCTTACTATGTGCAAAGCACTGTTCTAAGCGCTGGGGAGGATACAGGCTGATCAGGTTGTCCCAAGGGCTCACAGTCTTAATCCCCATTTTTACAGATGAGGCAACAGAGGCTCAGAGAAGTGAAGTGACTTGCCCAAGGTCACACAGCGGACATGTGGCTGAGGCAGGATTCGAACCCACGCCCTCTGACTCCAAAGCCCAGGCTCTTTCCACTGAGCCACGCTGCTTCTTTACTACTATGCTCTTCTGGGACACGGTCCTCTCCCAAGCGCTTAGCCCAGTGTTCCGCATAGTGCAAGCGCTCAATAAATACCATCGACTGATACCACTGAAGGTCAATAATAATAATAATAATTGGCATTTGTTAAGCGCTTACTATGTGCAAAGCACTGTTCTAAGCGCTGGGGAGGATACAGGCTGATCAGGTTGTCCCACGGGGGGCTCACAGTCTTCATCCCCATTTCACAGAGGAGGTCACTGAGGCCCAGGGAAGTGAAGTGACTTGCCCAAGGTCACACAGCGGACATGTGGCGGAGTCGGGATTCGAACCCGTGACCTCTAAGGGTCCGTCCGTCCCCCCCCGCGTACCAGGTGGCGGAACTCGGCGGCCAGGCTGCCGTTGGTGGACTCCTCCATGTTCATCACCTTCGTGTGCGTCCCCAGGATGTTGAACTTCCGAAACCTGCGGCGGGAAGGGAGGGGGCCGTGAGGGGGGAAGAACGCGCCCCCCAAAAACCGTGGGAATCCCGGTCTCGGCCTACCCTTTCACGGTATTCCTCTCGTTCACGTCTCTGCAAAAGAAAAGAAAAAAAAGACGGTAATATCGACTGCGGCATCGGTTAAGCAGCGAGGCAGCGGCAAAGAGCTCTGGGTCATGGGTTCAAATCCCGACCCCGCCGATTGGCAGCTGGGCGACTTTGTGCAAGTCGCTTCACTTCTCTGGGCCTCAGTTCCCTCATCTGGAAAATGGGGATGGGGACTGTCGGCCCCCCGTGGGACAACCTGATCACCTTGTAACCTCCCCAGCGCCTAGAATAGTGCTTTGCACATAGTAAGTGCTTAATAAATGCCATTATTATTATTATTATTATTCTCTGTGCTTCTGTTACCTCATCTGTAAAATGGGGAGCCCCCCGTGGGGCAACCTGATCACCTTGTAACCTCCCCAGCGCCTAGAAAAGTGCTTTGCACATAGTAAGTGCTTAATAAATGCCATCATTATTATTATTATTCTCTGTGCTTCTGTTACCTCATCTGTAAAATGGGGATGAAGACTGTCGGCCCCCCGTGGGACAACCTGATCACCTTGTAACCTCCCCAGCGCCTAGAACAGTGCTTTGCACATAGTAAGTGCTTAATAAATGCCATTATTATTATTCTCTGTGCCTCTGTTACCTCATCTGTAAAATGGGGATGAAGACTGCGAGCCCCCCGTGGGGCCACCTGATCACCTTGTAACCTCCCCAGCGCTTAGAATAGTGCTTTGCACATAGTAAGTGCTTAATAAATGCCATTATTATTATTATTATTATTATTCTCTGTGCCTCTGTTACCTCATCTGTAAAATGGGGATGAAGACTGTCAGCCCCCTGTGGGACAACCTGATCACCTTGTAACCTCCCCAGCGCCTAGAACGGTGCTTTGCACATAGTAAGTGCTTAATAAATGCCATCATTATTATTATTATTATTCTCTGTGCCTCTGTTACCTCATCTGTAAAATGGGGATGAAGACTGTCAGCCCCCCGTGGGACAATCTGATCACCTTGTAACCTCCCCAGCGCTTAGAATAGTGCTTTGCACATAGTAAGTGCTTAATAAATGCCATTATTATTATTATTATTATTCTCTGTGCCTCTGTTACCTCATCTGTAAAATGGGGATGAAGACTGCGAGCCCCCCGTGGGGCCACCTGATCACCTTGTAACCTCCCCAGCGCTTAGAATAGTGCTTTGCACATAGTAAGTGCTTAATAAATGCCATTATTATTATTATTATTATTATTCTCTGTGCCTCTGTTACCTCATCTGTAAAATGGGGATGAAGACTGCGAGCCCCCTGTGGGACAACCTGATCACCTTGTAACCTCCCCAGCGCCTAGAATAGTGCTTTGCACACAGTAAGTGCTTAATAAATGCCATCATTATTATTATTATTATTATTCTCTGTGCCTCTGTTACCTCATCTGTAAAATGGGGATGAAGACTGCGAGCCCCCCGTGGGGCCACCTGATCACCTTGTAACCTCCCCAGTGCTTAGAATAGTGCTTTGCACATAGTAAGTGCTTAATAAATGCCATTATTATTATTATTATTATTATTATTCTCTGTGCCTCTGTTACCTCATCTGTAAAATGGGGATGAAGACTGTCAGCCCCCCATGGGACAATCTGATCACCTTGTAACCTCCCCAGCGCTTAAAACAGTGCTTTGCACATAGTAAGTGCTTAATAAACGCCATCATTATTATATTATTCTCTGTGCTTGTTACCTCATCTGTAAAACAGGGATGAAGACTGTGAGCCCCCGGTGGGACAACCTGATCACTTTGTAACCTCCCCAGCGCTTTAAACAGTGCTTTGCATATAGTAAGTGCTTAATAAATGCCATTATTATTAAGTGCTTACTAGGTACCAAGCACTGTACTAAGCGCTGGAATAGATACAAGATAAATCAAGTCCCACATAGGGTTCACAGTCTTAGTAGGAGGGACCGCGGGTAATGAATGCTTATTTTGCAGGTGAGGGAACAGGTCCAGAGAAGTGAAACGACTTGCCTGAGGTAATAATAATAATAATAATAATAATAATAATAATGATAATGGTGATGGTATTTGTTAAGCACTTACTATGTGCCAAGCACTGTTCTAAGTGCTGGGCACTGTTTTCTAAGTGCTGGAATGATAACAAGCACTGTTCTAAGCGCTGGGGGGGATACAAGGCAATCAGCTGGCGCCACATGGGGCTCACAGTCTTCATCCCCATTTTCCAGATGAGGGAACTGAGGCCCAGAGAAGTGAAGTGACTTGCCCAAAGTCACCCACCTGACAAATGGCGGAGCTGGGATTAGAACCTGGGCTCTGCACTTCATATGTTACCAACCTGTACTTCCCAAGCGCTTAGTCCAGTGCTCTGCACACAGTCAGCGCTCAATAAATATGATTGATTGATTGATTGTTATTCCCTTCTCTGGGCCTGTGACCCCATCTAGAAATGGGGATTGAGACGGGAAGATTTATTTGTACAGATTTATCACTCTATTTTACTTGTACATATTTACTATTCTATATATTTTATTTTGTTAATGTGTGCCGTTTTGTTGTCTGTCTCCCCCTTCTAGACCGTTAGCCCGCTATTGGGTAGGGACCGTCTCTATATGTCACCAACTTGTACTTCCCAAGCGCTTAGTCCAGTGCTCTGCACACAGTAAGCGCTCAATAAATACGAATGAATGAATGAATGAATGTTTGAATGAATGATCCCATAACCTCTGACCCCCAAGCCTGGGATTTTTCTAGTAAGCCACGCTGTCACACGGCAGGTTAAGTGGCAGAGCGGTGATCAATCCATCAATCAATCAATCGTATTTATTGAGCGCTTACTGTGTGCAGAGCACTGGACTAAGCGCTTGGGAAGTACAAGTTGGCAACATATAGAGACATTCCCTACCTAACAGTGGGCTCACGGTCTGATGAGAAGACAGGGCCTTTGGTTCCCAGGCCCAGGCTGCATCCACCAGGGCAGGTGGAGAGGTAGATCTGCGTGGAGGAGGGGAGGGGAGCTGGGCAGAGACACGGGCTGAGGGGAAACCGAGGCAGGGCCCGGGGTGGGGGAGAAGGTGGCAGATTTTGGCAAGGCCCCTCCCCGACCCAGCGCCCCAGGACGCAGAAGGCTCAGAGGCGGGGGATGGCCGCCGCGGACTAGGCCGGGCACCGAGGGCAGGGAAGCCCGCCTTTCCCCGAGCGGATGGCCGGCGCCCGCCGCGGCCCGAGACCCGCGCCTCGAACTCCGGCTCTGGGGCGGGAGGGGCTGCTTACTTGTCGAACTGGACTTTGACTTTCAGATTGTAATTCAGCTCCTGTAGTTTCACCAGCAGCCTGGAAAGGGGAGACACAAGGGCAGGGAATGACACCCGAGCGGACCGGGAGCTCGTCGGCACTGCCAATCGGTCAACCGGTGCTGTTTCTACAGCGCTTACCTTGCGCAGAGCACTGTACTAAGCGCTTGGGAGAGGACCGTGCAACCGTGTTAGCGGACAGGTTCCCTGCCCACAGCAAGCTTAAAGTCAAATACGAAGTTTGTGCGTGTACAGGCTCGCACAAACACACGCCCATGGACAGACATGGACACAGGTGTAAGAAGGCACCCACCCACCTACACACATATTCATTCATTCATTCAATCATTTATTGAGCGCTTACCACACAGTAAAGTACAAGTTGGCAACGTATAGAGACGGTCCCTACCCAACAGCGGGCTCACAGTCTAGAAGGGGGAGACGGACAACAAAACAAAACATGTGGACAGGTGTCAAGTCGTCAGAACAAACAGAAGTAAAGCTAAATGCACATCCTTAACAAAATAAATAGAATAGTAAATATGTACAAGTAAAATAAATAGAGTAATAAATGTGTACAAACATCTATACAGGTGCTGTGGGGAGGGGGCTCAATCAATCAATCAATCGTATTTATTGAGCGCTTACTGTGTGCAGAGCACTGTACTAAGCGCTTGGGAAGTACAAGTTGGCAACATATAGAGACGGTCCCTACCCAACAGTGGGCTCACAGTCTAAAAGGGGGAGACAGAGAACAAAACCAAACATACTAACAAAATAAATAGAATAGATATGTACAAGCAAAATAAATAAATAAATAAATAGAGTAATAAATATGTACAAATATATATACATATATACAGGTGCTGTGGGGAAGGGAAGGAGGTAAGATGGGGGGGATGCAGAGGGGGACGAGGGGGAGAGGAAGGAAGGGGCTCAGTGTGGGAAGGCCTCCTGGAGGAGGTGAGCTCTCAGTAGGGCCTTGAAAGGAGGAAGAGAGCGAGCTTGGTGGAGGGGCAGAGGGACTGGGGGCATTCCAGGCCCGGGGGAGGACGTGGGCCGGGGGTCGATGACGGGACATATACGTACACACATGGACACACATGGATAGACACCCACCTCCACACACACACGGACAGACACGGATACCCCCACGCCCACACTCCCTCCCTCCCACGTGTGGCCCCCCATAAGTGGGGACCTCAGGGGTCCGGCTGTGGTCACCTGAGCTTGACGGTGAACTGCACGCCGGTCTTCAGGACGAGGGGCCTCTGCGGGTGCGTGGGCATGCACGGCTGCCTCTCCACGACGAAGGAGCTGCAGGGCCAAGATGCCACGCTCGCCCGAGGACTCGGAGGGGACGGGGCAGCGCCAGGGTGGACTTTGGGACGGGGTGGGGAGGGGGAGGGAACACCGCCTTGGGGATGCACAAAAAGAAGCAAATCCCCAGGAAGGCCCCCGGCCCGCCAAGTGTTTGGAGGGCGCGACCCTTAGTCCAGTGCTCTGCACACAGTAAGCGCTCAATAAATACGATTGATGATGATGACCCCGAGCGGGACCCCCCCTCCGGGGGTAGGGGGCTGCTGGAAGGGAGGGTGCCCCCACCTCTGGATGAGCTGCTGGAAGAGGCCGTGGGTGCGGTCCCAGAGGCTCTGCTTGCTCTTGGTGATGGGGTCCTGCTCGTAGGTGTATTTCTGCTCCAGTTCCTCCAGCTTCTTCAGCTGCTGGCGCACCTGCTGCAGGCTCTCCGCCACTCCCGTGAACCTGCGGGGAGGGCCGGCCCGCACTGCACCGCACTGCACCGCACTGCACCGCACTGCACTGCACCCCAGGGTGGGGGACGGGGGGCCGCGGACCCCCGGGGAGCCGCCGACAAGCGCCAGGGATAGAGCGCACCCAGCCTTTATTGGTTTACTTACCTCTTTATTTATTTCTATTAACATCTATCTCCCCCTCTAGACTGGGAGCTCACTGTGGACAGGGATCATCATCATCATCATCATCAATCATATTTATTGAGCGCTTACTGTGCGCAGAGCACTGTACTAAGCGCTTGGGAAGTACAAGTTGGCAACATCTAGAGACAGTCCCTACCCAACAGTGGGCTCACAGTCTAAAAGGGGCTTAGTACAGCCCTCTCTCCATCCCCCCCATCTTACCTCCTTCCCTTCCCCACAGCACCTGTATATATGTATATATGTTTGTACGTATTTATTACTCTATTTATTTATTTTGTACATATCTATTCTATTTATTTTATTTTGTTAGTATGTTTGGTTTTGTTCTCTGTCTCCCCCTTTTAGACTGTGAGCCCACTGTTGGGTAGGGACTGTCTCTATGTGTTGCCAATTTGTACTTCCCAAGCGCTTAGTACAGTGCTCTGCACATAGTAAGCGCTCAATAAATACGATTGATGATGATGATGATGATGATGATACAGCGTTTTGCACACAGTAAGTGGTCAAGAAACACGATGGAACTAACCCTAAGCCATAGTAACCCTAACCCTAACCCTTACGGTGTACTAAGCGCTTAGTACAGTGCTCTGCACATAGTAAGCACTCAATAAATACGATTGATGATGATGATGGAATGGATTCTAGACTGCGAGCCTGTTTCTAGACTGAGCCCGTTGTTGGGTAGGGACTGTCTCTATCTGTTGCCGAATCGCACTTTCCAAGTGCTTACTACAATGTTCTGCACACAGTAAGCGCTCAATAAATAATAATAATAACGATGGCATTCATTAAGCGCTTACGGTGTGCAAAACACTGTTCTAAGCGCTGGGGAGGTTACAAGGTGATCAGGTTGTCTCACGGAGGGCTCACATCTGTAATCCCTATTTTCCAGATGAGGTCACTGAGGCCCAGAGAAGCGAAGTGACTTGCCCGAAGTCACACAGCTGACAAGTGGCGGAGCCGGGACTCGAACCCATGACCTCTAACTCCAAAGCCCGGGCTCTTTCCACTGAGCCACGCTGCTTCTATTGATCGGCTGATTGGAATGTCTGTCTAGCTTCACAAGGGCTGAGGAGAAGTGGAAAGAAATAGCCCAAACGTTACAGAGGGCTGGGGTGGGGGTTAGGATCAATCAATCGTATTTATTGAGCGCTTACTGTGTGCAGAACACTGTACTAAGCACTTGGGAAGGACAAGTTGGCAACATATAGAGACAGTCAATCAATCAATCATATTTATTGAGCGCTTACTGTGTGCAAAGCACTGGACTAAGCACTTGGGAAGTCCAAGTTGGCAACATCTAGAGACAGTCCCTACCCAACAGTGGGCTCACAGTCTAAAAGCGGGAGACAGAGAACAAAACCAAACATACTAACAAAATAAAATAAATAGAATAGATATGTACAAGTAAAATAAATAAATAAATAGAGTAAAAAATCTGTACAACCATATATACAGGTGCTGTGGGGAAGGGAAGGAGGTAGGACGGGAGGATGAAGAGGGGGATGAGGGGGAGAGGAAGGAAGGGGCTGAGTGTGGGAAGGCCTCCTGGAGGAGGTGAACTCTCAGTAGGGCCTTGAAGGGAGGAAGAGAGCAAGCTTGGCAGTCCTTATCCAACAGTGGGCTCACAGTCTAAAAGGGGGAGACAGAGAACAAAACCAAACGTACTAACAAAATAAAATAAATAGAAAAGATATGTACAAGTAAAATAAATAAATAAATAGAGTAATAAATCTGTACAAACATATATACATATATACAGGTGCTGTGGGGAAGGGAAGGAGGTAAGATGGGGGGGATGGAGAGGGGGATGAGGCGGAGAGGAAGGAAGGGGCTGAGTGTGGGAAGGCCTCCTGGAGGAGGTGAGCTCTCAGTAGGGCCTTGAAGGGAGGAAGAGAGCGAGCTTGGCAGTCCTTACCCAACAGTGGGCTCACAGTCTAAAAGGGGGGAGACAGAGAACAAAACCAAACATACTAACAAAATAAAATAGAATAGATATGTACAAGTAAAATAAATAAATAAATAAATAAATAAATAGAATAATAAATATGTACAAACATATATACATATATACGGGATGTGTACAGAGCACTGGACTGGGTGCCTTCCTGTGTGCAGTCTGCTCTACTGGGCATTAACTGTGGGCAGAGCGCTGACCTGGGCATTTTACTGCACGCGGACCACTGTACCGGGCAACTCTGGCAAGGTGCTGGGCTGTGAGTTGGCGTGCTGAGCGCCGGATTTGGCGTCTTATTGAGTTCAGAGCACTTAACGGGGCATTTCACTGCACGTGGAGCACTTCACTGGGCACCGACCGTGGGCGGAGCGCTGGACTGGGCATGTTATTTTGTTAGTATGTTTGGTTTTGTTCTCTGTCTCCCCCTTTTAGACTGTGAGCCCACTGTTGGGCAGGGACTGTCTCTATACATTGCCAATTTGTGCTTCCCAAGCGCTTAGTACAGTGCTCTGCACACAGTAAGCGCTCAATAAATACAATTGATGATGATGATGACGCACTGTATTTGGGCACACGCTGGGCACAGGGTTGCGTGTCTTACTGCATGCGAACTGCTATGCTGGGCACCGACTGTGGGGAGAGCCTGGACTGGGCCGCTGTAGGGCTGCCCCGGGCACCGGCTAGGTAGGGGCAGGGTGCTGGGGCGCGCGTGGGCATGTAAATAATAATAATAATGACATTTATTAAGCGCTTCCTATGTGCAAAGCACCGTTCTAAGCGCTGGGGAGGTTACAAGGTGATCGGGTTGTCCCATGGGGGGGCTCACAGTCTTCATCCCCATTTTGCAGATGAGGGAACAGAGAAGTGAAGTGACTTGCCCAAAGTCACCCAGCTAAGTGGTGGAGCTGGGATTTTTTAGACTGTGAGCCCACTGTTGGGTAGGGACTGTCTCTGTATGTTGCCAATTTGTACTTCCCAAGCGCTTAGTACAGTGCTCTGCACATAGTGAGCGCTCAATAAATACGATTGATTGATTGATTTGAACCCATGACCTCTGACTCCAAAGCCCGGGCTCTTTCCCACTGAGCCCCGCTGCTTCTAAATAGGGTCAGTGCCCCCATCCCAGCCCTCCCGGGGGCCTGAGACCCCGGAGGGCGGCGGGGAGGGAGGCGGAGGGCGTTGGCGGGGGGCGGCCCCGTGGGCCGGGTGCGAGCGCTCACCAGTTCTGCAGCTGGTCGAGGCAGGCGTTGGGGGGGCCGCCGATGCAGGCGCTCTGCTGCCTGTGCTTCCACTCCACCAGCTCCTCATTGATCAGAGCGCCTTGGGTCAGCTCCGTCTCATTCAGCATTTCGATCATCTTGTGGAGCACTTCCTGGGGTGGGACGGGGGGCGGACGCTGGGAGGGACGCCCCCCGGCCCCTCCGCCCGGCCCCCGCCCGGGACCCCGGGGGTGGTCGGCCCCGTTACCTTCCTCTTGAGGTCCAGCGCGAGGTACATCTTCTGGATGAGCAGCTGTTCCTGCCTGTGGTCGCTGTGAGCCACGCCGTTGGGCTCGTGCTCTGAGGGACACACGGGCGTCCGGTCATCATCATCATCAATCGTATTTATTGAGCGCTTACTGTGTGCAGAGCACTGTACTGAGCGCTTGGGAAGTACAAGTTGGCAACATAGAGAGACGGTCCCTACCCAACAGCGGGCTCACAGTCTAGAAGGGGGAGACAGAGAACAAAAGCAAACATACTAACAAAATAAATAGAATAGATATGTACAAGTAAAATAGAGTAATAAATATGTACAAACGTATAGCCATATATACAGGTGCTGTGGGGAAGGGAAGGAGGTAAGATGGGGGGGATGGAGAGGGGGACGAGGGGGAGAGGAAGGAAGGGGCTCAGTCTGGGAAGGCCTCCTGGAGGAGGTGAGCTCTCAGCAGGGCCTTGAAGGGAGGAAGAGAGGGCGTCCCGGGCGGGCCCTCCACCGAGGACCCCGCCACCCCCTTAAGGACCCCCCGGGGGCAGATGGCGTCCAACACAGCCCAGCCCGAGTCACGGCCCTGTGGGACTCCGGCCGGGCATCCCGGACTGAGGACCGAGCCCTGTGGTGGGCACCTAAAGCACACCAAACGCCGTACGAGGCACTACTACTAATAATAACCGTGGGATTTGTTAAGCGCTTACTATGTCCAGGCACTGTACTGAGTGCTGAGGGGGAATCAATCAATCAATCGTATTTATTGAGCGCTTACTGTGTGCAGAGCACTGGACTAAGCGCTTGGGAAGTACAAGTTGGCATCATATAGAGACGGTCCCTACCCGACGGTGGGCTCACAGTCTAGAAGGGGGAGAAGCGAGTTGAACACAGTCCCTGTCCCACACTGGGCTCATAGTCTTAATCCCTATATTACAGATGAGGTAACTGAGGCCCACAGAAGCGAAGTGACTCGCCCAAGGTCACACGGCAGACAAGTGGCAGAGCTGGGATTAGAACCTATGACCTCCTGATTCCCAGGCCTGGGTTCTATCTATTAGGCCGTGCCGCTTCTCAGGTGCCTTCTGGGGGGCAGAGCGCTGTACTGAGCGCTCTCCATCGGCTCCGCTTCCTGTCCCTTCCAACTATGGCGCTCATCGTCCCACCCCTGGGGTCCTCCTGGCCCCTTGGGATGGGCTCTCTCCCTTAATAATAATAATAATGGTATTTGTTAAGCGCTTACTATGTGCAAAGCACTGTTCTAAGCGCTGGGGAGGTTCCAAGGTGATCAGGTGGACCCACGGGGGGCTCACAGTTTTAACCCCTATTTTACAGATGAGGGAACTGAGGCCCAGAGAAGTGAGGTGACTTGCCCAAAGTCACGCAGCTGACAGTTGGCGGAGCCGGGATTTGAACCCATGACCTCCGACTCCAAAGGCCGGGCTCTTTCCACGGAGCCACGCTGCTTCTCCTTACCTCGGTTCTGCAAGGTTTTGCACTTAAAGTCGTATTCATCCTGTAGATCTTCCAGGATCTTGATATCTTGCTCTATGTCCTGAAAACAGAAGCGCAGGGGAGCACGCGCCGGCCCGTGACCGACACACGACGCCCGGTCCGGCAGGGCCCGGCGAGACGCTGCGCCCCCGGCCTCCCTGCCACCCCGGAAAAAAAGAGTTGAAAACGCACCCAGTGCCACGGGGCACACGGTGCCACTCGGCTGTCCGAGGTGGGTGGGAGGGCAGCCTGACAAGTGGAGGATCTAGGGACCGCCTGTCTTGGCCCGGCGAGCCGTGGCGTCGGAAGAGACGGTCGTGTGTATCTGTGCACGCGTGTGGCGTGTCCCCCACGCGGCTCTGGGACAGCCGGGGATCGGGGACTCGCTCCCGACTCGACCGTTCCCGGTGGCTTTCCCAAAGAGCCGCCCCTCGTCCACGCCGCTGCCCGGGGATGTCGCCGGCTCTGTCCACTGAGCCGGGCCCTCATATGGGTCACGGGGACCGGGTCCAGCGGGAAACGGCCGGACAAATCAATCAATCAATCGTATTTATTGAGCGCTTACTGTGTGCAGAGCACTGTACTAAGCGCTTGGGAAGTACAGGTTGGCAACATATAGAGACAAAATCAAATCCTACCGCTGGCCCTGGCCACTCAGGGAGACGCTCCTCCCCTTCCCTCTGACGTGGTGGCGACCAAGGGTGGACCAGGGCAAGAGGGAGATGCACTGAGCGTTGTGGGCCGGGGCATGTGCCCTTCCGTCGGGATGCGGTTCTCCCCAGCCCCACCCCCATCTCCGGGAATGCCCGGCTACAGGCTCCTCCATCGGCCCCTGGATGGCGATCCTAGGCTCCCGGGAGCTGAGCCCATTCTGGACCAGGAAACACCAGGAAAAGGAGGCTCCCGCGGTCCCCGCCCCTGGCAAACTCACCATCACTTTGTCCTTCAGGGATTTGACCTTTAAATCCAGCCCCTTCTGTTTGTCCAACATGACGGTGTTCTGAACGTTCCCCACCTCGGCCTGGAGATCAAAGGGCTGACGTGAGCGTCCGGCCCACCCGCTCTGTCCTCCCGTCCAGTCCAGAGTGTCCAGACCTCCCCGAGATCTCCCCGAGGCAGCCCTTCGGGCCATCGGGGAACCAGCTGGCTACGAGACGCCTGGCGGGAGCCAGCCGACCGTGGCACGGGCCACCCTGGATGCGGCTCTTGACCGAACCCCGCGGCGAGCGAGAGTGGCTTCGGCCTTTAGAAAAGGCTAACGGAGCCAAGACAACGCCCCTGTTGGCCACCAGTCTCTCCGCCATCGCCTGGGTATCTGCCTGAGCTTTCCCAATCTACAGGTGCCCCGGGTCAGTAGATCAGTAGAATCTTTTAGACTGTGAGCCCACTGTTGGGTAGGGACCGTCTCTATATGTTGCCAATTTGTACTTCCCAAGCGCTTAGTACAGTGCTCTGCACGCAGTAAGCGCTCAATAAATACGATCGATGATGATTACGCGGGACCTCCCCCTCCAGCCCCCAACTCAAGCCGCCGTGAGTAGCGGGTCAGCTCCCGGTGGGCGAGAACCGTGTGTCTACCGACTCGGCCGCACGGCCCTCTCCCAGGCGTTCGGTCCAGTGCTCCGCACAAGGTAAGCGCTCGACGCACCCCTCTCGTCAGTCCATTGACTGGTTGAGAGCTTGCCAAACGGGACAGCCGGCGCTGCGGTGCCACCCGGTTGTTCTTGGGCAGGGATGGCACGGTGGGGCAGAGAGTTTCCGCTCCAGGACCCCCAGCTGCCCCCTTTGTCCCCACCGTCATCTGGGTCGGGTTAGGGGAAAGAGACGCCCCCGGCCCAAAACACCCCCCGACGACGCAAACACACCTGATGGAACATCTGGGCGCAAGCCAGGATCTTCCGCTCTTCCTTGAGGCAGTTGCAGATGATCATGGCCATCTGAATCGGGTCTTCCTGGAAGTTGTCCTACAGCCCCGGCCCGGAGAGAGCGGTGCGGCCGTCACTCACCGCTCTGAGCCGGCCGCGGGGGCTACCACGCTTTCATCATCATCATCAATCGTATTTATTGAGCGCTTACTGTGTGCAGAGCACTGGACTAAGCGCTTGGGAAGGACAAATTGGCAACATATAGAGACGGTCCCTGCCCAACAGTGGGCTCACAGTCTAAAAGGGGGAGACAGAGAACAAAACCAAACATACTAACAAAATAAAATAAATAGAATAGATATGTACAAGTAAAATAAATAGAGTAATAAATATGTACAAACATATATACATATATACAGGTGCTGTGGGGAAGGGAAGGAGGTAAGATGGGGGGGATGGAGAGGGGGACGAGGGGGAGAGGAGGGAAGGGGCTCAGTGTGGGAAGGCCTCCTGGAGGAGGTGAGCTCTCAGTAGGGCCTTGAAGGGAGGAAGAGAGCGAGCTTGGCGGATGGGCAGAGGGATTGGGGGCATTCCAGGCCCGGGGGATGACATGGGCCGGGGGTCGATGGCGGGACAGGCGAGAACGAGGTACGGTGAGGAGATTAGCAGCAGAGGAGCGGAGGGTGCGGGCTGGGCTGGAGAAGGACAGAAGGGAGGTGAGGTAGGAGGGGGCGAGGGGATGGACAGCCTGGAAGCCCAGGGTGAGGAGTTTCTGCCTGATGCGCAGATTGATTGGTAGCCACTGGAGATTCCGCTTTCCTTGGCGGAATCAGAGTGGGCTGGCCGCCCTCCACCCCTGGGTCCGCCCGGGGTGGGCGGTCACCTCTGATTTCCCGAGCCCTGGTTCTGGAAGCTTTGCCCTCCCAGAGCGGTGCCCGGGTCACCCGGCGTCCGGCCTCGGCCCAAGGGGAGGACCCGGTGCCGGTCCGGGTGCCCGGAGCTTTCCTCTCCCCCGCCCGGTGGAGGGGCGATCGGGGGCCGCAGGACCAGGAGTCCCGGAGGCGGGACCTACCTGGAGATTTCGCTTGCTTTTCCGGATATTGTGCTGCAGCAAGAAATTGTTCTCCAGGGCGAAGCGGCTGTACTGATCGTCCAGCTGGGACAGGAGATCGTGGAAGCAGACGGTGGCGAAGGACACATCGTTGGCCGCGTGCTCCCTGAAAGGGTCGGGGACTCAGGGTGGCCCAAAGGCGCCTCCCGCGCGGACTCCGGCCCCAGGCCGGTACCCACTGGGAGAAGCCTCGGACCTTCCGGGGCCGCAGCCCTCCCTGCCTTCTGCTCTTCCCTGAACAACTTCCAGGTGCTTACGGGTGGGTCTGGGAAATAATAATGACCATCGCCTTTATTAAGCGCTTACTATGTGCCAAGCACCGTTCTAAGCGCTGGGGAGGTTGCAAGGTGATCAGGTTGTCCCACGGGGGGCTCACAGCCTTAATCCCCATTTTCCAGATCGTCATCATCATCAATCGTATTTATTGAGCGCTTACTATGTGCAGAGCACTGTACTAAGCGCTTGGGAAGTACAAATTGGCAACATATAGAGACAGTCCCTACCCAACAGTGGGCTCACAGTCTAAAAGGGGGAGACAGAGAACAAGACCAAACATACTAACAAAATAAAATAGAATAGATATGTACAAATAAAATAGAGTAATAAATATGTACAAACATAATCAATCAATCAATCGTATTTATTGAGCGCTTACTATGTGCAGAGCACTCTACTAAGCACTTGGGAAGTACAAATTGGCAACACATAGAGACAGTCCCTATACATATATATATACATATGTATATACATATATACATATATACAGGTGCTGTGGGGAAGGGAAGGAGGTAGGATGGGGGGGATGGAGAGGGGGTTCCAGATGAGGGAACTGAGGCCCAGAGAAGTGAAGTGACTGGCCCAAAGTCACACAGCTGAGTACACTGCTCTGCACACAGTAAGTGCTCAATAAATGTGATTGAATGAATGAATGAATGGTACTATCTCCTGGGATTGTGGTATCGGCCCCTGGGATTGGGGTAGCGGGCCCCGTTTTGTCATGCTGGGGCCCTGGGATTGTGGTACCAGCCCCCGGGAATGTGGTATCGGCCCCTGGGATTGGGTGCCGGGCACCAGGATTGAAGCGCTTAGTACAGTGCTCTGCACACAGTAAGCACTCAATAAATACGACTGATGATGATGATGACTGCGGTGGTGGGCCGTTTTGCAGTACTGGGCTTCTGGGATTGCGGTAGTGTGCCCGTGATTACACACCCAACAATCTGAAAGGCTTTACCTGCCCTCTGCCATGTGCGGCATTCTTGCCCGCCTCCTCATTCGTTTTGTCTTCTTTTCATGATATTTTTCAAGCACTTACAAGGCGACAGACACTGTATTAAGCGCTGGGGTAGATACAAGGTAAGCGGGTTGGACAGAGTCCACATCCCACATGGGGCTCCCAGTCTTCTTCCCCATTTTACAGATAATAATAATAATGATGGTATTTGTTAAGCGCTTACTATGTGCAAAGCATTGTTCTAAGCGCTGGGGAGGTTACAAGGTGATCAGGTCGTCCCACGGGGGGCTCACAGTCTTCATCCCCGTTTTACAGATGCGGGAACTGAGGCCCAGAGAAGTGAAGTGACGGGCCCAAAGTCACACAGCTGACAGTTGCCGGAGCTGGGATTTGAACCCATGACCTCTGACTCCAAAGCCCGGGCTCTTTCCACTGAGCCACGCTGCTTCTACAGATAATAATAATAATAATAATGGTATTTATTAAGTGCTTACTATGTGCAAAGCATTGTTCTAAGCGCTGGGGAGGTTACAATGTGACCAGGTTGTCAATCAATCAATCAATCGTATTTATTGAGCACTTACTGTGTGCAGAGCACTGTACTAAGCGCTTGGGAAGTACAAGTTGGCAACATAGAGAGACAGTCCCTACCCAACAGTGGGCTCACAGTCTAGAAGGGGGAGACAGAGAACAAAATACTAACAAAATAAAATAAATAGAATAGATATGTACAAGTAAAATAAATAGAGTAATAAATATGTACAGACATATATACATATATACAGGTGCTGTGGGGAAGGGAAGCAGGTAAGATGTGGGGGATGGAGAGGGGGGTGAGGGTCCCATGGGGGCCTCACAGTCTTAACCCCCATTTTACAGATGAGGGAACTGAGGCCCAGAGAAGTTGACTGGCCCAAAGTCACGCAGCTGACAGTTGGCGGAGCTGGGATTTGAACCCATGACCTCCGACTCCAAAGCCCGGGCTCTTCCCACTGAGCCACGCTGCTTCTACAGATAATAATAATAATAATAATGGCATTTATTAAGTGCTTACTATGTGCAAAGCACTGTTCTAAGCGCTGGGGAGGTTACAATGTGATCAGGTTGTCCCATGGGGGGCTCACCGTCTTAACCCCCATTTTACAGATGAGGTCACTGAGGCCCAGAGAAGTGAAGTGACTGGCCCAAAGTCACACAGCTGACAGTTGGTGGGGCTGGAATTTGAACCCATGACCTCCGACTCCAAAGCCCGGGCTCTTCCCACTGAGCCACGCTGCTTCTACAGATGAGGAAATGGGTCCAGAGAAGGGACTTTCCCACGGTCACCCAGCAGGCGAGTGGCGGAGCCGGGACTTCAAGGCCCTGCTGAGAGCTCACCTCCTCCAGGAGGCCTTCCCAGACTGAGCCCCTTCCTTCCTCTCCCCCTCATCCCCCTCTCCATCCCCCCAACTTACCTCCTTCCCTTCCCCACAGCACCTGTATATATATATATACACAGGTATATATACATACATATACATATATATGTACGTATATATGTTTACATATATACATGTATACATATATGTATGTATATATGTTTGTACATATTTGTTACTCTATTTATTTATTTATTTATTTTACTTGTACATATCTATTCTATTTATTTTATTTTGTTAGTATGTTTGGTTTTGTTCTCTGTCTCCCCCTTTTAGACTGTGAGCCCACTGTTGGGTAAGGACTGTCTCTATACGTTGCCAACTTGTACTTCCCAAGCGCTTAGTCCAGTGCTCTGCACATAGTAGGCGCTTAATAAATACGATTGATGATGATGATGACTAGAACCCCAATCTCGCGACCGCGCGGCTGGTGGCCGCGCTCCGGGCCCTGACGGTCCGAGGGGGCACTGGTAGCCCCGGGCCGGTCCATGGCACTGGAATAGACTCCCACATTCAATCAATCAATCAATCGTATTTATTGAGCGCTTACTACGTGCAGAGCACTGGACTAAGCGCTTGGGAAGTACAAATTGGCAACACATAGAGACAGTCCCTGCCCAACCGAGGCCCACGCGTCCGTCCGTCCGTCGAGGGGGCCCCGCAGGCTTCCCCTCTCCGCCCGTCCGGGCCCTGTCGTTGGGGTCTCCACGCCCCCCTGCCCCCCTCCCAGGGGGGGATGGACCCCCACCCCCTTCCTCCCTCCCCGGGGCGTCTCTCACCAGTCCTGCTTCTCCAGCCACTGCGCCAGGTACTGGCGGATCTCCATGGGGAAGCTGTCATCGTACAGCTGATGCACCTGCTCCAGGAACTTGGAGTCCAGCTGCTGCAGCTCGCTCCACTGAGACATCTTGGGTGGGCGGAGGGGCGAGGGGACGGAGGACACGGGAGGGTGGGGGTCAGCGCGCAGCCACGGGGCTTGCTCCCTTTCTTCACCCCCCCCCCCCCGCAGAGCCCCACGCGTGTACATATCATCAATCGTCATCAATCGTATTTATTGAGCGCTGACTGTGTGCAGAGCACTGGACTCAGCGCTTGAGAAGTCCAAGTTGGCAACACATACCGTCATCATCATCAATCGTCATCAATCGTATTTATTGAGCGCTGACTGTGTGCAGTGCACTGGACTAAGCGCTTGGGAAGTACAAGTTGGCAACACATACAGTCATCATCATCAATCATCATCAATCGTATTTATTGAGCGCTGACTGTGTGCAGAGCACTGGACTAAGCGCTTGGGAAGTACAAGTTGGCAACACATAGAGACAGACATCATCATCATCATCATCAATCGTATTTATTGAGCGCTGACTGTGTGCAGAGCACTGGACTAAGCGCTTGGGAAGTACAAATTGGCAACATATAGAGACAGTCCCTACCCAACAGTGGGCTCACAGTCTAAAATCTTACTTGTCCATATTTACTATTCCATTTCAGTGCTTAGGGCAGTGCTTTGCACATTGTAAGCGCTTAATAAATGCCATTATTATTATTATTTATTTTGTTCAGGTTGCGCGTCTAGCTTTATTTCTATTTGTTCTGACGACTTGACACCTGTCCACGTTTTGTTTTGTTGTCTGTCTCCCCCTTCTAGACTGTGAGCCCGCTGTTGGGTAGGGACCGTCTCTAGATGTTGCCAACTCGTACTTCCCAAGCACTTAGTCCAGTGCTCTGCACACAGTAAGTGCTCAATAAATACGATTGAATGAATGAATGAATGAATGAATGACCACCTTTGGGGAGCCTCCACTCCCTCCATCCCTGTGTTCGGCCTGGATGTGACTCCCTTTTAGACTGTGAGCCCACTGTTGGGTAGGGACTGTCTCTATGTGATGCCAATTTGTACTTCCCAAGCGCTTAGTACAGTGCTCTGCACATAGTAAGCGCTCAATAAATACGATTGATTGATTGATTGTGACTGATTCCCCCCACCCCGCTCCCCGTGACAAGGCCCTTGTTCTCACCGTGTTACTTTTAACAACTACCTGCATTCACACTTATTCAGCCCACCCATGTTATTTGGTCGTTAACTCCTCTCCCCAAGTGTTTCCTCTCCCATGCCCCCCAAAACAGTTTCACCCTTCTCCAGAACTGCCATCCGCAGGACTCCCTCCTCCACCGCCTCAGAGACAATTCAGCCAAGAACCACTGGACTCTCTTTGCCATTAACCTTTCTGATTTGATTCACCCATGGACAATTCAACCTTCTGTTCCGGGCATCAGCCACCTATTTTATAATAATAATAATAATAATGGCATTTATTAAGCACTTACTACGTAAAGCATTGTTCTAAGGGCTGGAGAGGTTACAAGGTGATCAGATTGTCCCATGGGGGGCTCACAGTCCCCATTTTACAAATGAGGGAACTGAGGCCCAGAGAAGTTAAGTGACTTGCCCAAAGTCACACAGCTGACAATTGGCAGAGCCGGGATTTGAACCCACGACCTCTGACTCCAAAGCCCGTGCTCTTTTCCACTGAGCCACGCTGCTTCTCATATAATAATGGCATTTGTTAAGCGCTTACTATGTGCAAAGCACCGTTCTAAGCGCTTGGGGGGGAATACAAGGTGATCAGGTTGTCCCACGTGGGGCTCACAGTCTTAATCCCCACTTTACAGATGAGGGAACTGAGGCTCAGAGAAGTTAAGTGACTTGCCCAAGGTCACACAGCAGACATGTGGCAGAGCCGGAATTAGAACCCATGACCTCTGACTCCCAAGCCCGGGCTCTTGCCACTGAGCCACGCTGCTTCTCATTTTATTGTTGCTATTGCATGTTGTTAACTGCTCTCTGTGCTGAAGCAGCGTGGCTCAGTGGAAAAGAGCCCGGGCTTTGGAGTCAGAGGTCATGGGTTCAAATCCAGCCTAAGCCAATTGTCAGCTGTGTGACTTTGGGCAAGTCACTTCACTTCTCTGGGCCTCAGTTCCCTCATCTGTAAAATGGGGATGAAGACTGTGAGCCCCCCGTGGGACAACCTGATCACCTTGTAGCCTCCCCAGCGCTTGGAACAGTGCTTTGCACATAGTAAGTGCTTAATAAATGCAATCATCATTATTATCATTATTTACCTCGCTGACTTCACCATGACCTATCAATTTCCCTGCTCCTATCTGCCCTTCCCCTCTCCCACCCACCTCTTTCCCTCTCTTTGTTCCGCCCCCACCCCTCCTCCGGGCCCCCTCCCTCGAATCCCTCTCTGTACCAGCGCCCAACCCTCATCCCCCTCCCCTTGTGCAGTTCCCCGGCAAACCCATCCCTTCCAACCCCTTCCCTCCCCTCCTTCCCACCCCTGTCCCATCCCAGTCTCCTGCCTCATTGCCACCTCTCAATCAATCAATCAATCGTATTTATTGAGCGCTTACTGTGTGCAGAGCACTGTACTAAGCGCTTGGGAAGTACAAGTTGGCAACATATAGAGACAGTCCCTACCCAACAGTGGGCTCACAGTCTAAAAGGGGGAGACAGAGAACAAAACGAAGCATACTAACAAAATAAAATAAATAGAATAGAGATGTACAAGTAAAATAAATAAATAAATAAATAGAGTAATAAATATGTACAAACATATATAAATGTTTCTCCTCCGCTCTCCGCTCTCTCCTTCTCCTCGCCCTCACCGAGACTTGGCTCACCCCAGATGACATGGTCTCTTCTGCTGCTCTCTCCAGCTCTTCTTCTCCCACTCCCCCAGACTCACCGGGAAAGGAGGTGGTGTCAGCTTCCTTTTCACACCCCAATGTTGCTTTTGCACTATCCCTTCTCCCCTTTCCCTTTCCTTCCCCTCTTTTGAAGCCCACATTATTCGCCTCTTCCACCCCCTCCAGATTCTTGTAGCCGTCATCTACCGCCCCCCCAGTCCCACCTCCAACTTTAACGATTTTGATCCCTTTCTCACCTTCCTTCTCTCCTTTTCCATGCCCACTCTGATCCTCGGAGATTTCAACATCCACATGGATGTTCCCGGTGACTCCTCTGCCGCCCGCCTTCTATCTCTCCTTGACTCCGCCAACCCCCTGCTCCTTGCCCACTCACCAACTTGGTCACACCCTCGATCTCATCATGTCTTACCACTGCACTATCTCCACCCTCACCAACTCTGACCATGACCTTCTCACCTGCCCCCTCTCTCACACTTCTCCCCCCATAAATCTATATTACTCCCCCTCAGAGACCACTGCTTTCTCGACCCCATTCATCTTCCTCAGCGCATCACACCCCACCTCACCTCCCTATCCTCTCCACCCATCCTTGATGACCAGATTACTGCTCTGGACTCCACCTTCTCTCCTCAACTGGCTCGCTCTCCTTTCCCTTCGCCACTCTCACACCACTAACCCACAGCCCTGGATCACTGCCACCGTCCGCCTCCTTCGCTCTTATGCTCGAGCTGCTGGCGAAAGTCTAAACACCGAGCCAATCTCGTTCACTTTAAATTTATCCTTTCCGGCCTTAAATCTGCCCTCTTCTCTGCCAGGCAAAACTATTTTTCTTCCCTTCTTGACACCCATGCCCATCACCCCCATCAACTGTTCTGGACATTTAACTTCCTTCTCAGGCCACCTGTTCCTCCCCCTCCTCCATTCCTCACCCCCAACGATCTGGCCACCTACTTCATTAGGAAAATTAACACCATCAGGTCTGAGCTCCCCAGTCACCCCTCCCCATTCTCCGTCCCCCAGCCCCGCTCTCAACCCTCTCCCTCTACTCTCCCATCCTTCCCAGCAGTATCTTCAGATGAGATCTCCTCCCTCCTCCCTCCTCTCAAGTGCCACCCCCTCCAGCTGTGCTTCGGACCCCATTCCCTCTCATCTTATAAAAACTCTCTCCCCTTCCCTCCTCCCCTCCTCAACTTCCATCTTCAACCGCTGACTCTCCACTGGTTCCTTCCCCTCTGCCTTCAAACCCACTACTCCCCCATCCTAAAAGCCCCCTCTCTTGACCCCACTGCCCCTTCCAGTTATTGCCCTATCTCCCTCCCACCCTTCCTTTCCAAACTCTTAGAGCGAGTCGTCTACACTCGCTGCCTCGAATTCCTCAACTCCAACTCTCTCCTAGACCCCTTCCAATCTGGCTTCCGTCCCCTCCACTCCACCGAAACTGCCCTCTCAAAGGTCACCGATGACCTCCTTCTTGCCAAATCCAACGGCTCCTACTCTATCCTAATCCTCTTCGACCTCTCTGTGGACCACCCCCTTCTCCTCAACACGCTATCCAACCTTGGCTTCACAGACTCCATCCTCTCCTGGTTCTCCTATCTTTCCGGCTGTTCATTCTCAGTCTCTTTTGCGAGCTCCTCCTCCCATCCCCTTACTGTAGGGGTTCCTCAAGGGTCAGTTCTTGGTCCCCTTCTGTTCTCGATCTACACTCCCTCCCTTGGTGAACTCATTCGTTCCCACGGCTTCAACTCTCATCTACACGCTGATGACACCCAAATCTACATCTCCTCCCCTGTTCTCTCTCCCTCCCTCCAGGCTCGTATCTCCTCCTGCCTTCAGGACATCTCCATCTGGATTTTTAGGAGTTTTTGGTGGCGGGAGGACATCCGGGTTGGGAGGGCTTGGTTGGGAATGAATTGGTGGGGGCCTGGGCGGGGAGAGGGGGATGAGGGATGGCTACGAGGCAGGAGAACTGGGGTGGGATGGGGATGGGAAGGGGTTGGAAGGGAGGGGCTTGGCGGGGAACTGCGCAAGGGAAGGGGGATTGAGGGTTGGCGCTGATACATATCTATTCTATTTATTTTATTTTGTTAGTATGTTTGGTTTTGTCTCCCCCTTTTAGACTGTGAGCCCACTGTTGGGTAGGGACTGTCTCTATATGTTGCCAATTTGTACTTCCCAAGCGCTTCGTACAGTGCTCTGCACACAGTAAGCGCTCAGTAAATATGATTGATGATGATGATGATACAGAGGGGAGGAGGGGTGCAGGTGGAACAAAGGGTGGGAAAGAGCTGGGTGGGAAGGTGAGGAGTGGGAAGGGCAGATGGGAGCAGGTCAGCGAGATAAATGACAGCCCGGGAGCAGTTAACAATTAACGCGCAATGGCAACGATAAAATAAAATAGTAAAATGGCAATAAAATAAAATGGCGACAATAAAATAAGCGGGTGATGCCCGGAACGGAAGATTGAATTGTCCGTGGGTGAATCAAATCAAAAAGGCTAATGGCAAGGACAGTCCGGGACACTTGGCTGAATCGTCTCTGAGGCGGTGGAGGAGGGAGTCCTGCGGATGGCAGTTCTGGAGAAGGGTGAAGCTGTTATTTGGGGGCACGGGAGAGGAAATGCCTGGGGAGAGGAGTAAGCAACCAAATAACATGGGTGGGCAGAGTAGGGGCGAATGCAGGTAGTTGCTAAAAGTAACACAATGAGAACCAGGTGTATATATCTATACTTCCACTTATCATCATCAATCGTATTTATTGAGCGCTGACTGTGTGCAGAGCACTGTACTAAGTGCTTGGGAAGTACAAGTTGGCAACATCTAGAGACAGTCTCTACCCAACAGTGGGCTCACAGTCTAAAAGGGGGAGACAGAGAACAAAACCAAACATACTAACAAAATAAAATAAATAGAATAGATATGTACAAGTAAAATAAATAAATAAATAGAGTAACAAATATGTACAAACGTATATACATATATACAGGTGCAGTGGGGAAGGGAAGGAGGTAAGATGGGGGGGATGGAGAGGGGGACGAGGGGGAGAGGAAGGATGGGGCTCAGTCTGGGAAGGCCTCCTGGAGGAGGCCTTTACATGCTTTGATGTGTATATATCTATAATTCTATTTATTTCTATTGATGCCTGTTTTGTTTTGATGTCTGTCTCCCCCTCTCTAAGACTGTAAGCCGGTTGTGGGCAGGGACTGCATCTCTCTATTGCTGTATTGTGCTTTCCAAGCGCTTAGTACAGTACTCTGCACACAGTAAGCGCTCAATAAATACGATTGATGATGATACTCTGCTCACAGTAAGCACTTAATAAATACAACTGAATGAATGAATGAATGCTTAGTACAGTGCCCGGCACACAGTAAGAGCTTAACAAATACCATCATTATTATTATTATTATTATTATCATTATTACTGTGTACTTGGGAGAGCAAAATACAACATAATTGGCAGATGTGATCCCTGCCCTCGAGGAGCTTATGGTCTACTGTGGACAGAGCCCACTCTTCTAGACTGTGAGCCCACTGTTGGGTAGGGACCGTCTCTATATGTTGCCAACTTGGACTTCCCAAGCACTTAATACAGTGCTCTGCACACAGTAAGCGCTCAATAAATACGATTGATTGATTGAGCACTGTACTGAGCCCTTGGGGAGCAAAATACAATAGAACGGGTAGACACAATCCCTGTCTTCAGGGAGTTTCCAATCCAGTGGGGAAGGCAGACACTAAGGTAAACTGCAGATTGGAAGAAGGAAGATAAGTGGGTATATTAAGAGATGGTGTGAAATAAACAACAGGATGTGCAAAATAAGGAGAGAATTCTTCCCCTCCTACCTCCTCCTTTCTGCTCCTCTCTCCCACCCTCCTTCCCATCCATTCCCCTTCCCCTGCCTCCTTACTCCCTCCTCTTCCCATCTGCCTCCCCCCACTCCAGTCTGCCTCTCTTATTCCCACCTCCCCTTCTTTGGTTTGTAATGGTATATATTAAGTACTTACTACGTGCCGGGCACTGTACTAAGCGCCGGAGTGGGGTGGGGATGAGGGGGAATACAGGAAAATTGGGTTGGACACGGCCCCTGTCTCACATGGGGCTCACGGTCTTAATCTCCATTTTACAAGAGAGGGAACTGAGGTCCAGAGAAGTGAAGTGACTTCCCCAAAGTCACACAGCAGACAAGTGGCAGAGCCAGGATCTATAGTAATGATAATAATGGTATTTGTGAAGCGCTTATTAAGTGCCAGGTGCTGTACTAAGCGCTGGGGTGGATACAAGGAAATAGGGGTAGACACCGTCCTTGTCCCAGATGGGGTTCACGGTCTAAATCCACATTTTACAGATAAGGGAACTGAGGCGAAGAGAAGTGACTTGTCCATCACACGACAAGATCACACGTGCTTAATACAGTGCTCCACACACAGTAAGCGCTCAATAAACACGACTGAATGAATGACAAGCGGTAGAGCTGGAATTAGAACCCATGACCTTCTGACTCTCAGGACCCAAGCTCTAGCCACTAGGCCTCACTGCTTCTCTTCCTCCTCCCACGTTTGCCTCACTCATTCATTCATTCATATTTATTGAGCGCTTACTGTGTGCAGAGCACTGTACTACGCGCTTGGGAAGTCCAAGTTGGCAACAGAGATGGTCCCTATCCAATCAATCAATCAATCATATTTATTGGGCGCTTACTGTGTGCAGAGCACTGTACTAAGCGCTTGGGAAGTCCAAGTTGGCAACATCTGGAGACGGTCCCTACCCAACAGCCGGGCTCACAGTCTAGAAGGGGGAGACAGACGACAAAATAAAACATATTAACAAAATAATATAAATAGAATAGCAAATATGTACAAGTAAAATAAATAGAGTAATAAATCCGTACAAACAGATATACAGGTGCTGTGGGGAGGGGGCTGAGTGTGGGAAGGCCTCCTGGAGGAGGTGAGCTCTCAGTAGGGCTTTGAAGGGAGGAAGAGAAGTAGCTTCGGGGATGTGCGGAGGGAGGGCATTCAACTCCTGCCTCTCCCCTCCCCCCTTTAATCAATCAATCAATCAATCGATTGATTTATTGGGCGCTTACTATGTGCAGAGAAGCAGCGTGGCCCAGTGGGTACAGCCCGGGCCCGGCAGTCAGAAGGACCCGGATTCTCCCCCCTGCCCCGCTACCTGTCTGCTGCGGGACCTTATCAATCAATCAATCGTATTGATTGAGCGCTTACTGTGTGCCGAGCACTGTACTAAGCGCTTGGGAAGTACAAGTCGGCAACATAAGGCAAGGCATTTCACTTCTCTGGGCCTCAGTTCCCTCATCTGTCAAACGGCGATGGAGACTGTGAGCCCCACGTGGGTCGGGGCCTGTGTCCAACTTTCCACCCCAGCGCTTAGTACAGTGCTTGGCACATAGTCAGCGCTTGACCAATACCAGAATTATTATCATTTATTCATTCATTCAATAGTATTTATTGAGCGCTTACTGTGTGTGGAGCACTGCACTAAGCGCTTGATATTATTTATTTATTTATTTATTTTACTTGTACATATCTAGTCTATTTATTTTATTTTGTTAGTATGTTTGGTTTTGTTCTCTGTCTCCCCCTTTTAGACTGTGAGCCCACTGTTGGGTAGGGACTGTCTCTATATGTTGCCAATTTGTACTTCCCAAGCGCTTAGTACAGTGCTCTGCACATAGTAAGTGCTCAATAAATACGATTGATGATGATATTATTATCACAGAGCACTGGACGGGAAAGCACAATATAAGAGACACTTTCCAGTTTAGAGGGGCGAAAGACACGGAGAGAAGCAGCGTGGCTCAGTGACAAGAGCCCGGGCTTGGGAGTCAGAGGTCCTGGGTTCTAATCCCGGCTCTGCCACGTGTCAGCTGTGTGACTTTGGGCAAGTCACTTCATTTCTCTGAGCCTCAGTTACCGCATCTGTAAAATGGGGATGAAGACTGTGAGCCCCCCGTGGGACAACCTGATCACCTTGTAACCTCAATGCTTAGCACAGTGCTTTGCACATAGTAAGCGCTTAATAAATGCCATCATCATCATTATTATTCTCTGGGCCTCAGTGACCTCATCTGTAAAATGGGGAGGAAGACTGTGAGCCCCATGGGGGACAACCTGATGACTTTGTACCCACCCCAGTGCTTAGAACAGTGTTTGGCACATAGAGAAGCAGCGTGGCTCAGTGGAAAGAGCCTGGGCTTTGGAGTCAGAGGTCATGGGTTCGAATCCCAGCTCTGCCAATTGTCAGCTGTGTGACTTTGGGCAAGTCACTTCACTTCTCCGGGCCTCAGTTACCTCATCTGTAAAATGGGGATGAAGACTGTGAGCCCCATGGGGGACAACCTGATCACCTTGTAACCTCCCCAGCGCTTAGAACAGTGCTTTGCACATAGTAAGTGCTTAATAAATGCCATCATTATTATTATTATTATTCTCTGGGCCTCAGTTCCCTCATCTGTAAAATGGGGATGAAGACTGTGAGCCCCACGTGGGACAACCTGATCATCTTGTAACCCCCCCAGCGCTTAGCACAGTGCTTTGCACATAGTAAGTGCTTAATAAATGCCATCATTATTATTATTATTATTATTCTCTGGGCCTCAGTTCCCTCATCTGTAAAATGGGGATGAAGACTGTGAGCCCCACGTGGGACAACCTGATCACCGTGTAACCACCCCAGCGCTTCGAACAGTGCTTTGCGCATAGTAAGTGCTTAATAAATGCCATCGTCATTATTATTATTATTCTCTGGGCCTCAGTGACCTCATCTGTAAAATGGGGTTGAAGACTGTGAGCCCCACAGGGGACAACCTGATCACCTTGTAACCTCCCCAGCGCTTAGAACAGTGCTTTGCACATAGTAAGTGCTTAATAAATGCCATCGTCATTATTATTATTATTCTCTAGGCCTCAGTGACCTCATCTGTAAAATGGGGATGAAGACTGTGAGCCCCACAGGGGACAACCTGATCACCTTGTGACCTCCACAGCGCTTTGCACATAGTAAGCGCTTAATAAATGCCATCATCATTATTATTATTATTCTCTGGGCCTCAGTTCCCTCATCTGTAAAACGGGGATGAAGACTGTGAGCCCCACGGGGGACAACCTGATCACCTTGTAACCACCCCAGCGCTTAGAACAGTGCTTTGCACATAGTAAGCGCTTAATAAATGCCATCATCATTATTATTATTATTCTCTGGGCCTCAGTGACCTCATCTGTAAAATGGGGATGAAGACTGTGAGCCCCACGGGGGACAACCTGATCACCTTGTGACCTCCACAGCGCTTTGCACATAGTAAGCGCTTAATAAATGCCATCATCATTATTATTATTATTCTCTGGGCCTCAGTGACCTCATCTGTAAAATGGGGATGAAGACTGTGAGCCCCACATGGGACAACCTGATCACCTTGTAACCTCCCCAGCGCTTAGAACAGTGCTTTGCACATAATAAGCGCTTAATAAATGCCATCATTATTATCATTATTATTCTCTGGGCCTCAGTTCCCTCATCTGGAAAATGGGGATGAAGACTGGGAGCCCCACGTGGGACAACCTGATCACCTTGTAACCTCCCCAGCGCTTAGCACAGTGCTTTGCACATAGTAAGCGCTTAATAAATGCCATTATTATTATTGATAAAATGGGGATGGAGACTGTAAGCCCCCTGTGGGACAACCTGATCCCCTTGTAACCTCCCCAGCGCTTAATACAGTGCTTTGCACATAGTAAGCGCTTACTAAAAGCCATTATTATGACTGACACGAATAAATCGTCGGTGATCTAAACTGTACTAGACGCCTCCTGCCCCTCCCCCGTGAGGAGGGCAACCGTCCGCACAAACACACCTCGCTCGGTCGGCCGGATTCTCCCACAGCGCTCGTTACCTCAGGGCTCGCTCCCACAACGCCGACCGCCACAGCGCTCCCGGGCCCCTCGGTGAGTGACGGGAAAACGAAAGCGGCCGCGGAGGTAAAGAGCGCGCCGGGGGGCGGGGCCCGCGCGCCGGGCCAGCCAATCGACGGCCGCCGCTCTCCGCTCGGCCAATCGGCAGCCGGCGCGCCTCCGCGGACGGACCAATGGGGAGCGGCTGTTCCATCCGGCGCCTGTCCGCCCCCCGACGCCCATCTTCCCTCCCCCCTCCCCTCCTTCTCTCCTCTCCCTCCTCCCTTTCTTATAATGATAATGATGGTATTTGTTAAGCGCTCACTAGGTGCGAAGCACTGTTCTAAGCGCTGGGGTAGATACAAGGCTATCAGGTTGTCCCTCCTCCCTTTCTTATAATAATAATGATAATGCTGGTATTTGTTTTTAGACTGTGAGCCCACTGTTGGTTAAGGACTGTCTCTAGATGTTGCCAATTTGTACTTCCCAAGCGCTTAGTACAGTGCTCTGCACATAGTAAGCGCTCAATAAATACGATTGATGATGATGATGATGATGTTAAGCGCTCACTATGTGCCGAGCACTGTTCTAAGCGCTGGGGTAGATACAATCAATCAATCAATCGTATTTATTGAGCGCTTACTATGTGCAGAGCACTGTACTAAGCGCTTGGGAAGTCCAAGTTGGCAACATATAGAGACAG
This sequence comes from Tachyglossus aculeatus, assembly GCF_015852505.1. Taxonomy (NCBI): domain Eukaryota; kingdom Metazoa; phylum Chordata; class Mammalia; order Monotremata; family Tachyglossidae; genus Tachyglossus; species Tachyglossus aculeatus. The sequence continues at coordinate 497,051 of NC_052072.1, forward strand.
TCCCTACCCAACAGTGGGCTCACAGTCTAAAAGGGGGAGACAGAGAACAAAACCAAACATACTAACAAAATAAAATAAATAGAATAGATAGGTACAAGTAAAATAAATAAATGGAGTAATAAATATGTACAACCATATATACATATATACAGGTGCTGTGGGGAAGAGAAGGAGGTAAGAAGGAGGAAGGAAGGCTATCAGGTTGTTCCTCCTCCCTTTCTTATAATAATAATAATTATTATGGCATTTGTTAAGCGCTTACTATGTGTCAAGCACTGTTCTAATCACTGAGGTAGATACAAGGTTATCAGCTCGTCCCCCCTCCCTTTCTTATAATAATAATGATAATGGTGGTATTTGTTAAGCACTCACTATGTGCCAAGCACTGTTCTAAGCGCTGGGGTAGATACAAGGCCATCAGGTTGTCCCTCCTCCCTTTCTTATAATAATAATGATAATGGTGGGATTTGTTAAGCGCTCACTATGTGCCAAGCACTGTTCTAAGTGCTGGGGTAGATACAAGGCCATCAGGTTAACCCTCCTCCCTTTCTTATAATAATAATAATAATGATGGTATTTGTTAAGCGCTCACTATGTGCCAAGCACTGTTCTAAGCGCTGGGGTAGATACAGGGCCATCAGGTTGTCCCTCCTCCCTTTCTTATAATAATAATGATAATAGTGGTATTTGTTAAGTGCTCACTATGTGCCAAGCACTGTTCTAAGCGCTGAGGTAGATACAAGGCTATCAGGTTGTCCCTCCTCCCTTTCTTATAATAATAATGATAATAGTGGTATTTGTTAAGCGCTCACTATGTGCCAAGCACTGTTCTAAGCGCTGAGGTAGATACAAGGCTATCAGGTTGTCCCTCCTCCCTTTCTTATAATAATAATGATAATAGTGGTATTTGTTAAGCGCTCACTATGTGCCAAGCACTGTTCTAAGCGCTGAGGAGATACAAGTTTATCAGGTTGTCCTTCCTCTTCCTCCTCCCTTTCTTATAATAATAATAATTATTATGGCATTTGTTAAGCGCTTACTATGTGCCAAGCACTGTTGTAATCACTGAGGTAGATACAAGGCCATCAGGTTGTCCCTCCTCCCTTTCTTATAATAATAATGATAATGGTGGTATTTGTTAAGCGCTCACTATGTGCCAAGCACTGTTCTAATCACTGAGGTAGATACAAGGTTATCAGCTTGTCCCTCCTCCCTTTCTTATAATAATAATGATAATGATGGTATTTGTTAAGCGCTTACTATGTGCCAAGCACTGTCCTAATCGCTGGAGTAGATACAGGGTTATCAGCTTGTCCGTCCTCCCTTTCTTATAATAATAATGATAATGATGGTATTTGTTAAGCGCTTACTATGTGCCAAGCACTGTTCTAAGCGCTGGGGTAGATACAAGGTTATCAGGTTGTCCCTCCTCCCTTTCTTATAATAATAATAATGATAATGATGGTATTTGTTAAGTGCTTACTATGTGCCAAGCACTGTTTTAAGTGCTGGGGTAGATACAACATTATCAGGTTGTCCCTCCTCCCTTTCTTATAATAATAATGATAATAGTGGTATTTGTTAAGCGCTCACTATGTGCCAAGCACTGTTCTAAGCGCTGAGGAGATACAAGTTTATCAGGTTGTCCTTCCTCTTCCTCCTCCCTTTCTTATAATAATAATAATTATTATGGCATTTGTTAAGCGCTTACTATGTGCCAAGCACTGTTGTAATCACTGAGGTAGATACAAGGCCATCAGGTTGTCCCTCCTCCCTTTCTTATAATAATAATGATAATGGTGGTATTTGTTAAGCGCTCACTATGTGCCAAGCACTGTTCTAATCACTGAGGTAGATACGAGGTTATCAGCTTGTCCCTCCTCCCTTTCTTATAATAATAATGATAATGATGGTATTTGTTAAGCGCTTACTATGTTCCAAGCACTGTCCTAATCGCTGGAGTAGATACAGGGTTATCAGCTTGTCCGTCCTCCCTTTCTTATAATAATAATGATAATGATGGTATTTGTTAAGTGCTTACTATGTGCCAAGCACTGTTCTAAGCGCTGGGGTAGATACAAGGTTATCAGGTTGTCCCTCCTCCCTTTCTTATAATAATAATAATGATAATGATGGTATTTGTTAAGTGCTTACTATGTGCCAAGCACTGTTTTAAGTGCTGGGATAGATACAACATTATCAGGTTGTCCTTCCTCCCTTTCTTATAATAATAATTATTATTATGGCATTTGTTAAGCACTTACTATGTGCCAAGCACTGTTCTAAGCACCGAGGTAGGTACCAGGTTATCAGCTTGTCCCTCCTCTCCCTCCTCCCTTATAATAATAATAATAACAATGGTATTTGTTAAGCGCTTACTATGTGCCAAGCACTCCCCCTTCTAGACTGTGGCCCGTTGTTGGGTAGGGACCGTCTCTATATGTTGCCGACTTGTACTTCCCAAGCGCTTAGTACAGTGCTCTGCACACAGTAAGCGCTCAATAAATACGATTGAATGAATGAATGAATGAATACAAGGTTATCAGGTTGTTCCTCCTCTCCCTCCTCCCTTTCTTATAATAATAATGATAATGATGGCTTTTGTTAAGCTCTTACTATGTGCCGAGCACTGTTCTAAGCGCTGGGGTAGATACAAGGTTATCAGCTTGTCCCTCCTCTCTTTCTTATAATAATAATGATGATGGTATTTGTTAAGCGCTTGCTGTGTGCCAAGCACTGTTCTAAGCGCTGGGGTAGTTACAAGGTTATCAGGTTGTCCCCCCTCTCCCTCCTCCCTTTCTTATAATAATAATTATTATTATGGTATTTGTTAAGCGCTTACTATATGCCAAGCACTGTTCTAAACGCTGGGGTAGGTACAGGGTTATCAGGTTGTCCCATGCGGGGCTCACAGTCTTAGTCCCCATTTTACAGATGAGGTAACTGGGGCACAGAGAAGGGAAGTGACTTCCCTAAAGTCACACAGCTAAGTGGCAGAGCTAGAATTCGAACCCATGACCTCTGACTCCCAAGACCATGCTCTTTCCACTAAGCCATGCTGCTTTCTTCCCTCCTCCTTCTCTTCTTTCCCTACCTCCTCCCTTTCCTCCTCCTCTACCTCTTCCCTCCTCCTCCCTCTCTTCCCCTTCCCGTCCCCTACCTTCTCTCCCTCCTCCTTTTCCTCCTCCCCCTCCTCCCTTTCTTCCCCCATCTCTTCCCTATCTCTTCCCTTTAATCAATCAATCAATCAATCAATCGAATTTATTGAGCGCTTACTGTGTGCAGAGCACTGTACTAAGCGCTTGGGAAGTACAAGCTGGCAACATAGAGAGACGGTCCCTACCCAACAGCGGGCTCACAGTCTAAAAGGGGGAGACAGAGAACAAAACCAAACATGCTAACAAAATAAAATAAATAGAATAGATATGTACGAGTAAAATAAATAGAGTAATAAATATGTACAAACATATATACATCTATACAGGTGCTGTGGGGAAGGGAAGGAGGTAAGATGGGGGGATGGAGAGGGGGATGAGGGGGAAAGGAAGGAAGGGGCTCAGTCTGGGAAGGCCTCCAATAATAATTAATAATAATAATAATGACATTAAGCGCTTACTATGTGCAAAGCACTGTTCGCAGCGCTGGGGAGGTTACAAGGTGATCAGGTTGTCCCACGGGGAGCTCACGGTCTTAATCCCCATTTTCCAGATGAGGGGACTGAGGCTCAGAGATGTTTGTACATATTTATTACTCTATTTATTTATTTATTTATTTGACTTGTACATATCTATTCTATTTATTTTATTTTGTTAGTATGTTTGGTTTTGTTCTCTGTCTCCCCCTTTTAGACTGTGAGCCCACTGTTGGGTAGGGACCGTCTCTATATGTTGCCAATTTGTACTTCCCAAGCATTTAGTACAGTGCTCTGCACATAGTAAGCGCTCAATAAATACGATTGATGATGATGATGATGATGAAGCGACTTGCCCAAAGTCACACAGCTGACAGTTGGCGGCGCCGGGATTTGAACCCATGACCCCTGGCTCCAAAGCCCGGGCTCTTTCCACTGAGCCACACTGCTTCTCCAACTTGTACTTCCCAAGCGCTTAGTCCAGTGCTCTGCATACAGTAAGCGCTCAATAAATACGATTGATTGATTGATTGATTTACTGAACACTTTACTATGTGCCTTCCCCACAGCACCCGTATATATGTATATATGTTTGTACATATTTTTTTACTCTATTTATTTATTTAATTTATTTCTACATATCTGTTCTATTTTATTTTGTTAGTATGTTTGGTTTTGTTCTCTGTCTCCCCTTTTAGACTGTGAGCCCACTGTTGGGTAGGGACTGTCTCTATATGTTGCCAATTTGTACTTCCCAAGCGCTTAGTACAGTGCTCTGCACATAGTAAGCGCTCAATAAATACGATTGATGATGATGATGATGATGATGTGCCAAACCCTGAATCACCGCTCCGTCCCCACTCCCGCAGAGGTCAGCCCGACACCAAAAGCCCCCAGATGGCAGGAAGAGCTGCCCAACTCCGCCCTGAAAAAGTCCCCAAATCCCTCAGAACAGGGGAAACCTGCATTTTCCCAGGCTATTGTTTGGAGTTCTTTTTTTTTTTTTTAAAGAAAAATGGTATTTTTTGAGCGGCAACTGTGTGCTGCTGACCACTGGACTGGCTTAGTGAGAAACAGCGTGCCTTAGTGGATAGAGTCAGAGCCTGGGAATCTCTCCCCACTCCAGTCCATACTCCACTGCCCGGAGAAGCAGCGTGGCTCAGTGGAAAGAGCCCGGGCTTTGGAGTCAGAAGTCATGGGTTCAAATCCCGGCTCTGCCACCTGTCAGCTATGTGACTTTGGGCAAGTCCCAACTTCTCTGGGCCTCAGTTCCCTCATCTGTAAAATGGGGATTAAGACGGTGAGCCCCCCGTGGGACAACCTGATCACCTTGTAACCTCCCCAGTGCTTAGAACAGTGCTTCTCACATAGTAAGTGCTTAATCAATACCATTATTATTATTACAAAAACATTCGGGACATGCCATCCCCCTCCTCAAAAATCTCCGGGAGTTGCCTGTCCATCCCTGTATCAAACAAATATTCCTCTCCATTGGCTTTATGCACTTCACTGTCTCTATATGTTGCCAACCTGTACTTCCCAAGCGCTTAGTACAGTGCTCTGCACACAGTAAGCACTCAATAAATACGATTCAAGGCCCTACTGAGAGCTCGCCTCCTCCAGGAGGCCTTCCCAGACTGAGCCCCTTCCTTCCTCTCCCCCTCGTCCCCCTCTCCATCTCCCCCATCTTTCCTCCTTCCCTTCCCCACAGCACCTGTATACATGTTTGTACATATTTATTACTCTATTTATTTATATTACTTGTACATATCTATTCTATTTATTTTATTTTGTTAGTATGTTTGGTTTTGTTCTCTGTCTCCCCCTTCTAGACTGTGAGCCCACTGTTGGGTAGGGACTGTCTCTATATGTTGCCAACTTGTACTTCCCAAGCACTTAGTCCAGTGCTCTGCACACAGTAAGCGCTCAATAAATACGATTGATTGATTGATTGATTGATTGATTACCCCACCTCACCTCCCTTCCCTCCTTCTTCATCTCCTCTGGTGTCGCTAACCTTCTCCCTGGGCCTCCACCTCTCCTGTCTCCCTGCCGACCCCCGGCCCCCATCCTGCCTCTGGCCCGGAATGCCCTCCCTCCTCAAATCATCATCATCATCAATCGTATTTATTGAGCGCTTACTATGTGCAGAGCGCTGTACTAAGCGCTTGGGAAGTACAGGTTGGCAACATATAGAGACAGTCCCTACCCAATAGTGGGCTCACAGTCTAAAAGACTCAAATCCCACAGACAATTGCTCTCCCCTCTTTCAAAGCCTTACGGAAGGCCCGGGTCTTCCAAAATAATTATAAAAATAGCATTTATTAAGCGCTTACTATGTGCAAGGCACTGTTCGAAGCGCTGGGGAGGTTACAAGGTGATCAGGTTGTCCCACGGGGGGCTCACACTCTTAATCCCCATTTTCCAGATGAGGCCCAGAGAAGTGAAGCGGCTTGCCCAGAGTCACACAGCAGACAAGTGGCGGAGCCGGGATTTGAACCCATGACCTCTGACTCCAAAGCCCGGGCTCTTTCCACTGAGTCACGCTGCTTCCCAGACTAAGCCCCACTTTTTCTCATCTCCCACTTCCTTTTGCGCCACCCTGACTTGTTCCCTTGGCTCTTCCCCCTTCTCCCCAGCCTCAAACCACTTATGTAGTAATTTTATTTATTTGAATTACTGTCTGTCTCCCCCCCCATCTAATGATGGCATTTATTAAGCTCTTACCATGTGCAAAGCACTGTTCTAAGCGCTGGGGAGGTTACAAGGTGATCAGGTTGTCCCACGGTGGGCTCACAGTCTTCATCCCCATTTTCCAGATGAGGTAACTGAGACCCAGAGAAGTTAACAGACTTGCCTAAAGTCATGCAGCTGCTAAGTGGCGGAGCCGGGATTTGAACCCATGACCTCTGACTCCAAAGCCCGGGATCTTTCCACTGAGCCACGCTGCTTCTCATCTAGACTGTAAGCTCATTGTGGGCAGGGATTGTCAATCAATCAATCAATCAATCAATCAATCGTATTTATTGAGCGCTTACCGTGTGCAGAGCACTGTACTAAGCGCTTGGGAAGTACAAGTTGGCAACATATAGAGACGGTCCCTACCCAACAGTGGGCTCACAGTCACGTCCTGCTTCGCCTGGAATGCCCTCCCCCCTCCTATCAGCGTGGCTCAGTGGAAAGAGCCCGGGCTTTGGAGTCAGAGGTCGTGGGTTCAAATCCCGGCTCCGCTAGTTGTCAGCTTTGTGACTTTGGGCCAGTCACTTCACTTCTCTGGGCCTCAGTTACCTCATCTGGAAAATGGGGATGAAGACTGTGAGCCCCCCCGATCACCTTGTAACCTCCCCAGCGCTTAGAACAGTGCTTTGCACATAGTAAGCACTTAATAAATGCCGTCATCGTCATCATCATCATATCATGTATATATGTTTGTACGTATTTATTACTCTATTTATTCATTTTATTTGTACATATTTATTCTATTTATTTTATTTTGTTAGTATGTTTGGTTTTGTTCTCTGTCTCCCCCTTCTAGACTGTGAGCCCGCTGTTGGGTAGGGACCGTCTCTAGATGTTGCCAACTTGGACTTCCCAAGCGCCTAGTCCAGTGCTCTGCACACAGTAAGCGCTCAATAAATACGATTGAATGAATGAATGAATGAATATCCGAAAGACAATGACTCTCTCCCCCTTCAAAGCCTTATTGAAGGCACACCTCCTCCAAGAGGGCTTCCCTGACTAAGCCCTCCTTTCCTCTTCTCCCACTCCCTTCAGCGTCACCCTGACTTGCTCCCTTTATTCGTTCAATCATATTTATTGAGCACTTACTGTGTGCAGAGCACTATACTAAGCGCTTGATCCCCCCATCCCAGCCCTACTGGGACATCGTAAATGCTTAATAAATACCACTATTATTAGTCTACACACAGTAACTGCTCAATAAATACGATTGAATGAACGATGACAGCAGCGTGGCTCAGTGTCTCTATATAATAATAATAATAATGGCATATGTTAAGCGCTTACTATGTGCAGAGCACTGTTCTAAGCGCTGGGGGTGGATACAAGGTGATCAAGTTGTCCCACATGGGGCTCACAGTCTTAATCCCCATTTTACAGATGAGGTAACTGAGGCTCAGAGAAGTTAAGTGACTTGCCCAAGGTCACACAGCAGACATGTGGCGGAGCCGGGATTCGAACCCATGACCTCTGACTCCAAAGCCCGGGCTCTTCTCCACTGAGCCACGCTGCTCCTCAGCGCTTGTACCTCCCAAGCGCTTAGTACAGTGCTCTGCACACAGTAAGCGCTCAATAAATACGATTGATGATGATGATGGAAAGAGCCCGGGCTTGGGAGTCAGAGGTCATGGGTTCGAATCCCGACTCCGCCACTTGTCAGCTGGGTGACCTTGGGCAAGCCACTTCACTTCTCTGTGCCTCAGTTCCCTCATCTGGAAAATGGGGGTGAAGACTGTGAGCCCCACGGGGGACAAACTGATCACCTTGTATCCCCCGCAGCGCTTTTAGACCGTGAGCCCACTGTTGGGTAGGGACTGTCTCTATATGTTGCCAACTTGGACTTCCCAAGCGCTTAGTACAGTGGCCTGCACACAGTAAGTGCTCAATAAATACGATTGATTGATTGATTGATTAGAACAGTGCTTTGCACATAGTAAGTGCTTAACAAATACCATCATCATTATTATTATTATCTCTATAAGGACGTCATTCATTCATTCATTCAGCTTTACTTATTGAGCGCTTACTGTGTGCAGAGCACTGTACCAAGTGCTTGGGAGAGGACAATACAGCAGTAAACCTTCAAGGCCCTGCTGAGAGCTCACCTCCTCCAGGAGGCCTTCCCAGACTGAGCCCCTTCCTTCCTCTCCCCCTTGTCCCCCCTCAATCCCCCCCATCTTACCTCCTTCCCTTCCCCACAGCACCTGTATATATGTATATATGGTTGTACAGATTTATTACTCTATTTATTTATTTATTTTACTTGTACATATCTATTCTTTTTATTTTATTTTGTTAGTATGTTTGGTTTTGTTCTCTGTCTCCCCCTTTTAGACTGTGAGCCCACTGTTGGGTAGGGAGTGTCTCTAGATGTTGCCAATTTGTACTTCCCAAGCGCTTAGTACAGTGCTCTGCACATAGTAAGCGCTCAATAAATACGATTGATGATGATGATGATGAGTAAAAAGATACATTACTTGCTCACAACAAGCTTACAGTCTAGAGGACAAGCTTGTCAGTATAGTGTGGCGTAGTGGACGGAGCCCGGGCCCGGAGTCAGAAAGATCTCGGTTCTAACCCCGGCTCTGCCACTTGTCCGCTGTGTGACCTTGGGCAAGTCACTTCACTTCTCTGTGCCTCAGTTCCCTCACCTGTAAAATGAGTATTGAGACTGCGAGACTGGGTTCAACCCGATTTGCTTCTATCCACCCCGGCGCTTAGTTCAGTGTCTGGCACACAGTACGTGTCTAACAAATTCCACAATTGTTATTATCCAAAATTACTTATTATCAGTGTGTGACGAGACCCGTGCCTGACTTGATTATCTCGTATGTCCGCCGGCGTTTAGTACAGTGCTCAGCCAATCATAAGAAGCCAATTATGTTGCCAATTTGTACTTCCCAAGCGCTTAGTACAGTGTTCTGCACATAGGAAGCACTCAATAAATACGATTGATGATGATGATGAAGAAGCAGCATGGCTCAGTGGAAAGAGCCCGGGTTTTGGAGTCAGGGGTCAGGGGTTCGAATCCCGGCTCCGCCAGTTGTCAGCTGTGTGACTTTGGGCGAGTCGCTTCACTTCTCTGGGCCTCAGTGACCTCATCTGGAAAATGGGGATGAAGACTGTGAGCCCCACGTGGGACAACCTGATCACCTTGTATCCTCCCCAGCACTTAGAACAGTGCTTTGCACATAGTAAGCGCTTAACAAATGCTATCATTATTATTATTATTATTATTATTATTATTATTTTGGAGTCGGGGTCATGGGTTCAAATCCCGGCTCCGCCAGTTGTCAGCTGTGTGACTTTGGGCAAGTCGCTTCACTTCTCTGGGCCTCAGTGACCTCATCTGGAAAATGGGGATGAAGACTGTGAGCCCCCCGTGGGACAACCTGATCTCCTTGTAACCTCCCCAGCGCTTAGAACAGTGCTTTGCACATAGTAAGTGCTTAATAAATGCCTTTAATATTATTATTATTATTATTATTATTATAAGTGCTCAACAAATACCACACTTACTATTAATTATGATCTGGACAGCAGAGTGGACTGGAGAGGGGAGAGGCAGGAGGCTTGGAACTGGGGCAGACACAGATTAATCAGATTGTATCCAGCGCGTGGTACAGTGCCTGTCACGTAATATGCGCTTAACTGTATATATGTATATATATCTGTACATATTTATTACTCTATTTATTTATTTTACTTGTACATATCTATTCTATTTATTTTATTTTGTTAGTATGTTTGGTTTTGTTCCCTGTCTCCCCCTTTTAGACTGTGAGCCCACCGTTGGGTCGGGACCGTCTCTATATGTTGCCAACTCGTACTTCCCAAGCGCTTAGTACAGTGCTCTGCACACAGTAAGCGCTCAATAAATACGATTGATTGATTGATTGATTGATTAACAAATGCCATAATCATTAATTATAATAATAATGGTATTTGCTAAGTGCTTACTATGTGCCAGGCACTGTTCGAAGCGCCGGAGTAGATATAAGGTAATCAGGCTGACCCACGTGGGGCTCATCATCATCATCAATCGTATTTATTGAGCACTTACTGTGTGCAGAGCACTGTACTAAGCGCTTGGGAAGTACAAGTTGGCAACACAGTCTTCATCCCCATTTTCCAGATGAGGTCACTGAGGCCCGGAGATTTTAAGGGGCTTACCCAAGGTCACACAGCAGACAAGTAGCAGAGCCAGAATTAGAACCCCCATCCTCCGATTTCCAAGTCCGGGCTGTTACCACTAAGCCACACTGCTTTCTACAGTCCATTATAGAGTCTAATACACAGTCCCTGTCCCACGTGGCGTTCACAGTACAAAAAGAGACGGAGAACAGGCATTTCATTCCCGTTTTTCAGATGAGGAAACTGAGGCACAGAGTGGTTGAATGACTTTTCCAGGGACACGCAGCAGGCGAGTGGTAGAGCTGGGCCTTTGAACCCAGCTCTCCTGGCTCCCAGCCCCCACCTACTCTTCCATTACTACTAATAATAACAATTATGATATTTGTTAAGCACTTACTATGTGCCACGCACTGTACTAAGCGCTGGGGTGGCTACAAGTAAATCAGGCTACTAGGCCACATTTCCTCCCATCTCCTCCAAACTTGGCATTCTCCTTGACTTCTTCCTCTCTTTGACCTCAATCCTCAGTATGTTAATGATAGTTCCCTCGTCTGTAAAAATGGGGATTAAGACTGTGAGCCTCACGTGGGACAACTTGATCCCATTGTATCCCCCCCAGCGCTTAGAACAGTGCTTTGCACATAGTAAGCGCTTAACAAATGCCATAATGATAATAATGATAATGATAATGATAATAATAATAATAATAATAATAATAATTCTGGTCATTGTTAAGTGCTATCGTATTAATAGTAATGATAATAATGGCATTTATTAAGCGCTTAAATAATTCTGATCATTGTTAAGTGCTATCGTATTAATAGTAATGATAATAATGGCATTTATTAAGCGCTTACTATGTGCAAAGCACTGTTCTATATATATATATATACCTGTATATATGTATATGTGTTTGTACATATTTATTACTCTATTTATTTATTTATTTTACTTGTACATATCTATTCTATTTATTTTATTTTGTTAGTATGTTTGGTTTTGTTCCCTGTCTCCCCCTTTTAGACTATGAGCCCACTGTTGGGTAGGGACTGTCTCTATATGTTGCCAACTTGTACTTCCCAAGCGCTTAGTACAGTGCTCTGCACACAGTAAGCGCTCAATAAATACGATTGATTGATTGATAGATAGATTGATTGATTGATTCTAAGCGCTGGGGAGGATGCAAGGTGATCAGGTTGTCCCACGTGGGGCTCCCAGTCTTCATCCCCATTTTCCAGATGAGGGAACTGAGGCCCACAGATGTGAAGCGACTTGCCCAAAGTCACACAGCTGACAATTGGCAGAGCTGGAAATTTGAACCCATGACCTCTGACTCCAAAGCCTGGGCTCTTTCCACTGAGCCACGGTGCTTCTCTTTAAGTGCTAAAGTGCTCTTTAGTATTAAGTGCTATTTATTTTATTTGTACATATCTATTCTACTTATTTTATTTTGTTAGTATGTTTGGTTTTGTTCTCTGTCTCCCCCTTTTAGACTGTGAGCCCACTGTTGGGTAGGGACTGTCTCTATAAGTTGCCAACTTGTACTTCCCAAGCGCTTAGTACAGTGCTCTGCACACAGTAAGCGCTCAATAAATACAATTGATTGATTGATTGATAGAGAGAGCTTACAGCCCTCACGTTCTGGAATACCCATGAACAGGGTTCAGGTGGGTGGCGCTCTCTGCCATCATTTGTAATAATAATAATAATAATAATAATGGCATTTATTAAGGGCTTGCTATGTGCAAAGCACTGTTCTAAGCGCTGGGGAGGTTACAAAATGAATCAGGTTGTCATTCATTCATTCATTCAATCGCATTTATTGAGCACTTACTGTGTGCAGAGCACTGGACTAAGCGCTTGGGAAGTCCAAGTTGGCAACATATAGAGACGGTCAATCAATCAATCAATCGTATTTATTGAGCGCTTACTGTGTGCAGAGCACTGGACTAAGCGCTTGGGAAGTCCAAGTTGGCAACAGATAGAGACGGTCCCTACCCAACAGCGGGCTCACAGTCTAGAAGCGAAGGAAGAGAAGAGAAGGAGGAGGATGGGGAGAGGAGGAGAAGAGAAGAAGAGGAGGAGAGAAGAGGAGGAGGAGGAGAATGGGAGGAGGAGGCAGAGAAGAAGAGAAGGGGAGGAGGGGAGGAGAAGAATAGAAGGAGGGGAGGAAGAGGAGGAGAAATAGGAGAGGGAGGAGGGAAGGAGGGGGAGAATCAATCAATCAATCGTATTTATTGAGCGATTACTGTGTGCAGAGCACTCTACTAAGCGCTTGGGAAGTACAAGTTGGCAACACATAGAGACGGTCCCTCCGCAACAGCGGGCTCACAGTCTAGAAGGGGGAGGCAGAGAACAAAAGAAAACATATTAACAAAATACAATAAATAGAATATGTACAAGTAAAATAAATGAATAAATAGAGTAATAAGTACGTAAAAACATATATACAGGTTGTCCCACGTGGAGCTCACAGTCTTCACCCCCATTTTCCAGATGAGGGAACTGCAGCTGAGAGAAGTTGAGTGACTTGCCCAAAGTCACACAGCTGACAAGTGGTGGAGCTGGGATTTGAACCTGTGACCTATGAATCAGGTTGTCATTCATTCAATCGCATTTATTGAGCAATTACTGTGTGCAGAGCACTGTACTAAGCGCTTGGGAAGTCCAAGTTGGCAACATCTAGAGACGGTCCCTCCCAAACAGCGGGCTCACAGTCTAGACAGACAACAAAACCAAACATATTAACAAAATAAAATAAATAGAATATGTACAAGTAAAATAAATAAATAAATAGAGTAATAAATACGTAAAAACATATATACATATATACAGGTTGTCCCACGTGGAGCTCACAGTCTTTATCCCCATTTGTCAAATGAGGGAACTGAAGCCCAGAGAAGTTGAGTGACTTGCCCAAAGTTACACAGCTGACAAGTGGCGGAGCTGGGATTTGAACCCATGACCTATGACTCAGGTTGTCATTCATTCAATCGCATTTATTGAGCAATTACTGTGTGCAGAGCACTGTACTAAGCACTTGGGAAGTCCAATTTGGCAACATCTAGAGACGGTCCCTACCCAACAGCGGGCTCACAGTCTAGAAGGGGGAGACAGAGAACAAAACCAAACATATTAACAAAATAAAATAAATAGAATCTGTACAAGTAAAATAAATAAATAAATACAGTAATAAATATGTAAAAACTCACAGTCTTCATCCCCATTTTCCAGATGAGGTAAGTGAAGCCCAGAGAAGTTGAGTGACTTGCCCAAAGTCACACAGCTGACGAGTGGCGGAGCTGGGATTTGAACCCATGACCTCTGACTCCAAAGCCCGGGCTCCTTTCATCATCATCATCATAATCATCATCAGTTGTATTTATTGAGCGCTTACTGTGTGCAGAGCACTGTACTAAGCGCTTGGAAAGTACAAGTTGGCAACATCTAGAGACAGTCCCTACCCAACAGTGGGCTCACAGTCTAAAAGGGGGAGACAGAGAACAAAACCAAACATACTAACAAAATAAAATAAATAGAATAGATATGTACAAGTAAAATAAATAAATAGAGTAACAAATATGTACAAACATATATACATATATATATATGTGTGTATATATATATATACATATATACAAACTTCTTTTCCACTGAGCCACGCTGCATCTCTGCCCTGTATAGAGGCAAGAGCCCAGGGCTAAGAGGCACAAGGCCACGGGTTCTAATCCCGGCTCTGCCACTTGTCTGCTGTGTGACCTTGGGCAAATCACTTCACTTCTCTGTCCCTCAGTTCCCTCATCTGGAAAATCAATCAATCGATCAATCGTATTTATTGAGCGCTCACTGTGTGCAGAGCACTGTACTACGCGCTTGGGAAGTCCAAGTTGGCAACATATAGAGACGGTCCCTACCCAACATCATCATCATCATCATCATCAATCGTATTTATTGAGCGCTTACTGTGTGCAGAGCACTGTACTAAGCGCTTGGGAAGTCCAAGTTGGCAACATCTAGAGACGGTCCCTACCCCACAGTGGGCTCACAGTCTAAAAGGGGGGACAATGGGGATGAAGACTGTGAGCCCCAAGTGGGACAACCTGATTACCTTGTATCTATCCCGGCGCTTAGTACGGTGCTGGACAGAGAGTAAACGCTTAACAAACACCTCAGTGGAAAAGAGCCCGGGCTTTGGAGTCAGAGGTCATGGGTTCAAATCCCAGCTCCGCCACTCGTCAGCTGTGTGACTTCGGGCAAGTCACTCAACTTCTCTGGGCCTCAGTTCCCTCATCTGGCAAATCATCATCACCATCAATCGTATTTATTGAGCACTCACTATGTGCAGAGCACTGTACTAAGCGCTTGGGAAGTACAAATTGGCAACATCTAGAGACAGTCCCTACCCAACAGTGGGCTCACGGTCTAAAAGACTGGCAAATGGGGATGAAGACTGTGAGCTCCACGCGGGACAACCTGTATATATGTTTTTACATATTTATTGCTCTGTTTATTTTACTTGTACGTATCTATGCTATTCATTTTATTTTGTTAATACCTCAACTATGACTATTGTTTTCAGGAAACGGTAGAGAACGGTATGGGAAGTGGACGGCAGAAACGCCACGCCGGCCTGGGATTCCCCCAGCCGGGGTCAGGGGTCACGGGTGAATCGGGGCGGCCTCATGCCAACCCTCCCCCCGTGTAACCGAGGTCTTCTTCAGCTCGGTCCCACTAGAGTCAATCAATCAATTGATCGATCGTATTTATTGAGCGCTTACTACATGTAGAGACTGTACTAAGCACTTGGGAAATACAACTCGGCAACTCACATAGTAAGCGCTTAACAAATGTCATTATTATTATTATTATTTAGTTAGCTTACTAGTACATATTTACTATTCTATTTATTTTGTTAATGATGGGCATCTAGCTTTATTTCTATTTATTCCGATGACTTGCCCCCAGTCCACGTGTTTTTTTTTGTTGTCTGTCTCCCCCTTCTAGACTGTGAGCCCGTTGTTGAGTAGGGACCGTCTCTATCGGTTGCCGACTTGGACTTCCCAAGCGCTTAGTACAGTGCTCTGCACGCAGTAAGCGCTCAATAAATACGGTTGAATGAATGAAGGTCTCCCCCTACTAGACGGTGAGCCCGTTGTTGGGTAGGGACCGTCTTTATCTGTTGCCGACTTGGACTTCCCAAGCGCTCAGTACAGTGCTCTGCACACAGTAAGCGCTTGTGGCTCAGTGGAAAGAGCATGGTCTTTGGTGTCAGGGGTTCAAATCCCCGCTCTGCCAATTGTCAGCTGGGTGACTATGGGCAAGTCACTTCACTTCTCAGTGCCTCAATTACCTCATCTGTAAAATGGGGATTAAGACTGTGAGCCTCCCGTGGGACAACCTGATCACCTTGTAACCTCCCCAGCGCTTAGGACAGTGCTTGGCACATAGTAAGCGCTTAATAAATGCCATCATTATTATTATTATTATCAATCAATACGATTGAATGAATGAATGTCTCCCCCTTCTAGACGGTGAGCCCGTTGTTGGGTAGGGACCGTCTCTATCTGTTGCCAACTGGTACTTCCCAAGCGCTTAGTACAGTGCTCCGCACACAGTAAGCGCTCAATAAATAGGATTGAATGAATGTCTCCCTCTACTAGACGGTGAGCCCGGTGTTGGGTAGGGACCGTCTCTAGATGTTGCCAACTTGGACTTCCCAAGCGCTTAGTACAGTGCTCTGCACACAGTAAGCGCTCAATAAATAGGATTGAATGAATGAATGTCTTCCCCTACTAGACGGTGAGCCCGTTGTTGGGTAGGGACCGTCTCTATCTGTTGCCAACTTGTACTTCCCAAGCGCTTAGTACAGTGCTCCACACATAGTAAGCGCTCAATTAATAAGATTGAATGAATGAGTGTCTCCCCCTACTAGACGGTGAGCCCGTTGTTGGGTAGGGACCGTCTCTAGATGTTGCCAACTTGGACTTCCCAAGCGCTTAGTACAGTGCTCTGCACACAGTAAGCGTTCAATAAATAGGATTGAATGAATGAATGTCTCCCCTTACTAGACGGTGAGCCCGTTGTTGGGTAGGGACCGTCTCTAGATGTTGCCAACTTGTACTTCCCAAGCGCTTAGTACAGTGCTCAGCACGCAGTAAGCGCTCAATAAATAGGATTGAATGAATGTCTCCCTCTACTAGACGGTGAGCCCGGTGTTGGGTAGGGACCATCTCTAGATGTTGCCAACTTGGACTTCCCAAGCGCTTAGTACAGTGCTCCGCACACAGTAAGTGCTCAATAAATAGGATTGAATGAATGAATGTCTCCCCTTACTAGACGGTGAGCCCGTTGTTGGGTAGGGACCGTCTCTAGATGTTGCTGACTTGGACTTCCCAAGCGCTTAGTACACTGCTCCGCACAAAGTATATATCATCATCATCATCATCAATCGTATTTATTGAGCGCTTACTATGTGCAGAGCACTGTACTAAACGCTTGGGAAGTACAAATTGGCATATACATATATATAGGTATATGTATATACCTGTATATATGTATATATGTTTGTACATATTTTTTACTCTATTTATTTATTTTATTTGTACATATCTATTGTATATATGTATATATGTATATATGGTTGTACATATTTATTACTCTATTTATTTATTTATTTTACTTGTACCTTTCTATCCTATTTATTTTATTTTGTTGGTATGTTTGGTTCTGTTCTCTGTCTCCCCCTTTTAGACTGTGAGCCCACTGTTGAGTAGGGACTGTCTCTATGTGTTGCCAATTTGTACTTCCCAAGCGCTTAGTACAGTGCTCTGCACATAGTATGCGCTCAATAAATACGATTGATTGATTGATTGATTGATTGATTCTATTTATTTTATTTTGTTAGTATGTTTGGTTTTGTTCTCTGTCTCCCCCTTTTAGACTGTGAGCCCACTGTTGGGTAGGGACTGTCTCTATATGTTGCCAATTTGTACTTCCCAAGCGCTTAGTACAGTGCTCTGCACATAGTAAGCGCTCAATAAATACGATTGATGATGATGATGATGAATGAATGAATGAATGATTGAAGGGGAGGAGTGGCTGCTTGGGTGTTTGCGCGCATGCGCGCGGCCGTGTTGGGGCGGGGGGGGCGCGGGGTGTTTCTGCGGCGGCGGGCGGGTGGGGCGGTGGCGGGAACAGCCGCTGCCCACGTGATTTCAGAGAAACGGCGCCGCAGCCCGGAAGGCGGCGATTGCGGGGAAAACGAGAAGCGAAAGTCAAGGGATGGGGACCGCGGCGCGCATGCGCAGCCCCCCCTCCCCGGGGGAGGGAGGCCGAGGGAGCGCGGGGCGTGGCCCGGGGCGGGCCGGTGGCTTCTCATTGGAGCGTGGCGGGGAGGGGGCGTGGCCTGAAGTGGACGGGTCCCTGTCATTGGAGCGTGGCGGGGAGGGGGCGTGGCCTGAGGGGGCCGGAAGCAGCGTGGCTCCGTGGAAAGAGCCCGGGCTTTGGAGTCTGAAGTCATGGGTTCGAATCCCCACTCCGCCACATGTCTGCTGTGTGACCTTGGGCAAGTCACTTCACTTCTCTGAGCCTCAGTTATCTCATCTGTAAAATGGGGATTAATCAATCAATCAATCGTATTTATTGAGCGCTTACTGTGTGCTGAGCACTGTACTATCAATCAATCGTATTTATTGAGCGGTTACTGTGTGCAGAGCACTGTACTAAGCGCTTGGGAAGTACAAGTTGGCAACATATAGAGACGGTCCCTACCCCATAGCGGGCTCGCAGTCTAGAAGGGGGAGACAGACAACAAAACAAAACATATTAACAAAATAAAATGAATATAATAAATATGTAAAATAAATAAATAGAGTAATAAATCTGTACAAACATATATACATATATACAGGTGCTGTGGGGAAGGGAAGGAGGTAAGGCGGGGGGATGGAGGGGGGACGAGGGGGAGAGGAAGGAGGGGGCTTAGTCTGGGAAGGCCTCCTGGAGGAGGTGAGCTCTCAGCAGGGCCTTCAAGGGAATAAGACTGTGAGCCCCACGTGGGACAACCTGATCACTTTGTATCACCCCAAGCGCTTAGAACAGTGCTTTGCACATAGTAAGCAATTAACAAATGCCAACATTATTACTATTATTATTAACAAATACAAAGATTATTATTGTTATTAGGGCCTGCCGGGGGGAGGGGGCGTGGCCTGGAGCGGGCCGGGAGCCTTTCATTGGGGCGGGGAGGGGGCGTGGCCTGAAGTGGACGGGAGCCTGTCATTGGTGCGTGGCGCGGAGGGGGCGTGGCCCCGGCGGCGAGGGGCGTGGCCTGTGGAGTCCGGGGCGTGGCCTGGTGAGAGACGCCACTCGATAAATATTGTACTTACTTACTATTCTATTTATTTTATTTTGTTAACATGTTTTGTTTTGTTGTCTGTCTCCCCTTTCTAGACTATATATGTATGTACTGTATATATGTTTGTACAGAGTTATTACTCTGTGTATTTTACTTGTACATATTTGCTATTCTATTTATTTTATTTTGTTAATATGTTTTGTTGCCTGTCTCCCCCTTCTAGACTGTGAGCCCGCTGTTGGGTAGGGACCGGCTCTAACACGTTGCCGACTTGGACTTCCCAAGCGCTTAGTACAGTGCTCTGCACACAGTAAGCGCCCAATAAAGACGATTGAATGAATGAACATGCAAATTCGTGAAGCGTTCCATATGTTTAAGCCCTGCTGAGAGCTCACCTCCTCCAGGAGGCCTTCTCATTCATTCATTCAATCGTCCTTATTGAGCGCTTACTGTATGCAGAGCACTGTACTAAGCGCTTGGGAAGTACAGATTGGCAACATAGAGAGACGGTCCTTACACAACAGCGGGCTTTCCCAGACTGGGACCCCTTTTTTCTCTCCCCATCCCCCCGCCCTACCTCCTTCCCCTCCCCACAGCACCTGTAAATAATAATAATAATAATAATAATGGCATTTATTAAGCGCTTACTATGTGCAAAGCACTGTTCTAAGCGCTGATAATCATGATGGCATTGATTAAGCGCTTACTAGGTGCAAAGCACTGTACTAAGCGCTGATAATCATGAGGGCATTTATTAAGCGCTTACTAGGTGCAAAGCACTGTTCTAAGCGCTGATGATAATAATGATGGCACTTATTAAGCGCTTACTAGGTGCAAAGCACTGTTCTAAGCGCTGATAATCATGATGGCATTGATTAAGCGCTTACTAGGTGCAAAGCACAGTTCTAAGCGCTGATAATAATAATGATGGCATTTATTCAGCGCTTACTAGGTGCAAAGCACTGTTCTAAGCGCTGATGATAATGATGGCATTTATTAAGCACTTACTAGGTGCAAAGCACTGTTCTAAGCGCCGATAATAATGATGGCATTTATTAAGCGCTTACTAGGTGCAAAGCACTGTTCTAAGCGCTGATAATAATGATGACATTGATTAAGCGCTTACTAGGTGCAAAGCACTGTTCTAACCGCTGATAATAATGATGGCATTTATTAAGCACTTACTAGGTGCAAAGCACTGTTCTAAGTGCTGATAATAATGATGGCATTTATTAAGCGCTTACTAGGTGCAAAGCACAGTTCTAAGCGCTGATAATAATAATGATGGCATTTATTAAGCGCTTACTAGGTGCAAAGCACTGTTCTAAGCGCTGATAATAATGATGACATTGGTTAAGCGCTTACTAGGTGCAAAGCACTGTTCTAAGCGCTGATGATAATAATGATGGCATTTAATAAGCGCTTACTAGGTGCAAAGCACTGTTCTAAGCGCTGATAATAATGATGACATTGATTAAAAGCTTACTAGGTGCAAAGCACTGTTCTAAGGGCTGATAATAATGATGGCATTTATTAAGCGCTTACTAGGTGCAAAGCACTGTTCTAAGCGCTGATGGTAATAATGATGACATTGATTAAGCACTTACTAGGTGCAAAACACTGTTCTAAGGGCTGATAACAATGACATTTATTAAGCGCTTACTAGGTGCAAAGCACTGTTCTAAGCGCTGATAATAATGATTACATTGATTAAGCGCTTACTAGGTGCAAAGCACTGTTCTAAGGGCTGATAATAATGATGGCATTTATTAAGTGCTTACTAGGTGCAAAGCACTGTATTAAGCGCTGATAATAATGATGGCACATTAAGCGCTTACTAGGTGCAAAGCACTGTTCTAAGTGCTGATAATAATGATGACATTGATTAAGCGCTTACTAGGTGCAAAGCACTGTTCTAAGCGCTGATAATAATGGTGACATTTATTAAGCGCTTACTAGGTGTAAAGCACTGTACTAAGCGCTGATAATAATGAGGGCATTTATTAAGCGCTTACTAGGTGCAAAGCACTGTTCTAAGCGCTGATGATAATAATGATGGCATTTATTAAGCGCTTACTATGTGCAAAGCAGCACTGTTCTAAGTGCTGATAATAATGATGGCATTTATTAAGCGCTTACGATGTGCAAAGAAGCACTGAAGTGCTGATAATGATGGCGTTTATTAAGCGCTTACTATGTGCAAAGAAGCACTGTTCTAAGCGCTGGGGAGGTTACAAGGTGATCAGGTTGTCCCTCGGGGGGCTCACAGTCTTAATCCCCCCATTTCCCAGATGAGGTAACTGAGGCCCAGAGAAGTGAAGCGACTTGCTCAAAGTCACACAGCTGACAATTGGCAGAGTGGGGATTTGAACCCATGACCTCTGACTCCAAAGCCCGGGCTCTTTCCACTGAGCCACGATGCTTCTCTCTATATGTTTGTACAGATTTATTACTCTATTTATTTTACTTGTCCATATTTACTATTCTATTTATTTTGTTAAATGAAGTTTATCTAGCTTTATTTCTACTTATTCTGACGACTTGACACCTGTCCACATGTTTGGTTTTGTCGTCTGTCTCCCCCTTCTAGACTGTGAGCCCGTCGTTGGGTAGGGACTGTCTCTGCATGTTGCCAACTTGTACTTCCCAAGCGCTTAGTACAGTGCTCTGCACACAGTAAGCGCTCAATAAATACGATTGAATGAATTTCTATTTGTTCTGATGACTTGACACCTGTCTCCGTGTTTTGTTTTGTTGTCTGTCTCCCCTTTCTAGACTGGGAGCCCGTTGTTGGGTAGGGACCGTCTCTATATGTCGCCGACTTGTACTTCCCAAGCGCTTAGTACAGTGCTCTGCACACAGTAAGCGCTCAATAAATACGATTGAATGAATGAATGAATGAGATAGGGGGCTTGTCTTGGACGGAGATGCTTGGAAGTGGATCGGACTGGAGAACTGTCGTATGCATAGCACTACCCTGGGCGCTCACCGTGTGCACAGCGCTGTGCTGGACGCCTTCTAATAATAAGAATAATAATTCAGGGTTTAGGACAGTACCTGGCACATAGTAAGCGCTTAATAAATGCCATCCACAATTATTATTGTATTTGTTAAGAACAGTACCTGGCACATAGTAAGCGCTTAATAAATACCATCCGCAATTATTATTGTATTTGTTAAGTGTTTATCCTGTGCCACGCACTGTTCTAAGCGCTGGGGTAGATACGAGGTCATCAGGTTTTCCATATGGGGCTCACGTTCTTCATTCCCATTTTGCAAAGGAGGAAACTGAGGCCCAGAAAAGTGAAGTTGTTGAAGTTGGAGAAGCAGCGTGGCTCAGTGGAAAGAGCCCGGGCTTTGGAGTCAGAGGTCATGGGTTCAAATCCTGGCTCCACCACTTGTCAGCTGGGTGACTTTGGGCAAGTCACTTCACTTCTCTGGGCCTCAGTTACCTCAACTGTAAAATGGGGATTAAGGCTGTGAGCCCCCCCGTGGGACAACCTGATCACCTTGTAATCTCCCCTGCCCTTAGAACAGTGCTTTGCACATAGTAAGCGCTTAATAAATGCCATTAAAAAAAAAGTTGTTGTTGCCGACTTGGACTTCCCAAGCGCTTAGTCCAGTGCTCTGCACACAGTAAGCGCTCAGTAAATACGATTGAATGAATGAAGTGACGGGCTCAAGGTCACACAGCAGAAAAGTGGCTGCAGGGATTAGAACCCATGACCTTCTGACTCACAGGGCTGCGCTCTATCCACTACGCCATGCTGCTTCTGTGGGCAGAGTGCTGTACTGGGCGCCTTCTGTGGGCAGAGCGCTGTCCTGGATGCCCACTGCATGGCTCAGTGGAAAGAGCCCGGGCTTTGGAGTCAGAGGTCATGGGTTCAAATCCTGGCTCCACCACTTGTCAGCTGGGTGACTTTGGGCAAGTCACTTCACTTCTCTGGGCCTCAGTTACCTCAACTGTAAAATGGGGATTAAGGCTGTGAGCCCCCCCGTGGGACAACCTGATCACCTTGTAATCTCCCCTGCGCTTAGAACAGTGCTTTGCACATAGTAAGCGCTTAATAAATGCCATTAAAAAAAGTTGTTGTTGCCGACTTGGACTTCCCAAGCGCTTAGTCCAGTGCTCTGCACACAGTAAGCGCTCAGTAAATACGATTGAATGAATGAAGTGACGGGCTCAAGGTCACACAGCAGAAAAGTGGCTGCAGGGATTAGAACCCATGACCTTCTGACTCACAGGGCTGCGCCCTATCCACTGCGCCATGCTGCTTCTGTGGGCAGAGCGCTGTCCTGGACAGCCACTATGGGCAGAGCGCTGTACTGGATGCCCACTGCGTGACTCAGTGGAAAGAGCCCGGGCTTTGGAGTCAGAGGTCATGGGTTCTAATCCCGGCTCCGCCGCTTGTCTGCTGTGTGACTTTGGGCAAGTCACTTCACGTCTCTGGGCCTCAGTTCCCTCATCTGTAAAATGGGGATTAAGACTGTGGGCCCCCCGTGGGACAACCTGATCACCTTGTAACCTCCCCAGCGCTTAGAACAGTGCTTTGCACATAGTAAGCGCTTAAAAGATGCCATCATCATTATTATTATTATTACCTCGTATCTTCCCCAGTGCTTAGAACAGGGCTCGGCACATAAGAAGCGCTTAAAAAATGCCATCATTATTATTATTATTACCTTGTATCTTCCCCCGTGCTTAGAACAGGGCTTGGCACATAATAAGCGCTTAACAAATACCGTCGTTATTATTATTATTTATTGATTTATTTTACTTGTACATATATTTATTTTACTTGCACATATCTATCCTATTTATTTTATTTTGTTAGTATGTTCGGTTTTGTTCTCTGTCTCCCCCTTTTAGACTGTGAGCCCACTGTCGGGTAGGGCCTGTCTCTATATGTTGCCAATTTGTACTTCCGAAGCGCTTAGTCCAGTGCTCTGCACATAGTAAGCGCTCAATAAATACGATTGATGGTGATATTATTGGCGAGGCTGAGGTCTAGCTCAAACAGTTAAAGGGGGGCACGGACGGAAGCCGGGGTCACCGGCCCCGACGCCCCCGCAGCTGGAGCCTCTGGCTAAAGTTGAATTGGGGCTGGGGGGTTGTTAGTAGCGGGGTGGCTGTAGAAGACTCCTCTTTACCCCATCCCTCCCGCAATCCAGGTTAACCTGACTGGGCCATCAATGGCTTGGTCCAAGAGGAAAACTCCCTCCTATTCCCAGACCGTTCGGGGACCTCCTGTCACCCCCGTCCCCACCCCATCCTTTCCCATTCCCAAATCCCAGGGAAGAGGCCTGAACTTCCAAGCAGGGTCTCCCAGCAGGGTCTTGGCATCGGATGGACAGGAAGGAAATCGAGTCCTAGAAATCCCCGCGTCCACCCTGTAAACCCGAGCCGAGGACCTCGTGGGAATTCCAGGCTTTGGAGTCATCATCAGTCGTATTTATTGAGCGCTTACTGTGTGCAGAGCACTGTACTAAGCACTTGAGTCAGAGGTCAGGGGTTGAAAATTGTCAGCTGTGTGACATCAATCAATCGATCGTATTTGAGCGCTTACTGTGTGCAGAGCACTGTACTAAGCGCTTGGGAAGTACAAGTTGGCAACACTGCTCTGGGCCCCAGTTACCTCATCTGGAAAATGGGGATGAAGACTGTGAGCCCCGCGTGGGACAACCTGATCACCCTGTATAATAATAATAATGGCATTTGTTAAGCGCTTACTATGTGCCGAGCACTGTTCTAAGCGCTGGGGGAGATACAAGGTAATTGAGTTGTCCCACTTGGGGCTCAGTCTTCATCCCCATTTTACAGATGAGGTAACTGAGGCCCAGAGAAGTGAAGTGACCTGCCCAAAGTCACACAGCTGATGAGTGACGGAGCCGGAACTAGAACCCACGACCTCTGACTCCCAAACCCGGGCTCTTTCCGCTGAGCCACGCTGCTTCTCCCAGCGCTTGGCACATAGTAAGTGCCTTACCTCCTTCCCTTCCCCACAGCACCTGTATATATGTCTATATGTTTGTACGTATTTATTACTTGATTTATTTATTTATTTTACTTGTACATATCTATTCTATTAATTTTATTTTGTTAATATATTTTGTTTTGTTCTCTGTTTCCCCCTTCTAGACTTGGAGCCCACTGTTGGGTAGGGACTGTCTCTATATGTTGCCAACTTGTACTTCCCAAGCGCTTAGTACAGTGCTCTGCACACAGTAAGCGCTCAATACAATTGATTGATTGATTGATGGATTGATAGATAGTAAGTGCTTAACCAACGTCATTATTATTATCATTATTAATTGTACATTTTGCCCCAGCCCCACAACCTCTTTTGTTCATATCCTGTTGTCAGTTGCTCCTCTTATCCATAATTTAGTTTACCATCATTCGTCTCCCGTTAGGCTGTAAGCTCCTTAAGGGCAGGGATCCGCTGCATCGTCATCTCCCAATCAATCAATCGTATTTATTGAGCGCTTACTGTGTGCAGAGCACTGTACTAAGCGCTTGGGAAGTCCAAGTTGGCAACATATAACGACGGCCCCTACCCAACAGTGGGCTCACAGTCTAGAAGACTGTGTGTGAAGACTCCCAAGCGCTCAGTACAGTGCCGTGCACGCAGTAATCAATCAATCAACCGTATTTATTGAGCGCTTACTGTGTGCAGAGCACTGTACTAAGCGCTTGGGAAGTACAAGTTGGCAACATATAGAGACGGTCCCTACCCAACAGTGGGCTCACAGTCTAAAAGTAAGCGCTCGGTGGGTAGCGTGGATTGTTGGACGGCCCATCCCTTGGTTCAGGAGTCTGTGCTTGGGCCCAAGGCTCTCCCGGGAATGGCGCGGGGGGAATTGGCAGCGGGCGATGCCGCTTCCCGGATTTGGCGGCTAATTGGGGTTGGGGGGACCCGTGGGCCCCTTCTGGGCCAGCCGGGATCCCGATCCCAAAGGAATGGAGTCAGAGCCCGGAGGACCGGAGAAAGGCAGGAAAGCAGCGGCAACTTTCCGGATGGGCCGATCGGAGCCCCGCTGCAGGGAACTCAGGGAAGGGGCAGTTGGCCAGGAAAATGGGAAGCGAGTGAGGGGGGACGGTCCAGTCCCTGTCCGGTCTGGTCCAGGCGGCCGGAGGCCGGCACCCCCTCGATGCGCCGGGTCACACGGGCGCTGCCATCTTCTCCGGCCGGGGCCTTGGGGCGCGGCATTCAGTCGGCGGAATACGGGGAGCCCATCTGGGAACGGAGAACGGACAAGGCCGGGGATCAGAGAATCAATCAATCAATCAATCGTATTTATTGAGCGCTTACTATGTGCAGAGCACTGTACTAAGTGCTTGGGAAGTACAAATTGGCATCACATAGAGACAGTCCCTACCCAACAGTGGGCTCACAGTCTAAAAGGGGGAGACAGAGAACAGAACCAAACATACCAACAAAATAAAATAAGTAGGATAGAAATGTACAAGTAAAATAAATAAATAAATAAATAGAGTAATAAATATGTACAACCATATATACATCTATATAGGTGCTGTGGGGAAGGGAAGGAGGTAAGATGGGGGGATGGAGAGGGGGATGAGGGGGAGAGGAAAGTAGGGGCTCAGTCTGGGAAGGCCTCCTGGAGGAGGTGAGCTCTCAGCAGGGCCTTGAAGGGAAGAGAAGCAGCGGGGCTCAGTGGAGAGAGCCCGGGCTGGCGAGTCCGAGGTCATGGGTTCTAATCCCGGCTCCGCCACTTTCATTCAATCGTACTTATCGAGCGCTTACTGTGTGCAGAGCGCTGTGCTAAGCACTTGGGAAGTACAAGTTGGCAACATATGGACCCAACAGAGGGCTCACAGTCTAGAAGTGACTTTGGGCGAGTCACTTAACTTCTCCGGGCCTCACTTACCTCATCTGTGAAATGGGGATTAAGACTGTGAGCTGCATGTGGGACAACCTGATTACCTTGTATCCCCCCAGTGCTTAGAACAGCGCTTGGCACATAGTCAGCACTTAACAAATGCCATTATTATTATTATTTTTTATTATTATCAGCATTAAACCCTTGGCCTTCCCTTCCCGTAAATGGATATCGTTCAGCAGGCCCGTGAGGGCCAGGAAGCGGGGCTGGAAACCCCGTCTTGGCCTAGTGGAAAGAGCCCAGGCCTGGGTGTTGGGGGATCTGGGTTCTATTCCCAGCTCTTCTGTGTCACTTTGGGCAAGTCTCTTCACTTCATTCATTCATTCATTCATTCATGCAATCATTCACTCAATCATTCAATCGTATTTATTCATTCATTCATTCAATCGTATTTATTGAACGCTTACTGTGTGCAGAGCACTTTACTAAGCGCTTGGGAAGTACAAGTTGGCAACATCTAGAGACGGTCCCTACCCAACAGTGGGCTCACAGTCTAGAAGGGGGAGGCAGAGAACAAAACCAAACATATTAACAAAATAAAATAAATTGAATAAATATGTACAAATAAATAGAGTAATAAATAGGTACAAACATATATACATATATATAGGTGCTGTGGGGAGGGGAAGGAGGTAAGGCGGGGGGATGGAGGGGGAAGGAGGGGGAGAGGAAGGAGAGGGCTCAGTCTGGGAAGTACTCTCAGTACAGTCTACTTCTCTAGACTGTACTCTCCTTGTGGGCAGGCAACATGTCTACTAACGATTGAATGAATCAATCAATCGTATTTATTGAGCGCTTACTGTGTGCAGAGCACTGTACTAAGCGCTTGGGAAGTCCAAGTTGGCAACATATAGAGACAGTTCCTACCCAACAGTGGGCTCACAGTCTAAAAGGGGGAGACAGAGAACAAAACCAAACGTACTAACAAAATAAAATAAATAGAATAGATATCTACAAGTAAAATAAATAAATAAATAGAGTAATAAAACTGTACAAACATATATACATATATACAGGTGCTGTGGGGAAGGGAAGGAGGTAAGATGGGGGGATGGAGAGGGGGACGAGGGGGAGAGGAAGGAAGGGGCTGAGTGTGGGAAGGCCTCCTGGAGGAGGTGAGCTCTCAGTAGAGCCTTGAAGGGAGGAAGAGAGCGAATTTGGCAGTCCTTACCCAACAGTGGGCTCACAGTCTAAAAGGGGGAGACAGAGAACAAAACCAAACATACTAACAAAATAAAATAAATAGAATAGATATGTACAAGTAAAATAAATAAATAGAGTAATAAATCTGTAAAAACATATATACATATATACAGGTGCTGTGGGGAAGGGAAGGAGGTAAGATGGGGGGATGGAGAGGGGGACGCGGGGGAGAGGAAAGAGGGGGCTCAGTCTGGGAAGTACTCTCAGTACAGTCTACTTCTCTAGACTGTACTCTCCTTGTGGGCAGGGAACTTTGGGCAAGTCACCTAACTTCTCTGGGCCTCAGTTACCTCATCTGGAAAATGGGGATGAAGACTGTGAGCCCCATGTGGGACAACCTGATCACCTTGTATCCCCCCCCCCCCCGCAGCGCTTAGAACAGTGCTTTGCACATAGTAAGCGCTTAATAAATGTCATTATAAAAAAACATGTCTACTAACGATTGAATGAATGAATGAACAGGGCCTGGCACATAGTAAGCGCTTAACAAATACCATCATTATTATTATTATGAGGCACGGACGCAGGCCCGTCGTGAGTAGGCCGGGTGGCCAGTCCTTACCGCGCTCTGGATGGTGGCGGGGCTGAGGTGCTCCGTGAGGGCGGCGTAGACGCTCGGGGACATGGGCAGCAGGTCGGCCGGAGACTGCGGCTCGGGGCAGTCGCTCCGGCTGGAAGAAATCCCGGGGGGCGTCGAGGAGGCGGCGGCTGGGCCGGGATGCCTCCCCTCCGTCCGGCCTACCCATTGCTCGCTCGGGCTCCCACCGGACAGGGCCCCCGTCCTCGTCCCCACAGCCCTCCGGCCCAACATCATCATCGTCCTCATGACGATGGTGTCGGAGAAGCAGCGTGGCTCAGTGGCAAGAGCCTGGGCTTGAGAGTCAGAGGCCCTGGGTTCTAATCCCAGCTCCGCCACTTGTCTGCTGTGTGACCTTGGGCAAGTCACTTAATAATAATAATAATGATGATGATGATGGCATTTGTTAAGCGCTTACTATGTGCAAAGCACTGTTCTAGGCACTGGGGGGATACAAGGTGATCAGGTTGTCCCATGTGGGGCTCAGAGCCTTCATCCCCATTTTACAGATGAGGGGACTGAGGCTCAGAGAAGTGAAGTGGCTTGCCCGAAGTCACACAGCTGACAAGTGGCGGGGCCGGGATTAGAACCCATGACCTCTGACTCCCAAGCCACTGAGCCACGCTGCTTCCCACGCTTAACTTCTCTGTGCCTCAGTTCCCTCATCTGTAAAATGGGGATTAAAAGCGCGAGCCCCACAGGGGACACCCTGATTACCCTGTATCTACCCCAGCGCTTAGAACAGTGCTCTGTCTCCCCCTCCTTCTCTGTCTCCCCCTTCTAGACTGTGAGCCCACTGTTGGGTAGGGACTGTCTCTATATGTTGCCAATTTGTACTTCCCAAGCGCTTAGTAAAGTGCTCTGCACACAGTAAGCGCTCAATAAATACGATTGATTGATTGATAATAATAATAATAATAATGATGGCATTTATTAAGCGCTTACTATTGTTCTAAGTGCTGGGGAGGTTACAAGGTGATCCGGTTGTCCAACAGGGGGCTCACAGTCTTACTCCCCATTTTACAGATGAGGGAACTGAGGCACAGAGAAGTGAAGTGACTTGCCCTAAGTCACACAGCTGACAATTGGCGGAGTCGGAATCTGAACCCCTGACCTCTGACTCCAAAGCCCGTCCTCTTACCAATGAGCCAGTAAGCGCTTAACAAATACCATTATTATTATTATTATTCTCTGGGCCTCAGTTCCCTCATCTGGAAAACGGGGCTGAAGACTGTGAGCCCCACGTGGGACAACCTGATCACCTCGCGCCTCGCCCAGCGCTTAGAACAGTGCTTGGCACATAGTAAGCGCTTAACGAATGCCACCATTATTATTTGTTAAGCGCTTACAATGTGCCAAGCGCTGGTAGATACGAGGGAATCAGGTTGTCCCACGCGGGGCTCTCAGTCTTCACCCCCATTTTCCAGATGGAGGGAACTGAGGCACAGAGAAGTGAAGTGGCTGGATCTAGGTCACACAGAAGTCAGGTGGGAGAGGCGGGATTAGAACCCACGTCCTCTGACTCCCAAACCCGGGCTCTTCCCACTGAGCCACGCTGCTTCTCGGCATCTCCCCGCTTCAATCGTTCCCGTCCCGAGAGATGCCAAGTCCAGCACTATTTGCCGCAGAGCAGCTGGTTGCTGTTTTGGGCGCCCACCCTCATGGCTACAGATGGCCATCCAGGCCCCCTGCCTCTTTCCATCATCATCATCATCAATCGTATTTATTGAGCGCTTACTGTGTGCAGAGCACTGTACTAAGCGCTTGGGAAGTACAAATTGGCAACGTATAGAGACCGTCCCTACCCAACAGTGGGCTCACAGTCTAAAAGGGGGAGACAAAACCGAACATACTACAAAATAAAATAGAGTAGATATGTACAAGTAAAATAAAAATAGAGTAATAAATATGTACAAACATATATACATATATACAGGCGCTGTGGGGAAGGGAAGGAGGAAAGATGGGGGGACCCAATGACCCAATATGAGAAGCAGCGTGGCTCAATGGAAAGAGCCCGGACTTTGGAGTCAGAGGTCATGGGTTCAAATCCCAGCTCCGCCACTTGTCAGCTGTGTGACTTTGGGCAAGCCAGTTAACTTCTCTGGGCCTCAGTTCCCTCATCTGTGAAATGGGGATGAAGACTGTGAGCCCCCTTGGGACAACCTAATCACCTTGTAACCTCCTCAGCGCTTAGAACAGTGCTCTGCACATAGTCAGCGCTTAATAAATGCCATTAAAAAATATATATATGGGTCATCCCAGTGACCCAATATGGGTCATCCCACCCCCAGACCCTCCCCTCTCCATCCCTGACTCCCCCGGTGACCCAGCCCGGACCATCCCACCATTCCCGGCTCTCCCCTCCGTTGTCAGGGTCCAGTGGGATTTACGCACATGGTTGAGATTGGGATGAACACGGAAGGGACGTAACCTTTGTCTCCCCTTTCTGTGGGTCTCGAAGCTGAAAAATAAAGAAGTCGTTTCTCAGAGAAGGAAGCAGAAAACCCCAAGTCTAAACGATCAGATGGCGGGGACAGAGGGGCAGATAATAATGAGAAGGAAGCAGAAAACCCCAAATCTAAACAATCAGATGGCGGGGACAGAGGGGCAGATAATAATGATGGTGTTTGTTGAGCGCTTACTACGTGCAGGCACTGCACTAAGCGCTGGGGTGGATACAAGCAAATCGTGTTGTGCTTTCCAAGCTCTGCAAACGGTAAGCGCTCAATAAAGACGATGGAATGAATGAATGAGTTGGACGCAGTCCCGCGCGGGGCTCTCAGTCCTCAGCCCCATTTTGCAGATGAGGGAACTGAGGCCCAGAGAAGTGAAGTGAAGGAAAGCCCCTTCTTTCCTCTCCCCCTCGTCCCCCTCTCCATCCCCCCATCTTACCTCCTTCCCTTCCCCACAGCACCTGTATATATGTATATATGGTTGTACATATTTATTACTCTATTTATTTATTTATTTTACTTGTACATTTCTATCCTACTTATTTTATTTTGTTGGTATGTTTGGTTCTGTTCTCTGTCTCCCCCTTTTAGACTGTGAGCCCACTGTTGGGTAGGGACTGTCTCTATGTGATGCCAATTTGTACTTCCCAAGCGCTTAGTACAGTGCTCTGCACATAGTAAGCGCTCAATAAATACGATTGATTGATTGATTGATTGATTGAAGTGACTGGCCCAAGGTCACAAAGCAGACACGTGGCGGAGCCAAAATTAGAGCCCGTGACCTTCGGACTCCTGGGCCTCTGCTCTAACCACTACACCGGGGCAGGTGGATGGATGGATCACAGAGGGGCAGATGGACAGAGGACAGAGGAGAGGATAATAATAATAATAATAATAATAATAATAATAATGATGGCATTTGTTAAGCACTTACTATGTCCCAATGTCCCATCCGCCAAGCTAGCTCTCTTCCTCCCTTCAAGGCCCTACTGAGAGCTCACCTCCTCCAGGAGGCCTTCCCACACTGAGCCCCTTCCTTCCTCTCCCCCTCGTCCCCCTCTCCATCCCCCCATCTTACCTCCTTCCCTTCCCCACAGCACCTGTATATATGTTTGTACATATTTATTACTCTATCTTGTATATATCTATTCTATTTATTTTATTTTGTTAGTATGTTTGGTTTTGTTCTCTGTCTCCCCCTTCTAGACTGTGAGCCCGCTGTTGGGTAGGGACCATCTCTATATGTTGCCAACTTGGACTTCCCAAGCGCTTAGTACAGTGCTCTGCACACAGTAAGTGCTCAATAAATACAATTGATTGATTGATTGATTGCAAAGCGCTGTTCTAAGCGCTAGGGGGGATACAAGGTGATTAGGTTGTCCTACATGGGGCTCAGTCTTAATCCCCATTTTACAGATGAGGTAACTGAGGCTCAGAGAAGTGAAGTGACCTGCCCAAAGCGCTTTTCCCGGAGCTGCGGCCCGGGACTGAGTCTGGAAGCCCCCTTTCTCCTCTCCTCCTCCCCTCCCCATCGCCCCCCACCAACCTCCTTCCCATTCCCACAGCACTTGTATATATTTGTACAGATTTATTACTCTATTTATTTTACTTGTACATATTTACTACTCTATTTTATTAATGATGGAGTATTTACTACTCTCTTTTATTAATGATATCACAGCTATATCATATATCATAGCTATATCACAGCTTTTAGACTGTGAGTCCACTGTTGGGTAGGGACTGTCTCTATATGTTGTCAACTTGGACTTCCGAAGCGCTTAGTACAGTGCTCTGCACACAGTAAGCGCTCAATAAATACGATTGATGATGACGATATCGTAGCTACAATTCTATTTATTCTAACGGTTGTGACACTGTCCACCTGTTTTGTTCTGCTGTCCGTCTCCCCCTTCTAGACCGTGAGCCCGCTGTTGGGTAGGGACCGTCTCTAGATGTTGCCGACTTGGACTTCCCGAGCGCTTAGTCCAGTGCTCTGCACGCAGTAAGCGCTCAATAAACACAACTGAATGAAGTGGCTGAGTCGGGATTAGAACCCACAACCTCTGCCCCCCAAGCCCACGCTGTACTGAGCACTTGGGACAGGACGCTATAAGAATATAGTGTATTCTTAGAATATAAGAGAAGCAACGTGGCTCATCATCATCATCATCAATCGTATTTATTGAGCGCTTACTATGTGCAGAGCACTGTACTTTCCCCTGAGCCACGAGGACAGAGGGGACTGAGGAGAAGATGGACAGAGCACAGAGGGGCAGAGGAGCAAATCAATCAATCAATCATATTTATTGAGCGCTTACTGTGGGCAGAGCACTGTACTAAGCGCTTGGGAAGTCCAAGTTGGCAACAGATCGAGACGGTCCCTACCCAACAGTGGGCTCACAGCCTAGAATGGACACAGCGCTATTTATTCTATTTATTTTATTTTGTTAGTACGTTCGGTTTTGTTCTCTGTCTCCCCCTTTAAGACTGTGAGCCCACTGGTGGGTAGGGACTGTCTCTAGATGTTGCCAACTTGGACTTCCCAAGCGCTCAGTACAGTGCTCTGCACACAGTAAGCGCTCACTAAATACGATTGATTCCCAAACGCTTAGTACGGTGCTCTGCACACAGTGAGTGCTCAATAAATACGATTGATTGATTGAGCCCACTGTTGGGTAGGGACTGTCTCTAGATGTTGCCAACTTGGACTTCCCAAGCGCTCAGTACAGTGCTCTGCACACAGTAAGTGCTCAATAAATACGATTGATTGACAGAGGGAAGAAACTAGATCTGTTCAGCTCCCCATTTTCCTTCCCCTCTCCCCCTGGGTCGTCGTCCTTCCCGCTGCTTCCTCAACGCCCCCAACCTCCCTCCTGCGTCTCCTTTCTTCCCCCACCTTCCTCCGGCCCTTCCCGCCGCGGACCCCCAGGCATCTGGTCCCAAACAGCCCCCCGAAGTCCCACCACGATCCGGCTGGCTGCTGTAGTGCTTGCCGAAGGCCTTGTCTTTGGGGACGTCCGGGTAGAGATACTTGAGCGGGTTTTCGGAGATGTTTTCGGCCAGGATGACCTTATAGTCGCGGAGGATGTCGGCGAAGGGCAGGGCGGCCAGCCGGCCTTTACTGTACGGCTCCACTGAATGGAACCTCACCTCTCCTGCGGCGGGCAGAGTATTGGTTATCAATCAATCAATCAATCAATCATATTGATCGAGCGCTTACTGTGTGCAGAGCGCTGTACTGAGCACTTGGGACAGGACGCTATAAGAATACAGTGTATTCTTAGAATATAAGAGAAGCAACGTGGCTCATCATCATCATCATCAATCGTATTTATTGAGCGCTATGTGCAGAGCACTGTACTAAGCGCTTGGGAAGTACCAATTGGCAACATATAGAGACAGTCATCATCATCATCAATCGTATTTATTGAGCGCTTACTGTGTGCAGAGCACTGGACTAAGCGCTTGGGAAGTACAAATTGGCAACATATAGAGACGGTCCCTACCCAACAGTGGGCTCACAGTCTAGAAGGGGGAGACAGAGTCTAAAAGGGGGCTCAGTGGAAAGAGTCCAGGACTGGGAGTCAGAGGTTGTGGGTTCAAATCCCGGCTCCGCCACTTGTCAGCTGTGTGACTTTGGGCCAGTCACTTCACTTCTTTGGGCCTCAGTTCCCCCATCTGTAAGATGGGGATGGAGACTGTGAGCCCCACGTGGGATAACCTGATCACCTTGTATCCTCCCCAGCGCTTAGAACAGTGCTTTGCACATAGTAAGCACTTAACAAATGCCATCATTATTATTATTATTACTAAGCACTGGAGCTGATAAGCCCACTGTTGGGTAGGGACTGTCTCTATGTGTTGCCAACTTGTACTTCCCAAGCGCTTAGTACAGTGCTCTGCACACAGTAAGTGCTCAATAAATACGATTGATGATGATGATGATGTTAAAAGCTAATCAGGTTGGACACAGTCCAACTTTTGTCACGTGGGGTTCACAGCCTTCCTCCCCATTTTACAGATGAGGGAACTGAGGCCCAGACTTTGGGCAAGTCATTTCACTTCTCCGTGCCTCAGTTCCCCCATCTGTAGAATGGGGATGGAGACTGTGAGCCCCCCGTGGGACAACCTGATCACCTTGTATCCTCCCCAGCGCTTAGAACAGTGCATTGCACATAGTAAGCGCTTAACAAATGCCATCATTATTATTATTACTAAGCACTGGAGCTGATAAAAGCTAATCAGGTTGGACACAGTCCAACTTGTCTCATGTGGGGTTCACAGCCTTCCTCCCTATTTTACAGATGAGGGAACTGAGGCCCAGACTTTGGGCAAGTCATTTCACTTCTCTGTGCCTCAGTTTCCCCATCTGTAGAATGGGGATGGAAACTGTGAGCCCCACATGGTACAACCTGATCACCTTATATCCTCCCCAGCGCTTAGAACAGTGCTTTGCACATAGTAAGCGCTTAACAAATGCCATCATTGTTATTATTACTAAGCACTGGAGCAGATAATAGACTACTACTCTATTTATTTATTTATTTTACTTGTGCATATCTATTCCATTTATTTTATTTTGTTAGTATGTTTTGTTTTGTTCTCTGTCTCCCCCTTTTAGACTGTGAGCCCACCGTTAGTACAGTGCTCTGCCCCTCGTCCCCCTCTCCATCCCCCCATCTTACCTCCTTCCCTTCCCCACAGCATCTGTATATATGTATATATGTTTGTACATATTTATTACTCTATTTATTTATTTATTTTACTTGTACATATCTATTCTATTTATTTTATTTTGTTAGTATGTTTGGTTTTGTTCTCTGTCTCCCCCTTTTAGACTGTGAGCCCACTGTTGGGTAGGGACTGTCTCTATATGTTGCCAACTTGGACTTCCCAAGCGCTTAGTACAGTGCTCTGCACGCAGTAAGCGCTCAATAAATACGATTGATTGATTGATTGATAAAAGCTAATCAAGTTGGACACAGTCCAACTTGTCTCATGTGGGCTTCACAGCCTTCCTCCCCATTTTACAGATGAGGGAACTGAGGCCCAGAGAAATGAGGCGACTTGCCCGAGGTCACCCAGCGGACATGTGGCGGAGCCAGGATTAGAACCCAGGTCCTCCTGACTCCCGGGCTTGGGCCGTCTCCTCGAGGCCATGCTGCTTCTCACAGTCACCCGGTTCTGCCTCTGGCCCACCTGGTTCTTGCTGCGGCCTGCCCGGCTCCCCTGCACCCCGTCCTGTCTGCCCGCTCCTCGCCTCCAGGCCATCAATCAATCAATCAATCAATCGTATTTATTGAGCGCTTACTGTGTGCAGAGCACTGGACTAAGCGCTTGGGAAGTCCAAGTTGGCAACATATAGAGACAGTCCCTACCCAACAGTGGGCTCACAGTCTAAAAGGGGGAGACAGAGAACAAAACCAAACATACTAACAAAATAAAATAAATAGAATAGATATGTACAGGCAAAATAAATAAATAAGTACAAACATATATAAATATACACAGATCCTGTGGGGAAGGGAAGGAGGTAAGATGGGGGCATGGAGAGGGGGATGAGGGGCAGAGCACTCATCATCATCATCATCATCAATCGTATTTATTGAGCGCTTACTGTGTGCAGAGCACTGTACTAAGCGCTTGGGAAGTCCAAGTTGGCAACATATAGAGACAGTCCCTACCCAACAGTGGGCTCACAGTCTAAAAGGGGGAGACAGAGAACAAAACCAAACATACTAACAAAATAAAATGAATAGAATAGATATGTACAAGTAAAATAAATAAATAAATAGAGTAATAAATATGTACAAACATATATACATATATACAGATGCTGTGGGGAAGGGAAGGAGGTAAGATGGGGGGATGGAGAGGGGGACGAGGGGCAGAGCACTGTCCTAAGCCCTTAGGAGAGTAAGCTACAACACAGTCGGTAGACATGTTCCCTGTCCACCGGGAGTTTACAGTCTAGAGGGGGAGATGGCCATTAAAATCGATTAAGGGTAAAGTTCAAAGTGCGGAAGTGACACCAATTTGTACTTCCCAAGCGCTTAGTACAGTGCTCTGCACACAGTAAGCGCTCAATAAATACGATTGATGATGATGATGATGATGAGAGGGAGGGGGAAGAGAAGATGAAGGCTTAATTGGATAGCACCTCTTGGTGGAGGATGTGATTCTAAAAAGGCTTTGGAAGTAGGAAGAGTGGTGGTCTGTGGGGATGTCCTAATAATCGTTTTAATAATTGTGGTATCTGTTAAACGCTTCCCCACAGCACCTGTATATATGTATGTACTATTTATTACTCTATTTTACTTGTACATATCTATTCTATTTATTTTATTTTGTTAGTATGTTTGGTTTTGTTCTCTGTCTCCCCCTTTTAGACTGTGAGCCCGCTGTTGGACAGGGACCGTCTCTAGATGTTGCCAACTTGGACTTCCCAAGCGCTCAGTCCAGTGCTCTGTACACAGTAAGCGCTCAATAAATACAATTGATTGATTGACTGATTGATCCGGCTCCCCATTCCGGTCCCCCCTTGAGGCCCGGCCGGTGTCCCGACCCCACCGCAGCCCCCCGGTTCCCTCCCTGCAGCCCCCACGGTCCGTGGCAGCGGGGTTGTACCGTTCTCGGCGTGGTCCACCCACGTGAAGGTGACACCACCCAGGTGGCTCTCGCTGAAGCGCAGCAGGAAGGTGCCTGGCGGCTTATCCTTGAGCAGCGCCCGCTCCTTCTCCTTGCTCACAAACCCCATCACGTACCTGCCG
Organism: Tachyglossus aculeatus; assembly: GCF_015852505.1. Lineage (NCBI taxonomy): Eukaryota > Metazoa > Chordata > Mammalia > Monotremata > Tachyglossidae > Tachyglossus > Tachyglossus aculeatus. The sequence goes on from NC_052072.1 coordinate 534,825, forward strand.
GCGGGAAGAACGGCCCACGGCTCAGACAGGGCAGGGCGGCCCATGTGGCCCACATACTGCGACCTCACCTCCTCCAAGAGGCCTTCCCAGGCTGAGCCCCCTTTTTCCTCTCCTCCTCCCCATCCCCACCGCCCTACCTCCTTCCCCTCCCCACAGCACCTGTATATATGTTTGTACAGATTTGTTACTCTATTTTACTTGTACATATTTACTATTCTATTTATTTTGTTAATGATGTGCATCTAGCTTTATTTTTATTTATTCTGATGACACCTGTCCACATGTTTTGTTCTGTTGTCTGTCTCCCCCTTCTCGACTGGCTCAGCCAGGGCAGGGCGGCCCATGTGGCCCATGGCCACGGCTAAGGTCCATACTGCGACCTCACCTCCTCCAAGAGGCCTTCCCAGGCCGAGCCCCCTTTTTCCTCTTCCCCTCCCCACAGCACCTGTATAGATGTTTCTACAGATTTATGACTCTATTTATTTTACTGGGACATATTTAATATTCTATTTATTTTGTTAGTGATGTGCATCTAGCTTTATTTTTATTTATTCTGATGGCTTGACACCTGTCCACATGCTTTGTTTTGTTGTCCCCATCCCCCCGCCCTACCTCCTTCCCCTCCCCACAGCACCTGTATATATGTCTCTACAGATTTATTACTCTATTTTACTTGGACATATTAATATTCTATTTATTTTGTTAATGTGTGCATCTAGCTTTATTTTTATTTATTCTGATGACTTGACACCAGCCCACATGTTTAGTTTTGTTGTCTGTCTCCCCCTTCTCGACTGGCTCAGCCAGGGCAGGGCGGCCCATGTGGCCCATGGCCATGGCTGAGGTCCATACTGCGACCTCACCTCCTCCAAGAGGCCTTCCCAGACTGATCCCCCTTTTTCCTCTCCTCCTCCCTATCCCCCCGCCCTACCTCCTTCCCCTCCCCACAGCACCTGTATAGATGTTTCTACAGATTTATGACTCTATTTATTTTACTGGGACATATTTAATATTCTATTTATTTTGTTAATGATGTGCATCTGGCTTTATTTCTATTTATTCTGATGACTTGACACCTGTCCACATGTTTTGTTGTCCCCATCCCCCCGTCCTACCTCCTTCCCCTCCCCACAGCACCTGTATATATGTTTGTACAGATTTATGACTCTATTTATTTTACTGGGACATATTTACTATTCTATTTATTTTGTTAATGATGTGCATCTAGCTTTATTTTTATTTATTCTGATGACACCTGTCCACATGTTTTGTTTTGTTGTCCCCATCCCCCCGCCCTACCTCCTTCCCCTCCCCACAGCACCTGTATATATGTTTGTACAGATTTATTACTCTATTTTACTTGTACATATTTACTATTCTATTTATTTTGTTAATGATGTGCATCTAGCTTTATTTTTATTTATTCTGATGACACCTGTCCACATGTTTTGTTTTGTTGTCTGTCTTCCCCTTCTCGACTGGCTCAGCCAGGGCAGGGCAGCCCATGTGGCCCATGGCCACGGCTGAGGTCCATACTGCGACCTCACCTCCTCCAAGAGGCCTTCCCAGACTGAGCCCCCTTTTTCCTCTCCTCCTCCCCATCCCCCCACCCTACCTCCTTCCCCACCCCCACAGCACCTGTATATATGTTTCTACAGATTTATTACTCTATTTTACTTGGACATATTAATATTCTATTATTTTGTTAATGTGTGCATCTAGCTTTAATTCTGTTTGTTCTGTCGACTTGACACCAGTCCACGTGTTTTCTTTTGTTGTCTGTCTCCCCTTTCTAGACTGTGGGCCCGTTGTTGGGTAGGGACTGACTCTATCTGTTGCCAACTTGTACTTCCCAGGCGCTTAGTACAGTGCTCTGCACACAGTTAGTGCTCAATAAATCCGATCGATTGATTGATTGAGAGGGACTGACTTTATCTGTTGCCAACTTGTACTTCCCAGGCGCTTAGTACAGTGCTCTGCACCCAGTAAGCGCTCAATAAATCCGATTGATTGATTGATTGATAGGGACTGACTCTATCCGTTGCCAACTTGGACTTCCCAAGCGCTTAGTACAGTGCTCTGCACACAGTAAGCACTCAATAAATCTGATCGATTGATTGATTGAGAGGGACTGACTCTATCCGTTGCCAACTTGTACTTCCCAAGCGCTTAGTACAGTGCTCTGCACACAGTAAGCGCTCAATAAATCCGATCGATTGGTTGATTGATAGGGACTGACTCTATCCATTGCCAACTTGGACTTCCCAAGCGCTTAGTACAGTGCTCTGCACACAGTAAGTGCTCAATAAATCTGATCGATTGAGTGATTGATAGGGACTGACTCTATCTGTTGCCAACTTGGACTTCCCAGGCGCTTAGTACAGTGCTCTGCACACAGTAAGCGCTCAATAAATCCAATCGATTGATTGATAGGGACTGACTCTATCCGTTGCCAACTTGTACTTCCCAAGCGCTTAGTACAGTGCTTTGCACGCCGTAAGCGCTCAATAAATCCGATTGATTGATTGATAGGGACTGACTTTATCTGTTGCCAACTTGTACTTCCCAAGCGCTTAGTACAGTGCTCTGCACACGGTAAGAGCTCCATAAATATGACTGAACGAATGAAAAAGGTCACCCGGCACAGGCCAGGGCCGAGCCGGGACGGGAGTCCGGGTGCCAGACCCTCTCCCCGGTGCCAACGTGGAGAGCAGAATATCAAGCGCGAAGTCAAATTCTGCCCACCGTCCCAGGGGACGGACCCACCGACCCCCCGAGTCCCCACCGCCCCGTCCGTCCGACCCTCCCGGCCCCCAGACAGGGCCCCCATCCTTACCCGTCGATCCAGAGGGGGAGGATGTGCTTCTTGATGAGATCCAGGGTGGCCTCCAGCCAAACCCAGAAGGTGAAGGGCTTTCCGGGTAGGTGGTCCTGCCGACAGAGATCATCATCATCATCATCAATCGCATTTATTGAGCGCTTACTATGTGCAGAGCCCTGTACTAAGCGCTTGGGAAGTACAAATTGGCAACACATAGAGACAGTCCCTACCCGGGCCCGAGGCCCTCTCAGCCTGGAGGGTCAACCATCATCCCGAGACCTGCAGGCCCCTCTCTCTTTCTCTCCTCAACCCACACGGTCAATCCGTCACCCAATCCCGTCAGTCCCACCTTCGCCACATGGCTAAAATTCACCCTTCCCTCTCCATCCAAGCTGATTCCATCCTGTATATATGTTTGTACATATTTATTACTCTATTTATTTTACTTGTACATATTTATTACTCTATTTATTTATTTATTTTACTTGTACATATCTATTCTATTTATTTTATTTTGTTAGTATGCTTGGTTTCGTTCTCTGTCTCCCCCTTGTAGACTGTGAGCCCACTGTTGGGTAGGGACTGTCTCTAGATGTCGCCAGCTTGGACTTCCATCCTGTATATGTTTGTACATATTTGTTACTCTATTTATTTATTTATTTTACTTGTACATATCTATTCTATTTATTTTATTTTGTTAGTATGCTTGGTTTCGTTCTCTGTCTCCCCCTTGTAGACTGTGAGCCCACTGTTGGGTAGGGACTGTCTCTAGATGTCGCCAGCTTGGACTTCCATCCTGTATATATGTTTGTACATATTTGTTACTCTATTTATTTATTTATTTTACTTGTGCATATCTATTCTATTTATTTTATTTTGTTAGTATGCTTGGTTTCGTTCTCTGTCTCCCCCTTGTAGACTGTGAGCCCACTGTTGGGTAGGGACTGTCTCTATATGTCGCCAGTTGGACTTCCATCCTGTATATATGTTTGTACATATTTGTTACTCTATTTATTTATTTTACTTGTACATATCTATTCTATTTATTTTATTTTGTTAGTATGCTTGGTTTCGTTCTCTGTCTCCCCCTTTTAGACTGTGAGCCCACTGTTGGGTAGGGACTGTCTCTATGTGTTGCCAGCTTGGACTTCCCAAGCGCTTAGGATGGTGCTCTGCACACAGTAAGCGCTCAATAAATACGATTGATTGATTGATCCATCCTGTATATATGTTTGTACATATTTATTACTCTATTTATTTTACTTGTGCATATCTATTCTATTTATTTTATTTTGTTAGTATGCTTGGTTTCGTTCTCTGTCTCCACTTTTAGACTGTGAGCCCACTGTTGGGTAGGGACTGTCTCTAGATGTTGCCAGCTTGGACTTCCCAAGCGCTTAGTACAGTGCTCTGCACACAGTAAGCGCTCAATAAATACGATTGATTGATTGATCCATCCTGTATATATGTTTGTACATATTTATTACTCTGTTTATTTTACTTGTACATATCTATTCTATTTATTTTATTTTGTTAGTATGCTTGGTTTCGTTCTCTGTCTCCCCCTTTTAGACTGTGAGCCCACTGTTGGGTAGGGACTGTCTCTAGATGTTGCCAGCTTGGACTTCCCAAGTGCTTAGTACAGTGCTCTGCACACAGTAAACGCTCAATAAATACAATTGATTGATTGATTGATCCATCCTGTATATATGTATATATGTTTGTACATATTTATTACTTTATTTATTTATTTATTTATTTTACTTGTACCCATCTATTCTATTTATTTTATTTTGTTAGTATGTTTGGTTTCGTTCTCTGTCTCCCCCTTCTAGACTGTGAGCCCACTGTTGGGTAGGGACTGTCTCTATATGTCGCCAACTTGGACTTCCCAAGCGCTTAGTACAGTGCTCTGCACACAGTAAGCGCTCAATAAATACGGTTGATATTGATTGATTGATTGATTCAATCGCTCATCTTAGCGATGAGCCACGAGCCGTGCTTATGAGACGCGGCATGGCTCAGTGGAGAGAACGTGGGCTTTAGAGTCAGAGGTCATGGCTCTGCCAATTGTCAGCTGGGTGACTTTGGACAAGTCACTTCACTTCCCCGTGCATCAGTTACCTCATCTGTAAAATGGGGATGAAGACTGTGAGCCCCCCGTGGGGCCACCTGATCACCTTGTAACCTCCCCAGCGCTTAGAACAGTGCTTTGTACATCATCATCATCATCATCAATCGTATTTATTGAGCGCTTACTATGTGCAGAGCACTGTACTAAGCGCTTGGGAAGTACAAATTGGCGCATAGTAAGCGCTTAATAAATGCCATCATCATCATTATTATTATTATTATTATTATCTTAGCCCACCTTGAAGACTGCATCAGCCTCCTCGCTGACCTCCCTGCCTCCCGTCTCTCCCCGCTCCAGTCCATAGTGCACTCTGCTGCCGGATCATTTTTCTAGAAAAATGTTAAGTCCACGTCTCCCCACTCCTCAAGACCCTCCAATGGTGGCCCGTCCGCCTCTGCATCAGACAGAAACTCCTTCTCATCGGCTTGAAGGCGTTCAGTCATCCTGCCCCCTCCTACCTCACCGTGCTGGTCCCCTACTCCAACCCAGGCCGCACATTTCGCTCCTCTAACGCCAACCTACTCTTTGTCCCTCGGTCTCGCTGCCGAAATCTCGCCCTCGTCCTACTTTGTGGACTAGAATATCCTCTCCCTTCAAGACTGACAGTCCACCAAGGCCTTCCCCGACAAAACCCTCATTTCCCTTTCTCTCTCTCCTTCTGCGTCACCCTTACCCTTGGATTTGCCCCCTGGATTCACCGCCCCAGCCCAACCCCACAGCACTTAGGTGCCCTAACTGTAATTTCTTTCTTTCTATTGACATCATCATCATCATCATCAATCGTATTTATTGAGCGCTTACTGTGTGCAGAGCACACATCTGTCTCCCTCGCCAGACCGTCAACTCCTTGTGGTTGCAGGGGATGTGTCTACCAACTTTACAGTATTATATTCTCCCAAACGCTTATTCCAGTGCTCTGTGCACAGTAAGCCCTCCGTAAATACAGTTGATTGATTAATAATAATAATAATAACAATAATGGTAGTTGTTAAGCGCTTACTATGTGCAAAGCCCTGTTCTAAGCGCTGGGGAGGATACAAGGTGATTAGGTGGTCCCACGGGGGGCTCACAGTCTTCATCCCCATTTTACAGATGAGGGAACTTGAGGCACAGAGAAGTGAAGTGACTTGCCCAAAGTCACACAGCTGACAGTTGGCGGAGCCGGAATTTGAACCCATGACCTCTGACTCCAAAGCCCGTGCTCTTTCCACGGAGCCACACTGCTTCTCTAGCCACGCTGCTTCTCTGTATATTCGCCCAAACGCTTATTCCAGTGCTCTGTGCACAGTAAGCCCTCTGTAAATACAGTTGACTGATTAATAATAATAATAATAATGATGGCATTTGTTAAATGCTTACTATGTGCAAAGCACTGTTCTAAGCGCTGGGGAAGTTACAAGGTGATCAGGTTGTCCCTGGGGGGACTCACAGTTTTCATCCCCATTTTACAGATGAGGCAACTGAGGCCCAGAGACGTGAAGTGACTTGTCCAAAGCCACACAGCTGACAGTTGTGGGGGTCCAGAATTTGAACCCATGACTTCTGACTCCAAAGCCCGGGCTCTTTCCTCTGAGCCATGCTGCTTTTCAATCGATTGATTGATCGATCGATTGAAACCTCCCATCCCGCTCAGCACCCTCGCCCACCCTTTGGGCTACGGATAATGCCGTTCCTCCACACCTCTCCGGCCTCCGGCCCTCCTCGGCCTCCATCCTCACCTTACAGGCCCTTCTAGACTGTGAGCCCACTGTTGGGTAGGGACTGTCTCTATATGTTGCCAACTTGTACTTCCTAAGCTCTTAGTACAGTGCTCTGCACACAGTAAGCGCTCAATAAATATGATTGATTGGCCCAGGTGAGCTGCCCACCGCCTCTCCCTTTCCCCCACAACTCCGGCCTCTGTACTTCCCTCCTTCCTCTCCCCCTCCTCCCCCTCTCCATCCCCCACCGCCTTACCTCCTTCCCTTCCCCACAGCACCTGTATACATGTATATATGTTTGTACGGATTTATTACTCTATTTATTGATTTATTTTCCTTGTGCATATCTATTCTATTTAATTTATTTTGTTAGTATGTTTGGTTTCGTTGTCTGTCTCCCCCTTCTAGACTGTGAGCCCGCTGTTGGGTAGGGACCGTCTCTCTATGTTGCCAACTTGGACTTCCCAAGCGCTTAGTCCAGTGCTCCGCACACAGTAAGCGCTCAATAAATACGATTGATTGATTGATTCCCCCCACCCCACCCCCCCCCCCGGCCTCCTGGCCTCACCTTACAGAACCTGGCCCAGGTGAGCTGTCCATCAGCATAGCTGCCTTGTGACACTGAAAAGGAGAAGATGCGTGATTCAAGCCGCCCGGGATCATTCCCTCCTCCCGGAGCCTCCGGAGGCCCAAAAGAGCTGGGGGACCGAAGGTGGATTTGTTAATTTGTTTGTTAATATGTTTTCATCATCAACCGTATTTATTGAGCGCTTACTGTGTGCAGAGCAGTGTACTAAGCGCTTGGGAAGTCCAGGTTGGCAACATATAGAGACTGTGAGCCCACTGTTGGGTAGGGACTGTCTCTATATGTTGCCAATTTGTACTTCCCAAGTGCTTAGTACAGTGCTCTGCACATAGTAAGCGCTCAATAAATACGATTGATGATGATAGAGACAGTCCCTACCCAACAGTGGGCTCCCAGTGTTTTGTTTTGTTGTCTGTCTCCCCCTTCTAGACTGTGAGCCCGCTGTTGGGTAGGGACCGTCTCTATTTGTTGCCAACTTGGACTTTCCGAGCGCTTAGTACAGTGCTCTGCACACAGTAAGCGCTCAATAAATATGAATGATTGATTGGAGAGTTAGTAAGCGTGATCCCTGCCCTTGAGGAGCATACGGTCTTCTGTGTGTGAAGCACTGAACTCCTCAGCGCTTAACAGACTTAGTAGCCACGGTCTCTGCCTTCAAGGGGCTTGCTGCGAGAAGCAGCGTGGCTCAGTGGAAAGGGCACGGGCTTTGGAGTCAATCAATCAATCAATCAATCGTATTTATTGAGCGCTTACTGTGTGCAGAGCACTGGACTAAGTGCTTGGGAAGTACAAGTCGGCAACACATAATAGTCAGAGGTCATGGGTTCAAATCCCGGCTCCGCCAATCGTCAGCTGTGTGACTTTGGGCATGTCACGTCACTTCTCTGGGCCTCAGTGACCTCATCTGGAAAATGGGGATTAAGACTGTGAGCCCCCCTGGGACAACCTGATCACCTTGTAACCTCCCCACTGCTTAGAACAGTGCTTTGCACATAGTAAGTGCTTAATAAATGTCATTATTATTATTATTATTACTGTACCACGTGCAGAACACTGGACTGAGTGCTTGGAGGAATTCAATAGAGTTAGCAGACACGATCCCTGCCCTGAAGGAGCTCGCAGACTACAATAATAATAATAATAATTGCATTTCTTAAGCGCTTACTATGTGCCAGGCACTGTTCTAATCACTGGGGTGGACACAAGCAAATCGTGTAGGACACAGTCCCTGTCCCACATAGCGCTCAAAGTCTTAATCCCCATTTCACAGATGAGGTAACCGAGGCCCAGAGAAGTGAAGTGATAATAGTGTCATTGTTAAGCACTTACATGCGCCAGGCACTGTACTAAACACTGTGGCGGATACAAGCAAGTGGGGTTGGACACAGTCCCTGTCCCACATGGGGCTCCCAGTCTTTGACGATGGCATTTATTAAGCGCTTACTATGTGCCAAGCACTGTTCTAAGCGCCGGGGAGGTTACAAGGTGATCAGGTTGTCCCACGGGGGGCTCACAGTCCTAATCCCCATTTTACAGATGAGGTAACTGAGGCCCAGAGAAGTTCAGTGACTTGCCCAAAGTCACCCAGCTGACAATTGGTGGAGCAAGGATTTGAACCCCTGACCTTTGACTCCAAAGCCCGGGCTCTTTCCTCTGAGCCACGCTGCTTCTCTTAATCCCCATTTTGCAGGTAAAACTGAGGCCCAGAGAACTGAAGTGACTTGCCCAAGGTCACCCAGCAGATGAGTGGTAGAGCTGGGATTAGAACCCATGACCTTCTGACTCCCGGGCCTGGGCTTGATCCACTATTCATTCATTCAGTTGTATTTATTGAGCGCTTATTGGGTCCAGAGCACTGTACTAAACTCTTGGAAAGTACAGTTCAGCAACAAATAGAGACAATCCCTGCCCAACAACAATGGACAACACACTGCGTCTGCGTACTATGAGATGAGAAGCGGCGTGGCTCAGTGGAAAGAGACCGGGCTTTCGAACCAGAGGTCATGGGTTCAAATCCCGGCTCCGCCAATTGTCAGCTGTGTGACTTTGGGCACGTCACTTCACTTCTCTGGGCCTCAGTGACCTCACCTGGAAAATGGGGGTGAAGACGGTGAGCCCCACGTGAGGCAACCTGATCACCTTGCAGTACTTTGCACATAGTAAGCGCTTAACAAATGCCATCATTATTCTTCCACACCGTGAGCCTCAGTTCCCTCATCTGTAAAATGGGGATGAAGACTGCGAGCCCCCCGTGGGTCAACCTGATCAGCTTGTAACCTCCCCAGCGCTTAGAACAGTGCTTTGCGCGCTTAATAAATTCCATCATTATTATTACATAGAGCACTGGACTGAGCGGTTGGGGGGGAACAACTGAGCCGGCAGACACGATCTCTGCCCTTGGGCGGAGGTGGTGGTGATGGGGGTCCGACGGGGGGCAAAGGGGGAGTCACCTGTGAGCTTCTCGGCCAGCATGTTGAGTTGTTCGGAGTTGAGGCCTCGGCCCACGTAGGAGGAGAACTGCCAGCTGAGCACCTCCAGGAGCTGGTTGAGGGGGGCCACCGGCGGGGACGTGAAAAACACCAAATTCTGCCATGGAAAGAAGCACAGGTTCAGGGGGCCACCCCAATCCCCGCCTCTCCTCCTCCTCCTCGCTCTCCCCACTAGCCAATCAATCAATCAATCGTATTTATTGAGCGCTTACTGTGTTTAGAGCACTGGACTAACCACTTGGGAAGTCCAAGTTGGCAACATCTAGAGACATCCCTACCCAACAGTGGGCTCACAGTCTAGAAGGGGGAGACAGAGAACAAAACCAAACGTACTAACAAAATAAAATAAATAGAATAGATAGGTACAAGTAAAATAAATAAATAGAGTGATAAATCTGTACAAACATATATACATCTATACAGGTGCTGTGGGGAAGGGAAGGAGGTAAGATGGGGGGATGGAGAGGGGGACATCATCCTCTTCCGGCCTCCAGACTCTGCCCTGCCATCTTGAAGCTCTGCCTTTGGCCGGGGCAGGTTTGGGAGGGTCTGGTGAGTGGGTGGGGTTGTGTCCCTGTGTGTGGTGGTTCCTGTGAGTACGTGTGGATGTGGAGATTTGTGTGATTGGGAGGGGTGTGGGGAGACTAGTGTGATTGGGTGTGTGTGTGTCCGTGTGTGTGGAGACTCTTGGGAGTACGTGTGGATGTGGAGATTTGTGTGATTGGGAGGGGGGGTGGGGAGACTGGTGTGAGTACGTGTGGATGTGGAGATTTGTGTGATTGGGAGGGGTGTGGGGAGACTCGTGTGATTGTGTGCATGTGTGGAGACTGGTGTGAGTACGTGTGGATGTGGAGATTTGTGAGATTGGGAGGGGTGTGGGGAGACTAGCGTGATTGGGTGTGTGTGTGTCCGTGTGTGTGGAGACTCGTGTGAGTATGTGTGGATGTGGAGATTTGTGTGATTGGGAGGGGGGTGGGCAGACTTGTGTGATTGGGTCTATGTGTGGAGACTGGTGTGAGTACGTGTGGATGTGGAGATTTGTGAGATTGGGAGGGGTGTGGGGAGACTAGTGCGACTAGGTGTGTGTGTGTCTGTGTGTGTGTGGAGACTCGTGTGAGTACGTGTGGATGTGGAGATTTGTGTGATTGGGAGGGGTGTGGGGAGAATAGTGTGATTGGGTGTGTGTGTGTGTCTGTGTGTGTGGAGACTCATGTGAGTATGTGTGGATGTGGAGATTTGTGAGATTGGGAGGGGTGTGGGGAGACTAGTGTGATTGGGTGTGTGCGTGTCCGTGTGTGTGTGGAGACTCATGTGAGTATGTGTGGACGTGGAGATTTATGTGATTGGGAGGGGTGTGGGGAGACTCGTGTGATTGGGTGTGTGTGTGTGTCTGTGTGTGTGGAGACTGGTGTGAGTACGTGTGGATGTGGAGATTTGTGTGATTGGGAGGGGTGTGGGGAGACTAGCGTGATTGGGTGTGTGTGTGTGTGTCCGTGTGTGTGGAGACTCGTATGAATACATGTGGATGTGGAGATTTGCGTGATTGGGAGGGGGGTGGGGAGACTAGTGTGATTGAGCGTGTGTGTGTGTCCGTGTGTGGAGACTCCTGTGAGTACGTGTGGACGTGGTGATTTGTGTGATTGGGAGGGGGGTGGGAGACTCGTGTGATTGGGTGTGTGTGTGTCTGTGTGTGTGGAGACTGGTGTGAGTACGTGTGGACGTGGAGATTTGTGTGTTTGGGAGGGGGGTGGGGAGACTCGTGTGATTGGGTGTGTGTCTGTATGTGTGTGTGGGGACTCGTGTGTGTACGTGTGGATGTGGAGATTTGTGTGATTGGGAGGGGGGTGGGGAGACTCGTGTGATTGGGTGTGTGAGGGGAGCCGGGTTTGAGAGGAGGGATAATCCCTGTCCCCCATTCCAGAGCCTTATCGAAGGCCCATCTCCTCCAAGAGGCCTTCCCTGACTGAGCCCTCCTCTCCTCTTCTCCCGCTCCCTTGGGCGCCGCTCTGACTTGCTCCTTAATTCATCCTCCCTCCCAGTCCCACAGCGCAGATGTAGTTATCTCTATTTACCTGTCATTTATTTCTTACATTGTAACTTATTTATTTATCTATTTCCTCATTCATCTATTTATATTAACGTGTGTCTCCCCCTCTAGACTGTGAGCTCACTGTGGGCAGGAATGTTATCTCTATTTACCTGTCATTTATTTCTTACATTGTAACTTATTTATTTATCTATTTCCTCATTCATCTATTTATATTAACGTGTGTCTCCCCCTGTAGACTGTGAGCTCACTGTGGGCAGGAATGTTATCTCTATTTACCTGTCATTTATTTCTTATATTGTAACATTTATTTATCTATTTACTTATTCATCTATTTATATTAACGTGCATCTCCCCCTGTAGACTGTGAGCTCACTGTGGGCAGGAATGTTATCTCTATTTACCTGTCATTTATTTCTTACATTGTAACATTTATTTATCTATTTACTTATTCATCTATTTATATTAACGTGTGTCTCCCCCTGTAGACTGTGAGCTCACTGTGGGCAGGAATGTTATCTCTATTTACCTGTCATTTATTTCTTACATTGTAACTTATTTATCTATTTCCTTATTCACCTATTTATATTAACGTGTGTCTCCCCCTGTAGACTGTGAGCTCACTGTGGGCAGGAATGTTATCTCTATTTACCTGTCATTTATTTCTTACATTGTAACTTATTTATTTATCTATTTCCTTATTCATCTATTTATATTAACGTGTGTCTCCCCCTGTAGACTGTGAGCTCACTGTGGGCAGGAATGTTATCTCTATTTACCTGTCATTTATTTCTTACATTGTAACATTTATTTATCTATTTACTTATTCATCTATTTATATTAACGTGCGTCTCCCCCTGTAGACTGTGAGCTCACTGTGGGCAGGAATGTTATCTCTATTTACCTGTCATTTATTTCTTACCTTGTAACTTATTTATTTATCTATTTCCTCATTCATCTATTTATATTAACGTGTGTCTCCCCCTGTAGACTGTGAGCTCACTGTGGGCAGGAATGTTATCTCTATTTACCTGTCATTTATTTCTTACATTGTAACTTATTTATTTATTTACTTATTCATCTATTTATATTAACGTGCGTCTCCCCCTGTAGACTGTGAGCTCACTGTGGGCAGGAATGTTATCTCTATTTACCTGTCATTTATTTCTTACATTGTAACATTTATTTATCTATTTACTTATTCATCTATTTATATTAACGTGCGTCTCCCCCTGTAGACTGTGAGCTCACTGTGGGCAGGAATGTTATCTCTATTTACCTGTCATTTATTTCTTACATTGTAACTTATTTATTTATCTATTTCCTCATTCATCTATTTATATTAACGTGTGTCTCCCCCTCTAGACTGTGAGCTCACTGTGGGCAGGAATGTTATCTCTATTTACCTGTCATTTATTTCTTATATTGTAACATTTATTTATCTATTTACTTATTCATCTATTTATATTAACGTGCATCTCCCCCTGTAGACTGTGAGCTCACTGTGGGCAGGAATGTTATCTCTATTTACCTGTCATTTATTTCTTACATTGTAACTTATTTATTTATCTATTTCCTCATTCATCTAGTTATATTAACGTGTGTCTCCCCCTCTAGACTGTGAGCTCACTGTGGGCAGGAATGTTATCTCTATTTACCTGTCATTTATTTCTTATATTGTAACATTTATTTATCTATTTACTTATTCATCTATTTATATTAACGTGCATCTCCCCCTGTAGACTGTGAGCTCACTGTGGGCAGGAATGTTATCTCTATTTACCTGTCATTTATTTCTTACATTGTAACTTATTTATTTATCTATTTACTTATTCATCTATTTATATTAACGTGTGTCTCCCCCTGTAGACTGTGAGCTCACTGTGGGCAGGAATGTTATCTCTATTTACCTGTCATTTATTTCTTACATTGTAACTTATTTATTTATTTACTTATTCATCTATTTATATTAACGTGTGTCTCCCCCTCTAGACTGTGAGCTCACTGTGGGCAGGAATGTTATCTCTATTTACCTGTCATTTATTTCTTACATTGTAACTTATTTATTTATCTATTTCCTCATTCATCTATTTATATTAACGTGTGTCTCCCCCTGTAGACTGTGAGCTCACTGTGGGCAGGAATGTTATCTCTATTTACCCGTCATTTATTTCTTACATTGTAACATTTATTTATCTATTTACTTATTCATCTATTTATATTAACGTGCGTCTCCCCCTGTAGACTGTGAGCTCACTGTGGGCAGGAATGTTATCTCTATTTACCTGTCATTTATTTCTTACATTGTAACTTATTTATTTATCTATTTACTTATTCATCTATTTATATTAACGTGTGTCTCCCCCTGTAGACTGTGAGCTCACTGTGGGCAGGAATGTTATCTCTATTTACCTGTCATTTATTTCTTACATTGTAACTTATTTATTTATTTACTTATTCATCTATTTATATTAACGTGCGTCTCCCCCTGTAGACTGTGAGCTCACTGTGGGCAGGAATGTTATCTCTATTTACCTGTCATTTATTTCTTACATTGTAACTTATTTATTTATTTCCTTATTCATCTATTTATATTAACGTGTGTCTCCCCCCGTAGACTGTGAGCTCACTGTGGGCAGGAATGTTATCTCTATTTACCTGTCATTTATTTCTTACATTGTAACATTTATTTATCTATTTCCTTATTCATCTATTTATATTAACGTGTGTCTCCCCCTGTAGACTGTGAGCTCACTGTGGGCAGGAATGAGTCTGTTTGTTGTATAGTGTCCTCTCCCAAGCGCTTAGTACAGTGCTTGGAAAACAGTAGATGTTCAATAAATATGATTGAATGAATTAATAATAATAATAATAATGGTATTTGGAGAGAAGCAGCGTGGCTCAGTGGAAAGGGCATGGGCTTTGGAGGCAGAGGTCATGGGTTCAAATCCTGGCTCCGCCAGTGATCAGCTGTGTGACTTTGTAGCAGTGAGCTGCTACAAGTGCCCGAGAAGGCATCGGGGGCAATGATTCCCAGGCCCGGGAGCACGATGGGGTCTCCCGGGATGCCAGGACGGGGGGCAGGGACAGGGGATCGCTACCTGGGGATCGCTGGTGGACAGGTTGTACCAGATGACGGAGGCCCAGGCGTTGGGAAGCTGGCTCACGTTGGAAATCATCACCACGGGCAAGGAGCAGGTCTGGTGGGAAAAAGCCCCCATTCCCGATCCCCAGCCTGCTGGTTAGTGGTGGGCACAGTGGGCGATGGGTGCCCGGCCGGGACCCTCCAACTGTCTGGGGGCCCAAACTGGGACAAGGCCATCTCCCCCCTTCCCCCCTCCATCCCCCCATCTTACCTCCCTCCCTTCCCCACAGCACCTGTATATATGTATATATGTTTGTACATATTTTTTCACTCTATTTATTTAATTTATTTGTACATATCTATTCTATTTATTTTATTTTGTTAGTATGTTTGGTTTTGTTCTCTGTCTCCCCCTTTTAGACTGTGAGCCCACTGTTGGGTAGGGACTGTCTCTATATGTTGCCAATTTGTACTTCCCAAGTGCTTAGTACAGTGCTCTGCACATAGTAAGCGCTCAATAAATACGATTGATGATGATGATGTTCACAGCTCAGCACACGGTAGGCACCTAGGCCAGAGCTCTGCACGTATGTTGCCAACTTGTACTTCCCAAGCGCTTAGTACAGTGCCCTGCACACAGTAAGTGCTCAATAATACGATTGAATGAATAGCAGGTGACCAGCACAGCGCTCTGCATACAGTAGGTGCCTAGGCTAGAGCTCCACACACTGTAGGCGACCAGCAGAGCGCTCAGCACACAACAGGCGCCTAGAGCAGTGTGGAGCTGTCCAGATGACCCCAGTTGGACCCCAGCCAACCTCAGCTAACACAGAAGATGCTTCTAGACTGTGAGCCCACTGTTGGGTAGGGACCGTCTCTATATGTTGCCAACTTGGACTTCCCAAGCGCTTAGTACAGTGCTCTGCATGCAGTAAGAGCTCAATAAATACAATTGATTGATGAACCCAGAGCTCTGCACACAGTAGGTGACCAGCACAGCACTCTGCACTAGGCCAGCGCTCTACACAAAGTAGAAGACTAGAATTCATTCAATCGTATTTACTGAGCGCTTACTGTGTGCAGAGCAATGTATTAAGCACTTGGGAAGTACAAGTCGGCAGCATATAGAGACGGTCCCTACCCGACAACGGGCTCACAGTCTAGAAGGAGGAGACAGACAACAAAACATGGGGACAGGTGTCAAAGTTGTCAGAACAAATAGAATTATAGCTATATGCACATCGTTAACAAAATAAATAGAATAGTAAATATGTACGAGTGAAATAGAGTAATAAATCTCTACAAATATATATACAAGTGCTGTGGGGAGAAGGAGGTAGGGCAGTGGGGGGGTGGGGAAGAGGTGAGGAAAAAGTGGGCTCAGTCTGGGAAGGCCTCCTGGAGGAGGTGAGCTCTCAGTAGGGCTTTGAAGGGAGGAAGAGAGCTAGCTTGGCGGATCATCATCATCAATCGTATTTATTGAGCGCTTACTGTGTGCAGAGCACTGGACTAAGCGCTTGGGAAGTACAAGTTGACAACATATAGAGACAGTCCCTACCCAACAGTGGGCTCACAGTCTAAAAGGGGGAGACAGAGAACAAAACCAAGCATACTAACAAAATAAAATAAATAGAATAGATATGTACAAATAAAATAAATAGAGTAAAAAATATGTACAAACATATATACATATATACAGGTGCTGTGGGGAAGGGAAGGAGGTAAGACGGGGGGATGGAGAGGGGGACGAGGGGGAGAGGAAGGAAGGGGCTCAGTCTGGGAAGGCCTCCTGGAGGAGGTGAGCTCTCAGTAGGGCCTTGAAGGGAGGAAGAGAGCTAGCTTGGTGGATGGGCAGAGGGATTGGGGGCATTCCAGGCCCGGGGGAGGACGGGGGCCGGGGGTCGATGGCGGGACAGGCAAGAACGAGGCCCGGTGAGGAGGTTAGCGGTGGCAGAGGAGCGGAGGGTGCGGGCTGGGCTGGAGAAGGACAGAAGGGAGGGGAGGTAGGAGGGGGCGAGGGGATGGATGGACAGCCTTGAAGCTGAGAGTGAGGAGTTTTTGCTTGATGCGTAGGTTGACTGGTAGCCACTGGAGATTTTTGAGGAGGGGAGTGACATGCCCAGAGCGTTTCTGTACAAAGATAATCCAGGCAGCAGAGGAAGTACAGACTGAAGCGGGGAGAGCAAACGCTATTGATGGAAATGATGATGATGATGATTTGGAAAATGGATTGCAATTCCAGAGAGCATGAACCTCAGCGGACTCCACTAAAAAGGGGGAACGTTTGCCCTACCCCCTAGATCTGAGCCCCCAACCCTTCCCCAAATCTATAATCTGGGTTTCAAGGTCCCCCACCCGGCCCCACCCCTCCTCACCTCCAAGTCCATGACCAGACCGTAGAGGCACACCTGCGTTTCGAAGCTGATGGAGTGGAGCTCTTCCGTGACCATGTGAGAGCCCTGGGGCACAAGGCATTGACAGGCAGTCAGTCAGTCAGTCCATCGTATTTACTGAGCGCTCGCTGTGTACTAAGCGCTTGGGAAAAGACAAGAGAACAATAAACAGACACAATCCCTGCCCTTAACGAGCTGATAGTCTAGGGGGGCAGACAGATATGCTCTATGTGCTGTTAATAAACAAATAAATGAAGGATGTGGACAAAAAGTGGTGTGGGGCTGGGAGGAGGGGATGAAGAAAGGGAGCGAGTCAGGGCGGCGCAGAAGGGAGCGGGAGAAGAGGAAAGGAGGGTGCAGTCAGGGAAGGCCTCTTGGAAGAGATGGGCCTTCAATAAGGTTTTGAATTGGGGGGAGTGAGTTTCTGTTGAATATGAATATCGCTAAAATCCGCCCTTACCTTTCCATCCAAATGACTCATCCTATCCTGCCTAGATGACTGTATCAGCCTCCTTTCGGACCTCCGAACCTCCTGCCTCTCCCCACTCCAATCCAGACTTCCCTCCGCTACCCGGATTATCTTTCTACAGAAACGTTCAGGGCATAGTCACCCCCCTCCTCAGAAATCTCCAGTGGTTGCCTATCAACCTCTGTATCAAACAAAACCTCCTCACTATTGGCTTTAAAGCTGTCCATCCCCTTGCCCCCTCCGACCTCACCTCCCTTCTCTCCTACTCTAACCCAGCCCACATACCTTCTCACTGGGCCTCCATCTCACCTGTCTCGCCATTGAGCCCTAACCCACATCCTCCCTCCTCTAATAATAATAATAAATCATCATCATCAATCGTATTTATTGAGCGCTTACTGTGTGCAGAGCACTGTACTAAGCGCTTGGGAAGTCCAAGTTGGCAACATATAGAGACAGTCCCTACCCAACAGTGGGCTCACAGTCTAAAACGGGGAGACGGAGAACAAAACCAAACATACTAACAAAATAAAATAAACAGAATAGATATGTACAAGTAAAATAGAGTGACAAATATGTACAAACATATATACATATATACAGGAGCTGTGGGGAAGGGAAGGCGGTAAGATGTGGGGGTGGAGAGGGGGACGAGGGGGAGAGGAAGGAAGGGGCTCAGTGTGGGAAGGCCTCCTGGAGGAGGTGAGCTCTCAGTAGGGCCTTGAAAGGAGGAAGAGAGCTAGCTTGGCGGATGGGCAGAGGGACTGGGGGCATTCCAGGCCCGGGGGATGACGTGGGCCGGGGATAATAATAATAATAATAATAATGATAATAATAATAACAATAACGATGATGATGGCATTTGTTAAGTGCTTACTGTGTGCCAAGCACTGTTCTAAGCACTGGGGAGGTACAAGGCGATCAGGTTGTCCCACGGGGGGCTCTCAGTCTTAATCCCCATTTTACAGATGAGGTAACTGAGGCCCAGAGAAGTGAAGTAACTTGCCCAAAGACAATTGGCAGAGTTTGGATTTGAACCCATGACCTCTGACTCCAAAGCCCGGGCTCTTTCCACTGAGCCATGCTGCTTCTCATAATCTGCTAGACAATTGTTCTCCCCCGCCTTCAAATCCTTACTGAAGGCCCACCTCCTCCAAGAGGCCTTTCCAGACTAACCCCCGCTCCTTCTCATCTCCCACTCCCTTCCGTGTCACCTTTACTCTCTCCCTTTGCTCTCCTTCCGCGGCCCCACAGCATTTATGTCCATATCTGTCATTTTATTTATTTATATTAATGTTTGTTTACTTGTATTGATGTCTGCCTCCCCGCCTGCCCCTCACCCTCCCCAGACTGTGAGCTCAGGGATTGTCTCTCTTTATTGGTGTATTGTATTTTCCCAAGGGCTCAGTACAGTGCTCTGCACAGAGTGAACATTCAATACATACGATCGAATGAAATTCGATTGAATGAATATGAAGAGGGAGGGCTTTAAGAGGAGCAGCGTGGCTCAGAGGAAAGAGCGCGGGCTTTGGAGTCAGAGGTCATGGGTTCAGATTCCGCTCCGCCAATTGTCAGCTGTGTGACTTTGGGCAAGTCACTTAACTTCTCTGAGCCTCCGTTACCTCATCTGTAAAATGGGGATTAAGACTGTGAGCCCTCCTTGGGACAACCTGATTACCTTGTAACCTCCCCAGCGCTTAGAACAGTGCTTTGCCCATAGTAAGCACTTAATAAATGCCATTATTATTATTATTATTATTATTATTATTATTATTATTTCCAGGCCAGAGGCAGCATGTGGGTGGGAGTCCAAAGTCATGGGTTCTAATCCTGGCTCCGCCACTTGTCAGCTGCGTGACTTTGGGCAAGTCACTTCACTTCTCTGGGCTTCAATCAATCAATCAATCGTATTTATTGAGCGCTTACTGTGTTCAGAGCACTGTACTAAGCACTTGGGAAGTACAAGTTGGCAACATACAGAGACAGTCCCTACCCAACAGTGGGCTCACAGTCTAAAAGGGGGAGACAGAGAACAAAACCAAACATACTAACAAAATAAAATAAATAGAATAGATATGCACAAATAAAATAAATAAATAAATAAATAGAGTAATAAATATGTACAAACATATATACATCATATATACAGGCTTCAGTTACCTCATCTGTAAAATGGGGACTGAGAACTTCAGCCCTACGTGGGACAACTTGATAACCTCATATCTATCCCAGAGCTTAGAACAGTGTTGGCGCATAATAACTGCTTAACAAATGCCTTTATTATTATTATTATTATTATTATTGTGATTATTCCTCTCCCCCTCCACCTTCCCAAGCAGGAAGTAACGTCATACCTCATTTCCCTTGGTCCCCGCGCTGGATTTCAACTCCTTCGGTTGCTGTGACAACGAGAAAACAGGGCAGGGGGTGGAGGAGGAGGAGGAGGGTGTTGGGGGGAGCAGGCCTGGGGTGTCACACCCTGGGGGGGACCCAGATAATAATAATAATAATAATTATGGTATTTGTTACGCTATTACTACATGCCGAGCACTGTTCTAAGCGCTGGGGGAGATACAAGGTAATAATAATAATAATGATGGCATTTATTACGTGCTTACTGTGTGCAAAGCACTGTTCTAAGCGCTGGGGAGGTTACAAGGGGATCAGGTTGTCCCACGGGGGGCTCACCGTCTTAATCCCCATTTTACAGATGAGGTAACTGAGGCACAGAGAAGTGAAGCGGCTTGCCCAAAGTCACAAAGCTGACAATTGGCAATGAGGTTGTCCCACGTGGGGCTCACAGTCTTCATTTTCCAGATGAGGTAACTGAGGCACAGAGGAGTTAAGCGGCTTGCCCAAGGTCACACAGCGGACAAGGGGCGATGCCGGGATTAGAACCCACGTCCTCTGAGTCCCAAGCCCGGGCTCTTTCCACTAAGCCACGCTGCTTCTCAGATGCGGTGACACCTGCTAGGGGCCCACTCTGGGCCACTCACACCCTGCCCTGCCCCGCTCCGGGCCTGGGTACCCGAGGGTGGGGTTGGGGGGGACGCTTAGTACAGTGCTCTGCACACAGTAAGCGCTCAATAAATACGATTGATTGATTGATTGACCCGACCTCCCTCCTCCTCCCGACTCGGCCGAAGCCCCCACCCCAGGCAGGCTCCTGGGGGCTCGTTATAATAATAATGATGGCATTTATTAAGCGCTTACTATGTGCAAAGCACTGTTCTAAGCGCTGGGGAGGTTACAAGGTGATCAGGTTGTCCCACGGGGGGGCTCACAGCCTTCATCCCCATTTTACAGATGAGTTAACGGCGGCCCAGAGAAGTTAAGTGACTTGCCCAAAGTCACACAGCTGACAATTGGCGGAGCGGGGATTTGAACCCGTGACCTCTGACTCCAAAGCCTGGGCTCTTTCCACTGCGCCACGCTATAGGCCGCAGAGTGATTATAAGCAACTTGGGGGCAGGGGCAACCTTTCTGCTTCTACAACCCTCTTCTAAACACTTACTACTGCCCTCCGCACCCCGCGGGCGCCCAGCACAGAGTCCTGCCCACAGCAGGGTCCCAGTGATCCAAGTGGTATTTTAGGAGGAGCAGCGTGGCTCAGTGGAAAGAGCCCGGGCTTTGGAGTCAGAGGTCATGGGTTCGAATCCCGACTCCACCACATGTCTGCTGTGTGACCTTGGGCAAGTCACTTAACTTCTCAGCCTCAGTTCCCTCATCTGGAAAATGGGGATTAAGACTGTGAGCCCCCCGTGGGACAACCTGATCACCTTGTAACCCCCCCCAGCGCTTAGAACACTGCTCTGCACATAGTGAGTGCTTAACAAATGCCATTAGAGAAGCAGCGTGGCTCAGTGGAAAGAGCCTGGGCTTTGGAGTCAGAGGTCATGGGTTCAAATCCCAGCTCCACCACGTCTGCTGTGTAACCTTGGGCAAGTCACTTAACTTCTCTGAGCCTCAGTTACCTCATCTGTAAAATGGGGATTAAGATTGTGAGCCCCACGTGGGACAACCTGATCACCTTATATCCTCCCCAGCGCTTAGTACAGTGCTTTGCACATAGTCAGCGCTTAACAAATGCCATTATTATTATTATTATTATTATTGGGCATTTACTGTGTGCATAGCACTGTACTTAGCATTTTCCCAGCACACTGTACGAAACGAGAAGCAGCGTGGCTCAGTGGAAAGAGCCCGGGCTTGGGAGTCAGAGGTCATGGGTTCGAATCCCGGCTCCGCCGCTTGTCAGCTGTGTGACTTTGAGCAAGTCACTTCGCTTCTCTGGGCTTCAGTTCTCTCATCTGGAAAATGGGGATTAAGACTGTGAGCCCTACGTGGGACAACCTGATCACCTTGTAACCTCCCCAGCGCTTAGAACAGTGCTTGGCACATAGTAAGCGCTTAACAAATGCCATCATTATTATTATTTACCCAGCACAGCATCCCACACCCAGCGGGCAGCCAGCATGGAACTCCATACTGAGCAGGCGGCTAGCACAGCATCTAGGGTGGGAAGCAGTGGGGTCTAGTGGATAGATCCTGGGCCTGGCATTCAGAAGGACCTGGGTTCCAATTTCAGCCCTGACCTTGGGCAAGTCACTTCCCTTCTCTGGGCCTCAGTGACCTCATCTGTAAAATAATAATAATAATAATAATAATAATGATAATAATAATAATGGCATTTATTAAGCGCTTACTATGTGCAAAGCACTGTTCTAAGCACTGGGGAGGTTACAAGGTGATCAGGTTGTCCCACAGGGGGCTCACAGTCTTCATCCCCATTTTCCAGATGAGGTCACTGAGGCTCAGAGAAGTGAAGTGACTTGCCCAAAGTCACACAGCTGACAGTTGGCGGAGCCGGAATTTGAACCCATGACCTCTGACTCCAAAGCCCGGGCTCTTTCCACTGAGCCACGCTGCTTCTCTAAAATGGGGATGAGGACCGTGACCGTGGGTCTGGGTCCAATCCGATTAGCTGGTATCCACCCCAGCGCTTAGTACAGTGCCCGGCAGTGTAGTAAGTGCTTAACAGATGCCACCGTTATTATTATTATTCTTATTCTCACTAGAGGACCAGAAAAATCTTCTGATTTATCTCAGGCCTGAGCGACAGCTTCCCAAGGAGGCTGTTTCAGGGGGTCCCCGGCGGGATGCCCGCCCCGGTGCCCGGCGGAGGGCCCCCCCCGGCAGCGCGCCCCGGTTTTCCCGCTCAGAGGTTGTGGGTTCAAATCCCGGCTCCGCCAATTGTCAGCTGTGTGGCTTTGGGCAAGTCACTTTACTTCTCTGGACCTCAGTTCCCTCATCTGTAAAATGGGATGAAGACCGTGAGCCCCCCATGGGACAACCTGATCACCTTGTAACCTCCCCAGCGCTTAGAACAGTGCTTTGCACACAGTAAGATCATCACCATCATCATCAATCGTATTTATTGAGCGCTTACTATGTGCAGAGCACTGTACTAAGCGCTTGGGAAGTACAAATTGGCAACATATAGAGACAGTCCCTACCCAACAGTGGGCTCACAGCCTAGAAGGGGGAAGACTGAGACTTACAAGAAGTAAGATCTTCTTGTTTATCTTCTGTTCTAGCCATTGTTATTAATTATTACATTCCAAGATCTTCTTGTTTATCTTCTGTTCTAGCCATTGTTATTAATTATTACATTCCAAGATCTTCTTGTTTATCTTCTGTTCTAGCCATTGTTATTAATTATTACATTCCAAGATCTTCTTGTTGATCTTCTGTTCTCGCCATTGTTATATGTATATATGTTTGTACACATTTATTATGGAGAAGCAGCGTGGCTCAGTGGAAAAAGCCCGGGCTTTGGAGTCAGAGGTCATGGGTTCAAATCCCGGCTCCACCACTTGTCAACTGGGTGACTTTGGGCAAGTCACTTAACTTCTCTGGGCCTCAGTTCCCTCATCTGTAAAATGGGGATGCAGACTGTGAGCCCCACGTGGGACAACCTGATCACCTTGTAAATTCCCCAGCGCTTAGAACAGTGCTCTGCACATAGTAAGTGCTTAATAAATGCCATTATTATTATTATTTACCCAGCACAGCATCCCACACCCAGCGGGCAGCCAGCATGGAACTCCATACTGAGCAGGCGGCTAGCACAGCATCTAGGGTGGGAAGCAGTGGGGTCTAGTGGATAGATCCTGGGCCTGGCATTCAGAAGGACCTGGGTTCCAATTTCAGCCCTGACCTTGGGCAAGTCACTTCCCTTCTCTGGGCCTCAGTGACCTCATCTGTAAAATAATAATAATAATAATAATAATAATGATAATAATAATAATGGCATTTATTAAGCGCTTACTATGTGCAAAGCACTGTTCTAAGCACTGGGGAGGTTACAAGGTGATCAGGTTGTCCCACAGGGGGCTCACAGTCTTCATCCCCATTTTCCAGATGAGGTCACTGAGGCTCAGAGAAGTGAAGTGACTTGCCCAAAGTCACACAGCTGACAGTTGGCGGAGCCGGAATTTGAACCCATGACCTCTGACTCCAAAGCCCGGGCTCTTTCCACTGAGCCACGCTGCTTCTCTAAAATGGGGATGAGGACCGTGACCGTGGGTCTGGGTCCAATCCGATTAGCTGGTATCCACCCCAGCGCTTAGTACAGTGCCCGGCAGTGTAGTAAGTGCTTAACAGATGCCACCGTTATTATTATTATTCTTATTCTCACTAGAGGACCAGAAAAATCTTCTGATTTATCTCAGGCCTGAGCGACAGCTTCCCAAGGAGGCTGTTTCAGGGGGTCCCCGGCGGGATGCCCGCCCCGGTGCCCGGCGGAGGGCCCCCCCCGGCAGCGCGCCCCGGTTTTCCCGCTCAGAGGTTGTGGGTTCAAATCCCGACTCCGCCAATTGTCAGCTGTGTGACTTTGGGCAAGTCACTTGACTTCTCTGGGCCTCAGTTCCCTCATCTGTAAAATGGGGATGAAGACCGTGAGCCCCCCCATGGGACAACCTGATCACCTTGTAACCTCCCCAGTGCTTAGAACAGTGCTTTGCACACAGTAAGATCATCATCATCATCATCAATCGTATTTATTGAGCGCTTACTATGCGCAGAGCACTGTACTAAGCGCTTGGGAAGTACAAATTGGCAACATATAGAGACAGTCCCTACCCAACAGTGGGCTCACAGCCTAGAAGGGGGAAGACTGAGACTTACAAGAAGTAAGATCTTCTTGTTTATCTTCTGTTCTAGCCATTGTTATTAATTATTACATTCCAAGATCTTCTTGTTTATCTTCTGTTCTAGCCATTGTTATTAATTATTACATTCCAAGATCTTCTTGTTTATCTTCTGTTCTAGTCATTGTTATTAATTATTACATTCCAAGATCTTCTTGTTGATCTTCTGTTCTAGCCATTGTTATATGTATATATGTTTGTACACATTTATTATGGAGAAGCAGCGTGGCTCAGTGGAAAAAGCCCGGGCTTTGGAGTCAGAGGTCATGGGTTCAAATCCCGGCTCCACCACTTGTCAACCGTGTGACTTTGGGCAAGTCACTTAACTTCTCTGGGCCTCAGTTCCCTCATCTGTAAAATGGGGATGAA
This sequence comes from Tachyglossus aculeatus, assembly GCF_015852505.1. Taxonomy (NCBI): domain Eukaryota; kingdom Metazoa; phylum Chordata; class Mammalia; order Monotremata; family Tachyglossidae; genus Tachyglossus; species Tachyglossus aculeatus. The sequence goes on from NC_052072.1 coordinate 560,129, forward strand.
GACTGTGAGCCCCACGTGGGACAACCTGATCACCTTGTAAATTCCCCAGCGCTTAGAACAGTGCTCTGCACATAGTAAGCGCTTAATAAATGCCATTATTATTATTACTCTATTTATTTATTTATTTTATTTGTACCTATCTATTCTAATTATTTTATTTTGTTAGCATGTTTGGTTTTGTTCTCTGTCTCCCCCTTTTAGACTGTGAGCCCACTGTTGGGTAGGGCCCGTCTCTAGATGTTGCCGACTTGGACTTCCCAAGCGCTTAGTCCAGTGCTCTGCACACAGTAAGCGCTCAATAAATACGATTGATTGATTGATTGGGTAGGGACCGTCTCTAGATGTTGCCGACTTGGACTTCCCAAGCGCTTAGTCCAGTGCTCTGCACACAGTAAGCGCTCAATAAATACGATTGATTGATTGATTGGGTAGGGACCGTCTCTATATGTTGCCAACTTGGACTTCCCAAGCGCTTAGTCCAGTGCTCTGCACACAGTAAGCGCTCAATAAATACGATTGATTGATTGATTGGGTAGGGACCGTCTCTAGATGTTGCCGACTTGGACTTCCCAAGCGCTTAGTCCAGTGCTCTGCACACAGTAAGCGCTCAATAAATACGATTGATTGATTGATTGATTAATACACGCTCACCAAGTGTCGGAACTCCACGGAAAGGCTCCCGTTGGCTGATTCCTCCATGTTCATGGCCTTCACGTGCGTCCCACACAGCACGAACCTGCGGTTGCTGGAAAACGGGGTCTCCGCCGGTCACGCGGACCACCCCCCACCCCCGGACACGACCGGGAGTCACGCGTGTCCCGTGTCCCCCGACCCGTCCCCCGACCTGGTGAATTTCCTACCTGACTGTGGAGACGTTCCTACAAGAAGACAACGAGAATAATAATAACGGTATTTGTTAAGCGCTTACGGCGTAGCTCGGTGGAAAAGAGCCCGGGCTTTGGAGTCAGAGGTCATGGGTTCAAATCCCAGCTCTGCCAACTGTCAGCTGTGTGTGACTTGGGGCAAGTCACTTCACTTCTCTGGGCCTCAGTGACCTCATCTGGAAAATGGGGATGAAGACCGGGAGCCCCACGTGGGACAACCTTTTAGACTGTGAGCCCACTGTTGGGTAGGGACTGTCTCTATATGTTGCCAATTTGTACTTCCCAAGCGCTTAGTACAGTGCTCTGCACATAGTAAGCGCTCAATAAATACGATTGATGATGATGATGACAACCTGATCACGCTGTAACCTCCCCAGCGCTTAGAACGGCGCTTTGCACATAGTAAGCGCTTAATAAATGCCATCATTATTATTATTATTATGGTCCGGGCACTGTACTAAGCACTGGGTTGGATACGAAGCATCGTGGCTCAGTGGAAAGAGTCCGCTTGGGAGTCAGAGGTCATGGGTTCTAATCCCGGCTCTGCCACTTGTCAGCTGTGTGACTTTGGGCAAGTCACTTCACTTCTCTGTGAGACTGTAGACTGTGAGCCCACTGTTGGGTAGGGACCGTCTCTATATGTTGCCAATTTGTACTTCCCAAGCGCTTAGTACAGTGCTCTGCACACAGTAAGCGCTCAATAAATATGATTGATTGATTGATTGATTGATTCTCTGCCTCAGTGACCTCATCTGGAAAATGGGATGAAGACTGTGAGCCCCAAGTGGGACGACCTTGATTACCTTGTATCCCCCCCAGAGCTTAGAACAGTGCTTGGCACATAGTAAGCGCTTAACAAATCAATCAATCGTATTTATTGAGCACTTACTGTGTGCAGAGCACTGTACTAAGCGCTTGGGAAGTACAAGCTGGCAACAAATACCAACATTATTACCAACATAAGCACTTAGTACAGTGCTCTGCATATAGTAATCGCTCAATAAATATGATTGATGATGATTATTATTATAAAAGAAAATCGGTTTGGACACAGTCCCGGTCCCACATAAGGCTCACAGTCTTAGTGTGGCTTAGCAGAAAGAGCCCAGATTTGGGAGTCAGAGGGTGTGGGTTCAAATCTCGGCTCCACCACTTGTCAACTGTGTGACTTTGGGCAAGTCACCTCACTTCTCTGGGCCTCAGTTCCCTCGTCTGTAAAATGGGGATGAAGACTGTGAGCCCCAAGTGGGACAACCTGATTACCTTTCATCTCTCCCAGCTTCTAGAACAGTGCTTGGCACATAATAAGCACTTAACAAATACCATTATTTTTATTATTATTGTTGCTGTTAATTTTACAGAGGAGGGAACTGAGGCCCAGAGAAGTGAAGTGACTTGTCCAAGGTCACCCAGCAGACGGGCAGCAGAGCCCTGAAATCCTGGGGAAACTCACTGGTTTCCCGCAGGCTCTCCAACTGGGCCGAACGCCCAGTGAACTGGATTCCTCTCTATCATCATCAATCGTATTTATTGAGCGCTTACTGTGTGCAGAGCACTGTACTAAGTGCTTGGGAAGTACAAGTTGGCAACAACTCTATGATAACCGTAGCCTCCTTCGGGGTAGCGGCCTCGCTTTGGTCTCGGTATTCTCTGCCAAGCGCTCAGTACAGCTCTCACCACACTGGAGGTAGGTGCCCACAACAGTGCTCTGCACAAAGAAGGCACCCAATACAGCACTCTCTGCCCAGGAGAACACATGCACATAGAAGACGCCCAGTATAGCAATCAATCAATCAATCGTATTTATTGAGCGCTTACTGCGTGCAGAGCACTGTACTAAGCGCTGGGGAAGTACAAGTTGGCAACATATAGAGACGGTCCCTACCCAACAGTGGGCTCACAGTCTAGAAGACTTTAGCACTCTGCGGACAGTAGGTGCCCAGTACAGCGTTCTGCACAAAATATTCATTCATTCATTCATTCATTCAATCATATTTACTGAGTGCTTACTGTGTGCAGGGCACTGTACTAAGCGCTGGGGAAGTACGAGTTGGCAACATATAGAGACGGTCCCCACCCAACAGTGGGCTCACAGTCTAGAAGACTTTAGCACTCTGCGGACAGTAGGTGCCCAGTACAGCGTTCTGCACAAAGTATTCATTCGTTCATTCATTCAATTGTATTTACTGAGTGCTTACTGTGTGCAGGGCACTGTACTAAGCGCTGGGGAAGTACAAGTTGGCAACATATAGAGACGGTCCCCACCCAACAGTGGGCTCACAGTCTAGAAGACTTTAGCACTCTGCGGACAGTAGGTGCCCAGTACAGCGTTCTGCACAAAGTATTCATTCATTCATTCAATCAATCGTATTTACTGAGTGCTTACTGTGTGCAGGGCACTGTACTAAGCGCTGGGGAAGTACAAGTTGGCAACATATAGAGACAGTCCCCACCCAACAGTGGGCTCACAGTCTAGAAGACTTTAGCACTCTGCGGACAGTAGGTGCCCAGTACAGCGTTCTGCACAAAGTATTCATTCGTCCATTCATTCAATTGTATTTACTGAGTGCTTACTGTGTGCAGGGCACTGTACTAAGCGCTTGGGAAGTACAAGTTGGCAACATATAGAGACGGTCCCCACCCAACAGTGGGCTCACAGTCTAGAAGACTTTAGCACTCTGCGGACAGTAGGTGCCCAGTACAGCGTTCTGCACAAAGTATTCATTCGTCCATTCATTCAATTGTATTTACTGAGTGCTTACTGTGTGCAGGGCACTGTACTAAGCGCTTGGGAAGTACAAGTTGGCAACATATAGAGACGGTCCCCACCCAACAGTGGGCTCACAGTCTAGAAGACTTTAGCACTCTGTGGACAGTAGGTGCCCAGTACAGTGTTCTGCACAAAGTATTCATTCATTCATTCATTCAATCATATTTACTGAGTGCTTACTGTGTGCAGGGCACTGTACTAAGCGCTTGGGAAGTACAAGTTGGCAACATATAGAGACGGTCCCTACCCAACAGTGGGCTCACAGTCTAGAAGACTTTAGCACTCTGCGGACAGTAGGTGCCCAGTACAGCGTTCTGCACAAAGTATTCACAAAGCAGCGTGGCTCAGTGGAAAGAGCCCGGGCTTTGGAGTCAGAGGTCGTGGGTTCAAATCCCGGCTCCACCACTTGTCAGCTGTGTGACTTTGGGCAAGTCACTTCACTTCTCTGGGCCTCAGTTCCCTCATCTGTCAAATGGGGATGAAGACTGTGAGCCCCCCGTGGGACAACCTGATCACCTTGTAACCTCCCCAGCACTTAGAACAGTGTTTTGCACATAGTAAGCGCTTAATAAATGCCATTATTATTATTATTATTATTCATTCATTCATTCAATTGTATTTACTGAGCGCTTACTGTGTGCAGGGCACTGTACTAAGCGCTTGGAAAATACAATTCAGCAATAGAGACAATCCCTGCCCACCCCAGGCTTGGGCTCTGCAGGCAACAGGGACCCAGTGAATGCAATCAATTTGATTTCATTTAAATCACCGTGTGTGCATGATTTCCAGATTTAACCTCTATTAAAGTGATTTGCCTCTTAACACATAGCACATAGTCTGATTCATTCATTCATTCATTCAATCGTATTTATTGAGCGCTTACTGTGTGCAGAGCACTGTACTAAGCGCTTGGGAAGTACAGGTTGGCAGCCACAGTGGGCAGAGTACAGCCAAGTGGCTTGTGGTGGGGAAAAGAAATAAAATTTGAACCTCTTGTTACTGTGATTAGCTTTGGTTAAAAAAAAAATTTGGTGACAAAGAAGTCAAACTACTAGCTACAATGAGATTTTTTAATGATCCACTACTTAATCAATGAATTTCATTTATAATAATAATAATGGAACTTGTTAAGCGCTTACTACGTGCAAAGCATTCATTCATTCATTCAATCGCATTTATTGAGCGCTTACTGTGGGCAGAGCACTGTACTAAGCGCTGGGGAAGTCCAAGTTGGCAACGTACAGAGACGGTCCCTACCCAACAGTGGGCTCACAGTCTAGAAGGGGGAGACAGAGAACAAAACCTATTAACAAAATAAAATAAATAGAATAAATATGTACGGGGAGACAGACAACAAAATATATTAACAAAATAGAATAAATATTCATCCAATCGTATTGAGCGCTTACTGATGGAGAAAATCTGATGGAGAAAAATCCGTAATTCTCAACAACCCGGTGAGTTTGTAAAGACTCCAATCAATCAATCAATCAATCGTATTTATTGAGCGCTTACTATGTGCAGAGCACTGTACTAAGCGCTTGGGAAATACAAATTGGCAACACATAGAGACAGTCCCTACCCAACAGTGGGCTGGGCCAGGGAGGGAGGTTCATCCGCTGGTCGAAGGGATGGGAGCGGCAATTTGTACTTCCCAAGCGCTTAGTACAGTGCTCGGCACATAGTAATCGCTCAATAAATACGATTGATGATGATGATTCGGCCGTTACCCCGATAAACACCCCCCGGCCCGGAGGGGCGATGCCTACCTGTCGATGGTGGCTTTCACTTTGAGCTGGCAGCTCAGCTCCGGCAGTTTAATCAGCATCCTGAAAGGGGGGAGAAGAGGGTTGGGGGAAACGTATTGCACTCTCCCGAGTGCTTAGTACAGTGCTCTGCGCTCAGTAAGCGGTCAATACATCCGATTGAATGATCTCTGAGCCACCCACAGGCCTCTCGACACTTCAGTCTCCGAGTGGGAGATATCAACCCGGCTGTATCATCCTCTCTCAAGCGCTCAGTACAGTATTCTACGGAGAAGCAGCGTGGCTCGGCGGAAAGAGCCCGGGCTTTGGAGTCAGAAGTCATGGGTTCAAATCCCGGCTCTGCCAACTGTCAGCTGTGTGACCGTGGGCAAGTCACTTCACTTCTCTGGGCCTCAGTTCCCTCATCTGTAAAATGGGGATTAAGACTGTGAGCCCCCTCCATGGGACAACCTGATCACCTTGTAACCTCCCCAGCGCTTAGAGCAGTGCTTTGCACATAGTAAGCGCCTAATAAATGCTATCATCATTATTATTATTATTATGGTGGCTTTCACTTTGAGCAGGCAGCTCAGCTCGGGCAGTTTAATCAGCATTCTGAAAGGAGGGAGAAGAACACGGTCTCTGTGAGGGTTGGGGGAGACGTATTACACTCTCCCGAGCGCTTAGTACAGTGCTCTGCGCTCAGTAAGCGGTCGATACATCCGATTGAATGAATGAATGATCTCTGAGCCACCCACAGGCCGCTCGACACTTCAGTCTCCGACTGGGAGATATCAACTCGGCTGTATCATCCTCTCTCAAGCGCTCAGTACAGTATTCTACGGAGAAGCAGCGTGGCTCAGCGGAAAGAGCACGGGCTTTGGAGTCAGAGGTCATGAGTTCAAATCCCGGCTCCACCAACTGTCAGCTTCACTTCTCTGGGCCTCAGTACCTCATCTGGAAAATGGGGATTAATTCATTCAATCGTATTTATTGAGCGCTTACCGTGTGCAGAGCACTGTACTAAGCGCTTAGGAAGTACAAGTTGGCAACATATAGAGACGGTCCCTACCCAACAGTGGTCTCACAGTCTAGATTAATAATAATAATTATGGTATTTGTTAAGCGCTTACTATGCGCAAAGCACTGTTCTAAGCGCTGGGGAGGTTACAAGGTGATCAGGTTGTCCCACAGGGCGCTCACAGTTTTAATCCCCATTTTCCAGATGAGGGAACTGGGGCCCAGAGAAGTGAAGTGACCTGCCCGAAGTCACACAGCTGACAGCTGGCGGAGCCCGGATTTGAACCCACGACCTCGGACTCCAAAGCCCGGGCTCTTTCCACTGAGCCATGCTGCTTCTGTGAGCCCCACGTGGGACAACCCGATGACCTTGTATCTCCCCCAGCGCTTAGAACGGTGCTTGGCACATAGTAAGCGCTTAACAAATGTCAAAATTATGATTATTATTGTGTAGTAAGCGCTCAAAAAAGGTGATTGACTGTCTGGGCGTCCCTGTTCTCCCCTGACAAGCTCCCACGGCCTCCGAGACCCCCTCGTGAGTCCCTGCACTGCCACCAGTCAGCTTCCACCGCATCCCCAGTGAGCTGCTGCCACACCACACTTGGCATCCACTACGCTGCCCACCCCACTGCGTCTCCAGTGAGTTCCGGCGCTTAGAACAGTGCCGGGCACGTAGTAAGCGCTTAACGAACACCGCCATCGTCACTGTTACTATTACCGCACTGCAACCGGCATCCACTGCGGCGCGGTGGCCCAAACCGTGGCCCCGGGGTGGCACAGCCCAGGAATTGGCGTCCAATAAGGGGGCAGTTCCCGCTGCATTTCCAGTGAGTTGCACGGTCTTTTAGACCGTGAGCCCACTGTTGGGTAGGGACTGTCTCTATATGTTGCCAATCTGTACTTCCCAAGCGCTTAGTACAGTGCTCTGCACGTAGTAAGCGCTCAATAAATACGATTGATGATGATGATGGCCAATCCCCCCGCGCCAGTCCGACAGGGCCGGGCCGTGCCCTCGCCTCCCTCTAGGCCCGAAAGCTCACTGTGGGTGGGGAAATGCGTCTGTTGCTGTGTTGTCCTCTCCCAGGCGCTCAGTACAGTGCCTTGCACACCGCAAGCGCTCAGGAAATAGCACCGGCTGACCGACCGACTGACCTTAGTTTCACGGTGAACTGGATGAGGGTCTTCAGGACCATCGGCCTCTGAGGGTGAGTGGGCATGCAGGGCTGTCGCTCAACCACGAGAGAGCTGGCGAAAGGAAACGGGGGCAACAGCGTTTCGTTTTTTTCGGTTTTCTGGTTTTTATTGTTTTTTTTTCTGACGGCATTTATTAAGCGCTTAATAATAATAATAATGATGGCATTTATTAAGCGCTTACTCTGTGCCCTTCTAAGCGCTGGGGTGGATACGAGCTGATCAGGTTGTCCCACGCGGGGCTCACAGTCTTCATCCCCGTTTTACAGATGAGGTCACTGAGGCCCGGAGAAGTGAAGTGACTTGCCCAAGGTCACCCAGCAGGCATGTGGCGGAGCCGGGATTCAAACCCATGACCTCTGACTCCAAAGCCCGGGCTCTTTCCACTGAGCCATGCTGCTTCCCCGTGCTTACTATGGGCAAAGCACTGTTCTAAACGCGGGGGAGGTTACAAGGTGATCAGGTTGTCCCACGGGGGGCTCACAGTCTTAATCCCCATTTTACAGATGAGGGAACTGAGGCACGGAGAAGTTAAGTTCTCTTAAGCGCTTAACACGTGGCAAGCACAGCTGCAAGGTACAAGTTAATTAGGTCGGACAAAGTCCCCCAGGTGGCTCAAGGGCTAAGTAGGAGGGAGAACAGGGATTGAATCCCCATTTTACAGCTGAGGAAACTGAGGCCCAGAGAAGTAAAGTGACCTGCCCGGCAAGCAGTTAATAATAATTACGGTGCTTGTAAAGCGCTTGCTATGCGTCAAGCGCTGTTCTAAGCGCTGGGGTAAATGCCAGTTAATAATAATGGCATTTATTAAGCGCTTACTATGTGCAAAGCACTGTTCTAAGTGCTGGGGAGGTTACAAGGTGATCAGGTTGTCCCACGGGGGGCTCACAGTCTTCATCCCCATTTTACAGATGAGGGAAGTGAGGCACGGAGAAGTTAAGTTCTCTTAAGCGCTTAACACGTGGCAAGCACAGTTGAAAGGTACAAGTTAATTAGGTCGGACAAAGTCCCCCAGCTGGCTCAAGGGCTAAGTAGGAGGGAGAACAGGGATTGAATCCCCATTTTACAGTTGAGGAAACTGAGGCCCAGAGAAGTAAAGTGACCTGCCCGGCAAGCAGTTAATAATAATTACGGTGCTTGTAAAGAGCTTGCTATGTGTCAAGCGCTGCTCTAAACGCTGGGGTAAATGCCAGTTAATAATAATAATAATGGCATTTATTAAGCGCTTACTATGTGCAAAGCACTGTTCTAAGCCCTGGGGAGGTTACAAGGTGATCAGGTTGTCCCACAGGGGGCTCACAGTCTTCATCCCCATTTTACAGATGAGGTAACTGAGGCCCAGAGAGTGAAGTGACTTGCTCAAAGTCACACAGCTGACAATTATCGGAGCCGGGATTTGAACCCATGACCTCTGACCCCAAAGCCCTTGCTCTTTCCACTGAGCCACGCTGCTTCTCTGTTAATCAGGTTGGGCAGGGCCCCTGTCCCACATGGGGCTCACAGTCTTCATCCCCATTTTACTTTAATTTAATTTGGATTAAATTTAGCTTTACTTCTATTTATTCTGATGACTTGACACCCATTCACATGTTCTGTTTTGTTGTCTGTCTCCCCCTTCTAGACTCTGAGCCCGTTGTCGGGTAGGGACCGTCTCCATATGTTCCCTTCCCAAGCGCTTAGTACAGTGCTCTGCACACAGCAAGCGCTCGATCAATACGATTGAATGAATGAATGAATGAATTTTACAGATGAGGGAACTGAGGCCCAGAGAAGTGCAAGTGACTTTCTCAAGGTCACACAGCAGACATGTGGCAGCAGAGAAGCAGTGTGGCTTAGTGGATAGAGCAGAAGCTTGGGAGTCAGAAAGTCGTGGGTTCTAATTCTGGCTTCGCCATTTAGTTTGCTGTGGGACCTTGGGCAAGTCAAGCCGCGTGGCTCCGTGGAAAGAGCTCGGGCTTTGGAGTCACAGGTCATGGGTTCAAATCCCGGCTCCACCAATGGTCAGCTGTGTGACTTTGGGCAAGTCACTTCACTTCTCTGGGCCTCAGTTACCTCATCTGTAAAATGGGGATTAAGACTGTGGGCCCCAACCTAATCACCTTGTAACCTCCCCAGCGCTTAGAACAGTGCTTTGCACATAGTAAGCACTTAATAAATGCCATCATTATTATTATTATTATTATTCTCTGAACCTCAGTTCCCTCATCTGGAAAATGGGGGTTAACGTTGCGAACCCCAGTGCTTAGAACAGTGCTTGGCATATAGTAAGTGCTTAACAAATGCCATCATTATTGTGTGACAGAGTCAGGATTCGAACTAGGGTCCTTCTGACTCCTAAACCCAGGTTCTTTCCACTAGATCTGACGGCTGTGGTTAAAATTTCAGCTTTAACGCTTTTTTAATTGGTGACTGCCTTTAATAATAATAATAATAATGATGATGATGATGGCATTTGTTAAGCGGTTACTATGTGTGAAGCACTGTTCTAAGCGCTGGGGGGGATACAAGGTGATCAGATTGTCCCATGTGGGGCTCACAGTCTTAATCCCCATTTTACAGATGAGGGAACTGGAGCTCAGAGAAGTTAAGTGACTTGCCCAAGGTCACACAGCAGACAGGTGGCGGAGCCAGGATTCGAACCCACGAGCTCTGACTCCAAAGCCCGGGCTCTTTCCACTGAGCCACTACTATATGTATTATAATAAAATTTCCCTCTATTAGAGGTTGTCTCCTTACTCATAAGGGCTGACCCTCTTATGAGTAGCTAATAAGTTTACGGGCAATGTAAAGTATTGAGAAATAAACTTATTGTTGAACTTAAATTCATTTTTTGGTTTTGGTTATCACTATTTATTTATCTTACTTGTACATATCTATTCTATTTATTTTATTTTGTTAGTACGTTTGGTTTTGTTGTCTGTCTCCCCCTTCTAGACTGTGAGCCCGCTGTTGGGTAGGGACCGTCTCTATGTGTTGCCGACTTGTACTTCCCAAGTGCTTAGTATAGTGCTCTGCACACAGTAAGTGCTCAATAAATACGATTGATTGATTGATTGATTAAATCCGGTTGATTTTTTTCCCTCTACTATAGAGTCATCCCACTATTTTGCGACATAGACGGGTTCATTCTAATAAATTGCTCGACAGACTGGATGCTGACCCTGCTGAATGCCCGGCCGGGGATCCGGTCAATCAATCAATCGTATTTATTGAGCGCTTACTGTGTGCAGAGCACTGGACTAAGCGCTTGGGAAGTCCAAGTTGGCAACATCTAGAGACGGTCCCTACCCAACAGCGGGCTCACAGTCGTCACCATCCTGGCAGGAAAGGGCGGCACCTGGAGCACGGGGCCTCCTAGATCCTCGGGAAGGCCGGTGGCTGCGGAAGTCGCCGCTTTGGACTCGGGATCAAGAGGAGAAGTTCTGCTCCTCTACCCGGCAGCTCCCTACTCGCTTTTGTTTTCATTATGTGAAGTGCATATTTGTCCTTGTCCCTTTAGGCTGTTTCGGTGTTTCGCTGTTGTCTGTCTCCAGTCCTCCCCCCATGTCTATATTCAAAGATGGTGAGCCCTTGTGGGACAGGGTCCGTATACCTCCCGCCTGTGCACGTTCCCAGCACTTAGCACAGTGCTCAGCCCACGGTAAACGCTTAATAAATCCCATTACTACTACTGAAAGGGATTTAGTGAACATTCAGAAACTCCTCACCCTGGGCTTCAAGGCTGTCCATCACCTCGCCCCCTCCTACCTCACCTCCCTTCTCTGCTTCTCCAGCCCAGCCCGCACCTTCTGCTCCTCCACCGCTAATCTCCTCACCGTACCTCGTTCTCGCCTGTCCCGCCATCGACCCCCGGCCCACGTCATCCTCCGGGCCTGGAATGCCCCCAATCCCTCTGCCCATCCGCCAAGCTCGCTCTCTTCCTCCCTTCAAGGCCCTGCTGAGAGCTCACCTCCTCCAGGAGGCCTTCCCACACTGAGCCCCTTCCTTCCTCTCCCCCTCGTCCCCCTCTCCATCCCCCCTGCCTTACCTCCTTCCCTTCCCCACAGCACCTGTATATATGTATATATGGTTGTACATATTCATTACTCTATTTATTTATTTATTTATTTATTTATTTATTTATTTATTTATTTATTTATTTTACTTGTACATTTCTATCCTATTTATTTTATTTTGTTGGTATGTTTGGTTCTGTTCTCTGTCTCCCCCTTTTAGCCTGTGAGCCCACTGTTGGGTAGGGACTGTCTCTATGTGTTGCCAATTTGTACTTCCCAAGCTCTTAGTACAGTGCTCTGCACACAGTAAGCGCTCAATAAATACGACTGATTGATTGATTTATTGATCAAAGCCACGGAGAGAAAATGTCAACTAATAACAATAACTGCGGTTGTTTAGCACTTGGTGCCGAGCACTGTACGAAGCGCCGTGGCAGATGCTAGATCATCGGGTCCTTCACGGGGCTCACGGTCTAAGCACGAGGAAATAATAATGATGATGGCATTTATTAAGCGCTATGTGCAAAGCAGCGGAATCCCCATTTTGTGGATGAGGGAACTGAGGTACAGAGAAGTGAAGCGACTTGCCCAAGGTCACGCAGCGGGTTTGCGGTGGAACCCGGACGTAAACCCAGGGCTTCTGAGTCCGAAGCCTGAGCTCTTTTTCACTAGGCCACGCTCTCTCTTCTCAAAACAAGGCCACCCACTGCAACTGGGCCCAAATAACTGAATGGAGTTCTCAGGAAATGCCGCCACTTCCGAGGCATCAGGAAACGGTCATCCGGGCTGGAAAATACAACTCCGTGGGAAAGGGGCCGCAGGGGGAGGGAGGGGAATCGTATTTATTGAGCGCTTACTGTGTGCAGAGCACTGTACTAAGCGCTTGGGAAGTACAAAGTTGGCAACAAGCGACCCCCGGGCTGGTGCCACCCCCAGCGTCCTGCTCAGCCGGGGTGGGGCAAGGAGCCCGCGCTTCCCGGTCAGCGGGGTGATCGCAGCGTGGCTCGGTGGAAAGAGCCCGGGCTTGGGAGTCAGAGGTCATGAGTTCAAATCCCGACTCCGCCAATTGTCAGCTGTGCGACTTTGGGCAAGTCACGTCACTTCTCTGGGCCTCAGTGACCTCATCTGGAAAATGGGGATGAAGACCGTGAGCCCCGGGTGGGACAACCTGATCACCTTGCATCCCCCCAGAGCTTAGAACAGTGCTTTGCACATAGTAAGCGCTTAACAAATACCATCATTATTATTGAGAAGCAGCTTGGCTCAATGGAAAGAGCCCGGGCTTGGGAGTCAGAGGTCATGGGTTCAAATCCAGGCTCCGCCAACTGTCAGCTGTGTGATTTTGGGCAAGTCAGGGCTTGGGAGTCAGAGGTCATGGGTTCAAATCCAGGCTCCGCCAACTGCCAGCTGTGTGACTTTGGGCAAGTCACTTCGCTTCGCGGTGCCTCAGTTACCTCATCTGCAAAATGGGGGTGAAGACTGTGAGCCCCACATGGGACAACCTGATCGCCTCGTATCCCCCCCAGTGCTTAGAACAGTGCTTTGTATATAGTAAGCGCTTAACAAATACCATCATTATTATTTGAGAAGAAGCTTGGCTCAATGGAAACAGCCCGGGCTTGGGAATCAGAGGTCATGGGTTCAAATCCAGGCTCCGCCAACTGTCAGCTGTGTGATTTTGGGCAAGTCAGGGCTTGGGAGTCAGAGGTCATGGGTTCAAATCCAGGCTCCGCCAACTGCCAGCTGTGTGACTTTGGGCAAGTCACTTCGCTTCGCGGTGCCTCAGTTACCTCATCTGCAAAATGGGGGTGAAGACTGTGAGCCCCACATGGGACAACCTGATCGCCTCGTATCCCCCCCAGCGCTTAGAACAGTGCTTTGCATATAGTAAGCGCTTAACAAATGCCATCATTATTATTATTACTGCCTCCAATAGGGAGGGGGTTTGGGAGGACGAGGGCAACCCCCAGGTTCCCGTGAGGGCCGGGAAGCCGGGAGTCATCATCATCATCATCATCGATCGTATTTATTGAGCGCTTACTGGGTGCAGAGCACTGTACTAAGCGCTTGGGAAGTACAAATTGGCAACATATAGAGACAGTCCCTACCCAACAGTGGGCTCACGGTCTAAAAGTCCACCAGCGAGGGGCCGTGCCCAGGTCCCGGGCGGGCCGAGGGGGCACGTACTTCCGAAAGAGGCTGTAGGTGAGGAAATCGGCCCTGTCCTGCAGGTGCGGCCTCTGCAGCGGGATGGGGTCGCCATCGTAGGTCACCTTGGTGAACAGCTCGTCCAGCTTGTCCAGCTGCCGGCGCACCTGGAACAGGGTCTCCGCCAGCGGCGTGAAACTGCCGGGGCGGGGGACACGGGGACGGTCAGCCCAGCCACGTGGCCTCCTTTGGATGCCCCCGACTTCCCGGGGTCCCCACCGCCGAGGCCCCTGACCACTGATTGACAGCCCAGACCCGCCGCCGCCCCCCACCCCAAGCCCCTTGACCCCTCTGGGCCAGGGGCCGGAGGCCGGAGCCGGGGGCTCACCAGTTCTGCAGCTGGTCCAGCCCGCCGGGCAGCGGCCCCCCAATGCAGGCGATCTGCTGCCTCCGCTTCCAGTCCAGCAACTCTTCCACCAGCAGGCCGTCCATCAGCGCGCCCACCTCGTTCACCACCTGCGCCATCTTGGCCAGGACTTCCTGGGCCGGCAGACGGTCAGGGGGTCGGGGTCAGAGGGCCCGATCCCGGCCGAGGGGCAAAAATCATCATCAATCGTATTTATTGAGCGCTTACCGGGTGCAGAGTGCATCTAGCTTTACTTCTACTTATTCTGACGACTTGACACCTGTCCACGTGTTTGGTTTTGTTGTCCGTCTGCCCCTTCTAGACTGTGAGCCCACTGTTGGGTAGGGACCGTCTCTATATGTTGCCGACTTGTACTTCCCAAGCGTATAGTACAGTGCTCTGCACACAGTAAGCGCTCAATAAATACGATTGAATGAATGAATTTCTATTTCTTCTGACGACTTGACACCTGTCTCCGTGTTTTGTTTTGTTGTCTGTCTCCCCCTTCTAGACTGGGAGCCCGTTGTTGGGTAGGGACCATCTCTATATGTCGCTGACTTGTACTTCCCAAGCGCTTAGTACAGTGCTCTGCACACAGTAAGCGCTCAATAAATACGATTGAATGAATGAATGAATGCAGAGCACTGTACTAAGTGCTTGGGAAGTCCAAGTTGGCAACATATAGAGACGGTCCCTACCCAACAGTGGGCTCACAGTCTAAAATCGCATGGGGAGCGTCCTTCAGCTGGCTACAGAGCCACACGCCCCCTGCCCCCCCATAATAATAATAATGGTATTTGTTAAGCACTTACTATGTGCAAAGCACTGTTCCAAGCGCTGGGGAGATTACAAGATAATCAGGTTGTCCCCCGGGGGGCTCACGGTTTTGATCCCCATTTTCCAGATGAGGTAACTGAGGCCCAGAGAAGTGAAGTGACTTGCCCAAAGCCACACAGCTGACGGTTGGCAGAGCTGGGATTTGAACCCATGACCTCGGACTCCAAAGCCCGGGCTCTTTCCACTGAGCCACGCTGCTTCTCTAATAATAATAATAATAATTGAGCCCACTGTTGGGTAGGGACTGGCTCTATATGTTGCCAACTTGTACTTCCCAAGTGCTTAGTACAGTGCTCTGCACACAGTAAGCACTCAATAAATACGATTGATTGATTGATTGATTAATAATCCCCATTATTCCCGAGTCCATTTCAGCCAGTGAGAATAATAATAATAATAATTTTGGTATTTGTTAAGCGCTTACTATGGGCAAAGCACTGTTCTAAGCGCTGGGGAGGATACGAGGTGATCAGGTGGTCCCACGTGAGGCTCACAATCTTAATCCCCATTTTACAGATGAGATAACGGAAGCACAGAAGTGAAGTGACTTGCCCGAGGTCACACAGCTGGCAAGCGGCGGAGCTGGGATTTGAACCCATGACCTCTGACTCCCAAACCCGGGCTCTAGCCACTGAGCCACGCTGCTTCTCGTGACTTTGGACTGTTGACGGCTTGTCCTTATGCCCACGGAGAGCCAAAAATGACCCCAGGGTCCCGGGTCTGACCGGAGCAATGAGGGGGTTCAGGGAGCTCTCGCTCTGGGCTAAACGCTGTGCTCAGCACTGGGGTGGATAAAGGGTCAGTGGATTGGACTCTTCCTACAAATTTTACAGAGGAAGAAATTGAGGCCCAGAGAAGTTGGGTGCCTTATCCAAGATCACACAGCAGTTATAATAATAATAATAATAATAATGATGGCATTTGTTAAGCGCTTACTATGTGCACAGCACTGTTCAAAGCGCTGGGGGAAGTGTCGCCTAAACACATTTCTCAACAGAGAAGCAGCATGGCTTAGTGGAAAGGGCATGGATTTGGGAGTCAGAGGACGTGGGTTCTAATCCCGGCTCTGCCACTTGTCTGCTGTGTGACCTCGGGCAAGTCACTTCACTTCTCTGGGCCTCAGTTCCCTCATCTGTAAAATGGGGATGAAGACCGTGAGCCCCACGGGGCACAACCTGAATCATTCATTCATTCAATCGCATTTATTCATCATCAATCGTATTTATTGAGCGCTTACTACGTGCAGAGCACTGTACTAAGCGCTTGGGAAGTACAAATTGGCAACATATAGAGACAGTCCCTACCCAACAGTATTTATTGAGCGCTTACTGTGTGCAGAGCACTGGACTAAGCGCTTGGGAAGTCCAAGTCGGCCACATATAGAGACGGTCCCTACCCAACAACAGGCTCACAGTCTAGAAGGGGGAGACAGACAACATAACAAAACTGATTGCCTTGTATCTACCCCAGCGCTTAGAACACTGCCTGGCACATAGTAAGCACTTAACAAATATCATAATTAATTAATTAATAGGTAAGTGTGAGCGGTCACGAATAATTCTGGGTTGGCACAAATGAGAAACGGTCCGCTAGCCTAAGGCGTGTCCATGCTCTTTTCTTTCTGCAGGTCAATAATATCTACGGGGAACCAAATGACTGCTGCCGTGAGCACAAGGCTGACCTGGGGTTGGCTCCCTGCACTCTACTGGATGCAGTAGGCGCTCAATAAATAATAATATTTTTTATTTATTTAATATTATAATAATCATATCATATTATATTTATTATATTATATCATATTATACCATATCACATCACATTATAATATAATATAATATTATAATATCATATTATAATATAATATAATATTATATTATATCATATCACACCACATTATAATATAATATAATATAATATTATAATATAATGCAGTTATATTATATTATATTATATTATATTATATTATATTATATTATATTATATTATAATATTATCTTATATTATATTATATTATATAAATATTACAATATTTACTATTATTATTTATTTATATATTATTTATATCCCCCTCATCCCCCTCTCCATCCCCCCCCAACCTTACCTCCTTCCCTTCCCCACAGCACCTGTATATATGTATATCTGTTTGTACATATTTATTACTCTATTTACTTATTTATTTATTTTACTTGTACATATCTATTCTATTTATTTTATTTTGCTAGTATGTTTGGTTTTGTTCTCCGTCTCCCCCTTTCAGACTGTGAGCCCACTGTTGGGTAGGGACTGTCTCTATATGTTGCCGACTTGGACTTCCCAAGCGCTTAGTACAGTGCTCTGCACACAGTAAGCGCTCAATAAATACGATTGATGATGATGATGATGATGATGAATAATAATTACTGCGGTATTTGTTAAGTGCTTACTATGAGCCAGACGCGCTGGGGTGGATACAAGCAAATCGAGTTGGACACAGTCCCTGTCCCATGTGGGGCTCACAGTCTTCATCCCCATTTTACAGATGAGGGAAGTGAGGCCCGGAGAAGTGAAAGCGACTTGCCCAAGGTACCACAGCAGACAGGTGGCGGAGCCGGGATTAGAACCCATGACCTTCTGACTCACAGGCTCGGGCTTTTCCACTACACCAGGCTCTTCCCCTCCTGTTTCCCAGAATTTCTGGTGGACAGCGGCCTGGGGCCCGGCCACGCTCTGCCCCTTGGACCCACTGCGGGCCACTTGACCTCTGTGGGCCTCAGTTTCCTCATCAGTAAAATGGGGCTCCGATCGCCACTCTCTTTAATGGTCAGATCGGCGAGGGACAGGGGGTGGTTCTGATCTCCCCGAATCCACTCCCCCCCAATATGTAGCTTGGCACAGAGACCCCCACAACTCTGCAAATGAAAAGCTGGCGGGGTGGCCTAGTGGATAGAGAACAGGTGGGAACCAGCGTGGCTCAGTGGAAAGAGCCCGGGCTTTGGAGTCAGAGGTCATGGGTTCGAATCCCGGCTCCGCCAATTGCCAGCTGTGTGACTTTGGGCAAGTCGCTTCACTTCTCTGGGCCTCAGTTCCCTCATCTGTAAAATGGGGATGAAGATTGTGAGCCCCCCGTGGGACAACCTGATCACCTTGGAACCTCCCCAGCGCTTAGAACAGTGCTTTGCACATAGTAAGCGCTTAATAAATGCTATTATAAACAGGCCTGGGAGTCAGAGGCCCTGGGTTCTAATCCCAGCTCCGCCACTTGTCTGCTGTGTGACCTTGGGCAAATCACTTCACTTCTCTCTGCCTCAGTGACCTCATCTGTACAATGGAGATTGAGTCTGTGAGCCCCATGTGGGACAGGAACTGTGTCCAACCTGATTGCTCTGTACCTACCTCAGTGTTTAGAACAGTGCCCGGCACGTAGTAAGCGCTTAACAAATACCACAATCATTATTATTATTATTTTTGTTGCTGTTGTTCTTATTATTCTCATTATTGAGAAGCAGCATGGCATAGTGGATAGAGCCCGGGCTTAGGAGTCAGAAAGTCATGGGTTCTAATTCCGGCTCTTCCACTTGTCTGCTGGGTGACTTTGGGCAAGTCACTTCTCAGTGGAAAGAGCCCGGGCTTTGGAGTCAGAGGTCAGGGGTTCAAATCCCGGCTCCGCCAATTGTCAGCTGTGTGACTTTGGGCAAGTCACTTCACTTCTCTGTGCCTCTGTTACCTCATCTGTAAAATGGGGATAATAATAATAATAATAATGACATTTATTAAGCGCTTACTATGTGCAAAGCACTGTTCTAAGCGCTGGGGAGGTTACAAGGTGACCAGGTTGTCCCACGGGGGGCTCACAGTCTTCATCCCCATTTGACAGATGAGGGAACTGAGGCACAGAGAAGTGAAGTGACTTGCCCAAGGTCACCCAGCTGACAATTGGCGGAGCTGGGATTTGAACCCATGCCCTCTGACTCCAAAGCCTGGGCTCTTTCCACTGAGCCACGCTGAGGATGAAGACTGTGAGCCCCCCGTGGGCCCACCTGATCACCTTGTAACCTCCCCAGCGTTTAGAACAGTGTTTTGCACATAGTAAGCACTTAATAAATGCCATTATTATTATGATTATTCTCTGGGCCTCAGTTCCCTCATCTGTAAAATGGGGATTGAGGCTGGGAGTCCCACATGGGACAGGGACGGCGTCCAACCTGATTTGCTTGTATCCACCCCAGGGCTCAGTACAGTGTCGGGCACATAGTAAACGCTTAACCAATACCACAATTATTATTATTATTATTAGATGCCCCGTTCCCCCCGCAGCCCCTGCTGGAGCAATGGGCCCCGAGCAGCCCTGGGAAGGGGTCTGGGGGTCCGGAGGCCGCCCCCTCAATCAATCAATCGTATTTATTGAGCGCTTACTGTGTGCAGAGCACTCCCCACCTTTCTCTTGAAGTCCAGAGTGTTGAGCATGCCCTGCAGGGCTACAACTTCTTGCTTCATGAGGACACTGTTCTTGTCGCCTTGGTCTGCGAGAAGACAAGGGTGGAGGGTGGGGGACAGAGGGTGGCCCTGGGGTCCGCAGGGCAGGCGGTCCACGGTCCGGAGGCGAGAGGAAGCGGGAGCTGGGGAGCCCCGGGGGAGCGGGACCCTCCTAGCAATCAGACTTCCCATTCCCACTCGCCCCCCAACATCTTGTTTCCTGGAATTCCCGGCAAGGCCTGCCAGAAAATCCATCCGTTTGTGAGTTAGTTCATACCTTCATTCATTCAATCATATTTATTGAGCACTTACCGTGTGCAGAGCACTGTACTAAGCACTTGGGAGAGGACAATACAATAATAAAGAGACACATTCCCTGGCCCAAGCTCTCCCTCTGTGGGGGGAGAGGGAGGTGATTTCCTGGATACTAGGGCATCCTTTCCCGCATTTCCAAGAGCCGGGTGGCAGAGCTGGGACCTGGCCTGGGGACGGAGGGACAGGCTGGGGCCAGGACCCCGATTTCTGGCCCATTTAGGTTCCTAGCCAGAGAAGCAGCGTGGCTCGGTGGAAAAGAGCCCGGGCTTTGGAGTCAGAGGTCATGGGTTCAAATCCCGGCTCCTCCAACCGTCGGCTGTGTGACTTTGGGCAAGTCACTTCACTTCTCTGGGCCTCAGTTACCTCATCTGTAAAATGGGGATTAGAACTGTGAGTCCCCCGTGGGACAACCTGATCACCTTTAACCTCCCCAGCGCTTAGAACAGTGCTTTGCACATAGTAAGCGCATAATAAATGCCATTAAAAAAAAAAAAGTCCTTCCTTCTGTGCTTCCCAAGTCCCTCCTGCTGCAATTGCGGCCTGTAGCTCAGCAGATGTGGTGAGCACCGCCCGGCTAACTTGGGGATGGGAAAACCCATTCCCTGGACCCCTCCTGGAACCATGGCTAACGAAATTTCCCTTCCGATTGCCCCAAGGAAGTCGAACATTCAATCCCCGCCTCCTTCGACCTCATTCCCACCCCCCCCAGGATCCGTCTCTAAATTATATTTCTTGAATTTGCGGTCTAAAGTAACAATAGTAGGATCTGTATTTTCCCACTGGGTGCTGTGCATTATGCTAAGAACTTGCTTAAGTAATAGTAATGAATGTGGTATTTGTTAAGCACTTATTAGGTGCCAAGCATTGTGCTTTGCACATAGTAAGCGCTTAATAAATGCCATCATTATTATTATTATTACTGAGCACTGGGATAGATAGCAGACAAAATATAACGACAACTTGTACTTCCCAAGCGCTTAGTACAGCGCTCTGCACACTGTAAGCGCTCAATAAATACGACTGAATGAATGAATGAATGAACGACAGAACACGAGATGTGTTCCCTGTCTACAGGAGTTTCTACTCTGCTGATCTGCAGCTACAACAGAAGCAGAGTCAGAAGGTCCTGGGTTCTAATCCCGACTCCACCACTTGTCTGCTTGTGACCTTGGGCAAATCGCTTCATTTCTCTTTGCCTCAGTTCATCTGTAAAGTGGGGATTAAGACAGTGAACCCCATGTGGGACACGGACTGTGTCCAACCTGATTAGTGGATATCTACCCCAGCACTTAGTACAGTGCCTGGCACGTAGTAAGAGCTTAAAACCCCCTCTAGACTGTCAGCTCACTGTGGGCAGGGAGTGTGTCTGTTTATTTTCCTATTGTCCTCTCCCAAGCGCTTAGGTCAGTGCTCTGCACACAGTAAGCACTCAATAAATACGACCGACTGACTAACTTTGGGAATACTATAAAAGAAACTCCAAAAAACAGGAAGTGTCTGCTCCGAGTTGGTGCATCATCATCAATCGTATTTATTGAGCGCTTACTGTGTGCAGAGCACTGTACTAAGCGCTTGGGAAGTACAAGTTGGCAACATATAGAGACAGTCCCTACCCAGCAGTGGGCTCACAGTCTAAAAGGTGTATCTATCCATCCGCCCAGCACAGTGCTCTGACACAGAGTAATTATAATAATAATAATGATGATGATAATAATAATGAAGAAGAAGAAAGAAGAAGAAGAAAGAAGAAGAAAGAAGAAGAAAGAAGAAAGAAGAAGGAAGAAAGAAGAAGAATAAAAAGAAGAAGAAGAAGAAGAAGAAGAAGAAGAAGAAGAAGAAGAAGAAGAAGGAGAAGAAGAAGAAGAAGGAGAAGAAGAAGAAGAAGAAGAAGAAGAAGCTCTGAATCAATGCCATCGTCCTAACGGTCAGAACCAGGGGTGGGGGATGGGGAGAGCTCACTCTGGGCAGGAATGTGTCTTTTTGTTATTGTGTTGTTCTCTCCCAAGCGCTTAGTACAGTGAGAAGCAGCGTGGCTCAGTGGAAAGAGCCCGGGCTTTGGAGTCAGAGGTCACGGGTTCGAATCCCGGCTCTGCCACATGTCCGCTGTGTGACCTTGGGCAAGCCACTTAACTGCTGTGAGCCTCAGTTCCCTCATCTGTAAAATGAGGATTAAGACTGTGAGCCCCACGTGGGACAACTTGATCCATTGGATCCCCCCAGCGCTTAGGACAGTGCTTTGCACATAGTAAGCGCTTAACAGATGCCACCATTAGTATTATTATTATTATTATTATTACAGTGCTTTGCACGCAGGAAGTGCTCAATAAATATAATTGACTGAATGAGAGGGGTAGCCAGGAAAGCAAGCGGGAGGAAACGGGCCCGGACGGCCCGAGCCTAGGAGGTCCAGTACATCCCACCACGGTCCACCGCTTCCTCCGGCCCCGAGGGGCCGTGGCGGGGAGGGGAGACACTTACCAAAGCCCTGGATGGTTTTGTACCTGAAGTCAAACTCATCTTGCAGGTCTTCCAAGAATTTGACGTCTTGTTCCGTCATCTTTTCAGAAAGGAGAAGAACACTGGCGCTTCGGCACTGTCCCGAAGACTCTGGGTGTGTGTCTTTATGTGTGTACGTGTGTGTCTGCCTAAGCTCAAGACTATTAGCTCATCATCATCATCATCATCATCAATCGTGTTTATTGAGCGCTTACTATGTGCAGAGCACTGTACTAAGCGCTTGGGAAGTACAAATTGGCAACGTGTAGAGACGGTCCCTACCCAACAGTGGGCTCACACAGTCTAAAAGGGGGAGACAGAGAACAAAACCAAACATACTAACAAAATAAAATAAATAGAATGGATATGTACAAATAAAATACATAAATAAATAGAGTAATAAATATGTACAAACATATATACAGATATACAGGTGCTGTGGGGAAGGGAAGGAGGTAAGATGGGGGGGATGGAGAGGGGGACGAGGGGGAGAGGAAGGAAGGGGCTCAGTCAGGGAAGGCCTCCTAAGCTCCTAAACTCATCTCTCTACCCCCCTCCTCACCCCACAGCACTTATGTATATATGTATATGTATACAAGCGCTTAGTACAGTGCTCTGCACACAGTAAGCGCTCAATAAATACGATTGATGATGATATGGGTGCATATTTATAATTCTATTTATTTTTATTAATGCTGTGCATAGCGCTAAAATTCTGCTTATTTATAATGATGCTACCATGGCCTGCTTACTTGCTTTGACGTCTGTCTCTCCCCTTCTAGACTGTGAGCCCGTTGTGGGCAGGGACTGTCTCTATTTGTTACTGAATTGTACTTCCCAAGCGCTCAGTACAGTGCTCTGCACACAGTAAGCGCTCGCTAAATACAACCACTTGTACTTCCCAAGCGCTTAGGACAGTGCTCTGCACACAGTAAGCGCTCAATAAATACAATTGATTGATTGATTGAAGAGGAAGCAGCGTGGCTCAGTGGAAAGAGCCCGGGCTTTGGAGTCAGAAGGTCATGGGTTCAAATCCCGGCTCCGCCAACTGTCAGCTGTGTGACTTTGGGTAAGTCACTTCACTTCTCTGTGCCTTCAGTTACCTCAGCTGTAAAATGGGGATGAAGACTGTGAGCCCCCCGTGGGACAACCTGATCACCTTGTTAGGACTGTCTCTATATGTTGCCAACTTGTACTTCCCAAGCGCTTAGTACAGTGCTCTGCACACCGTAAGCGCTCAATAAATACGATTGTTACCTCCTCAGTGCTTAGAACAGTGCTTTGCACATAGTAAGCACTTAATAAATTCCATTATTATTATTACCTTGTATCTACCCCAGTGCTTAGAACAGTGCTTGGCACATAGTAAGCGCTTAACAAATACCATTATTATTATTGTTATTAATGAATGAATGAATCTCTAGCCTGGAAGTTCCCTGTGGGCAGGGAACATGTCTACCTGCTCTGTTGCATTGTACTCCCTCAAGAACTTAGTACAGTGCTCTGCACACAAAAAGCGCTCAGTAAATAATCTTGATGATGATGATTCATTCATTCAATCGTACTGATTGAGCGCTTACTGTGCGCAGAGCACTGTAAAAAGCGCTCAGTAAATAATCTTGATGATGATGATTCATTCACTCAATCGTATTGATTGAGCGCTTACTCTGTGCAGAGCACTGTACTAAGTGCTTGGGAAGTACAAGTTGGCAGCATATAGAGCCGGTCCCTACCCAACAGTGGGCTCACGGTCTAGAAGACTATGATGATGATGATGATGATGGTGATGATGAATCAATCAATCAATCAATCGTATTTATTGAGTGCTTACTGTGTGCAGAGCACTGTACTAAGCGCTTGGGAAGTCCAAGTTGGAAACATAGAGACACAGTCCCTACCCAACAGTGGGCTCACAGTCTAGAAGACTATGATGATGATGATGATGATGATCAATCAATCAATCAATCATATTTATTGAGCGCTTACTGTGTGCAGAACACTGTACTAAGCGCTTGGGAAGTCCAAGTTGGCAACATCTAGAGACGGTCCCTACCCAACAGTGGGCTCACAGTCTAAAAGGCGGGGACAGGGAACAAAACCAAACATACTAACTAAATAAAATAAATAGAATAGATATGTACAAGTAAAATAAATAAATAGAGTAATAAATATGTAGAAGCATATATACATATATACAGGTGCTGTGGGGAACGGAAGGAGGTAAGATGGGGGGATGGAGAGGGGAACAAGGGGGAGAGGAAGGAAGGGATGATGATGATGTCAAGCTATTGGCTCTAGTATAGAGCGCTTCGCTCGGGTTTTCAGCTCTTAACTCCAATGCCCAGGCCTTAGCTCTTGTATTTGTTGGTTAAGCGCTTACCATGTGCAAAGCACTGTTCTAAGCGCTGGGGTAGATACAAGGTATCTCGTGTACAGCTCTCCCCCTCGTCCCCCTCTCCATCCCCCCCATCTTACCTCCTTCCCTTCCCCACAGCACCTGTATATATGTTTGTACATATTTATTACTCTATTTATTTATTTATTTTACTTGTACCTATCTATTCTATTTATTTTATTTTGTTAGTATGTTTGGTTTTGTTCTCTGTCTCCCCCTTTTAGACTGTGAGCCCACTGTTGGGTAGGGACTGTCTCTAGATGTTGCCAATTTGTACTTCCCAAGCGCTTAGTACAGTGCTCTGCACATAGTAAGCACTCAATAAATACGATTGATGATGGCCCGCCCTAAGCTCCCATGCCCAGATCTTAGCTGCCAGCCCATCCTTTTCTCTCCCTCATCCACCTGTCTGCGCTCCCTACCTGGGCGCTGTTTTTGATGGCGGACACTTTGTGCTCCATACTTCTCTGCCGCTCGGAGATCACGGAATTCTGCAGGGACTTCTCCAGGGGCCCCTGGAACATCATAGACCAAGGGGGAAACTGAGTCAGCGTGCACCCATCTTTTACCACCATTTTCCCTTAGCTGAAATGGAAAGTGAAGGCCGGTGGCCCCCCGGTCTCCCTCCCCTAGGGACGTCAACCCCAACACTATTCACTATTCTATTTATTTCATTTTGTTAATATGTTTTGATTTGTGGTCTGTCTCCCCCTTCTAGACTGTGAGCCCGCTGTTGGGTAGGGACCGTCTCTGTATGTTGCCAGCTTGTCGTTCCCAAGCGCTTAGTCCAGTGCTTTGCACACAGTAAGCGCTCAATAAATACGATTGAATGAATGAATGAATGAATGTATATTTACTATTCTATTTATTTCATTTTGTTAATCTGTTTTGATTTGTTGTCTGTCTCCCCCTTCTAGACTGTGAGCCCGCTGTTGGGTAGGGACTGTCTCTCTATGTTGCCAACTTGTCGTTCCCAAGCGCTTAGTACAGTGCTCTGCACACGGTAAGCGCTCAACAAATACGATTGAATGAATGAATGAATGAATGAATATTTACTATTCTATTTATTTCATTTTGTTAATATGTTTTGATTTGTTGTCTGTCTCCCCCTTCTAGCCTGTGAGCCCGCTGTTGGGTAGGGACCGTCTCTGTATGTTGCCAGCTTGTCGTTCCCAAGCGCTTAGTACAGTGCTCTGCACACGGTAAGCGCTCAACAAATACGATTGAATGAATGAATGAATATTTACTCTTCTATTTATTTCATTTTGTTAACATGTTTTGATTTGTTGTCTGTCTCCCCCTTCTAGACTGTGAGCCCGCTGTTGGGTAGGGACTGTCTCTCTATGTTGCCAACTTGTCGCTCCCAAGCGTTTAGTACAGTGCTCTGCACACAGTAAGCGCTCAATAAATACGATTGAATGAATGAATGAATGAATGAATATTTACTATTCTATTTATTTCATTTTGTTAATATGTTTTGATTTGTTGTCTGTCTCCCCCTTCTAGACTGTGAGCCCGCTTTTGGGTAGGGACCGTCTCTGTATGTTGTATGTTGTCGTTCCCAAGCGCTTAGTCCAGTGCTCTGCACACAGTAAGCGCTCAATAAATACGATTGAATGAATGAATGAATATTTACTCTTCTATTTATTTCATTTTGTTAATATGTTTTGATTTGTTGTCTGTCTCCCCCTTCTAGACTGTGAGCCCGCTGTTGGGTAGGGACCGTCTCTCTATGTTGCCAACTTGTCGTTCCCAAGCACTTAGTACAGTGCTCTGCACACAGTAAGCGCTCAATAAATACGATTGACTGAATGAATGAACACCATGTCCTGTCTGCCTGAAACCCGTGGCATCCGTGGACTTTACACTCTATCCCAGGCTATAATAATAATAATAATAAGATAATAATATGAGAAGCAGCGTGGCTCAGTGGAAAGA
Source organism: Tachyglossus aculeatus (assembly GCF_015852505.1). Lineage (NCBI taxonomy): Eukaryota > Metazoa > Chordata > Mammalia > Monotremata > Tachyglossidae > Tachyglossus > Tachyglossus aculeatus. Next base: position 586,721 of record NC_052072.1, read on the forward strand.
GCAAGGGCTTGGGAGTCAGAGGTCATGGGTTCAAATCCCGGCTCTGCTGCTTGTCAGCTGTGTGACTTTGGGCAAGTCACTTCACTTCTCTGTGCCTCAGTTCCCTCATCTGTAAAATGGGGATTAAGACCTGGAGCCCCACGAGGGACAACCTGATCACCTTGTATCCTCCCCAGCGCTCAGAACAGTGCTTTGCACATAGTACGTGCTTAACAAATAATAATAATAACAATAACAATAATAATAATAATAATAATAATGTTGGTATTTGGTATGCCATTATTATTATTAGAGAAGCAGCATGGCTCAGTGGAAAGAGCCCGGGCTTTGGAGTCAGAGGTCATGGGTTCAAATCCCGGCTCGGCCACTTGTCAGCTGGGTGACTTTGGGCAAGTTACTTAACTTCTCTGTGCCTCAGTTACCTCATCTGTAAAATGGGGATTAAGATTGTGAACCCCCTGTGGGACAACCTGATCACCTTGTAACCTCCCCAGTGCTTAGAACAGTGCTTTGCACATAGTAAGCGCTTAATAAATGCCATTATTATTATTATTATTATTACTAATTATTATTGCTAATAATAATAATAATAGTATTTGTTAAGCACTAACTATGCACCAGGCACCAAACTAAGCGCTGGGGTGGATACAGGCAAATCGAGTTGGATCCAGTCCCTGTCCAATGTGGGGCTTACAGTTTCAATCCCCATTTCACAGATGAGGACACTGAGGCACAGAGAAGTGAACTGACTTGCCCAAGATCACTTGGCAGGCAAGTGGGTGGCACAGGCGGGATTAGAACCCATGACCTTCTGACTCTCAGGAGAGAGCGAGCTTGGCGGATGTGGGGAGGGAGGGCATTCCGGGCCGGGGGGAGGACGTGGGCCGGGGGTCGACGGCGGGACGGGCGAGAACGAGGTACAGTGAGGTACAGTGGTCTTACCAGCTAGGGCATGGTGGGGGCAGGTGGTAGTCTTGCCATTCATTCAATCGTATTTATTGAGCACTTACTGTGTGCAGAGCACTGTACTGAGCGCTTGGGAAGTACAAATCGGCAACATATAGAGACGGTCCCTACCCAACAGCGGGCTCACAGTCAGTCGGGGCAGCCGTGGTCTTAGCAGCATGGGAGTATCTGGGGCGGCGGGTGGTCTTACCTGTACAGGTAAGCTGGGGTGGCCAGTGGTCTTACTTTCACGGCCACACTGGGGCAGCCAGTGGTCTTACCTGCAAGGGCACGGTGGAGTGGCCAGTGGTCTTTCCCACACAGGTAGGCCAGGGCGGCCAGTGGTGTTACCTGCCCGGGCCCGGTGGGGCGGTGGGTGGTCTTACCTGTATATATGTATATACCTGGATATCATCATCATCATCAGTCGTATTTATTGAGCGCTTACTATGTGCAGAGCACTGTATATATGCAAGCGCTGTATATATGTATATATGTTTGTACATATTTATTACTCTATTTATTTATTTATTTATTTTACTTGTACATATCTATTCTATTTATTTTATTTTGTTAGTATGTTTGGTTTTGTCTCCCCCTTTTAGACCGTGAGCCCACTGTTGGGTAGGGACCGTCTCTAGATGTTGCCAATTTGGACTTCCCAAGCGCTTAGTCCAGTGCTCTGCACACAGTAAGCGCTCAATAAATACGATTGATGATGACGGTCTTACCTGCACGGGCACGCTGGCGGCGGCCAGGACCCTTCTCTCCTCCCTGAGGCAGTTGGCGATGACGACGGCCATGTGCACGGGGTTCCCGCTGTACTTGCCCTGGGGAGTGGAGACAAGAGCGGTCGGGTGTGGACAGGTCAGCTGGCCTTTGGACGCCTCTCCGGCCGCCCCCGCTGGGGTCACTGGGGCCCAGGGGAAGCCAACCTTGCTCTCCCTCTGGACCTCCTTCTACAGCCGTCTCTGATCCCTGGCTCCGTCTTCACCATCATCATCAATCGTATTTATTGAGCGCTTACTGTGTGCAGAGCACTGTACTAAGCGCTAGGGAAGTACAAGTTGGCAACATCTAGAGACGGTCCCTACCCAACAGTGGGCTCACGGTCTAAAAGGGGGAGACAGAGAACAAAACCAAACATACTAACAAAAGAAAATAAATAGATTAGATTAGATAATAGATAATAGATTAGTCCTGAAACGCCACCCCCTCCAGGAGGCCTTCCCAGACCGAGCCCCCTCCTTCCTCTCCCCCTCCCCATCCGCCCCGCCTTACCTCCTTCCCCTCCCCACAGCACCTGTATATATGTATATATGTTTGTACGCATTTATTACTCTATTTATTTTACTTGTACATATTTATTCTATTTATTTTATTTTGTTAATCTGTTTTATTTTGTTGTCTGTCTCCCCCCTTCTAGACTGTGAGCCCGCTGTTGGGTAGGGACCATCTCTAGATGTTGCCAACTCTATTTATTCATTATTACTCTATTTATTCATTATTACTCCATTTATTTATTTTACTTGTACCTATCTATTCTATTCATTTTATTTTGTTAGTATGTTTGGTTTTGTTCTCTGTCTCCCCCTTCTAGACTGTGAGCCCACTGTTGGGTAGGGACCGTCTCTATATGTTGCCAACTTGTACTTCCCAAGCTCTTAGTACAGTGCCCTGCACATAGTAAGCGCTCAATAAATACGATTGATTGATGATTGAATGAATGAATGAATGAATGAATACGATTGAATGAATGAACACCTGACCCCCTCCTCCATCCCCAAACACTCCAGACTTCCAACTCTCCCCTCCTTCACTGTCTAATGAGCCCCCACTTCCTCCAGAAGGCCTTCCCTGATTACCCCCTGTGCCCCCAAATCCGCCAGATAATGATAATAATAATAATAATGGTATTTGTTAAGCGCTTACTATGTGTCGAGCACTGTTCTAAGCGCTGGGGTAATAATAATAATAATATTGGCATTTATTAAGTGCTTACTATGTACAAGGCACTGTTCTAAGCGCTGATACAAGGTAGATACAAGGGCATCAGGTTGTCCCACGTGGGGCTCACAGTCTTAATCCCCATTTTACGGATGAGGGAACTGAAGCACAGAGAAGTGAAGTGACTTGCCCAAGGTCACACAGCAGACAAGTGACGGAGTCGGGATCCCACCTCTCCTTCTTTCACGGCCTTCTGAAGCCCACCTCCTCCCGGAGGGCTTCCCTGGTTAACTCCCAACATCCCCCAAACCACCAGACCCCAGCTCTCCCAGCCCAGAGCCTCTTCCAGGAGGTATTCCCAGATTCACTTCCTTCTACCCCAGCCCCTGTCTCAGCTCCCACCTCTGGAACACCTCACATGTCATCCCCTGCCTGGATCACTCATATAGGGAGTGATTTTCCCTTCTCTAATATTAAAACCTTCATCTCCTTAGCCATTTTTTGCCATTGTCTTTTCCTACCCTCTGTGAATCATTTTGGATCTGTCTCTTGCTTTAGGCTGGAAGCTCGTTGAGGACAAGGATTGTGTCTTTTACTTTCATTCATTCAATCGTCTCTATACGTTGCCAACCTGTACTTCCCAAGCGCTTAGTACAGTGCTCTGCGCACAGTAAGCGCTCAGTAAATACGATTGAATGAATGAATGAATGAACAGAGTGTTTACCGTGTGCAGAGCACTCGACTAAGCAGTACAATCAATCAATCAATCAATCAATCGTATTTATTGAGCGCTTACTGTGTGCAGAGCACTGTACTAAGCTCTTGGGAAGTACAAGTTGGCGACATATAGAGACAGTCCCTACCCAACAGTGGGAACGATACTTGGGACTTGGGAGAGTGCAGTACAACAATAAACGGACACATTCCCTGCTCATTGTGGGATAGCTTACAGCCACAATGAGCTTACAGTCTAGAGGGGGAGACAGGCATCAATACAAATAAATAAAATAAACAAATAAATAAAATGACAGATATATGCATAAGTGGTGTGGGGCTGGGAGTGGGGGATGAACAAAGGGAGTGAGTCAAGGCGACGTAGAAGGGACAGGGAGATGAGGAAAAGTGGGGCTTAGTCAGGGAAGGCCTCTTGGAGGAGATGGGCTTTCAGTAAGGCTTTGAAGGTGGAGAGAGTCATTATCTGTCGGATATGAGGAGGGAGGGCATTTCAGGCCACAGGTACCAGGCGAGAGAGATAATAATAATAATAATAATAATAATAATAATAATAATAATGGCATTTATTAAGCGCTTACTATGTGCAAAGCACTATTCTAAACGCTGGGGAGGTTACAAGGTAATCAGATTGTCCCACGGGGGGCTCACAGTCTTAATCCCCATTTTCCAGATGAGGTAACTGAGGCCCAGAGAAGTGAAGTGACTTGCCCAAAGTCACACAGCTGACAATTGGCGGAGCTAGGATTCAAACCCATGACCTCTGACTTCAAAGCCCGGGCTCTTTCTACTGAGCCACGCTGCTTCTCTATACAACAATAAACAGTTACATTCCCTGTCCACAACGCGCTTACAGTCTAGACTTCACTCTCTCTCTCTCTCTCTCTCTCTCTCTCTCTCTCTCTCTCTCTCTCACACACACACACACACACACACACACATTCATTCAGTCGTATTTATTGAGCGTTCACTGTGCACAGAGCACTGTACAAAGCATTTGAGAGAGGACAATAATAATAATAATAATAATAATAACAATAATGGTATTTGTTAAGCGCTTACTATGTGCAAAGCACTGTTCTAAGTTCTGGGGGGATACAAGGTGATCAGGTTGTCCCATCTGGGGCTCACAGTCTTCATCCCCATTCTACAGATGAGGAACTGAGGCCCAGAGAAGTGAAGTAACTTGCCCAAAGTCACACAGCTGACAAGTGGTGGAGCCGGGATTTGAACCCATGACCTCTGACTCCAAAGTCCCGGCTCTTTCTACTGAGCCATGCTGCTCCTCTATACAATACAACAATAAACAGTTATATTCCCTGTCCACAACGAGCTTACAGTCTGGACCTCTCTCTCTCTCTCTCTCTCTCTCTCTCTCTCTCTCTCTCTCTCTCTCTCTCTCTCACACACACACACACATTCATTCAGTCATATTTATTGAGCGTTCGCTGTGCGCAGAGCACTGTACTAAGCGTTTGGGAGAGGACCATACTACTAATAATAATAATGGTATTTGTTAAGCACTTACTATGTGCAAAGCACTGTTCTAAGCGCTGGGGGGATACAAGGTGATCAGGTTGTCCCACGTGGGGCTCACAGTCTTCATCCCTATTTTACAGATGAGGAACTGAGGCCCAGAGAAGTGAAGTGACTTGCCCAAAGCCACACAGCTGACAATCGGCAGAGCCGGGATTAGAACCCATGAGATCGAAGAACAGTGAGAAGGTGGGCATTAACCTCTATCGTACTCTCCCAAGCATTTAGTACAACGCTCTGCACACCGTAGTAATAATTGCGGTATTTGTTAAGCACTATGAACCCTGCCCAGCCCCAACCTCTCTACAAAGTCACGAAAATGCAATCTTCGAGTCGCTTCCAGGAAACCTCTTTACCTGAAGTCGAAAGGAAACTCAGGCGGGAGGGAAGAGGAGCCGGGCTGGGGGATTTCAGACCCTCAGGAAGTGGGGGTTTCCGGCCTCCGCCCACCCAATGCACCCACAAACAGGGCGAAGCTTGTTTTCGATGAAAACTTCCCAAAAGTTCATCCTCCCACCTCCTCCCAGCCCCACACCGCTTAGGTCCTCATCTGTCGTTTATTTACTCATATTCATGTCTGCCTCCCCCTCTAGACTGTAAGCTTGTTGTGGGCAGGGAGTGTGTCTGCTTATTGTTCTGTTGTCCTCTCCCAAGAGCTCAGTACAGTGCTCTGCACACGGTAAGTGCTCATCGAAGACGATTGATTCCTTTTAGACTGTGAGCCCACTGTTGGGTAGGGACTGTCTCTATGTGTTGCCAATTTGTACTTCCCAAGCGCTTAGTACAGTGCTCCGCACATAGTAAGCGCTCAATAAATACGATTGATGATGATGATGTGAGCCCACTCCTTTTAGACTGTGAGCCCACTGCTGGGTAGGGACTGTCTCTATACGTTGCCAACTTGTACTTCCCAAGCGCTTAGTACAGTGCTCTGCACACAGTAAGCGCTCAATGAATACGATTGATGATGATTGAATGATCTCCATCTCCATCCCCTCTCCATCCCCCCCATCTTACCTCCTTCCCTTCCCCACAGCACCTGTATAGATGTATATATGTTTGTACAGATTTATTACTCTATTTATTTATTTATTTTATTTGTACATATCTATTCTATTTATTTTATTTTGTTAGTATGTTTGGTTTTGTTCTCCGTCTCCCCCTTTTAGACTGTGAGCCCACTGTTGGGTAGGGACTGTCTCTGTATGTTGCCAACTTGTACTTCCCAAGGGCTTAGTACAGTGCTCTGCACATAGTAAGCGCTCAATAAATACGATTGATGATGATTGAATGATCTCCATCCCCCCATCTTACCTCCTTCCCTTCCCCACAGCACCTGTATATATGTATATATGTTTGTACATATTTATTACTCTATTTATTTATTTTATTTGTACATATCTATTCTATTTATTTTATTTTGTTAGTATGTTTTGTTCTCTGTCTCCCCCTTTTAGACTGTGAGCCCACTGTTGGGTAGGGACTGTCTCTGTATGTTGCCAACTTGTACTTCCCAAGCGCTTAGTCCAGTGATCTGCACATAGTAAGCGCTCAATAAATACGATTGATGATGATGATGATGATGAATGAATAGTGTGACCCCAGGGCCAGCCAGATGGGACTCCGGCCAAGAGTTTCCAGGACGTTGACCCCGGCCCCCTCTCCCAAGGCCAGATTTCCAGCCGCGTAGCCTGCTTCCTCGGCCGCCTCCTCCAGGAAGGGCTCTGGGCCTAGCCTGCAACCCATTCCCCACTCCCGCTGCCACCCCCTTACCCCCCAATCCCATGATTCGCTCCCTTTCTTCACCCCGCTCTCAGCCCCACAGTCCTTATGTTCATACCCATAATCTACTTATTTATATTAACGTGTGACCCTTTCGGGCGGGGAACTTGTCTACCAAGAGAAGCAGCGCGGCTCAGTGGAAAGAGCCCGGGCTTTGGAGTCAGAGGTCATGGGTTCAAATCCCGGCTCCGCCACATGTCTGCTGTGTGACCTCGGGCAAGTCACTTAACTTCTCTGAGCCTCAGTTACCTCATCTGTAAAATGGGGATTAAGACTGTGAGCCCCACGTGGGACAATTTGATCACCTTGTCCCCCCACCCCCAGCGCTTAGAACAGTGCTCTGCACATAGTAAGCGCTTAACAAATGCCATTATTATTATTATTATTATTATTATTATTATTATTAGCTGTCAGCTTCTCTGCTTACCCAACATGAGCCTGCCGGGGAGGGTGGATCGGGTCGGGGGGCGTCACACCGAATCAATGACCCACCCGGGCCTTTCTGTCTCCCACAGAGAACCGTGAGGCCCTGAATTGGCCTTTCTTAATCATGAATAATAACTGTGGTGACTTCTAGACTGTAAGTGCCAGTCCAGCGTTCAGCCCATTGTAAGTGCCCAGTATAGTGTCCTGTTCCTGATAAGTGTCCCTTACATCACGCTCTGTCCAGCCCCATTACCTCGGGGGTGGAAAAAGTGTCTCTGTTGTAAATATTTCTCTGTATCCCCAGAATGGAAGTTCCCCGTGGGCAGGAACGAGCCACTTCTTCCTATTGCTCATTCCCAAGTGCTCAGTACAGTCCGCCAGCGGGTGATCAGTAAATACTATCACTACTGCTACAGCTACTACCGACGGTTCGTTTGTGATTGCTTAAAACGAAAAAAACGCCGACCGGCCGGATGGAAAAAACTTCTGAGTGGAACGAGGCGGCATCTTTGGCTTTTTGACACCCACGGAGTTGCATTTGTCCTTGTCTCTTATCTTTTGTTGTTTTAGTGTTGCGCTGTTTCTCATCTCTCCTTTTGTGTCTGTTGTCTGTTCCCTTATTTTACTTGTTTACATATCTATTCTATTTATTTTACTTTGTTAGTATGTTTGGTTTTGTTCTCTGTCTCCCCCTTTTAGACTGTGAGCCCACTGTTGGGTAGGGACTGTCTCTAGATGTTGCCAATTTGTACTTCCCAAGCGCTTAGTACAGTGCTCTGCACATAGTAAGCGCTCAATAAATACGATTGATTGATTGATTGATTCCCTCTCCCACGTTACAGTCTTAGACTGTGTGACCCTGGAGGGTCAGAGATGGTGTTTAAGAATAATAATAATAATAATTATGATGGCATTTGTTAAGCTCTTACTATGTGCAAAGCACTGTTCTAAGCGCTGGGGGGCTATAGCATGATCAGGTTGTCCCACGTGGGGCTCACGGTCAATCCCCATTTTACAGATGAGGTGACTGAGGCTCAGAGAAGTTAAGTGACTTGCCCAAGGTCACACAGCAGACGTGTGGCGGAGCCGGGATTCGAACCCATGACCTCTGACTCCAAAGCCCGGGCTCTTTCCACTGAGCCACGCTGCTTCTCGTTCACGCTGCTTTGGAGTCAGAGGCCAGAGGTCATGGGTTCAAATCCCAGCTCCGCCACTTGTCAGCCGTGTGACTTTGGGCAAGTCACTTCAGTTCTCTGGGCCTCAGTTCCCTCATCTGGAAAATGGGGATGGAGATTGTGAGCCCCCTGTGGGACAACCTGATCACCTTGTAACCTCCCCAGTGCTTAGAACAGTGCTTGGCACATAGTAAGCGCTTAATAAATTCTATTATTATTATTATTATTATTATTATTATTATTATTATTATTCCCACCATCTGACACGCAAGCACTCTTCCCCACTTCAAAGCGTTACTGAAGGCCCATCTCCTCCCAGAGGTTTTCCAAGATTAAGCCCCACTTTTCCTCCTCTCCCACTCCCTCTGCTTCGCCCGGGCTCACTCCCTTTATTCATCCCCCCCACCCCCCGAGCCCGACGTCACTTATGTCCATATCCATCATTTATTTATTTCTATTAATTAATTCATTCAATCCTATTTATTGAGTGCTTACTGGACTAAGCACTGGACTGCAGAGCACTGGACTAAGCGCTTGGGAAGTACAAGTCGGCAACATAGACGGTCCCTACCCAACAACGGGCTCACAGTCTAGAAGGGGGAGACAGACAACAAAACAAAACATGTAGACAGGTGTCAAAGCCGTTAATAAATAGAATTATAGCTATATGCACATCATTAATAAAATAGAGCAGTAAATATGTACAAGTAAAATAAATAAAGTCATAAATCTGCACAAATATATACAAGTGCTGTGGGGAGGGGAAGGAGTAGGGCGGGGGGATGGGGAGGAGGAGAGGAAAAAGGGGGCTCAGTCTGGGAAGGCCTCCTGGAGGAGGTGAGCTCTCAGTGACCGGCTCTATATGTTGCCAACTTGTGCTTCCCAAGCGCTTAGTACAGTGCTCTGCACACAGTAAGCGCTCAATAAATACGATTGAATGAATGAATGAAAGTAGGGCTTTGAAGGGAGGATATATTAAGTTCTAGGTATTGGCAGGACATCTAGGTAGAGCTGTCCTGAAGCCAGGACTGTCTTCCCCTCTAGACTGTAAGCTCGCTGCGGGCAGGGAATGTGTCTGTTTGGTGTTGTGTTGCACTCTCCCAAGTGCTTGGTAATGATGACATTTATTAATCAATCAATTGTATTTATTGAGCGCTTACTGTGTGCAGAGCACTGTACTAAGTGCTTGGGAAGTACAAGTTGGCAACATATAAAGACAGTCCCTACCCAACAGTGGGCTCACAGTCTAAGCACTTACTATGTGCAAAGCCCTGTTCTAAGCACTGGGGAGGGTACAAGGTGATCAGGTTGTCCCACAGGGGGCTCCCAGTCTTCACCCCCATTTTACAGATGAGGTCACTGAGGCCCAGAGAAGTCAAGTGACTTGTCCAAAGTCACACAGCTGACAAGTGGCAGAGCCAGGATTTGAACTCATGACTTCTGACTCCAAACCCCGGGCTCTTTCCACTGAGCCATGCTGGTACAGTGCAATGTACACAATTAGCGCTCAATAAATATGATTGATTGAATGAATGAATGAAGTATAACTGCCCAGCACTTAGCACAGTTATCTGCACACAGTAAGTGCTTAGTGTATACTTTTATCATCATCATCATCAATCATATTTATTGAGCGCTTACTGTGTGCAGAGCACTGTACTAAGCGCTTGGGAAGTACAAGTTGGCAACATATAGAGACAGTCCCTACCCAACAATCAATCAATCAATCGTATTTATTGAGCGCTTACTATGTGCAGAGCACTGTACTAAGCGCTTGGGAAGCACAAATTGGCAACATCTAGAGACAGTCCCTACCCAACAGTGGGCTCACAGTCTAAAAGGGGGAGACAGAGAACAAAACCAAACACACTAACAAAATAAAATAAATAGAATAGATATGTACAAATAAAGTAAATAAATAAATAAATAAATAGAGTAATAAATATGTACAAACATATATACATATATACAGGTGCTGTGGGGAAGGGAAGGAGGTAAGATGAGGGGGATGGAGAGGGGGACGAGGGGGAGAGGAAGGAGGGGGCTCAGTCTGGGAAGGCCTCCTAGAGGAGGTGAGCTCTCAGTAGGGCTCAGTAGCTGTCGTGTGCAGAGGGCTCAGTAGCTGTCGTGTGCAGGCTCCGTGCGCTCTGGACACCGAGAGACGGAGGGAAGCCCGGCGGCGGGGTTTTCACTGGATTTGGATCAGGGGCTCGGGGAAAAGTGAGAGGCCAAGGGGGGGAGGCCGTGTGATTCAGCCCCAGCAAAGCTCTGTTTCCATTCTCTGTCACTGTGTCTCATCCCCTCTCACCTCCTCCAGAAATTTCCCCGGAAGACACCACCCCCTCACCGTCCAACTCTTGTTTCCACTCTCTGTGGGCTCCAGGGCCTGTTTTCCACACACCTGCTCTCACCTCACTAAATACCACTGCTTAGAGCACTCAGTACAGAGAAGCAGCGTGGCTCAGTGGAAAGAGCCCAGGTTTTGGAGTCAGAGGTCATGGGTCCAAATCCCAGCTCTGCCAATTGTCACCTGTGTGACTTCGGGCAAGTCACTTCACTTCTCCGGGCCTCAGTTCCCTCATCTGTAAAATGGGGATGAAGACTGCGAGCCCCACGTGGGACAACCTGATCTCCTTGTATCCCCCAGCGCTTAGAACAGTGCTTTGCACATAGTAAGCGCTTAACAAATACCATCATTATTATTATTATTACAGAGGCACCGTACCCCAGGACTCAACAGTAAACACCATGAGCACTTAGAGAAGCAGCTTGGCTTTTTTTTGGTATTTATTAAGTGCTTAATGATAATAATAATAATAATAATAATAATAATGGCATTTGTTAAGTGCTTACTATGTGCCAAGCACTGTTCTAAGCACTGGAGGGATACAAGGTAATCAGGTTGTCCCACGGGGGGCTCACAGTCTTAATCCCCATTTTACAGATGAGGGAACTGAGGCCCAGAGAAGTGAAGTGACTTGCCCAAAGTCACCCAGCTGATAAGTAGCGTGGCTCAGTGGAAGCAGCCCGGGCTTTGGAGTCAGAGGTCATGGGTTCAAATCCCAGCTCCGCCAATTGTCAGCTGTGTGACTTTGGGCAAGTCACTTCACTTCTCTGGGCCTCAGTTCCCTCATCTGTAAAATGGGGATTAAGACTGTGAGCCCCCCGTGGGACAACCTGATCAATCAATCAATCAATCATATTTATTGAGCGCTTACTGTGTGCAGAGCACTGTACTAAGCGCTTGGGAAGTACAAGTTGGCAACATATAGAGACGGTCCCTACCCAACAGTGGGCTCACAACCTGATCACCTTGTAACCACCCCCCCCCAGCGCTTCGAACAGTGCTTGGCACATAGTAAGTGCTTAATAAATTCCATTATTATTATTATTATTAGGTTGCAGAGCTGGGATTAGAACCCATGACCTCTGACTCTCAAGCCTGGGCTCTTTCCACTAAGCCACGCTGCTTCTCTAAGTGGTTTAGTGTATACAGCAGGGACCTCGGTGTGAGGAAGACCTGGGGTCTAATTCTGGTTCCGCCACATGTCTGCTGGGTGACCTTGGGCAAGTCACTTCACTTTCTAGACAGTGAGCCCGTTGTTGGGTAGGGATCGTCTCTATCTGTTGCCGAATTGTACTTTCCAAGCACTTAGTACAGTGCTCTGCACACAGTAAGTGCTCAATAAATACGACTGAACGAATGAATGAATTATCCGGGCCTCAGTCACCTCATAACAATAATAATGATGATGATGGTATTTGTTAAGTGCTTACTATGTGCAAAGCACTGTTTTAAGCGCTGGGATAGATACAAGATAATCAGGTTGTCCCATGTAGGGCTCACAGTCTTAATCCCCATTTTACAGATGAGGTAACTGAGGCACAGAGAAGTGAAGTGACTAGCCTAAAGTCACACAGCTGATAAATGGCGGAGTCGGGATTAGAATCCATGACCTCTGATTCCCAAGCCCGTGCTCTTTCCACTGAGCCACGCTGCTTCTCTGTTAAGAACTGTATTAAATGCTTGGAAAGTACAACAACAAGTACACTAAGCCATGCTTAACGGCATGGCTTATTGGAAAGAGCCCGGGCTCGGGAGTCAGAGGTCGGGGTTCTCATCCCGGCTCCACCACTTGTCTGCTGCGTGACTTTGGGCTAGTCACTTTACTTCTCTGGGCCTCATTTACCTCATCTGTAAAATGGGGATTAATCAATCAATCAATCAATCGTATTTATTGAGCGCTTACTGTGTGCAAAGCACTGTACTAAGTGCTTGGGAAGTACAAGTTGGCAACATATAGAGACAGTCCCTACCCAACAGTGGGCTCACAGTCTAAAAGGGGGAGACAGAGAACAAAACCAAGCATACTAACAAAATAAAATAAATAGAATGGATATGTACAAGTAAAATAAATAAATAAATAAATAGAGTAATAAATACGTACAAACATATATACATATATACAGGTGCTGTGGGGAAGGGAAGGAGGTAAGATGGGGGGGATGGAGAGGGGGACTAGGGGGAGAGGAAGGAAGGGGCTCAGTCTGAGACTGTGAGCCCCAAGTGGGACAAGCTGATTACCTTGTATCTCCCCCAGCGCTTAGAACAGTGCTCGGCATATAGTAAGCGCTTAGCAAATACCATCATTACCATCAATTACCATCAATACCATGATTATTATCATTATTATTATTCATTATTCTAGACTGTGAGCCCGATGTTGGGTAGGAGCC